>NC_135887.1:83244819-83867176 GCF_964194155.1 Cetorhinus maximus
AAAATGACCTCCTGGTAAGAAGACTACAAGTAATTACCACAACCACAGGAAAACAGCAGCAGGAACAGCCACAGCCAGCAATAAGCACAACCACAGCAACAGCACAAAGCTCTAGCAGCAAAGAGCTGCAGCTGAGACCAATCAGGAAGCACAGCCTGGTCATGGGTGTTAATCACTTGTACATAATTTTCATTATTGTAAATAAACTCCCAAGAATGTCTCCCTGCCTTAGGCTCCTTGTTCTGATTTGCAGTGTTCTTGTCACTCAGATGTTAAACCTTGGTTTCTGCACTAAATACAGTCAAGTGTCTCAGTCCAGAGCCTCTTCCCTGTGCTTTGTGCAGCCTTCAGACCAAAGTGATGGTCCAGCCTCGCACTCACTAGACACATTACTGATGTCTGCACCTCGATGGTGTTTGCCATTGCTGCCAGAATGTTGTGGGCAGGCATCACAGAGTTCTGTCATTCTCTCTGTGTGCTCTCAGCACCTTTAAGGTGGAGCTGGCACCTATCTTGTCAGCATCTGTGACCAGTGACGCTGTGCTCCTGAAGGGGTCAGGTGCCGAAGGTGGACAAAGGATCACGTGCATTTAAAGTTTCATGGCTGTGTCTCGATGATATGACCCTGCTCACAAAGTGCAAGTGAGCTTCCCTCGGCCAGATAGGAGTCAGACATTCTCAGAGGCTGTGTGAAGATCTATGGAATGTCCTCACTTCATGTCGTCATCATCCTCCTGGAAGTGAGCAACTATTAGGGGCTCCGCTGCATCTCCATGACGGGAACCTTATCACAGAGGGTACGTGCACTGTTGTCAGCCAGACTGGAGTCAAACATTCACAGATGCAATGTGAGGATCTATGCTGTCTGCTCACTGCATGTTGTCATAGTCCTCCACAAGTCTAGCAGCTATGAGGGCTTCCTGAGCACGTCTGCCTTGTCCGGCCAGTGTGATGGCCTCATTGCTTCACCATTGCCTTCGAGGACTTCCTCACCCTCATCCCCGTTATTGTCCTCCTCATCAGAGGAGACATGCAGCTCCTCCATCTCCTCCTCAGCCATCCCTCTCCCCGTTGCAGCGCCAGGTTGTAGAGGGCACAGCAGGCGATGACAATGCGTGACACCCTCTGTGGACTATGTTGCAGCAGGGCTCCATCAGACCGGTCTGGGCATCAGAGCTTCATTTTCAGCATTCCGCTGGTTTGCTCCACCAAGGTGTGAGTTGCAGCATGAGCCTCATTATACTTTCGCTTGCCTGTAGTCTGAGGCCGCCGCACTGGTGTCATCAGCCATGTCCTCTGCAGGTAGCCCTTGTCCCCAAGGAGCCATCCCTGCAGCCTCTGTGGGCCCTGGAAGACATGAGGGATCTGAGACCTGCTAAGGATGTAGGAGTCGTGGACACTCCCTGGGAACCATGCACCGGCCTGCAGGATGCGTTTATGGCGATCTCATACCTGCTGAACATTCAGCGAGTGGAAGCCCCTGCGGTTGACGTAGTTGACCACTTGTTGCCACAGAGATCTGAGCGCCAAGTGAGTGCAGTCAATGGCACCCTGCACCTGTGGGAAAACTGAGATCTGGGCAAATCCCAGCCCTTTTCTGGTCCCGGGCGAAATGCACTAAGTTGTGTGCCTTTGCGAAGATGGTATCCGTGAACTCATTGATGGACTTGTGGGTGGAGGCTATCAATATCCCACAGAGGTCACCTGTGGAGCACTGAAAAGAGCCACTGGCATAAAAATTGTGCGCCGCAGTCACTTTCACAGCCACAGGCAGTGGATGCCCTCCATGTTCCCCTGGTGCCAAAGCCTGCAGCAGCTGGCAGATGTGACCAACCAGTTCCCTACACATGTGCAGTCTTCGGCAACACTCAGTCATCTGCAGGAATGAAAGGCGCTGCCTATAGACCCTGGGTCTCGCTAGGCATCGACCAGTGATGGCTTGCTGTGGCTCTTCAGCAGTGTGTGTGGGAGCAACAGCTACCTCTTCTTCCTAAGCGTGCTGCTCCTCCCTCTGCCCAGCCAGGCGCCTCAGTTGCTCTCTTCTCCTTCGTCTCTGCTCTCTGTATGCCATGAACATACAGCTAGTTCACCAGGCTCCATGTTCCTGATGTACTTTTCCTGCAGGATGAAAGACAAAGACGTATGGGCTAACTTGGGTGTACTAAGAACCTCCCTTGGTTAAGTCTGAAGGCCTCTTAATGCATGCCGGAGTGCTGACGACCACTTGGATGGCCAGAGTTTAATGCACTGCATGGCTGTCCGAAATCCCACCCACATTTGTTCCACTGCACTTGACTGACTGGCTGAAAATTCGCCCACTGGACTGCATGCTGTGCTCTCAGCTCAGGCGTAGGCATTCTCCTAACCTGCACTGCAAGGCTGCACTGTTCGCTTGAACCATGGGGGAGACTGGTCCAAACCTGAAATGATGACACTCCACCAGTGACTGCTCCATGGCCAGCAATCCACTAAATCGTTCATTAGTTTGCAGTCTGTGCCCAGGGGTGAAAAGTTCAGGAGCATTTGGTGGCACTTTCGTGCCTCTGCGTTGCTTGAATGGGCAGATAAACAAGGTGCCAGACTCCAAGCGTGTCAATGTGGCTGCATTTGAACTGTCTTAGCTACAGAGGTATGGTCACTTTATACAAAGTTTCCTCAATGTGTGGCCGTTTCCCTCCACCCCCACCCTGCACATGCTTGTGCACTACCTTCAACCGCAGTGCAACCCTTGCCCTCCCCCCACCAAAGTCGCCTTGACCGCAGTGCAGCTCTTGCCCCCTCCCAAGGCGCCACAAACACAGTGTGGCCCTCGTCCCTCCCCCAAGTTGCCTCAACGGCAGTGCAGCCCTTTCCCCTCCACCCAAGTTGCCTCAACTGCAGTGTAACCCTTGTCCTCCCCAAGTCGCTTTGACCTTGAAGTTTAACAAGCAACCCTGGCGAGCGCTGCGCAACCTTACTGTGCACTCACCTCTGAGTTCTGCGCCTGCGCAGTCACTGCCTGTGAGGGTGCGTCCAGCGCCATGGCTGGGCATTCCTCAGCCATCACAGCCTCACAGATGGCAAAGTCACTGGCAGAGGGGCAGAGAAGCTGCTGCCACCATCCAGAGCACCCTGAGAGGAGCCCACAGAGACAGCACGAAGCTCATCTGCCAACGTGAGATCGATCAGGACCTCCCTGCTCGCCATTGATGGACGGGCACTTAGCAGAGATATTAGGTGCCTCATCACTCTCACCACTGGCAGTGACTTCCTGAGGTCATTAACTGTGTGAGGGCTTGCAGGTCCAAGCACAGGTGGAATTTAACCCTGAAAAGTGTGAGGTGATACACTTTGGAAGGAGTAATTTGACAAGGAAGTATTCAATGAATGGCACGACACTAGGAAGTTCTGAGGAACAAAGGGACCTTGGCGTGCGTGTCCATAGATCTCTGAAGGCAGAGGGGCATGTTAGTGGGGTGGTGAAAAAGGCACATGGGACACTTGCCTTTATCAATTGAGGCATAGATTACAAAAGTAGGGAGGTCATGTTGGAGTTGTATAGAACCTTAGTGAGGCCACAGCTGGAGTACTGTGTGCAGTTCTGGTCGCCACATTATAGGAAGGATATTATTGCACTGAAGGGGGTGCACAGGAGATTCACCAGGATGTTGCCTGGGATGAAATATTTAAGTTATGAGGAGAGGCTGGATAGACTTGGGTTGTTTTTGTTGGAGCAGAGAAGACTGAGGGGCGACCCGATCGAGGTGTACAAGATTATGAGGGGTATGGACAGGGTGGATAGGGAGCAGCTGTTCCCCTTAGTTGAAGGGTCAGTCACGAGGGGACATAAGTTCAAGGTGAGGGGCAGGAGGTTTAGGGGGGATGTCAGGAAAAACCTTTTTACCCAGAGGGTGGTGACGGTCTGCAATGCACTGCCTGGCAGCGTGGTGGAGGCGGGTTGCCTCACATCCTTTAAAAAGTACCTGGATGAGCACTTGGCACGTCATAACATTCAAGGTTATGGGCCAAGTGCTGGTAAATGAGATTAGGTAGGTAGGTCAGGTGTTTCTCATGTGTCGGTGCAGACTCAATGCGCCGAAGGGCCTCTTCTGCACTGTGTGATTCTGTGAACCCCAGAGACCACTGACTCTGTTCTTGGAGCTGCCTCTCCTTGAGAGTTGCCACTCTCTCAATGAAGGTGGCAGTGTGCTCGGTGCTCAGGGTCAACGCAGTACTCATGCTCCACATGGACTCTTCCATGACAGAGACCATGGCATGCAAACGCTCAGGAATCTCTGCCAGATCCTCCTGCACATCCCACTGGACATTCAGCATCTGTTGCCTAATAGACATCTCCAGAGGCTTGTCATCTGATTCAGACTCGGCATGGTGCTGGCCTCCAGCAGTCCTCCGACTGCCAGTGCCCTGAGCACTCTCTGCCTCCAGCAGCTCCTCATGCGAGTGTGCCGTGCCCTCCCCACTGTGCACTGACGTTGTAGCCGGCAATCTAATGACCACTAAGGTGGTTGTATCAGTGCTGTTGCCTGGTGCAGAGAGGAGGTGTGACGTAGGCGTATCTGATGGGCACTGGTCCTCCGGTGTCAAAGGTGGCTCCTGAGGGTCCTGCAATTGTTTGCTGGATGGCAATTCTAGGGGAGGAAAATGACGTGTCAATAGTATCAGTCATCACACTGTCAGTGTGCATGCTAGGCGGGCTGGTGAGATAATGGAGATCTGCATCATGGTGCCAACCTCAACAATGGGGACTGAAGGTTTGAGGTTTCCTTTTCAGATGAGACAATGCAACAATGTTTACACACTCTGACACTCTCACATCTGTGCACTGCACTCTTACCTTCATCAGAGACCCCTGCCTCTCCACGACCGGTGGACCGAGTTGGGTGTCGGCGCTCCATCTCCAGGGCATCCATCTCGTACCTCGTCAGAATCATTAGGCTTGCAGGGCCTCTGCCTGTCCTTGACCTCTCGGTGGTGTTATGGCTTCTCTTCTCCTGAAAGGACAGAGAAGCATTGATTAGTGCACTCTCTACCTGCAGCGCCATTGCAGCCTGACCAACCTCACCTGAGGAACACCTTGCAGGGCACATCCAAGTCATGGCCCTCAATCTGCAATGCAATCAGGCCAAGCAGCCAGAGCTCACCACCTTGTCAGTGACAGTTGGCACTCAGACTCTTACACCCCTGAGCACCATAGTGGGGTGGACAGCTGTTAACACTTCTTCACAAAGATCCATACCAACTCGGTATTCACGCTTGCCGCACGCAGTAGATCATTGAACCTTTTACAGCACTGCACCCATGTGCGCCGCACAACATCATGGCCACTGACCTGGGCTGCCACCTCTGCCCATGCCTTCTTGATGAGGTGCGGTGGCCTCCTTTTGCCATCCATGGGCATCAAGATGTCCCACCTGACACTGACCTCCTCCACAAGGATTTCCAGGCATTCATCCAAGAACCGGAGTGGGGGTTAGGTTATGAGTGCCCACTGGACTTGCCCTCCTGCCGGGCGTGTCCAGCAGGTGCAGATGCCATTGCTATTCCACACAAATTGAGCATTGTTACCTGCTTGAGCAGGCTCATGTCCCGATCCTCCTCCACACAGCAAGGCCACTTTGTCTTTGATGTTCTTCAGGTCAGACCTGATTACTATAAAATGTCCCTGCAGCAGCTGCATTCCTACATTGCAGGCCACGAGACCATCCAATGCATCATCCACACAACTGTGCACAGAGTTTATCAGCTTCTTGTAACGCTGCAGCAAAAACATAATTTAATATTTCTCTCAATAGAATGAAAATCATCTTATCAATCACTTCAAACTGTGTTTTGTGGTTCAGTGTACCTTAGAATCATAGACTGGTTCCAGTACAAGATATCATGTCAGTGCTGACTCTCTGCAAGAGTACCTCAGAAATCCCACTCCCCTGCCCTTTCCCCATTACCCTGTAATTTTTTTTTCACTTCAGGTGTTTTATCCAATTTCCCTCTGAAAGCTACAAATGAACTGCCTCCACCACACTCCCAGGCAGTACATTCCAGATCCTAACCATTTACAGCATAATATATTTTCCCTCATGCCACTGTGGTTCTTTTGCCAATTACCTTAAATCAGTGTCATCAGGTTCTCAACCCTTCCACCAAAAAGACCAGTAAAGGAGAACAAGTCCAGCTTCTCCAAGCTATCCACGCAATTGAAGTCCCTCATCCCTGGAACCATTCTCGTAAATTTTTTCGGCAGCCTCTCTAAAGTTTTCACATCTTTTCTAAAGCGTTGTGCTCATAATTGACACAATACTCCAATTGAGACCGAACCAGTGTTTTATAAAGGTTTATTGTAACTTTCTTGCTTTTGTACTCTGTTTCCACTTATAAAACCTAACATCTTGTATGTCTTTTTAGCTATTTTCTCAACTTATTTTGCCATCTTCAATGATCTGGGCACATATACCCCTAGGTCTCTGTTTCTGCATCCCCTTCAGAATTGTACCCTTTATGTTATATATATTCTTGAAGTCTATCTCTATCCTCCTCACAGTTTAAAATATTTCCAAGGTCGGTGCCATCTGCAAATTTTAAGATTCTGCCCTGCACATCCAAGTCTCCCAAGAAAAACTTTTTTTTTGTTCAGTTACAAATGCAGCCTGGGGGCCTGTGGAGAAAATCATGTTTTGAAACTCCGTGGGCACAAATTTATGTAGCGTAGTATTATGATGCAGCCGATCGTAAAGGTTGAGTTGTTCAAATCCCAGAGGGAAACTTGAAACAACTGTCATAACCCATTTTTGCAATTTGTATGTTTCGAGATGCAGGCTTTGAATTCAGTAGTGAAAAGACCACTGAGTCTCAAGAAGTTTTTTTATAAAACTAACTTAAATATTTATTAATACAATAAAGATTGTAAACACATACATACGTCTACAAAATTACTATAATAACTACAAAAATCCCCTAATTATTCTGACTCTTAGTTACACCTCCGTTAAGGCAACAATAAATCTCATAGATTTAAAGAGACACCTGGCAAAGCACACCCTGGACAGTTGTATTCAAAATGAGTTTCTTTCAGTTCTGGGTCCTTCTCAACAGCAGCTTTACAGGTTCGAGGCTTCTCACACTTGTTGGATCTTAAAATGCCTCTACCATACACACAATCTCTTTTCTCCTTTTTACGTATCTTTCTCTTTGAATGTAAATTTTCCATTGTATCACTAAGGCCAGAAACTTAGCTATGTTGGGCAGGCTGGGCGGGGCCGGACGGGGGGCCGATCGCTGCCCACGATCGGCTGTGCGCCACCATTTTACATGGGCGGGCCAATTAGGGGCCGCCCAGCGTAACGCACGGCCAGTAGTGCTTAGCACTACCTGTGCGGGCAGGGAAGGAGGGAGAGTCGTGGCTTGGGCTCTTTCGCGAATGCATGCAAAAGAGTGCGGCAATCTCTCTGAGGCACGGAGCTGCCTCAGAGATTAAGTTCATAATAAAAGTTTTTCTATAATAAAGTTAAAAATAATTTAAACATGTCCCCTCATGTGACAGTGTCACTTGAGCTGGGACGTGTTTGTGAACTGTGTAAAAATTCATTAATAATTTTATAAAACCTTCAGGAAATCTCATCCAGCCCATGGATGAGGTTTCCTGAAAAACGCGAAGGCTGCTTGGGCTCTTCGCCTGCCCGCCAACCTTAAGGTTGGACGGGCAGGGTTGATAACTAATTTAATTGGTTTTTTAATGGCCTTACTAGGCTGTGGACGTTTGGCAGGCGCACAGCCACCTCTGGCGTGTGCCCGCCACATGTAATGTCTAATGTCTAATGTGTGCTGACGGCGGGGCACACGCCTGACATCACCGCGCGTCGTTTTGAACATCGGAGTGTCGGGCCTGCCCCTGCATGCCGACGGCAATATTCTGGCCTAAGCTTTTAACTTCACCTCTTCTAACAATGACATCCTTTCATCTCACCAATTTTATTAGTAAGTTGAAAAAAAATAAACACGTTGCTTGGCGTCTTCTAGCTAGGGGTAAGATTTCACCCGCAGTCTTGAATGGTTTCTTTTAACAAACGTAAATTTACACTTTACCTTCTACCCTCCTTACATTTACATAATTAACATCTCAAAACTACTATGCATCGAAGCACCCAGACTAACTGGCTTTAATCCAAATAAGACACACACAGTTACACACATAGGCCAGAAATTTCCCCTCATCGGGGGGATTCTGCAGGGCAGGCAGGGGCAGGCGCGAACCCGATCGGCGCCCCCAATCAGGGACGTGCTGCCATTTTACGTGGGTGGGCCAATTAAGGCCCGCCCAGCGTGACACTCGCCCGGAAGCGCTGAATGCTCCTTGTGCGGGTGGGGGCAACTTCCCTGAGAGGTTCCCTGTGCTCTTTCATGCGCATGCACGCGAAAGAGCGCAGAGATCTCCCCGAGGCACAGAGGTGCCTCAGGGAGATTTGTTTCAGTGCTTAAGTTTTAAATAAAGGTTTTTAACACTTTTAAAACATGTCCCTCATGTGACACTATCACATGAGCTGGGACCTATCAAAGAATAAATGTATAAATTTTTATTAGGTTTTAAAACACTTCATGAAACCTCATCCCGCCCATGGATGAGGTTCCAAGAAAAACGCAAAGGCCGCCCGGGCTCTTCGCCTGCCCGCCAACCTTAAGGTTAGACGGGTAGTTCATTAAATTAATTTAACTAGGTTTCAAATGGCCTTAATAGGCCTTTGACAGTTTGACCAAGTCGGCTGCGCGCCCGCCAAACTGAAAATCTAAATGACGCACGGTGACGTCACCCAATGTCACCGCGTGTCATTTTACGCATCAGCGAGTGGGCCCCCCTTCGCTCGCTGACGGGAAAATTCTTCTCTTGGACACAGATCCCACTAGAACTCTATTTTTAAAAAAATTTCCAATAACATTATTATACCTTCTTGTCAGTAGCATCACTAGGCCTTGCAGCACTTAATGTGCAGTGTAAGTTCAGAAGAAGGCCACACACAGGTGCATCCCCTGTATACATGGAAAGCTGCGAATGGACACAATCCTAACCAGCTGATGTGACACTAGGATTGAAAACTTGCTCCATACAGGTCCTGTCTACATATGTGTTAATCACTTGAGGGAAAAAAATACAAGAGCAGAAAGGCAAAATCGATCCTGAACTAGGGCTATTTAAAGGACCACTCAACAAGTTGCAGGTGGAGTGTTTTTCACTTACTTTTGCTCAGACAGAATTGGTGGAAGCACTGTGGAGTGTTGTTGGAGGTGTTTTTGGTAGTTGATGATAAAAGTCAGTGAGGAGAGAGGAGTAATGGACTCATGTATGGGACGGCTGTTGCAGTACTTCTTGTTCTGCAATATGGCTAGCAGGTGGAATGGAGGAGGCCGAGATCAGAAGCTCAGTGAAGAGGGAGGAAAAGTAGGGCCCTCTGTCAAAGGCCTTACCCATCACAGGCATTCTGGGAGCAACTGAAATGAGCCAAGAGCAATGCCTGAGGCGGTTCATATTTACATCATTCAGGCCGAACTGGAGCCTCACCGTATGGCCAGGACAGTCGCCGCACTGGATTAAGTTTACGGATGATAGAAGATGTGTGACCAGCCAAGTGAATGTTGAAATGGTTGAGTCTAGAGGTAACAAGCACGTGAGCTGAGACAAGGGGCAAAGTTGGGTTATGGACAGAGATGAAATAGGCAGTCTTAGTGATAGCACAAATTTAAGGTCAGAAGCTCATCTGGGGATTAAATGTGGCACCAGGGCTGCAAACAGATTGGCTGGGTCATACTAAGAAGTTCATCTCAGTGAATGCCTGCTATCATGACAAGAACCACAATGCATTCACCCTGCAATATTCTGCTCTATCCCATGTCTTTGGGCCTTTGAGAAGGCCCAAAGGCTGGCTGCTCAGGGACAAGAAGTACCCACCTCTGAACATGGCTTTTCCCCCTTTCCGTCATTCCACCACATAAGCATGACACCTGATGATAAAAGTATGAGAACCTTGTGTCACATTGTGCAGCAGGCAATTGGTCTTCTAAAACAACGTATCTACTGACTAGACCAATTGGGAGGGGGGGGAGGGGGGCAGGGGGGTGGTTTGGTGGTTTATAGTACACGCCAGAGAGTGTCTGCAGTTTATGATAGTGTGCTGTGTCCTCCACAACCTGGCTATTATGAGGGTGCAACCATTATGCAATCTGGAGGCCATATTGGGAGAAGAAGGAAGAGCAGGAGATGGAGGAAGAGGAGGAGACAGGAAGGAGGCAACATGGACTCCATGCAACTAGATACAGCAAGCGCATGAATTGTGAGGCTCCGGTTCATTTGAAAAAACCAAACCATCCCAACTTGAACCCACCATTCCCCATTGTCACATCCATTTCAGACTCACCATAAGTCCCTTGGTCAACATTTGCTATGATCACCATGGAGACCAATATCTTTTTACCAGACAAAAGATACTTCAAGTAAAAAAGTAAACTTTACTTTAGATAATCAATACAACAAGGATACACCTCACATAGTTACAAGCACTTGCATTACTTCCTGCACAAAGGCGGCACCACATGCAATTTCACACTCTTTCCAACTTGGTCTCCATTATGTAAAATCTCTCATGTCCCACTCAATTGTTTCACCCTTTAAGTCGCATTCACCAGCAGCCGTATTCCATTCGATGTCCCCGGACACAGTTAATACTGACAAGTGCACGTCTATGAACCCTTTCTCACTCGGGTCATAACAGTCCCAATGGGATAGCTATCTGGAATTCCTTTTTAACTGACCATCCGACACACCTGGTTTACAATCTGGTCCTCTGATACAAACACTCACATGTTGCCCCACGAAGAGCAGAATTTCCAGCCTCTGACCTATTCTTGTGGCCGTCATATTTACATGGCTGGTCCAGTTATGTTTCTGGTCAGCGGTAATCCCCATGGTGTTGATGGTGGAGGATTCAGGTATGCTAATGCTGTTGAATATCAAGGGGAGATGGTTAGATTCTCTCCAGTTGGAGATGGTCATTGCATGACACTTGTGTGGCGTTTATATAACCTACCACTTTTCAGCTCAAGCCTGAAAGTCGTTGAGGTCCATATGGGCATGGACTGCTACATTATCTGAGGAATTGCGAATGGAACAGTCTGCAATCATCAGCAATCATCTCCACTTCTGACTTTATGATGCAGAGAAGATCATTGATGAAGGAACAGAAAATGGTTAGGCCTAGCACACTGTCCTCTGGAACTCTTGCAGCAATGTTCTGAGATTATTGGATTCCAACAACCACAACCATCTTCTTTTATGCTAGGTATGACTCTAGTTAGTGGAGAATTTTCCCCAATTCCCACTGACTTTGTTTTTACTAGGGTTCCTTGATACTACACTCAGTCACAAGCTGCCTTGAAGTCAAGGGCAGTTACTCACATCTCACTGCTGGAATTCATGTCTCTCGTTCATATTTGGACCAAGGCTGTAATAAGGTCTGGAGCCAAGGGGTTTTGTCGGAACCCAAACTGAGCCTTCCTGAGCAGGATATTGGTAAGTGCCCCCTGATAATGCTTTATTGACACCTTCCATCATTTTGCTGATGATTGAGAGTAGACCAATAGGGCATAATTGGTCATATTGGTTCCTTCACCACCTGTCATTGGCCCAGTCTGGTAGATATTCCTCAAAACTTGGCCAGCTTGGTCAGCAGTCATGCTAGTAAGCCACTCTTGGTGATAGACATTGAAGGCACCCACTCATAGTACATTCAATGCCCATTATACACTCAGTTTGTCTCCCAACTGGTGTTCAACATGGAGGAGTATTGATTCATCAGTTGGAGGGGGACAGTAGATGATAATCAGCAGGGGATTCCTCAGTCCTGTTTAACCTGATACTATAGCTGGGATTGCCCATCCCCGCCATGGCAGGATCCAGCACGGGGGATGTGGCAGGCCAGCCAAAAGTCCATTGTTTTTCGGTGGGACAGAAGATTCCTGCGGCGGGTGGGGCCATAAAATCCAGGTTTATGAGATTTAATGGAGTCTTGAGTCAATGGTGAGGACTCGCAGGGCCACGAAACTGTACACCACTGTGCTGCTACCACTGGTGGGTCTGCCTTTTGGCGACAGCCCTCTTGCATCTGAACAATGATATTTTGGGTTCAAGTCCCATGGCAAGACTTGACCACATAATCCATGCTGGCACTTCTGTGCTGTATTGTAAGTGATGTTGTTGTTCTGATGAGACATTAAAACAATGCCCTGTTTGCTTACTCGGGTAGACATAAAAGATTCTGCACTGCTAATTCAAAGAAGAGAAGTGGTGTCCAACATTTAACCCTCAGTCAGCACCTAAAATAGTTGATCTGCTCACTTATTTCATTGCTGTTTGTGGAAGCTAGCTGTATGCAAATTAGCTGCAGCATTTACCTAATTACAAAAGTGACTACACTTCAAAAGTGCTTCATTGGCTGTAAAGCACTTGGACACATCCTGTGATTATGAAAGATGCTGTATTAGTACATCTTTCTTGCTTTCTACTTTGCTTCGGACGTTTTTGGCTTTGAGATATTTTTGTCTTTCCCAGTGTACAATTTTTTTATGCATAAAATGAAGCAAAATCTCTTGGAATGATCTGCAGCATCTTCACCCAGATTTCCAAATCAGGTAGCAGCAGAAGCCCCCAATAGCAGGCTCAAGATACAAACGCATTCAAAAAGTATTGTAGAATTCAAACAGGAATCTGTTATCGATCTCCTACCAGTTGTTTTAATTAGGTGGCCATCGCCTTTAGATTTAACAAGGCAAATTTGCATTTTTAAAATGAATGTGTCGATGGAGTTTCATTTATCTCCTGGCTAAAACCACAGTGTGTCAATATCAGAAAAAGTATCTTTGTCTTCATGAGAGATAAGATGGTTTAATCCACAAAACTAGCTGGTAACTCTGAGGAGCCATCTTAAGTTTTAGTTTTACTACTTTTAAAAGTAGTCTTTAAAAAACATGCCTTTACAGATTTATAATACCGTTATGCAGGTACTGTGTCATGACACGATAAAGATCCTCTCAGGTTTGCAATTAGTCTATGCTGAGCCATCTGTGTAATAGCAGCACTCTATAATAAATTTAGCATACAGTTAGTAACAGTTCCACTTCAATAGTGTTTCACTGAGTTGATATTTTCTGTAAACATTTAAAAATTCATTAAGCACAAAAATTCTAACCAACTTGAACTGTTTGATCTGTTGAAAGGTCATCTACCTGAAAAGTTGGGTTGGATTTTACCAAATGACGCAGTTCTGACACTGGTGTCATCTGCGGGTTTTGCGGCCACACAACAGGTGGTGGGACATCCACAGTGATCTTCCACTACAGCCAATTAGCATATGGGCAGCAGGGAAGCCATCCAATACCAGTGGTGGACAAGAGCTAGTGTCAGTAGGTAGGTTAACAGTAACATTTTTAAAGGCCAGAATGCGGCCTTTATGCTGGCTGCACACAAAAAAGGCAGAGGAAGTGGTGCGACAGAAGTGAACTCTACAGGTAGTGAGGATATGAAAAATGACCTAGTGAGGTCCGGCAAGGTGAGTGGCATGCATGATGGCAAGTGGCAGCCTTGCATGTCTTATATAACAGCCATTAGATGTGAGGCAAGGTGACTGGTCCATAAACAGGAACTCACCAAGGAACATTGTGCAATGAGCACAGAGTTGTCTTACAGCAGAGGACCATGGTCAGTCATGAACGCCTGCTTGCAGAGGCCTTCCAGTGGCGTGATTATGGTCATTTAAAGTGGCGCAGTCTGATGAGCATAGCTGGCCAAGAGAGTTGTGTGACACTGTATTCTGTCATTGTAGGAAAAGCGTGTTCATAGTGCTATAGCATGGAGACAAACAGGAGGACGTATGTCCTTCACTGCGCTAATAAAGCAAATGGAGGAGGAAGCAATGTAGATTGGATGGGAGGTAGCAGACCAACTGTTTGTGTGTGTGTGGAGCCCAGAGTGAGTGAGAAAATTGATGGTCATGGTTGCCAAATTTTCTCACTAGTATTTGTATTGGTGCCTCTGTGTTGGGTGTTGCTTGCTAAGCCAGCATTTATTGTCCTTGAGAAGGTGATGGTGAGCCGCCTTCTTAAGCTGTTGCAGTCCATGTAGTGTAGATACAGCCACAATGCTGTTAGGGAGGAGTTCCAGGATTTTAACCCAGCCACAGTGAAGGAAAGGTGATATAATTCTAAGTCACATGGTGACTTGGAGGCGAATGTGCAGGTGGTGGTGTTCCCATGCATCCCTTGTCCTTCTAGGTGGTAGAGATCGTGGATTTGGAAGCTGTTGCTCAAGAAGCCTTGGTGAGTTGTTGCAGTGCATTTTGTAGATGGTGCACACTGCTGCCACTGCATGTCAGTGGTGGAGGAAGTGAATGTTGAAGATGGAAGATGGGGTGCCAATCAAGTGGGCTGCTTTGACCTGGATGGTGTCAAACTTCTTGATTGTTGTTGGAGCTGGACTCATCCAGGCAAGTAGAAGTATTCCATCATACTCCTGACTTGTGTGTTGAAGATGGTGGACAGGCTTTGGGGAGTGAGGAGGTGAGCTATTCTCAGAAGTCCCAGCCTCTGACCTACTCTTGTCGCCACAGTATTTATACAGGTAGGCCAATTCAGTTTTTGGTCAATGGTAACCCCCAGGATGTTGTTTTTTTTTAATTCATTTGTGGGATGTGGGTGTCGCTGGCTGGGCCAGCAATTATTGCCCATCCCAAATTGCCCTTGAGAAGGTGGTGGTGAGCTGCCTTCTTGAACTGCTGCAGCCCATGTGGTGTAGGTACACCCACAGTGCTGCTAGGGAGGGAGTTCCAGGATTTTGACCCAGCCACAGTGAAGGAACGGGGATGTATTTCCAAGTCAGGATGGTGAGTGGCTTGGATGGGAACTTCCAGGTGGTGGTAGCTGTCATGGGTTTGGAAGGTGCTGCCTAAGCAGCTTTGGTGAGTTTTTGCAGTGCATCTTGTAGATGGTACACTCTACTGCCACAGTTCATCGGTGATAGAGGGAGTGAATGTTTCTGGATGTGGTGCCAATCCAGTGGGATGCTTTGTCCTGGATGGTGTCAAGCTTCTTGAGTGTTGTTGGAGCTGCAAGTGGAGAATATTCCGTCACACTCCTGACTTGTGCCTTGTAAATGGTGGACAGACTTTGGGGAGTCAGGAGGTGAGTTACTCTCTGCAGGAGTCATAGCCTCTGACCTCTTGTAGCCACAGTATTCATATGGCTAGTCCAGTTCAGTTTCTGGTCTATGGTAATCCCCCAGGATGTTGATAGTGGAGGATACAGCAATGGTAATGCCATTGAATGTCAAGGGACGATGGTTAGATTCTCTCTTGCTGGAGGTGGTCATTGCCTGGCACTAGTGTAGCGCAAATATTGTTTGCCACTTGTCAGCCCAAGCCTGGATATTGTCCAGGTCTTGCTGCCTTTGGACATGGACTGCTTCAGTACCTGAGGAGTCGCAAATGGTGCTCAACATTGTGCAAACATCAGCGAACATCCCCACTTCTGGCCTTATGATGGAAGGAAGGTCATTGATGAAACAACTGAAGATGATTAGACCTAGGATACTACTCTGAAGAACTCTTGCAGTGATGTCCTGGAACTGAGCTGATTCCAACAATCACAACCGTTCTTCCTTTGTGCTAGATATGACTCCAACCAGTGGAGAGTTTTCCCCCTGATTCCCATTGACGCCTGTTTGCTAGGGTTCCTTGATGCCACACTTAGTCAAATGCTACGTTGATGTCAAGGGCAGTCACTCTTACCTCAGCTCTTTTGTACATGTTTGAACCAAAGCTGTAAGGAGGTCAGAAGCTGAGTGACCCTGGCAGTACCCAAACTGAGTGTCAGTGAGCAGGTTATTGCTAAGCATGTCCACTTGATAGCACTGTTAATGACCCCTTCCATCACTTTACTGATGATCGAGAGTAGCGTAATGGGGTGGTAATTGGCCACATTGCCAGGTAGATGCCAGTGTTGTAGCTGTACTGGAACAGATTGGCTAGGGCCGTGGCAAGTTCTGGAGCACAAGTCATCAGTACCATTGCCATAATATTGTCAGGGCCATATCCTTTGCATTATCCAGTGCCTTCAGCTGTTTCTTGTTATCACGTGGAGCAAATCGAATTGGCTGAAGACTGGCACGTGTGATGCTGGGGACTTCTGGTGGCGGCCAAGATGGATCATCCACTCAGCACTTTTGGCTGAAGATTGGTGCAAATGCTTCAGCCTTATATTTTGCACTGATGTGCTGGGTTCCTCCATCATTGAGGATGGGGATATTTGTGGAGCCTCCTCCTCCAGTGAGTTGTTTAATTGTCCACCACCATTCACGACTGGGTAGGACTGCAGAGCTTAGATCTGATCCGTTGGTTTTGGAATAACTTTGCTCTGTCCATCATTTGCTGCATAGATAATATCATTGAATGTCAAGGGAAGATGGTTGCATTCTCTCTTGTTGGAGATGGTCATTGCCTGGCACTTGTGAGGCACGAATGTAGCTTGCCACTTAGCAGCCCAAGCTTGAAAGTTGTCCAGGTCTTACTGCATATAGACGCGGTCTGTTTCAGTATTTGAGGAGTCATAAATGGTGCTGACCATTGTGTAATCATCAGCAAACATCCCACTTCTGATCTGATGGCGGAGGGAAGGTCATTGATGAAGCAGCTGAAGATGGTTGGGCCTGGACACTAGTAACACGAGTAACTCCTGCAGTGATGTCCTGGAGCTCAGGTGACTGACCTCCAACAACAACAACAACCACTTTGTGCTAGGTATGACTCCAACCAGCGGAGAGTTTTCCCCTTGGTTCCCATTGACTCCAGTTTTGCTCAGGCTCCTTGATGCCACACATGGTCAAATGCAGCCTTGATGTCAAGGGCAGTCACTCTCACCTCACCTCGGGAGTTCAGCTCTTTTGCCCATGTTTGGACCAAGGCTGAAGTCAGGAGCAGAGTGACCCTGGCGGAACCCAAACTGAGCTTCACTAAGCAGATTATTTCTTTGTAAGTGGCGCCTGATAGCACTGTCCACAACCCCTTCCATCACTTTGCTGAGTAGGCTGAATGGACGGTAATTAGCCTGGTTATGTTTGTCCTGCTTTTAGGGTGCAGGACATATATGGGCAATTTTTCACATTATCGGCTAGATGCCAGTGTTGTTGCTATACTGGAACAGCTCAGCTAGGGGTGCGGCTAGTTCTGTAGCACATGAATCTCCAGATCATGGATAGGTAGGAGAGTGGTGGACACGGATATTGTTAACATCACTCTGATCTCTCCTGCAGGATCCAATTCATATGAGGTGATGCCAAGGACTCAGAGCCACTTAGGGGGTGGAATCACCATTTGAGGAGGCACCATCACCTCAGTGCAGTGCATTCGTCAATGCAGCTAATCTCACTCATAGCCGGATGCTTAAAATGAGTGGTATCAGCTGGAGATCATGGCACAGGCCTGCCAGAGTGGCAAATAGAGACAGTAACAGCTCTAGTCAGTCCCCTTTGGAGAACTGAGGACAGGCCCAGCAATGTTCAGCTTCATGCAGTTGTCAAGCCTTGGTGATCATCAGCGAAGCGGCTTATACTAGAGCAGCAGTGTTATATGTGTGAATGTGTGTCAGAGTTAGCAGAGACTGGTCATTCCCATGGGCAGACGTTGGAGGAGTTCATCATTGTCATGAGCGATGCCATGTCTCTGGTGTATGAGCACGCAATATCCTCCATTGACAGGTTGACAACCCTCGTGGAAAGCTGCATACGACAGACCACTGAGCCGATGCAGGAGGTACGTATCGGCCTCCACAGTATGACCTCAACCTTGAGCAATGTAGATCATTATGTCGGCATGATGGCTCTGAGACACACAGATGCATTGCCTGGTGTCATCTCACTCCTGGTAAGGCCATGAAAGGGTCAAGGAGCAGATGTCTGAAGGCTGTGGAAGCTCTGCTCAAAGCACTCCTGGCATTGATGACGGCTCCTTGGCCCTCTTGAAGGTGACACGAACGCAGGAGCCAGCCTCGATGACAGATGCAGGGTACAGCCTGTGCTGGACCCTTCTAGGGCTCCGCACCCAACATGTCATCCACCATGGGTCTCATGAAGATATTAATGTATGTAATGTTATTGGAAATTATTTTAAATTGGACTTGTAGTAGAGTCTGTGTCTGTGGGTGTGTGTATGTCTTAATTGGATTAAAACCAGCTAGTGTGGGTGCTTTGATGTATAGTAGTTTTGAGATGTTAAACAGTAAGGTACAGGGTGCATTTGCATTTTGTTGAATAAACCATTCAAAGACTGGGGGTGAAATCTTGCACCTAGCTAGGAAACACCAAGCAATATGTTTCTTTATGAATAAAATTGGTATTATGAAAGGGGTTTTATTGTTAGAAGAGGGGGAGCTCAAAGGGCCTGGTGATACAATGAGAATTTACATTCAAAGAGAAGGCTAGGTATATACAGAAGAGTTTTGTGTGTGAATCAGAGGCATGTGAGTTCTAAGCCTACAACTGTCTGTAAAGGAACCAAATTGAAAGGAACCTCATTTTGAATTTGTAAGATAAAATATACTTTGCCTGGTGTCTGTTTAAGTCTATGGGTTATTGTTGCCTTGGGTAAGATTACCTGGGAGTGATTAATTTGGGGATTTGTTTAAAAGTTTTTATGGTAATAATTTGTAGGCATGCACATGTGTTTAAATTTGTTAATAATTAATAAATGTTTAATTTAATTTATATAAAAAACCTCTTGAGGCTTGGCGGTTTTTATTCCTGAATTCAGATCTGCATGCTGAAGGGTCATGAGGACTCAGAACGTCAACTCTTTTCTTCTCCGCCGATGCTGCCAGACCTGCTGAGTTTTTCCAGGTAATTCTGTTTTTGTTACCAATTGAAAATATAGGTTATGACAGTTGTTTAAAGTTTCCCTCTGGGATTTTGAATAACTCAGCCTTTACCAACTGCTGTGTCATAACAATGGGCCTCTCATGAACTGGAGCAGCAAGAACAGCAGCCTATCTTCATATCAGCTCCAGTTACTGGGAAAGAACAACATAGGGACACAAGGAAGCTGTCACATAAAGGCACTTAGTTGCACATAGGATCCCATGGATGATTTTATTTTCTATATGCCACTGTGCACTTTAATATTTGTTAACATCTATACTTAGATGGTTCATGTGTTTCTTTCTATCCCAGTAGCCCGTGACCAGATGTTGAAGCTTTGAGATGGTGTCATGAAATAGAAATATAGAAACATAGAAAATAGGAGCAGGAGTAGGCCATTCAGCCCTTCGAGCTTGTTCCGCCATTCATCATGATCATGGCTGATCATCCAACTCAATAGCCTGCTCCCGCTTTCTCCCCATATCCTATGATCCTTTTCGCACCAAGAGCTATATCTAACTCCTTCTTGAAAACATACCATGTTTTGGCCTCAACTACTTTCTGTGGTAGCGAATTTCACAGGCTCACCACTGTCTGGGTGAAGAAACTTCTCCTCATCTCAGTCCTAAATGGTCTACCCCATATCCTCAGACTGTGGCCCCTGGTTCTGGACTCCCCCGCCATCGGAAACATCCTTCCTGCATCTATCCTGTTTAGTCCTGTTAGAATTTTATAGGTTTTGATGAGATCCTCCCTGATTCTTCTGAACTCCAGTGAATTTAATCCTAACCAACTCAATCTCTCCTCATATGTCAGTTTTGCCATCCCAGGAATCAGTCTGATAAACCTTCACTGCACTCCCTCTATAGCAAGAACATCCTTCTTCAGATAAGGAGACCAAAACTGCACACAATATTCTAGGTGTGGTCTCACCAAGGCCCTGTATAATTGCAGCAAAACATCCCTGCTCCTGTACTCGAATCCTCTCGCTATGAAGGCCAAGATACTATTTGCCTTTTTTACCGCCTGCTGCACCTGCATGCTTACCTTCAGCGACTGCTGTACAAGGACACCTAGGTCTCGTTGCAGATTCCCCTCTCTCAATTTATAGCCATTCAGGTAATAATCTGCCTTTCTGTTTTTGCTACCAAAGTGGATAACCTCATATTTATCCACTTTATACTGCATCTGCCATGCATTTGCCCACTCACTCAGCTTGTCCAAATCACACTGAAGCACCTCTGCATCCTCCTCACAGCTCACCCTCCCACCCAGCTTTGTGTCATCTGCAAATTTGGAGATATTACATTTAGTTCCCTCATCTAAATCATTTATACTGTGAATAGCTGGGGTTCCAGCACCGATCCCTGCGGTACCCCAGTAATTACTGCCTGCCATTTGGAAAAAGACACATTTATTCCTACTCTTTGTTTCCTGTCTACCAACCAGTTTTCTATCCATCTCAATACACTACCTCCAATCCCAAGCGCTTTAATTTTACAAGCTAATCTCTTATGTGGGACTTTGTCGAAAGTCTTCTGAAAGTCCAAATAAACCATATCTACTGGCTCCCCCTCAGGTCTGGCAGCATCTGTGGAGAGGAACACAGTTAACGTCTCGAGTCCGTATGACTCTTCATCAGAACTAAGTAAAAATAGAAGAGAGGTGAAATATAAACTGGTTTAAGGGGGGGGGTGGGACAAGAAGAGCTGGATAGAGGGCCAGTGATAGGTGGAGATAGCCAAAAGATGTCATAGACAAAAGGACAAAGAGGTGTTGAAGGTGGTGATATTATCTAAGAAATGTGCTAATTAAGGGTAGAAAAGCAAGCTGTTGAGAGGACAGTTCAAGAGGCAAAAAAATACTTAGCAGTTGAAACCATCACTTAGCTGATAGTAAGTGCTTTCAGCTTCTCAACCAAGAAAAAAATAATTTTGTGCAGGAGGGAAAAGAGTTAGGAGGAAAAGAAATAAGTTAAAAGCCCACAGCAATTGTTGTGACATTGTATGAAGACAATGACATGTACCTTTAAGAAGCTGCATAGTGACATCTCATCACTCTACTAGTTACATCTTCAAAAAATTCCAGATTTGTCAAGCATGATTTCCCTTTCGTAAATCCATGCTGACTGTCCGATTCTACCATTATTTTCCGAGTGCTCAGCTATTAAATCTTTTATAATGGACTCTAGAATTTCCCCCACTACTGACATCAGGCTGACTGGTCTATAATTCCCTGTTTTCTCTCTACCTCTCTTTTTAAATAGTGGGGTTACGTTAGCTACCCTCCAATCTGTAGGAACTGTTCCAGAGTTATTGAATCTCGGAAGATGACCACCAATGCATCCACTATTTCTAGGGCCACTTCCTTAAGTACTCTGGGATGTAGATTATCAGGCCCTGGGAATTTATCGGCCTTCAATCCCATCAATTTCCTCAACACCATTTCCCTACTAATACTGATTTCTTTCAGTTCCTCCCTCTCACTAAACCCTGTGTTCCCCAACATTTCTGGTATGTTATTTGTGTCCTCTTTTGTGAAGACAAAAACAAAGTATGTATTTAGTTGGTCAGCCATTTCTTTGTTCCTCATTATAAATTCCCCTGTTTCAGACTGTAAGGGACCTACATTTGTCTTCACCAGCCTTTTTCTCATCACATATCTATAGAAACTTTTAGTCAGTTTTTATGTTCCCCACAAGCTTACTCTCCTACTCTATTTTCCCCTTCTGAATCAATCCCTTGGTCCTCCTTTGCTGAATTCTAAATTGCTCCCAATCATCAAGTCTGTTATTTTTTTTTAGCCAATTTGTATGCCTCTTCCTTGGACCTGATACTATCTCTAATTTCCCTTGTAAGCCATGGTTTGGCCACCTTTCCTGTTTTATTTTTGCGCCAGACAGGAATAAACAATTGTTGCAGTTCACCCATGCGCTCTTTGAATGTTTGCCATTGCCTATCCATCGTCATCCCTTTAAGTAACGTTTCCCAATCCATCATAGCCAACTTGCGCCTCATACCATCATAGTTTCCTTTATTAAGATTCAGGACCCTAGTCTCAGAATCAACTACGTCACTCTCCATCTTGATGAAGAATTCTATCATGTTATGGTCGCTTATCCCCAAGGGGCCTTGCACAACTAGATTGCCAATTATTCCTCTATGGAAATGGTGGCCAGTGAATGTAGTGCTGTAATGAATGGAGCACTTGGGATAGTCTCATCACAGGGCCCCTGATATTCTGATAGGGTTTCACCACATACTACCATGGCATCCACAGGAGATGCCTGTCTCATGTCCTGTCAGGTGACAGGAGTTCTCAGTTGAATGGTGTGCAGGTGAGGGAGTTATGTGTCTCCCTCGCATGCATGTCAATAGCCATGGACATTGTCCCCTCAGACCGCCAGGTCTGGACGCACTTCCCCTTCACCCTCCTCAGAGAAGGAGGCAACTGTGCACTCATTATTTTTGTCCATTGCCAATTCAACTCCTCTCTGCTGCACCAGGGTATGCAGGGCGCAGCAGACCACCATGAAATGGGGACCATGACTGTCTTGGAGGGATCCCCAACTCAGTCTAAGCATCCGAGCTTTCCATTTTCAGGTCAATTGCCTATTTGATGGTTGCCCATGTAGTGACATAGCAGCAGTTGTATGCTTCCTCTGCCTCGCTGTTGCAGTTCCAAGTGGAACCCCTTCCTGTTGATGAGCATGCCTGGCTGCTCTGGGGAGCTTTGATAACTAAATGCATGCAGTCTGTAAACACCCCCCAGGGCCTGAGGGATCTTGCAATGACACAGAGTTCCACTGTCTCCTCGCCTTGATTGGTCTGATTAATGTGAAACCTGATGTAATCCCCTGCCTTCTTGAATATGACATCCATCATCTACTTGATGCAGTGATGTCTCCAGATCATCCCTGGAATGAGCCTGAAGCAAAAGGGTTGAGTGCCATGCTCACTTTCACCCTCACCAGGCAATGGGTACCCATGACATTTCAGTACCCTCAACTCCTCCTCCACATAGGTCAGTGACCACCTGTCTAAAAAGATGCAGGGGGAAATTTGGCGAGCAGCAGGAAGACATAACATATCCGCTCTGATTCTCCCGTCATTTTGCCGCCCATCAATCCCATCACCATGGAACTGGTAAAGTTCCATCGTTTTCCTTTTTTCTAAATAAGCTGTCGGACCTGCAGAGTATTTCCAGCATTTTCTGTTTTTATCATTGAATAGTTTGGCCTTCTTGAAGGACTCAAGGCCCATGTACTAAAATTAGCCTTAGTAAGAATTGTCAACTAAAGACTTTCATTCCGGAACAGCGGTTTCTAACCTTGCCCCTAAACCACTTCACGGCTCTAATATAACCCCGGGCCGCCAGCATCGTTTCCAAGCCATATGTCCGACCCCCGCCGCGCAGCCTGTGATCAGCAGCAGTTTTCTGCCAGAGGTGGTTACCGTGTTATTCCTGGCAGCCCGCCTCCCTCGAAGCTGGGCTCAGTTAAACCCCAACCCCCCACCGCGGCTCTTACGTGCATCGTTCAGCCCGGACAGTGAAGCTAAGAGCAGCTCCTTTAAAACATCCGAACCGAAAGTGCGGGCGAACTGCGAGTTTCTGCTCTTTGACCAAGTGAGATAACACGGAGTGGAAGGGAGAGGGCGGGAAGAGCCGGGGTGGGGAAGGGGAAGTTAGGGCAGTCCCTCCCTCGAAGCCCCGGCCCGCTGACGGTTGGCGGTGGAATTCTGCTGGAGTCTGTTTGAAAATGTCCGAAGCGCGCGCCAGCTGCACTTGAACTTAGAGCTGACAATCTTCCCACATAGAAAAGTCACCAATGGTGCTGTATTTATAGATTTACAACGTGTGAAAAATAATTATTACATGGTCTTTGTAAATTAAACTGTAAGTATAAACAATATTCCTGTCATTATAGAGGGAAATTATATACCTCCTTGCTAAATTTTCAAAGGAAAAATTGAGATAAAATGGATTGCACATATTTGAGCACTGAAGGTTTGAAGAGACACAATCCTTTGGAAATTTTGGATTTTACTTTAAACTTTGCTTTTTGATAATTTAAAACACTTTACCCAACATTAATGACAGTGCTTTTTTGGATTTTAAGAATATAGAAAATAGGAGCAGGAGTCGACTATTGGAACCCTGAGCCTATTCTGCCATTCAGTGCGAGCATGGCTAATTACCTCAACTCCACTTTCCCATCTGCACGCTATATCTCTTGGTTCCCTGAGAGATCAAAAAATCTATCGATCTTAATCCTGAATATACTCAAAGATTGGGCATCCTTCTGGGGTATACAATTTGAAATATTTACAACCCTCTGAGTGATGAAAATCCGCCTCACCTCAGTCCTAAATATCAGCTTCTTATCCTAAGGTTATACCCTGTATTCTAGATTCCCCAGCCAGAGGAAACAACCTCAGTTTCTACCCTGTCAAGCCCCTTCTGAATCTTGTATGGTTCGATCAGATCACTTCTCATTAAACTCCAGAGAGTATAGGCCCCATTTCACTGTATTCAGCCTTTCGTCATAGGAGAACCCATCCTGGGAATCAATCTATGCTCCACTGCCTCCTTAGACATGAAGACCAAAACTGTGCACAATACTCCAGGTATGTTCTCACCAAAGCTCTGTACAATTCTAACAAGACTTCCTTATTCTTGTACCCCATTCCCCTTGCAATAAAGGCCAACATGTCATTTGCCTTCCTAATTGCTTACTGCACCTGCATGCTAACCTTCTGTGTTCCTTGTACAAGGAACGCCCAAGTGTGTCTCAACATCAACTTTTGTTTCATATTTCTAAAATAATATTCTGCTTTTCTATTCGTACTACCAAAGCAAGCAATATCACACTTCTCCACATTATACTCCATCTGCCACCTTGTTGCCTACTCACAATCTGTCTATATCTTTTTGCAGCCTCTTTATGTCCTCCTCACAGCTTATATTCCCAACTAACTTTGTATCATCAACAAACTTTAGATCTCCTTGACTAAGTCATTAATATAGATTGTGTTACGATCCCCATGGAAAACTGAACGAAAACAATCAAATTTACTGAACTGAAGAAATTCAAAAAGATTTCACTTTTTGTAACTTTTATGTCAGACAGAATCAAATTGAATGTAAATTAACAAGCAAATCACAGTTGGTACAAATCATATATTGCATATGGAATAGCAGATATAACAAAGACTATCTTACAGATTTTCTTGGCAACCCACTCTACTTGTATAGCCCCAGTTTCAGTCACATAGTTCATCTAAGCAGTATTCCAGTCCCTTTCTTTCGGGGACTTAGCCAATTTTCTGCAGGCAGCACCTTCTGCGTAAATAGAGTTCCACCTGTTCAGTCTTCCCTGTATGGCGCACTTCCTTATTCTGGAACCTTCTCAATTCCACTTCAGCTCTGCTGCTTCTACTTCTCTTTCTGTGTGCTGATCGCCTTCTGCCTCTAGACCAATCTTCTTTAGAGCAGTATCTTCATCTTTCTGAATCTGGCTACAGGGCTTCCATATCTTTAACTTCCTTCCTGATGGCTGCTTCTAGGTCAAGGGTCACCAGCAGGTCACATGGACCAGTATTTATTATTACCCAAGAAAATTACAATTGATCTCTTTTTTTACAAACTCTCAAAAACCCTTTTCATATATTTCAAAAATAATTACAGATTCCCAGACATTTTAAAGAAATTACAAAGTTTCCTTCTAGTTACTGCTTCCAGGTTGAAGGTTATCACAATTGTAAATAGGTGAGGCATAAACAAAAATAGCTGGAAAAACTCAGCAGGTCTGACAGCATCTGTGGAGAGGAAGACAGAGTTAACATTTCGAGTCTGTATGACTCTTCATCAGAACTCGAAACGTTAACTCTGTCTTCCTCTCCACAGATGCTGTCAGATCTGCTGAGCTTTTCCAGCTATTTTTGTTTTTGTTTCAGATTTCCAGCATCCGCAGTATTTTGCATTTATGTAAATAGATGAGGCTGCAGCACTGATTTATACGGAATCAACCAGGCCATCACTACCTCAAAAATTAGTTTCACAATCCGTAGTCTACACCTACTACTTAATGACCCATGTTCAAAGGCACGCAAACTCCACCGACCCCATAGAAGCACACTGTATCCCAATCAGTTTACCACCCCTGAGATACTCCTCCTCCTATCATTCCAGTTCACATCTGATCTTTCTACCTCCTTCAACTTAACCTGGCTCATTTTTTTACTTTACAGTGAAGTTAGATTTGTCTTCCCATGTTCATTCAAGCTGACCACCTTTTCTCCATCCAACCTACTCAGTTCAAATTGCACCTTCCCCCTGTTCAGGCTTTTACTCTGCATCTCCATCTCCCACCCTCCTTAGTTACTATGGAAGGCTGGAGATGGAGCCATTTGCTCTAAAATGCATTCATTTTAAGGAGATTTGATTTGGGTTTTTAAATAATAAAAGAATTCCATTCGATCCATATTGAATAGACATTGGCCTGGATAGTTAGGGAAGAGCAGGAAACATGAATATAGGTTGCGTGAACACTGGGCCTAGTTAGATAGAAACAGGAGTAGGTACTCAGCTGTTCGAACTGTTATGTCATTTAATTTAGATCATGCCTGATCTGTATCTCAACTCATTTACTTACCTAGATACCTTTTCCTAACAAAAGCCTGTCTTGAACCTTGGCGAGTGAACATTATCGGCAGGATTCAGCATTGCCGGGAGGGGGAAACATGAATATAGGGGCGTGAACATTGTCGAGGGGGAGAACGTTGTTCGTTGGTGAACATTGTTGGAGTGGTGGAGAGTAAACAATGCCGAGAGAAGGTGAATTTCATTGGGGTTGCCGTGGTGCTGAAATGCGTTGACACTCCAACTGACTTACTTTGAGCTGCGCTCCTCAGTAGACTTTACACCTGCCAGGAAAAGCTCTAAGGAAATTTGTATAAAAAACAAGTTAAGTATAGGGCAAATAGCCCAAGTCTCTGTGGATATGGCCACCGGATCCCACTTCGTGTAGAATTGTGCAGCAGTCAGAGCAGGGTAAAATCGGCAATCGAAAGTTTAAACGTCCCAGGAAGTATCGCACAGTGCCCAAAACTGAATGCAGTAGCCCAGATGGGGTCTGATCAAGATTCTGTACAACTGGAGCATACATTTCTTACCTTTGAATTCTATCTGCTTAACATCATGACATAAAATAAAACCGTAGAGAAAAAAACTCAATTTTACAGCAACATTCACTGCCACAGGGTCAAGGAATGGTCAGAGCTGCCAGGATTTCACGCATTAACTTGCTTAATTGTCTTGCGGTGATCATAGACCACAAGTCCATTCGTAAACCTTTTTCGCCATGAAGGGCCCAGTGTTTCAGCAGGGCAAGTATGGGCTATTGGTCCTAATCATCAGAGAGGAGATCAGCCAAGTAGCCAGGAAGGTGCCAAAGAACATTGAAGTGTTCCTTGCCCAACAATACTGAAAGGACGCAGAGCCTAATTCTGTGCCCAATCACTGGTGAAGCCAATGACCAATGGGTATCAATGCAACGCGTTTGGTTCATTGTATTATCAGCCGCTATGTACAGCAGCTACAGTATTAACACACAGCTGATTTTAAAAACTGACTTCAGGCCAGGGTGTGGGCTGATCGCCTGCAACCAGAAGAGGAGATTCCTGATTGGCAGGAACAGCGATGGCGTGGACATGCTTTGAGTCTGATTATCTTCTGTTGGATCCAGTGCCACAAAGCCCCTGTTATCCCCGGACCTCGGGATCATTTTCCAGGCTGCAGGAATGCGAATGGGATTATTGCAGTATATCCATTTCAGTTCCATGGATATCTTTCCCAGAACTCCCAAAAATTTGTGACCCCAAACTGCTAAATCCTCTGGGATCTCCTCTTCAACACATTCATGTTCCAAGATCCCCCTCACATCTAATACACCCAAAGTTCCCCAGTGCTCCGGATCACTTAATTCCTGCACATGCAATCAAACCCTATAATGTCCACCCCAATACTGACTGGAACTTATATGTAATGATCCCAGATCCAGGACCTTTTCTGAAAGAGCTGGCAGATTCTGGACTTCGCTAGTGTTCCCAAATCACTGGAACTGCTTCCAATGCTTTCACATCCTGAGATTCACTGTCAATGGTACCAAATCCTAGGTGCTCAATCCACAATGTTGCCATTTGCCACATCCATCTCCAATGCTACCAAAGCTCAGCATCCCCATAACTGTTGTTAAACACTACAAATACCTTCTCGGCACACTACTACTAAACCCATATACTGTACCTACCTCATGCTGCCTATCGTCTTGTATATCCAAGGTTTTAAAGGAGGAAAGAGATTTTAAAATTTGAGTACATTGATGGGGTAAAATTTCAGCCATGTCCCAGAACAAAAGTTCTAGGTGCCTGAAATGCTGTCATGAATTTGAATATATGTCGTCCACCATTTTCAACACTTTACCCCATATTATAGACGTCCCTCATTTAGCTTTTGCACATCTAAATGGATTCATTCATGTCTTCTTCTGTTGGAGGCAGGCCCTTGGCTCATTGTCTGCTGATGCTACATCCTGAGTTGTTTTCTTGGCATTTCTTGTCATTGGTGGTTTGCCATTGCTTTCCACTCTCAAGGGAATGGTGAGGAGGCAGGTCCCAAGTCTCCCTTAGACAGAAAGGGAATTAAACCTGCACTATGGGCAGAATTTTCTCCCAGTCGGGGGGGACGTTCAGAAGCGGGCACGTGGAGGTGCACCTCCAATCAGCGCCCCCGATTGGGGGCGCACCACCATTTTACGTGGGCGGGCCAATTAAGGCTCACCCAGCGCGACATCCACAAGGAAGCGCTCTGAGCTCCCTGTGCAGGCGGGGAGGGGGGGGGGGTGGGTTCCCTGAGCCGACAGTGCGCTCTTTCGCGCATGCGCGTGAAAGAGCACACTCATTTCCCTGAGGCTAAGTACTGCCTCAGGGAGATCAGCTCCACATTAAAAAATGTTAAAAACAGAAAAAAAAAATTTCCCTGACATGTCCCCTCATGTGACACTGTCACATGAGTTGGGACATATCCATCACTTTTAGTTACACTTTTATTAAATTTTTAAAAACCTACATGAAACCTCATCCCGTTCGTGGATGAGGTTTCATGCTTTTTCAAATGCCCGCCAGGACTCCTGGCCTGCCCGCCAACCTTAACGGCAGGTCCACTAATTAAGTTAATTACTTTGCCTCAATAGGCCATTGACAGGTCAGTGGACGCACAGATGATTCGGCTGAGCCCCCGCCGGCCTGAAAATTGAAGTGAGGTGGGGTGATGTTGGGAGTTCCACCCCCTGCTCGCCGACCCGGAAATCCTGGCCTATGTGTTATTCTGAACCACATGCTAGCCAAATGAGCTAACATACCCTCATCTAAATGGATTGGGTCACAGAATTCAATCCTTAGAATAGTGCAAATTAAAATAGAGATATTATTTGATTTATTGTAGCCCTGAAAGTACATTGTATGCTCCATAACATAACTCTGCTGCTGTTATAAATCTCCAGGTCCTGCAACACACCGTGAGGAGCACCACGGGCGACTTATGAGGGATTGATGAGAAAGAACCCCTTTACTGTGTTAGTGCCTTGCTATTTTCCTCTACCCGTCTATTGTTGTAAAACTGGCATTTTCCTCAAATCACTCAAAGATTCTGTCAGATTAGTGTCAGGCCAGACTCTAGTTCCACTACAACAAAATGCTTTTGTATAGCCCCTTTAACATAACAAAATCATTCTAAGGTACTTCACAAGGAGTGTTAGCAGTTAAAATTCGACACCAAGCCACATAAAGATATATTAAAACAGGTGAAATAGGTTTCAAGGAGAGTCTTAAGGGAGGTGAAAGAGGTAGAGGTATAGAGAGGTTTAGATTGGAAATTACAGAGCAGCTGAATGCATGGCCACCACTGGTGGAATGAGGGATATCGGAGTTTTGCAGTGATCTCGAGAGGGCATTGTAGGGCTGGAGGAGATTACAAAGATGGGAAGGGGGAGAGAATGGAACATAAGGGTGAGAATTTTAAAATCGAGGTGTTGTTAGACTGGAAGTCAATGTAGGTCAACAAGCACACTAGAGACAAGTAAATGACACTTGGTGAAACTTAGTAAACAGGTAGTAGAGTTTTGGATGAAGTACACTACAGAAATATGGAAGAAAAGGAAGGCGTAAGTAGGTAAGTAAATAGTGGAGAGATGGAACATTGTGCTCAAAATTAATACGATGCACGAGAGAGCTGTCTTTGTGTACAGAAATTGTCTTCTCTTGTCTGTTTATTGTAGCTGCAAAGTCAACTACTTAGAGAACTTCTTAGCCACGAATGAAATAAGATGTTGGAACTTTGGGTAAGTCAACAAATTCTTTATTTTTATTAAAATTCTTAAACACCTCCATCACTTTTCATTAAAAAGTTACATTAAGCCATTTGACACTGCATCATATTGAACAAGGTTCTTAGAAATGTCAACATCCTCTTGGTCTTTTGTAAACTAAGCTTGTAAAAGTGAGACTAAGACCTTATTTATTCCTATTAAACATTTAACATGCCATATGCTAGATGCACTCCTCAGTAAAATAATTTCATGTTTTTCAGTCCAGTGTAAAATGTGGGATTTCAGTTTGTGTAAATTTTCTGACAAGTATGTCTCAGGTCATACAGGATAGGCAATGACAGGGGCATGGCCTCAAGCCCCTGCGTAAATGTTGTGATTGGAGAATTTTATTTCTCTTCGTGCCTTAATGTACTTTAGTGAAAAGATGTTGCATATACCTAAACCTCAAGTTACCAATCCAATTTATGGCACTTTTAGTATACTTGCTTATTTTACATTTTCTGGACTTGTATTCAGTACTGTGGTTGAGTTCTTAGCCTTGTTTAGTGCTGTGACAGCTTCCTCAAAGGAAGGAACGTCTACCACTGCTGCGCTGCATTGGTTGGCTGTGAGTGAGGAGGAGGCATCATTAGAAGAGCAAAGGTATCCTGAAAATGTTTGTGGAACTTCTGTTCAAGAGCTGCAGCTGTCAAGATGCAGTTAAGGGCCCTGTAGAGAGAGAGAGAGAAAGAAAGAGGTTCCCATCACTGGGCCCTCTTACTCTAAAAAGGGACATTAGTGGACCTTCTGCTGTTGCCTCAGTGACTACCATCACTTTGCAGGCTGTGGGGTCAGCGAAACCATATGGCAAGAAAATTATTTCAACTGTGAGGCTTCACCTCGCTATCATCATTTTCAAATTGTTGGGTGATGAAGGGGCAGCTCACAGCTTTCCCTGCTGGGTCAGGGCACAGATGCAGTGGTATTCAGGAGGAAACCCAAGTCTAGAGAGTCTTAGTCTATTGCAAGTATATTGTCCCCAGTATTTCTGTAAAAATTGATACTTCCATGAAGGGTAATTATGAACTTGTGATTCAGACTTATCCTATCCATCAATGAACCATACACAGCTCTGTCCAGGTCATTTTAAAGGTGTTTATTAATACAGCATGAACTACTTTATCTTAGAATTTCTTCTATGTATCTGTTACTCTGGGGTAAAATTCTTTTTCCTAATCTCTTGCCTCACTCCAGACTTGTTAATATTATACTGAGTCATGAAGTTCTGTGCTCAAAGTCTAAATAATGACTTACATCTACATTGGCTAACTGTTGGTCTGAATTCAGCAGGCATGTACTGTTTTTATCTGAGGAACACACTCACTTCAACCCCTTTCTCAAGCATTTCACGTTTTCCAATTTGATCTGAAAGAGCAAGTATAGAGAAGACCCAAAAGAGAAACCGTGTTTCCTCAGAACTGCAGTTCTGCTCCCCTGGTAGGACAAGTGACTGAAAAACTGGAAATTAACCTGGTCAGACTGAATTTTCTGCTTAATTTAATTACAAACAGATCATACAGGACACAGTAAATACTACAAGGATCAATAAGTGACCAGAGTTCAGTAGTAAGAATACATCTGAATAAACTACAGCAGAGTACAAAAATAATTTGCTACCATGTAAAATAAGTTTCTCAAGTCCTTTTTGTTATTGTGAAAATTGAAATATGTAGTTTCAACAGCTTTAGGAGTAAGAGTTCAAAAAGATTCAAACTCTTGGAAGTGAAGATTTCAGCAGGTGAATTCATACACAAATTGGACAACGCAACTAATGGTAGGGAGACTTAGGGATAGCCACGACTATACAAATAAGATTGGTCTCCTGCTACCTTTTGGTCATCAGAATCTGTCCTCTCCTTCAACCCTTTCAGCAAAGGGAAATTGGCTTGACACCAGCAACTATTTTTTATATAAGCAAAATCATGCATTTATCTAGCATTTTGTCACCTCCGCAGGATGCACAGCACAACCGATTAATATTGATTTTTGAAGTGTACTCCTTTTAATAAAGGGTAAACACAACAGCAATTTTGCACACAGAAAGATGCCACACAGAAACTTGATAAATGATTAGTTAATCTGTTTTGCCTGAAGGAAAAATGTTGGTCAGAACTTCAGGTCTCCCCTTCATGTGGGATCTTTTTCATCCACTTGAACAGGAAGAGTGGTCTCAATTTAAATTCTTCTCAAAGACAATGTGTAACTTAGTACTGCACTGAGTCAGTCTAGATTGTGTTTTCCCATTTGATGTAGATTTTTAAACTGTTGGGTGATGGGCATGAATGGCACAGGCTGATAAATGATGGCTGTGAAAGATGCTGAATAGTTGATTGATGCCACTATTGCAGACACGTAGCAACAAACGTGAATGGCACACGTTAATTGGTGGTGGGTTTAAATGCAGCAGAGTAGCAGGTAGCTAGTGTAAATGCAGAGGTTGGCTGGTACAAATATACACAGCAAAATGATGATTCTTTAAGGTGTCATTAGTAGATGTGAATGGTACAAGTTGGTAAGTAATGGATGTAAGTGGCATGAACTAATTGGAGGCAGGTGGTTAATGCCGATACATAGTGTGTAAATGGTATAGCGTAATACTTAGGTGTAAATGGCCCAAAACTGTTACATAATGAGTATGGTTTTTTAAAATTCTTTTATGGGATTTGAGTGTCACTGGCAAGGCAAACATTTGTTGCTCATCCCACTGACGTAGACTAGTAGCAAGGGTGAGTGCTACAGGTTAGATCATTGTATATTTTTGTTTCCTTTCTCAGGGAAAATCTTGCAATGTACTTGGTCAGCTCATGAGGTATCTAACTAGGAATCGAAGCTTGTGCAGGATGGAGACCTTTAATTGCTTCCCTGAGCTAACTCTTGATGGGCTACAGTTTCACAAACACCAAACACCCTATTTTCAGTTGATTTTGTTCAAAGCTAGTTAGTGACTTTCAGTAGGTCTTTCAACGATCACATTTGGGCAGAATCCTACATTCACCCAACATTCATATGAGCATTTTTCTGCAGGGATTATGATTGTCAAAATGTCAAATGACTTCATAAACTCTACCAGCTATATTACAAACTTGAACTCACTTTCTGCTAGCTGTAATCTTTTCAAATATAAGTGAAAGAATGGAAGAGAAACAAAAATTGTATGCAGTGCCATGGCAGATCAACTATATAGAGTAGATTTTTTGAGTTTTCATCTGTGGTGTGATGGCTGACATGTGTGTGCAGATCAAAAAATTGTGGGTGCATTATATATAATTTTCCTAACTATTGTTGTTCAAGTTACTGATTCTCTGTCTACTTTTTGGTGACTTGATTACAGACAACGGCTCTGCAAGGCCCTAAATAAGTATGTATTCTGCTGGGGAAAGGCTGGAAATGAGAACACTGGGCCAAAGTGCAGCACAGCACTGCCTTTCTATCTCTCACTCTCTCTCGACTTGGGCCCTATGGATTCCTGGAGAGCTGACTTCAATTTTTGGCCTAATTTTCAAATTCCTGCATGCTCCTTCCATCCTTCTAACACCTAGCGTCTTACTGTTTCTCACTTCTTCACTTTTGATATCCCCTCATTTAGCCTCTGCAGTCCTGCCCTCTTTATTCAGTTCTCTCCACTGTCCCTGCTTTAAAAAAAACTCAAGTATTTTTCTTCTATTGTGCCTTTCAATTCTCAACCAATCTTATGTTTAAGCTTTCGCCTCCAGCTTATTTTATACTGATTTGCACTCTACAGTGTAAGTAACTTTTTGAGGTGTGTCCCTGCACAAAGAGGACTATAGGTTGCAACTTGCAGTCTATTAGTAAAACGGTAGCATAACTGTACTGTTCACCAACTATTATTTTGTATGGTCATCTCCATTTGTTACATTAAATTATTTCAATATATTGCAAATTAAAATAATGATTAAAACAGATAATTGGAATTGATGTTTGGAACATTTACCTTTTTCTGGGTAAGGAGAGTACATACGTTGATATGCAATTATGTGGGACAAGCTGGATGGACCAAAGCGTCTTTATCTGTCAGTTATTATTCATATTTTTATATTGACTTAACTTCCACTATCATATTTTGGATAACTCAAATTTGGAGGTTATTGTTACTCCACTATTATTAAATGCATTTTTAATGTATTCATGCATTAAACTGGAACATGCAGGCTAGGTTCCAATCTATTAGGAGGCAACCAATAGTGACTGTGGTGTGAGTGTTACTCCTTTTTTAACATGTGCAGGGATAACAGGTAGGGTTTTTATATTGCATTTTCAGATATCATAATTTTGGCCCAGAATTTGCAGGGTTTTCAATGGCAAACAGTTGTGCCTAGTTCACAGAATCACAGAATTGTTACAGCACAGAAGGTGCTGTTTCAGCTTGTCCTGTCTGTACTGGGTCTCCCTAAGAGTAATTTACCTAGTACCACTCCCCCACCTTCTTCGCATAGCCCTGCACATTCTTCCTTTTCAGATAACAATCCAATTCCCTCCTGAGTGCCTCCAATTGGATCTAGATCCACCACACTTTCAGGCAGTGCATTACCACTCACTGTTTGAAAAAGTTTTTCCTCGTGTCACCATTGCTTCATTTGCCAATTTCTTTATTCTGTGCCCTCTTGTTCTCAATCCTTCCACCAATGGGAACATTTTTCCTCGGTCTACTCTGTTCAGATCCCTCATGATTTTGAATACCTCTATAAGACCTCCTGTCAACCTTCTCTTCTCCAAGGGAAACTGTCCCAACTTCTCCAATCTATCACGTAACTAAAGTTTCTCATCCCTGGTATTCTCATGAATCTTTTCTGCACTCTCTACAATGCTTTCACCTTTATCCTAAAATATTCTGCCCATAACTGAACACACTGCTCCAGTTGAGGCCAAACCAGTGTTCTATACACATTTAACATAACTTCCTTGCTTTTATACTCAATGTCTCTATTAATAAACCCGAGGATGCTGTATGCTTTATTTACCACTCTCCCAACCTGTCCTGCCACTTTCAATGATTTATGCACATATACACCTAGGTCCCTCTACTCCTGCACCTCCTTTGAATTGTACCCTTTATTTTATATTGTCTCTCTGCATTCTTTTTACCAAAATGAATCACTTCACATTTCTCTGTATTAAATTTCATCTGCTACTTATCCACTCATTACACCATCCTGTCTGTTGTTTTGAAATCCTACACTATCCTCCATGCAGTTCACAATGCTTCCAAGTTTTGTATCACCGGAAAACTTTGAAATTGTGTCCTGTACATCAAGTTCAAGGTCATTAATACATATCAGAAAGAGCGAGAGTCCCAACACTGATCCCTGGGGAACTCCACTACAAACTTTCTTACAGTCCAAAAAGCATCCCTTAACCACTACTCTGTTTCCTAATTTCGTATCCATGTTGCTACTGTCCCTTTTATTCCAGAAGCTATAACTTTGCCCACAAGTCTGTTTTGCGGTACTTGATCAAATGTCTTGTGGAAGTCCATGTACACCACATCAATAGCATTATCCTCATCAACCTTCTCTGTTACCCCATCAAAACTCTCCAGCAAATTAGTTAAACATGATTTATCCTGGACAAATCCATGCTGGCTTTCCTTAATTACCCTACATTTGCTGGTGACTATTCATTATGTCCTGAATTATCATTTCTAGAAACCTTCCCACCACTTTGGTTGAACTGACTGACCTGAAGTTGCTATACTTACCTTTACATACCTTTTTGAACAAGGATATAACATTTGCAATTCTTCAGCCCTCTCTCACAACCCCTGAAGGAAAACTGGAAAATTGTGGCCAGTGCCTCCACAATTTCCATTTTCACTTCCCTCAGTATCCTTGGATGCATCCCATCTGATCCTGGTGACTTATCACCATATTTATAGAGTTTATCTAACACCTCCTTATCAATTTTAAACCCTTCAAGTGTCTGAATTACCCCTTCTTTAACTAGGGCTTGCACAGCATCTTCTTCCTTGGTAAAGACAGATGCAAAGTATACATTTAATACCTCAGCCATGCCCCTTGCCTCCATGTGTAAATCCTCTTTTTGTTTCCTAATCGGCCCCACTCCTCCTTTCGCCACCCTTTTACTATTTACTAGTTGACCTAATAGAGCCTTGATTGCTACATGAGTGCAATCTAAGATGCTGCTGGAGTGAAGCAAAGATGACAAGGGTTTGACTAATCTCACCTATGTCAAAGCGAATATGGTTTCAGGCCTTGGCAAACAGGCATCAGTGCAGAAATCACTAGATTGCTGGAAGGAACTGACGTGAAAAAATTGAAGGCTGTGGTCACCTTGACAGTCAGCTGTAGTGTATTGAGAGTTGTATTGTGCACTTCTCAATCACATAGATATCTTACGCTTGCATCTCTACTTATATAAAGCGAGTTTGAAGTAATAACTGATCATAGACCACTAGTAAGTTTGTTCAACAATCCACATAGCAAACCACCACTCAAATAGAGTGCTGGATACGCAAACTACAAGAGTACAAGTTCCACGTTGAGTATTAGCTGGGCAAGCTCAACTCAGGGATCTGCTGGTGGTATCTGTACCGATGTCTTTTTGCCAAGGCCTGAAACTATTTGCTTTGACATAGATGAGGGCAGTCAAACCTTTGCTATCTTTGCTTCATTCATAGGTCCAGGGGGGCTCAGAGATGCACTCGTGGCAATCAAGGCTCTATTAGATCAACTACTAAATAGTGAAAGGAGGAGTGGGATCGAATCTTTCATGACATCCTTTGCCGATAGTCAATCATACGAGTCATGAAGAAACGGTTGCCGAACAACATCTTAACTAAGCCTAAACGTGTTGCCAAAGTTGTTAAAACTAGCTGACATCAAAGTGGCGTTGAAACCATGTATGACAGCTATGAATTCATGAAATTGGAGTGATGTGATCAAGAGAGCATCTACAAATGAAACCGTTCACAAACTACAATGTCTTTATAATGTTCAAAATTAGCTCACCCATTGCAACCACATATGATCTTGTGTTATGCGGCAACTGTATTGTAATTCACAAACATTGAAAGAATATGTTGTAGATATGACATGTGAAGGTCAGCAAGGAATTGTAAAAACCAATCAACTCCTTCAGAAAAGGTATGCTTCGCAGGAATTGACCACATGGTAGAGCACAAAATTAGCCAGTGTTTGCCATGTCAAGCAACAACAATGTCAAATCTTTGTTATCCATTCAAGATGCCTGAACCACCTGCAGGACCATGGATTAAAGTTAGCATTGAATTTGCAGACATGCACACTGGCGAACACCTGCTTGTTGTCACTGACTACAGCAGAGTCCCAGTGGTAGAAATCGTTACATCTACCTCAACAAAAGCAGTCATCCCAAAGATTGACCAGATTTTTGCTTTGTTCAAAGTCCCCCAAATGGTGAGAAATGACAATGCATCCCTATTCAATGGTGATGAGTTTAATAAATTTGGGTTTCACTCATCAAAAAAATCACCCCCAGTTGGCTTAGAGCTCAAGGAGAAGATGAGAGATTTATGCTTACCTTAAAAAAAAAAGTGATACATACAGCCTACAGCTGAGAGCAAGTTAAGGAAGCACTTTCTTCACAATTGCAGTGACTCCTCATTTGACTACTGGAAAGCCTTTAGCTACACACAATTTTGGACACCCAATGTGTCAATGCATTTGTCTTCCTGAGCCACCCTGCGAAGCTCACAATCAACATGTACATGAACACAATCAAGAATGGAAGAATCGAATGAAAATAAATGCAGAGTGAAACATGCAATTTACACGGTTAAAGCCAAGAGATAAACTGGCTGTGAAATGTGATGGTCATGTTGGAAAGCAAAAAAACCCCTATGATATCCAGCCAATAAGGATCAATTAAAACTGCTAAACGTGGTTCACAATCCTCACACAAAATGTATATTTCTTCAAAACACTTAAAACACTATTCATAAGCATCGAATCCAATTCGAAGGTCGACATCTCAGATGAAGAACATGAGTTAAATGAGACCATACCTGATGTCAGATGAAATCCTGACGAGAAAAAATGTCCACCATACTCAAGTGAGTCTGTTAGGAAGTGGACTATTTTCTGTTGGTGAACAAATTTTTCATCTCATTGTACATGACTGAATGCAATCAATACAGAAATTAGAATATGTAATAGTTTTACTGGTGAAGTTGAATGTTCAAGTTTTTCTCAGTTTATTCTTTACACTTTTGAAAACAAATCATTAAAAACACACTATGCCTCTCATTTACTAAGAAGCAGAGGTGGGGATGTAGCATATTGAGAATTGCATTGTGCACTTTGTCTGCTTAAGGCTACCATTCACATGTACTAGTAGAGGGAGAATGGAAAGAGAATAAAGAAATCCACTGTTTTAACAGAACGTGCACTTCTGTTCCTGAATGAATCTTACTGTTGCTTCCCAAGAAACCATGGGCAGTGTGGCCACCTGCGCCTATTGGAAGGAGGTCTGCTTTCAAAAGGCTGAATTTATCTGCAATTGCCTGCTGTGAGAGCCTGTGCTTTCTGAGGACCTGTTGTTTGGAGAAGTCAAGGAAGCTGACCCTCAGCCTACAGACCCTGTGCTGGGGCTGTCATATTCCTTCAGGTGCAGTTGATGCTCATCCATTTTGTCCTGTGGCCATGGAGAAGGCACCTGCAACTGCCCCTGTCATTGTGGCTGCTAGACTGAAGCAAGCTGCAGCTCCTCTTCAGAGGTCCAAACAACTGCAGAATGGTTAGTTCCCATGTTACAGACAGTTCCCAGGGGCAAGAAGTTGAGCTTGAGTTCAGTGGAATACAAGACACTGAACAAAGTTGCTGTTTCAAATAAAATCAATGAATTCAAGCTGAAAGATTTATTCCTATCAGTACTAGCCTTTCACTTGCTAGCCACGTATTTGCTGATGTCAGCCTTTATCCTGTTGCTATCAGGCCAGTTTCAACAATGACTTCCCACTGTGCCCTCTCAATCTGGTGAACTGCAGAAATATCATGGCTCCAGTGCACTGGCTGGGGAAGTCAGAATCCAGGGTTAAAGAAGCTCTTACTTTTGAATTGCCTTAAGTGGTTTCCTGTCAGATCCAAGAGGGTTCTGGGAAAGACGGGAGGGGGATGATGTCAACCTGACATCAATTTCAGGGAATGTAAGTCCCTGCATTCATTCTTTTTTGATATTTTTGGGATGTGGACTTCGCTGGCTAGGCCAGTATTTATTGCCCATCCCTAGTTGCCCTTGAGAAGGTGGTGGTGAGCTGCCTTCTTGAACCGCTGCAGTCCATGTGGTGTAGATACACCCACAGTGCTGTTAGGGAGTTCCAGGATTTTGACCCAGCAACAGTGAAGGAACGGCGATATATTTCCAAGTCAGGATGGTGAGTGACTTGGAGGGGAACTTCCAGGTGGTGGTGTTCCCATCTATCTGCTGCCCTTGTCCTTCTAGATGGTAGTGGATGTGGGTTTGGAAGGTGCTGTCTAAGGAGCTTTGGTGAATTCCTGCAGTGTATCTTGTAGATGGTACACACTGCTGCTACTATGCTTCGGTGGTGGAGGAAGTGAATGTTTGTAGATGTGGTGCCAATCAAGCCGGCTGCTTTGTCCTGGAAATTGTCAAGGCTCTTGAGTGTTGTGGGAGCTGCACTCATCCAGGGAAGAGGGGAGTATTCCACCACACTCCTGACTTGTGCCTTGTAGATGGTAGACAGGCTTTGGGGAGTCAGAAGGTGAGTTATTCGTCTCATGATTCCTAACCTTGACCTACTTTTGTAGCCACAGTATTTATATGGCTAGTCCAGTTCAGTTTCTGGTCAATGGTGATCCCTAGGATGTTGATAGTGGGGCATTCAGTGATAGTAATGCCATTGAACATCAAGGGGCAATGGTTGGATTCTCTCTTGTTGGAGATGGTCATTGTCTGACTCTTGTGTGGCACGAATGTTATTGCCACTTGTCAGCCCAAGCCTGGATATTGTCCATGTCTTGCTGCATTTGGACATGGACCACTTAATTATATGAGGAGTCAAAAATTGTGTTGAACATTGTGCAATCATCAGCGAACATCCCCACTTCTGACCTTATAATGGAAGGAAGGTAATTGATGAAGCAGCTGAAGATGGTTGGGCCTAGGACACTACCCTGAGGAATTCCTGCAGTGATGACCTGGAGTTGAGATGACTGACCTCTAACAACCTTTACCATTTTCCTTTGTGCTTGGTATGACTCCAACCAGCGAAGAGTTTTCCCCCTGATTCTCATTGACTCCAGTTTTGCTAAGGTTCCTTGATGCCACACACGGTCAAATGCGGCCTTGATGTCAAGGGCAGTCACTCTCACCTCACCTCGGGAGTTCGGCTCTTTTGTCCATGTTTGAACCAAGGCTGTAATGAGGTCAGGAGCTGAGTGGCCCTGGCGGAACCTAAACTGGGCAGTGAGCAGGTTGATAGCACTGTTAATGATCCCTTCCATTACTTTACTGCTGATCGAGAGTAGACTGATGGGGCAGTAATCGGCCGGTTTGGATTTGTCCTGCTTTTTGTTTATAGGACATACCTGGGAAATTTTCCACATAGCTGGGTAGATGCCAGTGTTGTAGCTGCACTGGAACAGCTTGGCTAGGGGCACGGCAAGTTCTGGAGCACAAGTCTTCAGTACTATTGCCGGAATATTGTCAGGGCCCATAGCCTTTGCAGCATCCAGTGCCTTCAGCCGTTTCTTGATATCGCGTGGAGTGAGTCAAATTGGCTGAAGACTGGAATCTGTGATGCTGGAGACCTTCAGAGGAGGAACTTGCCAGCTTTGAGGTGCTAATCACTCAAAACCAGCTCTGCTGTGTGGGACATGTTGGTCGTATGCCTGACACAAGACTCCCAAAGCAATTGCTCTACTCTGAGCTTGGTCGCAGCAGGAAACTAGTGGAATTGCTTTTGGGATGTCCTCAAAGCATCCCTGAAGAGATCAAGCATACCCCTGGACTCTTAGGAGACCCTGGCTTGTGACTGACCAAAATGGAGAAGGCTCATTCGAGAGGAGATGAGCGGATCGAGAGACTTCATCAAGAATGTGCAGAGGCGAAGTCAAGACATCAAAGGGAGCGCACAAACCTCCAAACAGCCCATCTACCCAACACTTCAGCACTACCTGCCCACATGTGGCAGCATCTGTAGATCACGCATTGGACTTATCAGCCATTTCAGAGCTCATCGAACCAGAGTGGATCCTGAGAAACTGCTTAAGAAGATGACGACGACAATGGCATCATTCTAGTTGAAAAGTATCATTTTTTTTGCTGCAGCTATGGGAAGATTTTCTACATTCACACTTTCTACTAAAATTATAACCATTGACAATAGCTGCACCAAGTAAAATAATTTTGTCAGTTTAAGCTAGTTTCTATGTTCTTTAGTTAGAACCTCCATCTTATCTTTCTTAAAACAATTTTTTCCCCACTAATTAAGTAATATCTCTTCACTGAAAATATACACTAATATTTGATAAGGTGGCAATTCTTAACATGGCTTCTTCTGTAGAAAATAATTATCTGAAGAGACTCCTGTGTATTTAGCAACAATGAAGGACAATCATCTATTCCTTTAAGAATAGCTTTTTCTTGTTAAAGTTCAAGTTGAGGGTCATGAATGCTGAAGGTTGGAATACTTTTGAACTCTTACCAAGGGTCAGCATCTATCAGGTATAGCATGGGTAAAAGCAACCTAAAACTCCTTGCATACTTATCCAATGATGCATCCTAATCCCAACTTGATAAGCATGCCACCTACTGCACCAGTATAAAGTTTTTCCATTTCCCCAGTCATCCATCCTAGAGTTGTCACTGAGTGGCATTTCTAATTTTTGCAGAATTTGGGACACTTGTGCTGTGAGCATGTGCTTTCTTGATCATTTTGACTTGTTTCCTGTAAGAGCCTTGCACCAATAAAAGAGACCTTCATTCTCTTCTTCTGGCCTGAATTTGAACCTAAACCATAAAGTGAAATAAAAATGGGTAATGTCTATGAAACCTATTGCAACAAATGGCTACATTATATTTCAGCGTTATTACCCATAATAATGCAGACTCTGCTCCAGTCATGCAGCAAATGTTTTACCAGCCTGTATTATTGTCTGGTCATTTAACTCATTTGAAAACTCAGTGTTGTTAATTTCAATGTGACCCTTCACTCCTTGATACAAAGCATATTGAATCTCTTATTTATTGTGAGAGTTTCAAGTCAGCACAAAAAATGTGATCAAACAGAATATCCCTACCTCAAACTTAATTTAGGCTTCCAGCCACACAGATTTGCTAAAATTATAGATACTCCGATCTCATTTCAAAGGTGTACTTTCATTCCAAGTTTCAGCAAACAGGAATAGCTTGAGTTTTGTTGTCATGGGATATTATTATGGCTCAGCTCCCAAGGAGCAGGGACTTAGAGTCCTATCCCCTATCAAACTAAAATGTTATACATTCCCTGGTAGTGAACTATAAAGACCTTCCAATAACTGTGACACAGAACTACCTCTGAGGAACAAGTCTACAGATCCCCAGTAATAAGTTCTTCCTCCTTTGCCACCATAAGAGGTCTACCGAGCTCAACCAACACTAAAAGGCAACATACTAATGTCTTTGTGATATAGTTTATTATTCCAATTATATTCAGCTCAGTTTTTAACTTTTTAATCTGTGACTTATTGGAACCCCAAAACACCAGGAATAACTGAGAGCTGACACAATCAAATAACACATTTAAGAAACCTTCAGATGGTAAAAATTGGTTCCAGCAAGTGTGTCAGAAAACAAATCAGTTCCCTTCAAAATTAAAACGCAGCTTGGGGGATTTCAGCTGGATTCGAGTTACTAGGCCATGTCTTCCAATGTTGATTCTGAGCTGTGTGATTCTTCCTCCACTCCAGGCTAACACAACAACAGGTATGTGAGTCTGTGGGGTGTGCATGGGGTCAAAGCTATAGTTCAAAATGTGTCACACTGCAATGATTTTTAATGCTACATCAGTTTGGTGTAAAGGCATAACATGGGTGTCTGTAGAAGACATTTATTCCATCTTCTACAAACATTCACATGTTTCATCTTGATAAATGACAGGAGAGTTATTGCAAATTGGAGTGTCATCTGAGCAGCTCGTTCCCAAATAAAAACAAAAAGCTAAAAGCTACTGCGGATGCTGGAAATCCAAAACAAAAACAGAATTACCTGGAAAAACTCAGCAGGTCTGGCAGCATCGACGGAGAAGAAATCAGTTAACGTTTCGAGCCTTCATGGCCCTTCGGCAGAACTGAAGCATAGTTAGGAGAAGGGAGAAATATAAGGTGGGGGAGGGGGGGGCGGGGGGGGAAGAGAGAAGTTGAGGGTGTGGTGATTGTGGAGATAAGCAGTGATAGGAGCAGATAATCAAAAGATGTCACAGACAAAAGGATCAAAGAGGTGTTGAAGGTGGTGATATTTGTCTAAGAAAAGTGCTAATTAAGAATGGAAGACAGGATACTCAAAGTACAGCTCTAGTGGGGGTGGGGTGGACAGACTAACAAGGTTTTAGTTTTAGATTTAAAAATAATGGAAATAGGTGGGGAAAGAAGAATCTATATAAATTATTGAAAAAAAAAGGGGGGGTGTGGGGGAAGGAGAAACGGGGTGGGGTTGGGGGGAGGGGGAGTTTAAGATCTAAAGTTGTTGAATTCAATATTCAGCCCGGAAGGCTGTAAAGTGCCTAGTCGGAAGATGAGGTGCTGTTCCTCCAGTTTGCGTTGGGCTTCACTGGAACAATGCAGCAAGCCAAGGACAGACATGTGGGCAAGAGAACAGGGTGGAGTGTTAAAATGGCAAGCGACAGGGAGGTTTGGGTCTTTCTTGCGGACAGACTGCAGGTGTTCCGCAAAATGGTTGCCCAGTTTGCGTTTGGTCTCTCCAATGTAGAGGAGACCGCATTGGGAGCAACGAATGCAGTAGACTAAGTTAGGGGAAATGCAAGTGAAATGCTGCTTCACTTGAAAGGAGTGTTTGGGCCCTTGGACCCAAACACTTTCCCCACCTATTTCCATTATTTTTAAATCTAAAACTAAAACCTTGTTAGTCTGTCCACCCCACCCCCACTAGAGCTGTACTTTGAGTATCCTGTCTTCCATTCTTAATTAGCACTTTTCTTAGACAAATATCACCACCTTCAACACCTCTTTGATCCTTTTGTCTGTGACATCTTTTGATTATCTGCTCCTATCACTGCTTATCTCCACAATCACCACACCCTCAACTTCTCTCTTCCCCCCATCGCCCCCCACCCCCCCCCCACCTTATATTTCTCCCTTCTCCTAACTATGCTTCAGTTCTGCCGAAGGGCCATGAAGGCTCGAAACGTTAACTGATTTCTTCTCCGTCGATGCTGCCAGACCTGCTAAGTTTTTCCAGGTAATTCTGTTTTTGTTTTCGTTCCCAAATAACATTTGCAAAGACTGGATGTGTGTTACCAAACCACTCTCTTGGCCAAAGTTGGTGCTGAACTCAAGGAGAAAAAGAGTTACCTACATAACAAAACACATAAATATTTAGAACATAAATGTATATAACATGCCATTCCATCAATCTTCTGGCACACAATATATAACAAAATACGTTAAATTAAAATCATTTTAATAATTATATTCTCAGAAAGGTAAAAGTTATTTCTTATGTTTGTGATTTCAGGCTGTTTTACCATAGTAAGTAGTGCTAAAAGAAAGAAAGGAAGGAACTTACACTTACATAGTGCCTTATTCTTAGAAATTGTCCAAACCTACACAGCAATTCGCCATAAAGAGCTATGAGTTGAAAATGCAGTTAATTATTTTTGGTGGTGTTTGTGAGGGAAACATTAGATGGGAGAACTCCCTGATCTTCAGACAGTGTAATGGGAATTCAGCATCTAGCTGAACATCTCACATGAAGGGAGAACATCACTGATCTTGGCAATGCCAAGTGTTACTTTAGAAACCCAAGTGAATTACCTGCAGTTCCTATGAAAAGTGACAGATATCTATTCAGACATTAGCACAGGTATGCACATTTAACAATATAAACGATTGTTTAACTTTTCCACAATCGCATCAATAGAAAAGCTGTTCTTTAAAAATGAAAAGGCTTTCATTTCATGAAAAGGAAGTGACAATGAAAAATTCTGGTTGTAAACCACATACACACACACACATGAAAAATATTGGTAAAGGATCAAGAATTTTTTTGTGTGTCACTTTGGTCCACGGCTGGTTGGTTGGCAGGCTGCCACTCATTCCTCTGCTTGTTGGGATAGCTGTCTCTCACACAGACTCAGGGCATGGTGTACAAATTGGTACTGCTCACATGTCTGGATCATTCCTCCCCTAAGAAACAATACAACATTCACATCACGTCAGACTCCTGCCAATGCACACAATCCTTCCAATTTATTTGGAAAAACAAAGAAACTCAGAAACCCTGGCTGGAATTTTTCATAAAGGCAGAAAAATTGGCTGTAAAACTGCCTCCACAGGGTCAGGAAGCCATGATATGATTTTATGACCGTCAGGCTGGTAAATGGCTAAGGTCATGGTTCCCTCCCATGTGGGAGGCTGTCGCACCACCAAGAGTTGCCTGCCAATCAGATGGCTGGCAGCTCTCCATTCTCAGCAGCATGAGTGGTGGCCACTGCTACAGCAGTTCACCACGGGGCCAGCAAAGAGGCTGGATTCAAAGGTGGGTTCGAGTGGCTTTACTGGGACCAATCTGGCAGGTCCTGGCGAGAAGGATTGTCTGCAATGGCAAAGCCAGGGGTGAGGGAATAAGTGGGTAAGGCGATCACCAATGACACATGATTTTATGCCTCACTCCCCATGTGCCAGTCCACTCCAGGGAGGCTGGAAAATAAAATATATTGAAATTATAGTCACAGGTGCGGTTGGTAAAACACTTCAGCTGATACAGTGATCCTTTGGGAATTTACAAAGCAATTTTTTAAGCTGCAACTGGCTAGCATTTGCACTTCCATTCACCATGAGCCATCTGCAGCTATTGATTTGCCCAACCACTCCTTGATGTCCATCTTTGATGTCCTCGTCCTGAAAATAATCTTTAAGGTCAAATTGCAGAGTTGGGAAAATTCCCAATGCCACAAACCTGACTCAGGAGAATGTGTCCTGGACCGTAGGAATTTTGTTCCGTGCTGGGGGCATTTTTAACAGGAATCGGATCCGCCACCCCTGGAAAGAGTTCGGAGGCAGCCACAGGGCTGCCGGGTGCCAAGGTAGGCTCGTTAAAAAGCCTGCCACGATGCTCTGCAACTTGCCCCAGCTGTAAAAAAAAACAGCCCTCTGGCCCTTACCCCTCACACCCCCTCACCTCCCCACTCATCCCCCATTCCCTACCTAACCCTGATAGTCCCTCATACCCTCCATGCCAAGCTATGCCCTTCTACCTACCCCATCACCCTTTATAGCCCCTATGCCAGCCCATTCCATCTGCCCACCCCATGACCCTTTATATCCCCTATGTCAACTTAGTGCCAACCCATGCCCCCCAACAATCTTTTTCCTTTACACCCTCCATGGAAGCTCACCCAGTATTCACCATGAGAAGACCTCAGGAGTCATTCTCAGATGAAATAATATAAAGTTCTGTGTCATTTGCAGCCTTCACTTTTGTTAAAATAAACACCTGCATTGATAAAAACCCATTCAAATTATTTATATTTAAATTCCTTCAAGTATTTAATCCCTTATGAAAACACATTTGTATTCATAGCACCACATCAAAGACATGGAGCTGTGAATCAACCTGTGAACCTACAAGTTCACCACTATGATAATAGATTGTGGAATTAGTCATGCAGCACTAATCCTATAATATTTTATATGTCAACAGGCAGCTAGTGAAATTGCAAGCACTGATTTTTTTCAACTGCAGGAGTTTTTTTTGCAAAAAATTTAAGAGCTTAAGGATTTAAATGCCTTAACAGCTTGACAGTTCCACTGAGTCAATTTTTACATACATTCAAGTCTACTTCTAACAATCCAAAAGGGCACCTGACCTCTCTCACAAGGCACCTTATCTCTCTCAAAGGGGCATTTAACCTCTCCCAAAGGGTACAGTACTTTCCAAATAACACAGGCAACTTTAGACAATATGCTCAAAGATCTAACACCCATAAGTCATGTTTTGGACATCCCATTAATGAAAATTGGAACTGTTTAAAGGCAACTGCACTTTTCATGTACAGCTGTCTTTGTGAACCACGGATGTGCAAACTTGGGAGTGGGACTTCCAGAATCGGTGCTCCAGTACCATTTTGGCTAAGGTGCAAACCCCTTCAAACCCTGTGAGAATTCAGGCCTTACTCTCTCCCAGCATGATAAAAAATTTACAAAGAACCATAAATTCTTAAGGGCGAGGGAGATGATCGGAAGAGGGAGGAAGTAATCAGGGAGAGGGTGTGACTGGGGGGACAGAGGGGTTATTGATCAGGAAAGTGAGAGGGAGTCAGGAAAGGGGCAAGTAGTAGCTGACAGCAGCCTTTGAAGTAGTGTGAAGCCATGTTTTTACAAAATTTTTGATGACACCCTGCAGTGATCCCTTTAAGGCTGCCTTGTTAGGCTACATGCAGACCTAGTTTTCTGGGCCATCTGTGTTCAGTTTGGCTCAGTTTAACAAAAGGGGCCTCAAACAGCTTGTAGGCTCCCAACTTGTATATGCTAAGGGTTGAACACTTGTTTCAGATGTGGTCCGTGCATCCTTTGGTGCTCATGACAAGTCATAACTTTCTGGCTCAGAGTGTATGCAAGTATGCTGCCCACCACGTTGGATGCGCTTGTGCCCATTTTACACTTACAAAATGGGTGCAACATCATCCAATTTCTAAGACAAAGTTTGTATTAGTTTGTAAAAATTAAATAATTAGTGTTCTCTTATCCACTGCACTTGATTTATCTTTGTGTAAACGGTGAATGTTTTAAAATTCTTAGTATCAAGGGCAAACTCAGGGTATCGAATCATTTGTTTCTCTTTGACTCTATGCCTGGCTCTGAGGTAGCCTCTCTAAAATAAAATATAAACAGATGATCACAGCTATCATGTGATACTTTAGCTCAATAAAAGTTCATTATATTCATCTTCTAGCTTGTTTTATTTGTAAAAACAAACTGAAATACTTTTATATAATGTGCAAAGAGATAAAACAACTTTTGCACTGAAAAAATGAACCTTCTACAAACCATGATTGTTTTTACATTCTTGAATGAACAAATGATGTTGCTGTTCTAATTCAAATTACTCATCTCTGTCTCTTTGTCTGTCAGCTACAATGTCTCTCGCTAAACTAGATTCTCTCCTACAAATTAAGTACTTGTTAATAGAGAAAAACTTTAAAGGTTTATTCTCCAGCTGATTTTTAAATCATTTGGAAAAACAAAGCGATGAGAAATTCTGTCACATCATGAGGAAAGGCACAATTCCCTTAACGCTGTGAAATTCTGCACACTTAAGGGGGGTTATCAACTCTGCTTGTGCCCAAAATTCCCAGCATGCCACAGTCTCAGCAGAATACGATTCTTGAAGTGCAAATGTAAATACAACGAGGCATGTGTTTCAACTAGAATTCTTGTACAGCAGAGCCTGAGTGTTTGCTAAAGATGTTTACTTTCCTACTGTTATTTCATTCTTATAAACATTTTTTGGCATTTCAACATTTTTTCAGTTTTAATTAAGACACTGGCCGGAATTTTGTCAGGCCAGCAGGCATCTTGCCCAATGGTCGGAGAACTGGTGGTTCTACCAGGGAGGTCTGATGGAATCAAATGCTCTTCAGGCACATGTGTCCACCGGTGGGCTTCCCTGCGATTGAGACCTCTGCATCAGAAGGTCTGCCCGCTAGGTGCTGCCGGCCAATCAGAGCTCAGTAGCTCCTCATCTTGCCAGTAGAAGCAGTGGCTGCTGGCAACACTACACCTACCAGAGGCCCAGGATCATCATAGAACCCCAGGTCACTGCATTGAGTGAGGGCAGGATGGAGGTTATGGTGTGGCAGTCATGGGTTTTTTGGGGGGGTGGAGGGGGGGGGATCAGGGCAAGGGCAGGGGGTAGCTTTCAGCGACTACCCCCTGCCCGATGCTGGGTCCCTTGATTGGGCACAGAGTGCCTGACTATGACGGGCTCCCCGAGGAGCCTGTTGGCAAACGCAGGAAAGCCGTGCAACTCCGATTTAATCCCTGAGCAACCACTAAATTACAGTGGGCTCAGGGATACCGGGTGTTATTTGGCTCATAATGAGCCTAATTGAAATCCCACTGCCCATGGTCAGGAATCCTGCCTCAGCCTCTTCCATCTCCCACTTAATCATGGGAGGTTTAGCCACCACCAGGAGACTAATGTAGGGCCTCTCCCATGGGCCAGCCACCATGCTACCTGCCATGATGGGTTGCATTAAATCCATCCCACTGCTACTAAAAGCCACTATGCCAACTTCCAATGATCACACTAACCTATCCATCCTTAGCTGACAGGTTGTCCTCAGTATGTCAACTACACCAGCATACTTCAGTTCTCTGTAACAGATGCTGGTGGCAATGAAACAGCCTGTCCTTCCAATGCCGGCACTGCAATATAATAGCAAAAAGATGATGTAAACAGTTGTATTCACAGAAACTGAAGGTTTCCTGACTTTGCATAATTAAAAGGACAAATAGGTGAAATAAAAAACAAGAATTTGGATGAGATTCTTCCCTTCTCAAGGCATCCAACCGAGTAACCTTGAGATCTTTTGTCAAATTGAAAAAAAAGGGTGAAGGTCGTGTGCAAAACATTTCCATGGAAAAAAAGAGATGACACAAATCGGGAAATAGTGATTAATTCACCTCACATTTCACAGCTAAATCCTATGGATTGCAGAAGGAAGAGTTTAATAGTTTCAAGATCAGAATATAGAAAGAGTTAGAGTCGTAAACAGTGCAATGAGTTTTGAGTCCAGAAATTGTTGTACAAAATTGTCTTTGTTGTACCTGCAGTGGACTATCACTGGTCCGCTATTGTCCTTCTTAGCTTGCTGTCTGGCCTCTTCCACCTCCTGGACCAGCTGTAAAAGTGGGCGAGCATTATCTGGTGTCTTCTGATCAGGCCATGATGTGTACCAGTAGTGCTTTAAATGTCGTTCCTCTGAGCCATCCTAAAGCCAGAAACATGTAGAATGAAAGTTGGTGTGCAGGATGGGTGAATAAACCCACACACCTGAGGACATAAATCTACAAGTGATCCTCCTCCTGCGAGTTCTCTTACCCCTGCCCGAGGCTGGTGCTCGTGTTAGCCCTCAGGTTGCTGCTATCGTGATGCCTATAGATGTAGCAATCCCGGTCTGATCGACCTCCTCACTGGAGGCCCTGTAGCCTGAGTGATTGAAACCCAAGGCAGATAGCTGCACTGAGTTTCAAGGCCCCTTACACCACCTGCTTGGTTCACATGTGCCAGTTCCTATATGATGCTCTGGCAGTATGCCTCCATAGTGTTGGCAACTTTTTTCTTGTTCTCAACTGACACTACCAATGCCTGTGTTGCTCCACCCTCTCTGCCAAGCAATGCTAGCATTCATAATGGCTGCTGTCCGGAGCCAGGACTGACCTTCTGCTACAACAAAAACAAAAATGCTGTAAAAACTCAGCAGATCTGGCAGCATCCGTGAAGAAGAGTCATAAGTACTTGAAACGTTGACTCTGTTTCTCTCTCCACAGATGCTGCCAGACCTGCTGAGTTCTTCCAGCATTTTTTGTTTTTGTTTTTGTTTCAGATTTCCAGCATCTGCAGTATTTTGCTTTCAGCTCTGAACTTCCACTAACTCACCACCTCGTTATATCTGGTGAGGTTCTGAAGCCTCTATTTCCTTTGCAACCTGTGAAAAGTCTGAAATACCCGATAAAATTGCAGTTAATTGCATGTTTAATAAGCTTAATTACCTTCCCGCTGAGATTGAGCAGCAGGTCCTCCTGCCAAGCCAGACTCCTTCGGAACACCCAGTTGCAATGTGAAGACGGCGAGCTTCTGTCCCGAGGCCTTTCGTCGCAATATTCAACACCTTGCCCCACCCCCACCTCCTAGTTCATTCCCAAATGACTGAGAAAATTCAGCCCACTGTTTCCAATGACTGAAGGATGGATAACTAGAGAGCACAGAATTTAGATGATTGCAAAAGGAACCAGAGGCAATATGGGAAAAGGTTTATGGAACAAGTGCTTAGGATTTAAAATGCCCTGCCTGACAGATGCATTTGGATATTGATTCAATAGTAGTCTTCAAAGGGTAATTGGATAAATTCTGGAAGAAGAGAGAACTGCAGGGATATGGGGGAAAAAGCTAGAAAGTAGGACTAAGTGGATTACTCTTCAAAAGAGCTGTCACAGATTTAATGACCCCATGGGGTCCTTCTGTGCTGTATTAATCTATGGTTCTATGTAACGCATCTAATTGCCTCAAAACCATTCAGTGATTGGTTAAATGAATTTCCTGAGTAACTTCTTCCATTACCCAACCAAGCTTTGAAACACTTTTGCCTGAATTCCTTATTTTTAATTTCCATTTTCTGGCTGATATCTCTTGGCGTGTGAATCCTTCTTCACAGTATACGTGCTGTCTGAATTAATTTTGTTGATTCGTTCCACGTTGCAATTACTCCTCTTCCAAAAGAAACAAGACTGACTTCACAGAATCATAGAATCATAGAATGGTTACAGCACAGAAGAAGGCTTCAGCCCATGTGTCGGCTCTCTCCAAGCGCAACTCAGCTAGTCCACTCCCCTGTCTTTTCCATGTAGACGTGCCATTTCTTTTCTCTTCAGATGATTATCCAATTCCTTTTGAAAGTCATAATTGAATCTGCCTCCACCACACGCTCGGGCAGTGCATTTCAGATTCTAATCATTTGCTACACAAAAAGATTTTCCTGATATTGGCTGAAATTTTCTGGCTCCGTTGGTATCGGGCATCATGCTGGTTAGAGGGTAGCAATATGGCAAGAAGGCCAAAGATTGGTTTTACACCATCATTAAACCAGTTTGCGATTGTCCGCTCCACCCGTCAATCGTGGGCCGCCATCGGACATCGGGAACATCATTTTAATACATTTGCATCTAATTTTAAGCACTGTTTGCAAGAATCATCCCCCGCATCAAATTTACCACCCACATTGACGTTACTTCACAACAGCGCACTTGGAGACTGTCTTTAAAAGGTGTGCACCTGATGACCTGAACCAGGAGGTGAGTGCACACAACCTTGCGCAGCACTTGTGAGCATTGCCCATAGAACATCAAGGATGAGGCATTGCACATTCGCGGGGGGCACACACAAGTCGCTTTTTCCCATCTGGCTTTCAGTGCGGTGCCTGGACAAGGGCTCCAGTGTGGGTCAGACCAGGGCTGGGGGGGTGGGTGCGTGGAAGGAGTGGAGGGAGCAAGGCAAGGCAGCACAGACAGACTGCAGGAAAGACTCAAGCACATGCCAGGGGGGAGGGGGAGGGGGGTTGAGGGAAGCGGCCACGCACTTAGAAATGCTTGTCAAAATGCACATTCTTCTGCAGTTGAGACCATTCAGCTGCAGCTTCATTGACATATATTCCTGGCTAGCTCAGTCGGTAGAGCATGAGACTGTTAATCTCAGGGTCATGGGTTCAAGCCCCACGTTTGGCGCTGTACTACTTTAGAGGTGTCAGCTGTGGCTCAGTTCATAGCACCCTCGCCTTTGAATCAGAGGGTTGTGGGTTCATGTCCCACTCCCGGAAACCAAGAACTGTGATTGTACTCGAAAGAGTTGCAATCTGTGACTGTTGATAACTCGAAAGAGTTACATCTTAACGATCTCGTTGAGCTCGTTGTTGCTCAGTTTGGAGCTGGACACTGAGAGAGGAGGTGTTCCTGCTGCCGCTGTGCCTACTGAGTTCAACATTTAGATACTGCTCCTGCTGTTCCTGGGGGGCCAGAGAGGAGAGAGAGGAAGAGAGAAGAAGAAGAAGACCATTTTCTTTTGTTTGGCTGCTGCAGGACAGGAAGGCCAGGAGGCTTGACCTTGGGACTTACAACATCCTAGGTGGGTGTTTGGACTTTTTGTTTTGTTTTCAGGTGGGGGTTATTAAGAACTGTGTATTGTAGGGGGAGGCCAGAAGACCATCCGGAGGACTTGGGGAAGGAAGAGAGAGGGTGTGTGTGTGGTTACAAACCATCTTGCTGCCACCCCTCCCCCCCCACAACCCAGCCTTTTCCAGTGGCCAGTATTGGCTGAAGCCATCGCCTCCCCCTACCGGAAGACCAACAAGCCCCCACCCACCTTCCATCTTAGAACCAGAGACACCCACCTAGAGTTTTCCCCTTTCCCTCCTGTGCCTCCCTGTCCTCTACCCCTCTCCCTCCTCTCCTCTCCTGCATAAAAGGGGGAGGCTATTTCAACCTTTCTCCCCCTTTTTCCCCCCCAGGGAGGAGCTTTATTTAAAAAAAAATAAAAAAAAATAATAGATATTTTTAAAAAAAAAACACAATACAATGGCCAATACTTCCCGGGGTGGGTGTGGCTCTGGCCCAAAGGCCAGTTTGCCATCACCTGTGGCCAGGCCCTCAAAGGCTAATGTGGAGACGGTGTTGCCACCGGTGGCAGGGACTTCTAAAAAGACCTATGCGAGGGTGGCTGCTTCTGCAGCTCCTGCTGCTCCCGCAGTCCTGTCGCCATTCCGCCTCCTAACGAGGGCTCTAGGGGTAAAGAGCTATGCTCACCCTGACATGACTATTGAGGCGTGCGTTAAGGCTATGGCTGGGGTCGTCGGCCCCTCGGCCATAGTTGCAGCCTCAAAAATGTATGGGAAGGCCATATTTTTCCTGAGGTCTGAGCGGGCGGTGCACCTCGCCCTGCAAAAGGGACTCACTGTGGGCGGGACCTTTCTGGCGGTGGACCCTCTTGAGGCCACCACCCAGAGGCTTTTGATTTCCAACGTCCCGCCCTTTCTCCCGAGTGAGCTCCTCCTCCCCCACCTTTGTAAACTGGGGGAGGTCAGGTCGGGGGTGGCGCCGATCCCGCTCAGCCTCAAGGACGCGGCCCTCCGCCACGTGTACTCCTTCCGGCGCCAAGTATTCATCCGCTTGGCCCGGGAGGAGTGCCTGGAGGGGGCCTTTTCAATAAATTATGAGGGGACCGCCTACCGGGTGTTTTGGACTGCGGAGGGCGTGCGGTGCCATGCTTGCAAGGAGGCGGGGCACGTCCGAAAGAACTGCCCCGTCCTCAAGGCCGCCAGCACCACTCAGGCGGCCGCGGCTGGCACCGCCCCTCCTCCCCCCGCCACTACTCCATCTCCCTCCCCGCAAGGGGAGGCGTCGCCAGCAGCCACTGCCATCTCGGTTGTTGGTGAGGCGGGGGGAGAGCCCCCACGTCATAAGAAGGCGCGGAGGAAGACCCGCAACCTGGGGGCGGTCCCCGAGACTCCCCAAACCCCCAAGGATCCCCAGACCCCTGTAGACACCGGCTCGGGGGAAATATCAACATCCGGCCCCTGCGTCGTCACCGCGCGTGCTCCCAGGCCCGTGGGTGCTGAGGCGCCATGTGCTGGGCCCGGCGTCGTCCCTGTGCGGGTTCCCGGGGCTAGCGGGGGCGAGACTCATGTCCCCGAGCCGGTGGTAAAGGAAAACCCCAAACCCCAGAGGGCAGGGCGTCCGGGTAGGCTGGACAAGGTAGAGGAGGCCCCAGAGATGGAGGTCTCCCTAGCCCCCAGCCTCCCTTGGAAGAGACGCCACCCCTCGGAGAAGGAAGAGGAGGGGGAGGGCGATGCCCAATCTGAAGAGGTTGGGTGTGTCCCCTCCCCTGATGAAGAGGTGGTGGCGTCTCCACCACCCAACAAGACCTCGACCTGCCCTCTGGGGGAATCACATACCCCTACCCCTGTACCCACAGTTCCCCCCATCAACCTGCTGCAGTCCCCTGAACAGGGCCCCTCGGGGGTCACTAAGGGCACCTCCCTTGTGGGGGTGCCCATTTTAGACCCACTCAATACCCCCGAGGTATCCTCTGGCCCGTTGGGGGACTGTGAGATTAATAATTTTAAAAGTTTAACTGGGTCATTGGGTGGTGGTGGCGAGGAAGGCCTTCCTGCTCCCTCCCAGAACTTAGCACCGGGCGTCATCGTTTTAGGTCAGGAGCTCATTTTGAGCTCCCCGGACGACCCGGTGCCAGGAGGAGAGCGGGCATCCGTAGTGCCGCCACCCTCTGGCCCTAATTTATTAGAGGAGACCAGAGAGGACCACTCTGGCCTTGATTCTGGGGGTGGGATCGAGGTGGAGGTGGAGCCTACTGGCAGTTCCGGACCAACACCCGTACTCAATACGGGGGAGGGGTTGGAAGCTGGAGGTGACGACCCGGAGGAGGACGGAGTTTTGGTGGTGAGCACCGGGGATGACCTCGACTCGTTTGAGAACGAGTCGATGGATACCCTGGTGCCCTCCACTGACTCTCCCCTCATCCCCCCACGGGAACTCAGGGACTTTTTAGCTAGTCATCGCGGTCGCCGAAACAGAGTCCAGTTGGCCTTGGCCCGGTGGCATTCTTTTCCGCTGGTGTTTTGGTCCACTCGTGAGGCCCTCAAGGCTCCTGAGTTGGTCAGGAACGCCCGGCGGAGGGTCCAAATGTTTCTCGCTGGGCTCCTGAGGGAGAGGAAGGATTAAAAAGTCCTCTCCTTTTAAATAAGGTGACGGTGGTATATACTCTTTGACAATGAAGACGACTATAGCCAGCCTCAACATCAACGGCAGCAGGGACGCACAGCGCAGGTTCCAGAACTTCTCGGTCCTCCGGGATGGGAAATATGCGGTGTGCTTCCTGTAAGAAACCCATACCGTTCCGGGAGATGAAGCTACGTGGCTCCTGGAGTGGCGAGGGGGGGTCTGCATGAGTCACCTAGCCTCCAATTCAGGCGGGGTGGCTATCTTGTTGGCCCTGCATTTTCAGCCGGAGATCTTGGGGGTCAAGGAGCCGGTGCCAGGCCGGTTGCTGCACCTGACTGTGCGCCTGGGGGGCGCGGCGCTTCACTTTGTGAATGTGTACGCTCCCCTGGGCTTGCAGCAGCAAGCGAGCTTCTTTGAAGAAGTGTCCACTCATCTTGGCTCCATCGACGCGGGCGAGTGCATCGTCCTCGGGGGGGATTTTAATTGCACCCTCGAGGCCCGGGACTGTCACGGTACCCAGCACCGCACGCGAGGTGTGAGTAAGTTACGGGACCTGGTCAGGTCCTTCGACTTGGTGGACGTCTGGCGAAATCTATATCCCGATTCCAGCGTTTTCACCTTTGTGTTACCTGGAGTCGGAGCGTCCAGACTCGACCGTCTTTACGTTTCGAAGGCGTACGTGTCCTGGGTTCCGGCGGCTTCTGTGCAGCAGGTGCCGTGCACGGACCACCGTCTGGTGTGGGCGGAGCTCGCTCCGTTTTGCGCTCGGACGGGGTCCGCGTACTGGCACTTTAACAACCTGTTGCTGGAGGACGAGCGGTTCCTGGACTCGTTTCGTCGTTTCTGGGCCGGCTGGAGAAGGAAGCGGGGAGGCTTCCCCTCCTTGAGGCTATGGTGGGACGTGGGCAAGACTCACGTCCGAGTTTTCTGTCAGGAGTACGCGAAGGGGTCGACAAAGAGGCGGAAATCCAGGGTCGAAGAGTTGGAGAAGGAGGTGCTTGATCTGGAGGCACGTCTCCGTCAGCCCGACGCGAACCCGGCCCTGCGGTCGGTGTACGATGAGAAGAAGGGCGCGTTGCGGGACCTGCAACTTGTCGGGTCCCGGGGCGCGTTCGTGAGGTCATGGATCAGGTTCCTCAAGGACCTGGACCGTGGCTCCCCCTTCTTCTACTCGCTGGAAAAAAGGCACGGGGTCCGTCAGCAGCTCCTTACGCTGCTGGCCGACGACGGATCCCTTGTCTCGAATCCGGAGGGCATCAGGGCCATGACCAGAAACCCTGTTCTCTCCGGATCCGTCCAGCGAGGATGCTTGCAGAGTTTTGTGGGAGGACCTGCCGCAGGTCGGCCCGGAGGGCGCCGGAAAGCTTGACTCCCCTATAAGTCTGGGGGAGCTGATCGGCGCCCTCGATGGTCTCTCAAGGGGCAAATCCCCGGGACTTGACGGGTTGACCGTGGAGTTCTTAAGGGCATTCTGGGATGTCCTGGGGAGCGACTTCGCGGGGGTCCTGGGGGAGAGCATTGCTACCGGGGAGATGCCCCTTTCATGGCGCAGGGCCGTGATTGCCCTGTTGCCGAAGAAGGGGGATCTCCGCCTTCTTAAAAACTGGCGCCCGGTCTCCCTCCTCAGCACGGACTATAAAATATTCGCTAGAACCATGTCTTCTCGGCTCGGCACCGTGCTGGACCACATGATCCACCCTGACCAGTCCTACACCGTCCCGGACCGCACAATTTATGACAACATCCATCTGGTCCGGGACATAATCCACCATTCCCAGAGGGCTGGTCTGTCGAGCGCCTTCCTGTCCCTTGGTCAGGAGAAGGCGTTCGACAGGGTGGATCACGAATATTTACTCGGGACTCTGCGAGCATTCGGTTTCGGGACGCATTTTGTCGCCTGGATCCGACTTCTGTACACCGCCGCGGAGTGTCTAGTGAAGGTTAACGGGTCCCTGACGGCGCCCCTTCGCTTTGGGAGAGGGGTACATCAGGGCTGCCCCCTGTCTGGCCAGTTGTATTCAATTTGCATGGAGCCTTTCCTGCGCCTCTTGCGGAGGAGGTTGTCGGGATTGGTTCTGCGCGGGCCGGGCATCGGGGTGGTCTTTTCGGCATACGCCGATGACGTGCTCCTAATGTTTAGTGACCCGGCTGACCTGCGGAGGATGCGCGAGTGCGAGGAGGTCTACTCTGCGGCTTCTTCTGCCAGGATCAACTGGGAGAAATGTTCTGGACTTCTGGTCGGCCCGTGGCAGATGGATCCCCTACCCGAGGAGCAGGACCAGCATCCTCTACCTGGGGGTCCATCTCTGCCCTGCCGAGGAATCCTGGCCGGCCAACTGGCAGGAACTGGAGACGAAAGTCACCGCTCGCCTGCGGCGCTGGACAGGACTGCTCCGAGTGCTGTCTTACCGGGGTCGAGTTCTGGTCATAAACCAGCTGATCGCCGCCATGTTGTGGTATTGGCTGGTCACTTTGACCCCTCCCCCGGACTTTGTCGTAAAAATCAAGAGAATGCTAGTCGACTTCTTCTGGGACAAAAGATTGCACTGGGTCGCTGCTGAGGTTCTGAGTCTCCCGCTTAGGGAGGGTGGTCAGGCGCTAGTGTGCCTACGCACGCAGGTGGCGACTTTCCGTCTTCAGACCCTGCAGCGATACCTTTACGTCGAGCCTCCTCCGAGATGGTGTGCCCTGGCGACGTATTTCTTCCGCCAGGTGCACGGCCTGAATTATGACGTGCAGCTCCTGTTTATAGAGCAGAGGGGCCTCGGTGGCTCCTTCCAGGCGTTGCCCGTCTTTTATCAGGACCTGATCAAAGTCTGGAACGTGGTCGCCGCACGACGCAGCTCTCCCCCGTCAGGAGTAGCAGCTATCGTCAGAGAGCCGCTGCTCAGGAATCCGCCCCTCTGTCCCTTTCAGTGGCTGGCGGAGAGGAGGGCTGTGGCTGCCGGGGTGACCAGGATCGGGGACGTGCTGGGTGGCGGAGGACTGGGCTGGATGCTCCCGCAGGAGTTGGCGCGCCGCGCGTCAGTGAGTGTCCAGGTCGCAGCCGACGCCATCCAAGACCTAAGAACGGTCGTGCTCGGACCCGAAGTCATTTTAGGTCTCAAGGTGGCCCAGGTGCGCGGTGATCTTCCGGCTGAACGTTCCCCTGTTCGGACGGAATTCCACATTGGCCCCAAGCCCCGAACCCTCCCTCGGGTGCCGGTGCCCCGCAATAATATGAGCCGCCTCGGGGACATGCCCTCCGTGCCATTTGGCACGGTGCGGAGGGGTTTTCTGTATGGACTGCTGCTGCACACCTTCCATTTTCTCGCCCTGGTCCGTCGCCCGGACACGCCCTGGCGTGCCTTGTTGCCGTCCGGCGGTGGAGGCCCCCGCTGGGAGGCCCTCTACAGAGGTGTTCTCCCTCTTTCTATCGGGGTCCTGGGTTGGAGGGTGTTGCATGCAGCAGTCCTCTACAATAGGAGGATGTTTAGGTTCACGGACTCCCAGGACACTTGCCCTTTTTGCGGTCTTGTGGAGTCCGTGGACCATGCATATATAGGGTGTCTTAGGCTGCACTCCCTTTTTAGTTATTTAAAAAACCTTTTGTTGTTGTTTTGTTTGCACTTCAGTCCCACGCTCCTGATCTACGGACACCCGGTGCGGAAGGGGGTTGGGAAGGAGGAGGACCTCCTTGTGAACCTGCTCCTGGGCTTGGCCAGGTTGGCCATTAACAAGTCCAGGCAGCGGGCGATCGAGGGGGGAGTCCCGCCCGATTGTTTGTCCCTCTTCTGCGGCTACGTTCGCGGCCGGGTGTCCCTGGAGAGGGAGCACACGGTGTCTGCTGGCACCATCGAGGCCTTCCATGCCCGGTGGGCGCAGCGGGGACTGGGGTGGTTTGTTGACCCCTTTAATCACATTTTGGTTTAATGTTTGTAAGTTCCCTTTAAACTTTGTCCTTGGTTTTACAGCTGACCTGACTTAGGGGCTGTGCCTGATTTATCCCTTATTGTGTTAATTTAGTTTATTGTTTTGACTCGAAAAGAGTTACATCTTTTTAGCGAGGTGTCAGCTGTGGCTCAGTTCATAGCACCCTTGCCTTTGAATCAGAAGGTTGTGGGTTCATGTCCCACTCCCGGAAATCAAGAACTGTGAATGTACTCGAAAGAGTTACAATCTGTGACTGTTGATAACTCGAAAGAGTTACATCTTTTTAGCGAGGTGTCAGCTGTGGCTCAGTTCATAGCACCCTCGCCTTTGAATCAGAAGGTTGTGGGTTCATGTCCCACTCCCGGAAACCAAGAACTGTGAATGTACTCGAAAGAGTTACATGCGATCTGTTGATAACTCGAAAGAGTTACATTTAATGTTTGTAAGTTTCCTTTAAATTTGTCCTTGGTTTTACAGCTGACCTGACTTAGGGGCTGTGCCTGATTTATCCCTTGTTTTTGTTAATTTAGTTAATTGTTTTAACTCGAAAAGAGTTACATCTTCTTAACCTTCCTAACCCTGCCGCGACGTCTTGGTGCTCCTCAATATCCACAGTGGATGTGGAGGCGCCTGCTGACTGCTATGCCTTGTATGTGATAACATTGATGGTGTCTTTTGGAGGGCTGAGACCTGGAGGACCCTGGCCTGCTTTTGGGGTCCTGCTGTGTGGCAGTGGCACCCTCCTTGGCCTGTGGAGCTGGAGCTGCTGGGGTCACAGGAAGAGAGAATTCAGATGAGTTGGACACTCCCCGGGTCACCTGGGTAGATGGTCCCGGGGTATGCACCGGCTGAACCTCCTCCCTATGGGTGCCCGAAGGCCCCTGGTCGACTTCTTGAGGAGAAGGGAAAAGTGGAGTGAGATCGAGCTACCATGCACCTATCTTGCGTTGACACTGTTGAAGGCCAACTATGGCTTCAGCGATGGAGTTCAGCCCGCACAGCACTGCAGACCAATGTCCTGGACCAAAATCTCCATAGAATACCATCCTACCAGTATTGACCTCAGTGCGTTGGCATGCCAGCGCTATCACCTCAGCCTGAAGGCGGACGGACTTTTCCATTATGCCTTGCAATCTGAGGAGTGCAGTGGACACCCTTCATGATGGTGCTGAGCTTGCCTTTGCAGCTCCAGCAACTGAGGTATGACCGAGTCCAGAGGCTCCTCACCTGACTTGGACTCAGCAGATTTATGGCCTTCAGCAGTCCTCCGAGTGCCGGAAACCTGGGAAGTCCCTGCTGCTACCTGCTGTGAATCAGACAGTGCAATGTGCTCACCAGATTCTGACCCCGTGGCTACTCTAGAACTAGGTCCCACCGAAGTGTGTGTCTCTGCGCTGGTGGAGGATGTGGGTGACCGCTGTGAGGGGTCTTCAATTAGGGTGTCATTAGATTTTTGTTCCGAAGTGCCCTCAGGGCTTGAGTCGAGGATCTGGGTTGTGGACCCCTTCGGCTATTTCCCAGATGTGCCTGCAAAATCAAGGAGAGATAATTAGTGCATGTCAGGGGACTGCAGAACAGGGGAACTGACTCACAGCATGGTTGTCTGATGGATGTTGCACTTGGTTGAGCACCGCCGACCTCACCGTCAGCACAGGAACTATTCAGATCATCTCTAGCCTGCTGGATGACTCTTTTCAAAGTCTGTGAGGACCTTGATGTCAGGTATTCCTCCACCAGTCTGCAACTTCTCCCTTTTGTTGTCTGTCAGTTTGTTCTGCATGAATACAGATGGAGACAGTGTAAGCAGGATGCCTGCCAGGCCAGTTGATAAGGATGTCTGGCATGTGTGGGTGATGAGTGGTGCCATGGACAGGATGAGGACACAATTTGCAGGGCAGGTGAAGGTGTGTGTATGTGAGTGAATGGTGATGTCCCTTGAACTGGCAGTGAGTGAGATGCCTGTGGATGTGTGATGGGTTTGTGAGTGTGAGAGTTGAGAGTGATGAGAAGAATGACTTACCCTAGCAAAACGAAGGAGACCATTCATCCTCTTGCGGCACTGGGTGGCTGTCCTCTTTTGCAGGGCATTGGCGCTGACTACCACTGCCACCACCTCCCATGCTGGATTGGTGACTCTGTTTGTTGGTCTTTGCCCCGTGCAGGGGTAAAGGACTTCACAGCGCATCTCCACAACATCCAGGAAGTGTCTGAGGGAGGCGTTGCTAAAGGGGCAGCATGTTTCCTCCCTTTGGCTGCCATTACTTTTCAGCAGCTTCCGATGCCTTGGGGAGGTCTAGTTCTGTGCAAGGGCAGCCTTTAAATATGGTACCCGGATTACAGAGGCTGCCCACCAGTGAGCCAGCGTGTTTGCTGGGAATGCATTGCTAATGAGGTGGGACATTGTAGAAATGGGACAATATGGCGTGAAAAGCCACCATTGCGGTGACAGGTAAAATGCCCTTGTTCCCGTCTGCTGTCGCACTTTGTGCAAATCTGGGACAATTCCACCCATCGTCTTTGGTTCTTTTGCCATTCACCTTAAATCGGTGTCCTCTGGTTCCGCCAATGGGAAAAGCTTCTCCCTATGTACTTTGTCATGACCTCTCATGACTTTGAACACCTCTGTCAAATCTCCTCTCAACCTGCTTTTCTTTAAGAACAGCCCCAGGATCTCCAATCTATCCTCTTAACTGAAGTGCCTCATCCCTGGAGTCATTCATATACATTTCTTTCTGCATCCTCTCCACTCCCTTCATATCCTTCCTAAATGTGATGGTCAGAATTTGACACAATACTCCAGCTGAGGCCAAATCAATGTTTTATAAAGGTTCACCATAACCCCTGTGCTCTTGTACACTATGCCTCTGTTTATAAAGCCTAGGATCCCATATGCCTTATTAACCATTTTTCTCAATCTGCCATGTCACCTTCAACAATTTTTGCACTTATACTTCCAGGTCACTCTGCACCCCTTTAGAATTGTATCCTTAATTTTATATTGCGTCTCTTTGTTTTCCACCCAAAATATATCACTTCAACTTTTCTACATTAAATTTCATCTGCACTCTGTCCGTCCATTCCACTGGCCTATCTCTGTCCTCTAGAAGTCCATATCTATCCTCTTTGCAGTTCACAGTACTACCAGCTTTTGTGTTATCTGAAAATTGTGAAGTTGTGCTTTGCACACTCAAGTCTAGGTCATAAATATAGATCAAGAAAAGCAGAGGTCCTAATACTGAACCCCAGGGAACCCCTATACTGCCCTCGAGTCGAATAAACAACCATTCACCACTAATCTGTTTCCTGTCACTCAGGCAACTTCATATTCATGCTTTTATTCTATGGGTTTTAACTTTGCTGACAAACCTGTTATGTGGCATTTTATAAAATGCCTTCTGGAATTCTACGTGCACCAACTTTGTTAACCTTTCTTCATTACTTAAATTCTTAGATCCTTGATATCCATAATCATCGTTGTTGCATGATGAGATGTTAGAAACCAATCAATGATATCGATGGATAGGAAACAACTGCTTTTCAGGAGCCAAAGAGATAGAAGATAATATTCTTGCAATTGTTTTTCACCAAACTGTTGATCCAATAATGAAGCCAGACATTAATATATTTTACCTTCAGGGTAATGTTTCTCAAACTGTAGTCATCTGCATGTAGAACATTGTTTACAATCACTTCGATTCCTTGGTAATTGGCTTGATCCTCAGGCCAATATACTGTACATTTCTGAAACAAGGAAACGGGAATGAGTTCTAAAAATAGCAGTTGAGCCAGGAGGCTGTGAAAAATTGAGAACAATGATTTGAAATCTGAACATATTTGTCATATATATGTTTTTCCCACAATAGGATATTCCTAATCCATGTTGAGTGAAGGGAAGGATCTACTTGTTGTCATCTCACTGCATGGAGTATTAATTTGCAGTTAGGAGGAACTTAGGAAAATTTTAATTTCTGATTAATAAATTATCATGAAAATTGGACTTGGATGGGTTATTAATACGGGTATGTTCATTTGGCACTGTAACAGCTTCTGCTAATGACCCAGGTGCAATTGCTGGTCTGTGCTAAGTCAGCTACTCTCAGGAGGAGATTAGGGGAGCAGAGTTCAGTACCATTGGTGAATGGTGTGAAAAACCAACCAGTTTTTTTACTCCTGCTAATTGTTAACCAGTGACTCTTGCTGGAAAATGCATTTGTTCAGGCATTAGGTAAGTACAGGTTTGAACTCAGCTATGATACTGCCACGATGGAGTATTACAGCAACATTGATTGTTTAGGCTCACACTTGAAGAATGACCACTTGGGACATTCTCAGTATGATAGCAGTAAATATGGCACCATCCCTAACCAGTGCTTTAGAGAGAGAGGAGAAAATTGGGGAATTAACCAATTGACTTTCATTACGTCTGAGCAGGTACTCTTGGCAGGCTTTTGAATCATCGAGGAAGTACTGTAGATAAGTCTATTCTCACCTCATTCTATTGTGTGTCAGTAGGTCTCACAAATGGGTTCTGAGTCTTTTATAGTTGAATATTAAGTGTTTATTGCTAACACAAAACTATGTACACATACAGGGCACAGCCCAAGCTATGAGCTAACTCCATGCTTGTTTCTACACAAATCTGTGCAGTCTACAACTGACTCTAGTTTCAGGTTATGTGTCTCTTTACATCACACTGTGGGTAGTACTGTTTCCCAGTCCCACATTAGCCCTTGCTATGGCAGATACCATTATGCTACACCACCCTCAAGTCTTTACCCAATGTATTTACATCACAATCGTGCTACCCCTTCTCCCTCCTCAAATCTCTGACTTTATAAATTCAGATGGCCTGGAGACTTGACAGTTCTTTCAGATCTCATTCTGGAAGGAGTGGTAGGCTCTGTTGATTTGGGTGCCCTTTGTCGATTCAGAGTTTGAGCATAGTCTGTGTTTCTGGTACTTGGTTGTCTTCTTCTAATTCACTCAAGTGTAGTAGGAAGTTGGCCTTGAAGGATGAGGAGGAGATTCCTACTGTTCCTCCTGATTGTACCTTCCAGTATATGATGAGGTATGACCTTGGCTGGTCATCATCTCTCCAGACAATGACGCCTTCTCTTTCAACGTCCCTGAACAACCCTTTCTGTAACTGTAGCAGGTTTCTAGTGCAGTACCTTCTATGGAAGGCGGATAGCTGCTGCTGCCTATAGGATTGTTCTCGGTCCTGATTGTTTCAGTGGTCCTTGACTGTGAACCCTGGGATTCATTTCTTATGCAGCATTGGGATTTGGGTGTGGAGTTTTTTGCCAATCAGGAGCTCTGATGGGGCTAATCCACGTTGCAGCGGCGTGGATCTATAAGTTAAAAATTCCATAGGGAAGTCGTTCTTTCTCAGAAGAACTTTAATGTGGCAGATGCCCCTTTCTGCCCATTTGATTGTGGATACCTTGGGGTGCTGATATGGCGTTTAAAGTGGTAACTGATGGCAAATTGGGTGAAGTATTAATATGCGAATTGCCATTATTGGACACCGCATGGTCCGGGATGCCAAGGCTCGCAAACATTTCCTTCACGACTGCCTCAGTGATCATTGTGTGTAATTGCTTTACCTCAATCCATCGGGAGAAGTAGTCAACCGCGATGAGGAAGGACTTGCCATTAAAGATAAATAAATTGATTCCCGACCGTTCCCACAGCCTGCAAGGGAATTGTATGGAGATGAGGGGCTTTCTGTGGCCCAGCTTGTGCAGCACACATATCTGGCAGTTTGCAATTATTCCTTCAATGGTCCTTGATATGCTTGGCTGCCATACAGCAGATTGGGCATGCACTCTCCACTTTGTAATGCCCAGGTGGCCCTCGTGAAATTTTTGGAGAATTGCTGGCAGAAGGGAGACTGGAATGACCAACTGCTCATTGTAAACTAGCAGATCATCTATCACAGCAAAGTGTTTCTATTGCTCAAACCAAATTTTCGTGACGCTGTCACCTGGCCTTTGCTGTGACCACCCATGTTGACAGTAATGGCAGATGCAGACACACTCCTCATCTTGCATCTGCTCCTGGTAGATTTGCTGAAGTTTCCCTGAGGTAGCCGTCAGTTGTCTCCTCACTGATTGGGAGTATAACTCGAGCTCCTGAACCATGTTGACCTCATGTGTTGCAGGAAGGTCGACCATGACCCTGGATAGTGTATCTGCAGTTGTTTGATGTTTCCCTTGAACGTACACCATCTCATATGTGAATCTCATGGGACGCAAGCAGAATCTCTGAATTCTGGGGGTCATCTTTGCAAGTTCCTTCCCACCTAGCAGTGAGAGTTTATGATCTGGTTCAAGCCAATAATGAAGTCAAAGAACTTCTTGCAAGCCCACGTGACTGTGAGAGCTTCTTTATTGATAATGACGATATTGATATCGTATCTCTGATTGATAGTCCCCTAGATGCATAATATACTGGTCGGCGGCATTCATTAAGTTGTTCCTGAAATAAAACTGCCCCTAGGCCTGCGAACGAGGATCTGCTGCTATAGTAGTGGGCAAGGATTGGTCATAATGAGCGATATCGGGTGAGAGCAGCATGGCTTTGATATGCTTAAATGCTTGCTCCTGGTGCATATCCCAGCACTGTGCCTGGCTTTTTTGAGAAGGTGTCGCAGGGGGTTCTGTGACCTACGCTAGGTTGGGTAGAAATTTCACCAACTGGTTCAGCATGCCCAGGAATCTCTAGAGATCTGGAATAAATGATGGGGTTGGGAACTCACTGATAAATTTTGTTTTTTGTGGGTCCACCGTGATGCCTTTGCTGCTGACAATGTGTGCTAAGAACCAAATAGATGTCTTAGAGAACTCACATTTCTCATTTAGTGCCAATCCTGCTTCCTGCAAGCATTCTAGGACATATGAGCCTCCTTTCATGTTCCTTCACAGTCATGCCATTGGACCAAAACATCATCTATATGGAAGATGACACCCTCCAGGTCTTGCAAAATGGCTGACATGCTGAGTTGAAAAATCTCGGGTGCCGAGGTAATGCCAAATGGCAAGCGGTTGAAATAGAATCTGTCAAAAGGTATGATAAATATAGTAATCAATCTGGATTTCTCATCTAGTGGAAGTTGACAGAAGCCGCTGTTAGCATTGAGTTTTAAAAACACTGTGCTTTTGGAGAGCTTGGACAGGCTGACGTCCACCAAGGATATTGGGCGGACTTCTCTTGCCACTGCCTTGCTGAGTTGGGTCAGGTTGACACAGATACGGATGGACCCGTTTGGCTTCAGAACCAGGACCAACCCGGAATACCATTCGGTCGACTCCCATTTTGGGTAATCTCATCCAGTTGTTGCTGCAATTGTTTCATGAGCAGAGCGCTATTTTCCATGGTATGAACAGGCACATGGGCGTGGCATCCTCCCTTAACGTAATACTGTATGCGTTCCTCAGTCGCCCCAATCCAATGAAGAGTTTTTTTAAAATTTGGAACCAAACCCTTGCTGGTTGACCTCCTCAATTTTCTGAAGGAGGTTGAAGTCAACACAGACTTTTCTGTTTAAAAGGTAAAATTCTTCATTGTGGACTACAAATAACATCTCCCGTATTTGTTTATCTTTGTATTGGAGTGTCACCTGCAATATACCATTAACTGGGAGCTTGATGCCACCTGCTCCAACAGCTGTTGTTCGTGGCATCATCTGTTGTGTCACCGGCCCTGGTTCCTTGTCCAACAGCACCATAACACTGGCTTCTATGTCCTATTGAAGTTGGTGAGGTGACCGTTTACTGAAATGTCTGCATTCCAAAAAGAGTACCCAGGACCCTTAACCTCATCTAAGAAGCACGGTTGGGTCTCTTCCCGGTGTGGTACCTCAATCTCATGGATTGACTTGGGACCCTCCTCCTGTCTTAGATTTGCATTGCTTTCTGAAGCATCCCAGGCAGTTGCAGTTGAAACACTGCAATGAGATTGCTGGATATTGTTCTCACCTGTGCGGTCATTTGGCTCCACAGTGCTGACACAGTCGCCCACTCTCTTGTGGTCAGTTTGGGTATTGCCTTCCTTGGCCTGGAGTCTCTCTGCCCCTTTGTTGTTTTACTAGCTGGACATTTGGGGTTGCTTTGTACCATGGCTTACTTTCAGCCCGTAAAATACATTTGGTGCTGTTAGCGGATTTCAGACTGGTTGACTATTTGGATGGCCTTTTCTACAGTCAGGCCTTCCTTGGCCTGTAGTATGTCTGAAAGGGCTTCCTCAGTCACTGCGACAACAGTTCTGTCCCTCATGAGTTCTGACTTAAGGTCACCGTAGTCACAGCCTTCAGCCAATCTGTATAATTTGTTTCTAAAAGAGTCAACCGGTTCTCCAGGCTGTTGGACACATTTGTTGAATTTTGCTCTCTAAAATGTTGTTGCTTCTTAAATTAAAATATGTATCGTATGATTTTAGAACTTCATCAAATTTATCTGAGAATTTGTTTATTCCTTGCCTCGCAATAATATCATAGGCTATCGGACCAACTGAATAAAGTAGTGTATTCACTTGTTCAGCTTCTGTCTTTTTATCTAAAGCTGAAGCTATTAAGTATCTTAAAAATCCTTTCCACCAGAGTCCCCAATTTTGTGTTTGGTTTGGCCCTTGGATCAGTCCAAATTGGTCTGGTAATGTTGATTTGTTGTCCATGGTTGCTTTGAAGTTCAGGTAAGTACAGCTTTGAATGCTTTAAAGATGGCGTTGCAGTAACCTTTTTCAAAGAGTCTTCCCACACTTGTCACGTTTTGGCAGGCTCCCACGGCAATGGTGCCCTGACTCCTTTGACTTTAGTTGTATTCAGTCAACTATTCTGGGCCTTCCCTGTGATATCGCAGGATTTCCAGGTGTTTTACAGTGGATTCCTGGCCTTGGCTGAGGTTTTTAAACCTTCCGATTTGTTTTCGTGTTTTTTTTCTTACCACGAGCTCAGCCGCCACATGGTATGGCACCAATTCTGAACCCGGGCTGGCTGTGTTGCTTTCGGAAACGGGATGCTCTGCCTTCTTTTTACAGCACTGAAGCTTTTTAGACTAGTCCTGGCTTAGAACTGAATTCCTTGCTCATCCCTGCTAGGTCCTTTGACTCTGCACTCTGTGGAGATCTTGTGGAGACCCCAGCTGCACAGTAGAGTTTTTTTCTCGCCTTTCTGCTTCCAATTCTGAAACGGAACTTCTTACAGGCGATCTCCCTCTGTGTCTTCACTTCAGGTGCTTTCAGTCAGGTCAGAGTGCTGCTCCTTTAATTTTCTAACTTTTGAATTTCTGTTCCAGCTTCTCTGAGGCTCTGGGTTTTTCCAAGAGCTGCCACATGTTGTATGTCATATATTCAGTTGGTCTCATGAAGAGGTTCTGAGTCTTGTATGGTTGATAAGTGTTTATTGATAACACATAACTACATACATATATACAGCATATAGCCCAAGCTATGAGCTAACTCCATGCTTGCTTCTCAATGTCTTAGCTGTTTATAAGTTCTGTTCCGTTGTTGTTTGTCTTCTCAGATAATCTTTAACATCCAGTTAACAATTTCCTCCTTTTATTTCAAGTGGGTTGCAGGCCATTTAACCTTCCCTTTTCTCTCCCTTGTTTTTCTGATTTTAATAAAATGCTTCTTCATCACTCAATCTTCCCACAAACAGCATAGTAGTGGGCATTTAACCAAGGTTTCTCATTTATTGAAAGGCCTTAGTGTGTAGAGACCCTGGGCCCACACGTCAATGAGGATCTTATCCTGGTTGTTAACAGCTACCAAATATGTCAATTTTCACCACTATAGCTAGTTTTGCACAATTTAGGCTTGTTTCCTCTGACGCCATCCTGTGTCAACAGCATTCCACAGACTGCCATTGGCAGTGGCTTGAACCAGCACTCTACATTTGTTTAGGAGTGTGTAGCTTAGGGGAGGGAAACCAATAACAAAATGAAGAGAAAAAGAAATAGACTGTATTTCCTCAAAGGAAAGTATGTACCATAAATTTTTAAAAATCAAAATGGTAATCGACCTTTGCAGAGACTGGAGCCTGAATTTTTCGCTTGTCGGGTGCGGGCGATCGGCAGGCCTGGGAATGGACGGGAAATGGATTCCCCAACCGTGATCAACTCCCTGATGAGCACTTCCACTCCCATAAAATAAGACAGCTGCCTCAGGGAACTGCAAACCTCCACAGAATAAATGAAACAACAAAAATGCTGCAAAATATGTCCATGCAGCACAATCAAGCACCTGAAAGCATACCTCTTTTAAAAAACAGTCCCCCAGGTTTCTCTTTTTATTTTATTTCCCAATGGAGATTTCATCCCGCCCTGGATCGAGGTTTGAGCAAAAATGTAAAGGCTGCGTGGCCGATTGGCCCATCCACCAACCATAAAAGTGGATGGGCCATGAAAAATCGCTTTCAATTGCCTCCTTAGTGGGCTTAATTGTCGGTGGGCGCACTTCCGACTGTCGTGCACGCCCGCCCAATGAGATATCACGTGAGTGCGTGATGACATCGGGACGCTTGCACAACATCATCTCACGCTACTTCACGGCAGGATGGGTCAGGCGTGCACCCGCCCACTGGATGTAAAATTCTGGCCTAGGGGTGATTTAAACCCACCTGCCTGGTGGAAATTGCGTTGGTGGGCAATTAAGATTATCCACTGGACTTAACCATCAAGATCCCAATCTTTACCTGCTCTTCTGAAGCAGGTGGAAAGAACATGCAAAGTGGGTCCACGGTGGTCCACCTGTTATGGCTTTCCTGCCAGGACAACCTTGCAACAAGAGAAGTCAGGATCAGAGAAAGCCCCAGAAAGAAAATGAATTAACATCTTTTGACTTACCCCATGGAGCCAGGAGCTGTTGAAGTGCCCTTCAAACCACCCCCCCAGCACCCCCACCACCACCCTGGTGGTCCTCGCTACAACCTACCTGATTGCCAAAGATGGTTCCTCTGGTCCCTGGTGGCCTCTTGCCGTTCAGCATAGCATTCCCACCTGCTGGCCAGCAGCTGCATCTCACCAGCTTTGGGTGGGAGACTGGCTGAGGCCATGAAAATGAGCCCCAGGAGTTAAGTCTCCTGGGCCTCATGTTGCTAAGGCTGGGACTGTTTGCTAACTGCCTCAGCCCCTGCCAACAATTACACTCCAAATCCGACTCTCTCCACAAATTAAAATCGTGGCTTGGACACTAAGTATAGAAGATACTGTTTCAAGGGTGAATGCACTGAGGCATAACAACTAGAATGGATCAATCTGCAGTTTGTTTGGAGTTAGCAATCCTGGGAGAGCTGAAAATATGCATCTCTGGGTTAGTTGAGGACAAGTTGAGATTCTGTTGCGGTGGTCCTCGCTTTGAAAACCTTTCTGAAACTCGCTGCATGTGCATCCTGCTGAGCGCACCAGAATTCTGTAAGGCTGATAACAAGGCCCCTGCACAGAGCTGCTGATTTATGTGGTGTGCACACGAGATGAACTCATCTAATAATGAGCAAGCAACTCATTTACATAATTACCTCATGCCATGAACACATAACTCATAGTGCACAAGGAACGACAGTGCTGAATTTTCAACAGCAGCAGCCAGTAAAGGACACAGATGCATAAAACTCATAGGTGAGGCACTGGAGAGCAACCAGGACCCACATAATGGTAACCCTGTAAGAGTCAACAGCTTCAAAATAAGATGATTGAAAGTAGAAGGTAGAAATAAATTTGGACAAGAATATGTACTAATTAAAGCTGACTAACTCAACCAATCCCATCCTATTTAAAACTAAATGCCTGAAGAGTCCATTGTGCTGACAGCTGCAGCAGTACCTCATTCCTTTCCTCCAGGTTTGTGATCATGACAACAATGGTTGACCGCTCCTGCCAAATCATTGTCCAAAAATCCGACACTGTGTTCGCAGTTGGTCCCTGAGTAGCAATGTATACTTTTTCCTCCCCTCCGTAGCCCTGTAAGTATAAAACAGCATCAACTCAATACCATTGCTAGAGGGGCAGAAGCACCACAGCATAGCCTGCAATAGGCACCCATAGTGATACAGAGTGGAGCACAGCTGATAATCCCACTGTCACAAGGAGGGCTGTGACAAAACGTAGATGCCTGGGCTGCACCTTTGAGTCAAAAGAAGCAGAGACTGAGGCATGGTATCCATTACACAATTTCTAAAAGATGAATCCAGTTCTTGTGTAGATACTGTCCATACCAAGTAAAGGTGAACAATTTGCTTTAATGGCTTGTTTGTGTCTCACTGTCAGCTCTTGCACGTGTATCCTGCTGAGTATACCAGAATTCTGTAACGCTGATAACAAGGCCCTTGCACAGAGCTGCTGACTTAGGTAGTGTGCACACGAGATGATCTCGCCCAATAGTGAGCAAGCAACTCATTTACATAATTAACTCATGCCATGAACACATCATTTATAATGCACAAGGAATGTCAATGCTGGATTTTCAACATCAGCAGCCAGTGAAGGACTGTTTGGTGCCCATTCCACACCTGGGGAGGTGGTGGTGTTAGTAGTATTGTCACTGGACTAGTATTCTAGAGACCCAGGGTAATGGTCTGGGGACCTGGGTTTGAATCCCACGGCAGATGGTGAAATTTGAGTTCAGTAAAAATCTGGAATTAAAAGTCTAATGATGACCACAAAACCATTGCTGATTGTCAGAAAAACCCATCTGGTTCACTAATATCCTTTAGGGAAGGAAATCTGCTGTCCTTATCTGGTCTGGCCTACATTTGATTCCAGACCCACAACAACGTGGTTGACTCTTAAATGCCCTCTGAACAAGGACAGTTAGGGATGGGTAATAAATGCCGGCTGAGCCAGTGGTGCCCACATCCCATGAATGAATAAAAAAAGTGATTTTCTGAGCATTGCAGTGGGGCTGGGTGTGGTGGCAGGGACTAGGGTGGAATGATAGCAGAGGTGGAGGTAGACACCTGGCGGAGAGGCTAAGTTCTTTTAAATGATGGGTCTCCCTTCAGCACCCATTCCTCATAAACATTGATGTGGCCCCTTAGTTTTGATAATTTTTGAGAGCCCAATGAACCTTACACACAACTCCCAGTCGGCTTGGTGTTAGATGCCTGCTTTGGGGCACATCAGATACCTTGCATGCCACAGGTCTCTGCACATGCTAATCCAAGGCACCCAGCATCAGATTATTAGCACCTATAAATTAAAGTGTGTAACACCCTGCTGCATAAATAGCAATTCTGAAAATTACACAGGGGACATACTCTGCTCATAATTTCATAAATTACACAGCAAATAACCCTTACCCTGCTTAATAGACAATAACTCCATAACATACATGGCCTGCTGAATAAATAGGAATTCCACATAGTTACAGATTAATTGGTGTAATTATATTTCAATTGTTAAGATGTTTCTTTTTAAGATTTGCCTAGCTGTCTCCTTGAAGCTGAGGCTCTAAATGTTGCACTTACCCTAATGCAGTTAGCATTAATGTATGAACTAAGTGGGTCTTCTGGTTTGTTAATGGTAAGGCACACTCTGCTGTGAGGATCTGAAAATAAAATGGCAAAATGTAAAACATCTAAAGATCTTTACATTATCTGAAACGATCACTCTAATTTACAAACAAGTGACTTACTCAGCAGCATAACCCTCTAGGTGTTTCTTAACCAAGCTTTGTTTTTATGAATAACTCCTGCTTATAACATTTCCTAACATGGTCAGAGCCTATTACTACTATTATTACACAGCCTATGGGAAAATAAAATGGCCAGATAACTCATAAAGCAAGATCATATGGGACATTATGGTACTTACACAAGCCTGCCCTACAAGAGGTGAGGGAACAATATTTTGAAGCTGATGTTGTTAACAGATTGGAATGAGGATAATATTGGGAAATTAGTCACACACTGTTGAGGCCATTATTGCTTTTCTCATAGCTTTTAGATTTTGTATTTCACCAGTTAAGTATTCACCACCATTGAATGAAGAGAGAAAGTGAAATTTCAATTCTCACACATTTATAACAATCAGGTAAGTGATCTTTTGATCTGGTTTAATGCTATTCTTTTAGCTGTCTGTACCACTTTTAGGGCAATTGTTTAGCCTCTTGTGCAAATCATATCAGACAGTGGTCTGGAGTCCCTCCATTTTGCTGATTACCTTTATGATCTCTACCTTTACCCATCAAGCTTGCTGAGAAACATGAATTCGGTGGATAACATACCCATCCACATGATAGTCCCACAGATCTCCCATTCTCTTCCTCTTAGATTGATTAAGTCCTTTGAATCTCCCATAACTTTCAAAGAAAACATTTTGAGAAAATTTGCTCTAAGTTAAAATGGCTGAAGTGTCTCCCATCAAATTTATTTTGATGCAGTCCCACAGTATCCCCATTCTAGCCAAAAAAACCTAACCTATTTGAAGGTGAAAAATGCTCCCCTTTATCCACACCATAGTATCTGCTGTCACCCAGAGATCTATTCCTGGCTTCCTCCTATTTCTCATTTACATGCTGCCCCTCAGCGACAGCATCCAAAAATATGTCACTTTCCACATATATGTTGATGACCCAGCAGCTCCACCTTACCATCACCTCACATAAACCCTCCACTATCTCTAAATTGTCAGACTGTTTATCCAACATCCAGTATTTGATTGTGGTAAAGTGAAGTACCCTGTCCCTTTAAGAGAAGGCAAGTGTACTGATCTTGTGATAGCACTGACGAATCACTTTACAACACGGGCAACTGGGAACTGTAAGTCTAGTTCTGGAGGTTTCTGAGTCAGTACATAAGATCTGGTGCTCTGCCCTATGTCTCAATAAACCATCACTGTTTATTCTTACATCAGTTCCTCCCCATTATTGATTGTAAGCAGCAATTGAGGAGAACATAGGAAGGCATGCAGTTAGAGTTCGGTTGGCCAACTAACTCATTTACCCAAGACATAAAATTAATGAACAGAAATTTTCTTCACTTAAATATTGGGAAGAACAAAACCATTGCCTTCTGTCCCCACCACAAACTCCATTGTCTAGCCACCGACCCTATCCCTGTAATATCCTGCACCCCCATAAGCCTCCAAGATACCTGCACTCCTCTAATTCTGGCATCTTGAGCAATCCTGATTTTAATTGTTCCACCATTAGCTTCAGCTGCCTTGGCCCTTAAGTTCCAGAATTCCCTCCCTAAATTTCACCTCCCTCCTTTAAGACACATCCTAAAACCCACTTCTTAGTCCAAGCTTTTGGATATCTGCCCTAGTATCTCCTTATGGGACTCAGTGTCACTTTTCATTTTATAATGCCCCCATGAAAGCATCTTGGGATGTTAAAAACACTACATAGATACAAGTTGTTGTCGTAATTGTTGTTAAGGTGTTGGGGCACTTGGTGCCAGAATGCAGTGAGTCAAGCTATCATGTTCTACTGAGAAGAAATTATTTAAACAGCAGCTGAGGCAATGAGTAAAATCCTGACAATGGCAATCCTGATGGTGTAACAATGGGCTCAACGCTACTGCCTTTGCAATTTACTTACTTGGGAGGATTGTCTTATAACGATTCTTCAGTCCAAAGCCTGGAATATCAAATTCCTTCGGATCAACAAAATTCATCGGTATTTCCTGCAGTTGGGAGAATGGAAGTACGAAGGACAAGGTTATATTAAAAGCTTATTAAACATTATAACTTCAATATGCTAAAAACAAAAAAATCTGGTTACCATGCTCAATTTCTCAGCCCAATAGAGGGTGTTTGTTGATTGCATCACCTCAACCCAGAATCACCGAGTGCCATATTTGATGTTGCTACAATTTCCAAGATAGTCAGCATAGGAAAATGGAGTGTAGAAATCAATCATGTTCCCAGGGGATAGAAAGAGGAGGGAGGAAAACTAAAGAAGGCCTGTCATAGCCCAAAGTATTTAACAAAGATAAATCAAGTGGCTCTTGTTAGAATCATATCTTTCAAGACTGAATTTTTCTTTTGAAACATGGAAGGACGTGGCATTATCTGGACATTTGGATGCTGACCTGGAATTTTTAAAAAGGTCATAAGTTCACCTTGGATCTGTCAACAAGCAGGCCTCTTCCAAGAAATCACCTGACCTGCATGGTACTTGAGAAAGATCTGTTTGTTTTGAACTACAAACACTTTAACTGATGGGGAAAGAAAATGGAGAAAGGCAAAGGCTGGTAACTTGCTGGAAATCACATGGCAGAGAGGAACAAAGCCTAAGTTTGAACCTGCTGGTTTTGAAGTCAGTCTTTTTAGAAAAAAAAGAAAAATTGGAAGCAGGAGTGGGTCATTCGGCCCTTTGAGCCTGCTCCGCCATTCAATATGATCATGGCTGATCCTCTATCTCAATGCCGTACACCCGCTCTCTCCCCATACCTCTTAATGCCTTTAGAGTCTAGAAATCTATTTCCTTCTTAAATATATTCAGTGACTTGGCTGCCACAGCCCTCTGTTGTAGAGAATTCCACAGGTTCACCATCCTCTGAGTGAAGAGGTTTCTCCTCATCTCAGTCCTGAATGGCCTACTCCGTATCCTGATATTGTGACCCCTCGTTCTAGACCACCCAGCCAGAGGAAACATTATCCTTGCACCCAGTCTGTCCAGCCCTTTTAGAATTTTATATGTTTCAATGAGATCCCCTCTCATTCTTCTAAATTCCAGTGAATAAAGGCCGAGTCGACCCAATCTCTCCTCACACAACAATCCTGCCATCCCAGGAATCAGTCTGGCGAACCTTCGCCGCACACCCTCTTCGGCAAATATATCCTTTCTTAGGTGAGGAGACCAAAACTGAACACAATACTGCAGGTGTGGTCTCATCAAGGCCCTGTACAGCTGCAGCAAGACATCCTTGCTCCTGTACTTTCTCTTGCAATGAAGGTCAGCATACCATTTGCCTTGTTAACTGCTTGTTGCACTTGAATGCTTGTTTTTAGCGATTGGTGTACAAGGATGCCCAGGTCCTTTTGTACATCAACTTTTCCCAATTTATCACCATTTAAATAATACTCTGTCATCCTGTGTTTCCTACTAAAGTGGATAACTTCACACTTATCCATGCTATACTGCATCTGCCATGTATTTGCTCACTCACTTAACTTGTCTAATCACCTTGAAGCCTCTTAACATCCTTCTCACCACTCACAATCCCACCAAGTTTTGTGTCATCAGCAAACTTGGAAATATTACATTTGGTTCCCTTATCCAAATCATTGATATATATTGTGAATAGCTGGGTCCCAAGCACTGATCCCTGTGGTACTCCACTAGCCACCGCCTGCCATTCCAAAAAAGGCCCATTTATTCCTACTCTCTGTTTCCTGTCTGCTAACCAATTCTCAATTCATGCCAATATATTACCCCCAATCCCTTGTGCTTTAATTTTGCACACTAAGCTCTTTTGTGGGACTTTATCAAAAGCTTTCTGAAAATCCAAATACACCACATCCACTGGTTCTCCTTTATCTATTCTGCTAGGTGTGTCCTTAAAAAACTCCAGTAGGTTTGTCAAACATGATTTCCCTTTCATAAATCCACAATGATTTTGTCTAATCCCTTTGATATTTTCTAAATGTCCTGTTATCACATCCTTTATAATAGACTCTAGCATTTTCTCTACCATTGATGTTAGGCTAACCAGTCTGTAATTTCCATTTTTTTCCCTCCCTCCTTTTTTAAATAGTGGGGTTACATTTGCCACCCTCCAATCTGCCAGGACTGTTCCAGAATATACAGAATTTTAGAAGATGGCAACCAACGCATCCACTATTTCCATGGCCACCTCCTTTAGCAGATTATCAGGTCCTGGGGATTTATCAGCTTTCAGTCCCATTAATTTCTCCAGCACAAAGATAAAAGCAAAATAATGTAGATGCTGGAAATCTGAAACGAAAACAGAAAATGCAGGAAAAACTCAGCAAGTCTAGCAGCATCTGTGGAGAGAGAAACAGAGTTAACGTTTCAAGTCCGTATGACCCTTCTTCAGAGCTCTTTGGATCTAATACTATCCTTAATTTCTTTTGTTAGCCATGGTTGGGCCACTTTTCCTGTTGTGTTTTTTGCACCAGAAAGGAATATATAACTGTTGCAATGCATACATTCGTGTGCATACATTCTTAAATATTAGCCATTGCCTAGCCAATGTCATGCCTTTTAATGAAGTTCCCCAATCTATCTTAAGGAACTCACGCCTCATACCTTCATAGTTTCCTTTGTTTAGATTTAGGACCCTAGTTTCAGATTGGATTACTTCACTTTCCAACCTAAGGAAGAATTCTATCATGTTATGGTCACTGTTCCCTAAAGGACTCTGCACAAGATTATTAATTAACCCCTTCTCATTGCACAAAACCAAATCTAGGATAGCCTCTTCCCTGGTTGGTTCCTCAACGTACTGGTCTAAAAAACCATCTCGTACACACTCCAGGAATTCATCCGCCACAGTATTATTGCTAATTTGGTTTGTCCAGTCTATATGTAGATAAGGCACCCATGATTACTGTAGTACTCTTGTTACATGCATCTCTAATTTCCTGTTTAGTACTGCCCCCTACCTTACCACTACCATTTGGAGGCCTATATACAATTCCCTCTAATGTTTTCCACCCCTTGTTGTTTCTTAGCTCCACCCAGACTGATTCTACATCTAGATTTTCTGAGCCAATATCCTCTCTCATTATTGCACTGATTTCATCCTTAACTAACAATGCCATGCCACGTCCTTTTCCTTTTTGCCTGTCCTTCCTAAATATTGAATACCCTTGGATATTCATTTCCCAGCCTTAGTCACCCTGCAGCCAAGTCTCTGTAATCGCAATCATATCGTACCCATTTACATCTATTTGTGCTATTAATTTGTCTACCTTATTGCGAATACTTCGTGCAATCAGATAAAGTGCCTTTGCACTTGTCTTTTTACATATCTTTTTTTATACTATGGCCCTATTTGCTGCTAGCCTCCATTTCTTCTGCCTTCCACTTTTGCTTTTTACTTTTCTGTCTTTCATTTCTATCTTTGTTTCCCTCACGTGTCTCCCCACTCAGGTTCCCATCCCCCTGCTGCTCTAGTTTAAACCCTCCCCCACAGTACTAGCGAATACCCCTGCGAGGATATTGGTCCCGGTCCTACAGGGATGCAACCTGTCCTGCTTGTACCAGCCCCATCTTCCCCAGAATCAGTCCCAATGTCTCAGGAATCTAAATCCCTCTGTCCTACACCATCTCTCCAGCCATGCATTCATCCGGTCTAATCGCCTATTCCTGATCTTACAAGCATGTGGCACTGGGAGTAATCCTGAGATTGCTACTTTTGAGGTCCTGCTTTTTAATTTATTTCCTAGCTCCCTATATTCTGCTTGCAGGACCTCATCCCACTTTTTACCTATGTTGTTGGTACCAATGTGGACCACGACCTCTGACTGTTCACCCTCCCCCTTCAGAATGTCCTGTAGCCGCTCAGTAACATCCTTGACCCTGGCATCAGGGAGGCAACATACCATCGTGGTGCCACGTATGCAGCTGAGAAATGTCTACTGGTTCCCCTTACAATAGAATCTCCTATCACTATTGCTATCCCACTCTTTCCTTTATCCCCGTGCAGTTGAGCCACTTGTGGTGCCACAGACTTGGCTCTCGCTGCATTCCCCTGAGAAACCATTTCCCCCAGTAGTATCCAAAATGTTGGAGAGGGAAATGGACCCAGGGGACTCCTGCACTACCTGCTTCTGCCTTTACTCTGTCTAGCGGTCACCCATTCCCTTTCTGCCTGTGCACTCTTTACCTGCGGTGTGACCAGCTCACTGTACATGCTATCCACAAAGATCTCTGCCCTGCAGATGCTCCACGGTGACTCCAGCCACTGCTCCAGGTCTGAAACACGGACTTCAAGTAGCTGCAGCTGGAGACACTTCCTGCACATGTGGTCATCATGGACACTGGAAGTGTTCCTGACTTCCTACATCACACTGGGAAATAAGCTGAGAAAGGAAGACTACCCTAACTGGCTCTCCCTGTCTGCCTGGCCTGAAATTGTGTATGGCTATCAATTTGTAGCCAGAGAATCCTTATATGAATATAACTTGCCTATGTTTTGGACCTGCAAAGCTGACACAGAAAGAATTGATCCAGCCATATTTATATATACATAGCTATACATACACATATACATACAAATATATATGTATATATATTCCCCTCCACGCCAAAGTTCCATTGGTGTGAACTTCCAAACGTCCACCAGGATCAGTGGCCCATCTTTACACAAGGGAACTGCAGAGCAACAACATTGAGACCCTGCGAACTTTATCCTTGTTTTTATAATGCCTATCCTCTAAAGCCCTTTTCTTCGGAGAGACTCTATCTGTTTGTCCTTTGTTTGTGTCTGTGCTGGGGGATTTTTTTTTAAAGAGGTTGGTAGTGAAACTTCTAGATTACAATTGTGTGTTAACCAATACTTGCAACTTGTTAAAAAAGTTTTGTTTTATAATAAACAACCATTCTGAGTTTATTGAAGGAGCCTGGTTAAAGTCTCTTTTATTCTGGGTACAGTAAAGAAGGTAAACAATTAGCCAATTTGGTGAGTAAATTAAACTTTTAAATTAATTGGTATGACCTGCAGAGTCCTGGGTCTAGATAATACATGCATTCCTCCCATCCCGGTCATTACACTCACTGTTTAGTTTAGTTTCGCAACAATGAAAACCACATGAAAAGTTAAAAGCGGATGGAATAAGAGAAATAGCAAGATAGTTAGTCAAAAATGTTTTTAGTTATGATACTTATTTTCTGTTGAAGAATAATGTTACACAGGAGGTCATTTGGTCCATTGTGCAGTGCTGGCTCTTTGAAACAGCTATCTACCTAGTCCCATTATTTTGTCATTTCCCCAATGCCTGGTAAATTATTCCCCTTAATGTTATCCAATTCCATTTTGAAAGTTATTATTTAATCTGCTACCACCACACTTCCAGACAGTGCATTCTAGATCACTGAAACTGACCTTGTAAAGAAAGAATTCCACCTCACTTCTGGCTCTTTTGCCTGTCACCTTAAATCTGTGTCCTCCAGTTACAGACTCTTCTGCCACTGGAAACAGATTCTCTTTATTCATCAAAACTCTTCATGATTTTGAACATCTCTATTGAATTCCCTTTAATCTAAACTAAATTGAGCTATATTTTTCCACCCAGGGAGATGATTAAAAAATAAATCAGTGGAAAAGTATTGTGCTGCTGCATTGAGCACAGGTTAGGTATTGAGTGGTGACTGGGTACTGATCGTAGTTCAGGTGCTGAGTGCAGGCTAGGTGCCAAGAATAGCTAGCCACCGAGTGCTGAACAGAAATATTATTGACTGAATTCACTCCCAGTCAGAATGGCTACATGCAGCAAAGGTTCCTTTGCATTTTACTCCTGATCCCCCATTTCTTTATGTTACTTACAAGGAACTCTCTCTGGAGTGAAAAGGAATCCATGGCCCGTTCGTGCAGTATCTGTGAAGTGAGTAGGTTAGATGCTGTTTGCAAGTATTCCCATGCTGACTGCTCCCTGGGTGACAGCACCTGCCCATCAGCTTCTTCACTTCCTGGTGTACACATATCCAGGGTCAGGGATACATTAGAGCCTCTCCTTTAAGGTGAAGAAAGAAGATCAGATTTCACAAAAGCCATTTGACTACTGTCCCTTATTTACAGCAGAAGTATTGTGCACCTCACTGTGAAACATGTATAAGTGACCTTCTAGCCTTATGTATCCTGTTCTCTAGTACACTTTGGAGCACTTATGCCTATGCAGCTGATTGTGAATAGATAAATAATTTCTCAGTGCACCACAGCCTAGTCTCTGCTGCATTGGAATCTCTTACTCCTGTGCATGCTACCCTCTGTTGACTCAAGAACTCCAGAGGCAGCCAGTCTGGGTACAGGAATCAAGAGCAGGGTTCTTTCCTTGTGTAGCTCCTGATATCAGTAGCTTTGGCTGGAATCCAAAATGTTTGTAGTGGTATCCGCTCCAAGTAGTGTGGACTGAGGCTTCATTTTGTTGATATGTTTGTAGCCTAAAGGCTTTGGCATTTACTTATACAGATATCTAATTTCTTATAAAGAGAACCATTTCAATCTTCATACATTTACCTCTCCTGAAGTCCCACTGGTTTAACGGCAAGTGTTGACTGATCCACTGACTCTGATGCTGAATCTGTGGAGCTCTCAAGGGCCTGAACCTGGTTCTCTACCTGTTCCTGGCCCTCAGACTGCAAAAAGACTTGGCCCTCAATATCTTCTTGGTCAAAATCTTTAGGTGCTGGTTCAGTGATTTCATCCATTTTTTCTTCAGGCCATTCCGAGTAGGTGAAGGATGGCTGTCGACTCATTGACTGACGTCTTGCCCCTGATGAGAATTGGCGGACGACTGTTTTCAGACAATAGAGGATCTGAGAAAGAAGAACATTGCCTGATGACTTTTTAACATGTCTGTTCACCTTTCAGTAAATATTCTGCTTTTCTGTTTTACCTACCAAAGTTGATAACTTCACACTCAACCGCATTGTATTCCATCTGTCATGTTTTTTTCCCACTTACCCAACCTGCCTATTTCCCTCTGCAGCTTCTTTGCACCCTCCTCATCACTTATTTTTCCAAATAACTTTGTATCATCAGCAAACTTGGATACATTACACTTAGTCCCCTCATCTAAATCATAACTATAAATTGTAAATAGCTGAGGCCCAAGTGCTGATCCTTGCGGAACCCTGTTAAGTTACAGCATGCCACCCCAAAAATGTCCTGTTTATTCATACTATGTTTTCTGACAATCCTCAATTCATGCTAATATTAGCCCCAATCACATGAATCCTAATTTTGTGTAATAATCTTTTGTATGACACCTCATCGAATGCATTTTGAAAATCCAAATACGCTACATTAACTGGTCCCCGTTTATCCAGTTAACTAGTTACACCCTCAAAAAGCTCTAACAGATTTGTCAAATATGGTTTCCCTTTCATTAATTTGTATTGGTTTTGCTTAATCATGTTGTGATTTTCTAAGCGTCCTGTTACTAAGTCCATAATAATTGATTCTACTATTTTCCCTACAACTGATGTTAGGTTAACAGGTCTATAGTTTCCTGTTCTTTCTCTTCCTCCTTTCTTAAATAGATGGGGTTATGTTTCCACACTTCCAATTCTTGAAGTTTGTTCTACTGTCTAATGAGTTCCGGAAGATCAAAATCAATGCATCCATTATCTTCACAGCAACCTCTTGCAAATCATTAGGATACAGGTCATCAGGTCCAGAGGATTTGTCACCATTTAATCCCATTAATTTCTCCAGGCCTAGTTCATAACTTATACTGATTTCTTTAAGTTTCTCATTTTCACTCGACACCTGGTTAACCATTATCTCCAGAATACTTTGGCCAGGATTTTATGGCCCCACCACAGCATGTCTCCCCCTGTGGATGCAGCGAGCCATTTAAAAATTCATTCAGTTTAGTGGGATCATAATATCCCGCTGAGCGGGAGGGACTGTAAAATCCTGGCCTTTGTGTGTCTTCTACAATAAAAACAAATACAAATGTTTCTGCCATTTCCTTATTCCCTATTATAATTTTACCTGTATTTGCCTCACATGGGCTCACAGTTACTTTCACTAATCTCTTTCTAATTACATACCAAGAATCATTTACTATGGCCCAGATCTTCTGGTCAGTGGCGATGCCATTGCTGACCACGATTAAAAGTGTGTCCTGGAGGGCAGTAGAAAGCGGTAGAGGGCATTAGAGGGAGTGTCAGTTCATGTGATAGGAATGGAGTAAAAGGTGGCTGAAGACAGCTCCCATGATTTCTGTGGTTCATACCTGTGGAAATTGCTGATGTTGGGTTGAAAGGTTCAGCTTTTTGACTGTCAGTGTTTTGTGGTTTGCTCTGATGTTCAACATACATTTGAAGTGTCTAAACCCAGGGGCAAACACAATCAGAATGAAACCGGGCCTGGTGCTTTATCGACTGCAATGTCCAATATTACAGCTGGTAACAACATGGCGGTTTCCTATGCTGAATTTAATTCTGTCAGTACACTTGCTGACTTACGCAACAGGGAAACACTACAATTTTTACTGAGGCACTTCTTTTGGAGGTTTTTGGCAAGGAGAGTTTTGATTCACCTCCAGTAGTGAATCGAGCCCATCACTCTTTTGGCCACAGCATGGTGAGCCCCCAAGGCCTTTAATACTAAGACTACATCACTATAGAATGAAGGAGCAAATTATGCATCCGTCTAGAGAAAAGGGTCAACTGTACTTTCGTGGAAGCAAGGTATTCATCTACCCTGACCTCAGCACAGATGTAGCCCGGTGTGGTGGAGAATATAAATTTGTTAAAGCCCAACTTTGTGAAGCCGGACTTAAATATGGCTTTCTCCACCCTGCTTGCCTGCATGTACCTTTCAATGGAGTGAATAAGATTTTCAACATGCTTAAAGAAGCTTCAGCCTTTTTCAAGGATATAATTGTACCTTCTCTTAATAATCATATTGTGACTTCACCCAGCACAAAACGGTAGTCGATGCTTAATTAGGTAACTATGCATGATGGATCTGTTACACGATAAATTTTGTTCATTATACCAATCTCTTTGTATCTTATGTCCAAACTGCACTAATCTCAAGAAGTTTTACATATGTGTGTTTATTTTTTACCTTTTACCATATGTGTAATTGAATTCATTAGAGAATTGAATTTCTCTTAATATTCTCCCTCTTTTGTTGAGTACTGTATTATCAAACTGTTACTTCGGACAGATTCTGCACCTTGTTTAGCATATGCTGAGCTTTACAATACTTTTGTTTGAGATATTTGATTGTAAGTTGCTTTAATATGGGTTGCCTTTTTAAGGCACTGATAAGATAGATATGAATAGTACACTAGCTGTGAGGGGTACCATTCACTTCTTTTGGAGAGGTGATACAAACTTTTCTTTCCTTCTTCCCCTTCTATTTTTTCTCCCTTTTCTTCCCTCTCCCTTTTTCTCTTTTCCTTGTTCTTTTCCAAATATACACGTACACTTTCCTTTTGGTCAGCGTTTAATTAACATTCTTTAGGTGGATAAGCTCTGGTTCAAAAATATTTAATCCTTTATTTGCAGTGGTTAACCCATAGGGACCATATGCTTTGATGTGCTTTTATTATCATAATGTCCACTGATATTAAGGCCTCACAGTGTGGTTGTCCAATACATTTCATTACCCAGTTAAAAGAAATAAAGTTCTCTCTCATTTACTTCATTTGAAAGTGGGCATTGCTTTCCTGCAGGAAACTCACTTACGTACATCTGACCACTTTCAAATGCGGAAAGGTTGTGTTGGGCAGATGTTTCATTCTAATTTTCATAGTAAAGCGAGAGGCATGGCAATTTTAATCCCTAAAGGCATTCCCTATGTTCACCCTCAGGTTATAGCTGACCCCAATGGCCGCTATGATATAGTACAAGGCAGACTTTTTAACTGCCCATTGAGCCTAGCTAATGTATATAGACCCCACCCAGATGATCACCATTTCATTTCAAATTTCTTATTTTCCATCCCTGATTTATACTCATATCACTTACTTCTTGGAGGAGACTTTAACTGTATTCTTAACCCAAATTTAGATCGCTCTTCCACAAAATCTGTTCAATATCAAAATCAGCCTCAGCCATCAGTTCTCTTCTGGATACACACAGATTGATAGATTCATGACATTTTCCAAACCCATCAGCAAGACAATGCTCCTTAGTTTTAGCAATATCATTCTATGACCAACCTGTTTCTCATCCACCATGGCGTCTTGATTCTCTTCTTCTCACTGACCCGGATTTTACTAAATTCATTTCCTTGCAAATAGATATTTTTATAGAACTTAAGACTACTCCAGATATTTCCTTTGCTACTGTCTGGCAGAGTATGAAGGCTTACTTACATGGACAAATAATTTCATTTACTGCTCAACTTAACAAACACAATACCTCAAAATTGCCCCAATTGATTGACCAAATTCTCTTAATGGATCAGCAGTATGCTATTGCACCTACCCCAGTATTATATCAACAGCATCTCGCTCTACAGACTGAATTTGATCTTCTTTCCACTAAACAAACAGAAAAGCTTATACTTAGATCACATGGTACATTTTATAAGCATGGTGAAAGAACTAGTAGGCTTCCAGCTCACCAACTTCGCCGGTCTGCTTCCTCTCAACTTATAGCTGAAATTGCCACTCCAACAGGGTCACCCGCACCGATCATCTGGAGATCAATGATCTATTCAAACTTTTTTATTCCACTCTTTACACATCAGACTCCTTTTCAGATCCTTGATTATTTCACAATTTTTTTGATAATATGGACATCCCATCTCTAACGTCTGACTCTATGAATCCGTTAGAAGTACCCCTTTCCTAAGATGAAATACTAAAGGTAATTAAATCCATGCAAAGTAATAAGCCACCAGGGCCTGATAGATTATAATATAATGATGAATTGATAGATTATTATATAGATAGATAATATAATGAATTTTATAAAAAATTCTTATCACAACTTTTTCCAATATTGTCTCTGTTTTCGGAATGCTTTCTCTCTAAAATGCTCCCTCAAAGATGCGAGGCATCTTTGTCTATTCTTTTAAAGATGAATAAGGATCCTCTGCATTGCAGTTCATAACGGCCTATTTCCCTTTTAAATGCGGATGTCAAGATACTAGCTAAAGCCTTAGTCCACCGTCTTGAACTGTTCTTCCATCTATTATCTCTCCTGACCAGACATGTTTTATACAGGGAAGGCAATCTTTCTCTAATTTAAGGCGTCTTTTCAATATCATTTATACACATTCAACTACTCCTCCCCCTGAGGTTCTTATAACTATGGATGCTGAATAGGCTTTTGATAGAGTGGAATGAGACTACCTTTTCTTCACTCTTCAAAAATTTGGATTTGGACTCATTTTTATAAAATTGATAAAACTATTGTATTCCTCACTGGTTACTTCAGTACGTGTAAATAATATCCACTCTAAGTTCTTTAACTTCCGTCGAGTTACTAGACAGGGCTGTCCCCTTTCCCCCCTACTTTTCGCTATTGCTATTTAGCCCCTGGCAATTTCACTGTGGAGCTGTGGTGTTATTCAGGGTGTTATACAGGGTGCAGTCGAGCAGAAACACTCCCTCTATGCTGATGACCTGCTTCTTTACATCTCTGATCCGGTCTCATCTCTCCCACATATTTTTTCTATTCTTGAGCGATCTGGTCATATTTCAGGTTTTAAAATGAATTTGCAAAAGAGTGAAATATTTCCTCTTTTTTTCCTATTAACTCTATTGCAAAGAGTTATCTTCTTTCTTCCCTCCCATTCAAGGTCTCAGTAAACAGTTGTAAATATTTTGGAATTTTAGTTACTCAATCCCTTGGAGACCTTTTTAAGCTCAACTTTGACCCTTTGTTGGAACATACGAAGTAGGACTTAGCACATTGGTCTAGCTTACCTCTTACTTTACTTGGTTGTATATGTCCCGTAAAGATGAATATTTTGCCAAAATTTCGATACTTATTTCAGTACATTCCATTGTTTATTCCCAAGCATTTTTTGTTGCAATAGGCCAATTAATTATTTCCTTTTCACTACATTGCCCTTCGCTTCCCACCTTAAAAACTCTTTCGGTGCAAGATTTTGACTCAGATTTATCAGAAGATAACTGGAAGTCTGTTCTCTCTCGTGTAAATTCCTCATCTGTATGTGCGAGACATGGATTGCCACGATTTAAAATCTTACATCGTAACCATCTATCCAAGGTGAAATTATCTAAGATCTATCCAAATTTGAATCCAACCTGTGATAACTGTCATACTGCCACAGCCACTCTAATTCATCTGTACTGGTCGTATCTTAAATTGGCTTTGTTTTGGACAAAAATTTTTAGATCGCTCTCACATTTTTTCAGTAGCAACATTGAACCTTCTCCTATTATAGAACTCTTTGGAGTGTAACCAAATGGCATCCCTCTTACAAAAATTCAGACTGATGCACTTGCCTTTTCAACATTATTGGCTAAACATATTATTCTATTAAATTGGAAACAGTCTGCCCCGCTTTCTTTTACTAATTGGATACGTGATCTTAAAAACTTGAGAAAATAAAGTAAAGGAAAATGAAGAGGCTCCACTGAAGGATTTTATGCAGCTTGGCAACTTTCCTTAGATTACTTTGAGGAACTACAGCTCTCTACTTTCATATATCTGACCCTAATTAGGTTGTATGTACTATATCAGATGAAGCTATATCTGACCTATGATTGTTGCTGATTTTCTTACTATTCATTTTTTTGGAGGTTTGGGAGGGTATTTTTCTCTTTCCTTTTTCTTCTTCCTCCTACTTCTCTTTTCCTTTCTTTCTCTTTCTCTTCTAAATGTAAGTGTATTGAATTATTGCTGTACTGTAAGTTTTTTTTGTACGGTTACTCATTATGACTGTTGTTAAAATTAATTTAAAAAACATTTAAAAAGTATGTCCTTACCTTTCATTGCCATTGCAGCCAAGACTTCCTGTCATTGTGTAAGAGCAGGGTGAGGGTGTGCATTGTTGGGAAGGGGGCGTGGTTAGTATTGGTAGGAGGGTGAGCGAGGAGGACAAGCATTGTCGATGTGCAGAGGTGGGGTGAGCAGTGTTGGGTGGTGCGGGCGGGTGAGCATTGGCAGGGGTGCGGGGAGTGAGCATTTTGGGGATGGGATGAGGGGGGTGAGCGTTGCCAGGATGGTGGGGTGTGAGCATTACCGGGAGGGAGGATAAGGGGTTGAGCATTGTTGGGGTGCAAGGATTTGAGTATTGCTGCAGAAGTAAGCAACATCTTGGAATGGGGTAGTGAGCACCATGGGCAAGGGGTGGGGGAGCGTGGTGAACAGTGTTGGGGGTAGGAGTGAGCAGTTTCAAGGGTGTGAGCGTTGTTGAGGGAATGGTGAGCTGTATCGGGGGTACAGGTGGGGTGAGCATTGTCAGGAGCGGTTGGATTTTTTTAGGCTTTCCAGATACAGCTTGCCCTATTAATCACTGTCAACCTGGGTCCTACGCCCGTGATTAACAGCAGGAGAATCATAGGGTAATTTTCTGCTTTGGAACTGGGCATCAAGCCCAAGTCTTCATTGATTAAGGTCTGTCATAGACATAGAGTCATAGAAATTTACAGCACAGAAAAAGGCCCTTTGGCCCATCAAGTCTGCACCGGTCAAACAAGTACCTAACTATTCTAATCCCATTTTCCAGCACTAGGCCCATAGCCTTGATTGCCATGGCATCACAAGTGGACATCCAAATACTTCTTAAATGTTATGAGGGTTTCTGCCTCCACCACCCTTTCAGGCAGTGAGTTCCAGGATCCCACCACCCTCTGGATGAAAAAATTATTCCTCACATCCCCTCTAAACCTCCTGCCCCATACCTTAAATCTTTGCCCCCTGGTTATTGATCCCTCCACCAAGGGGAAAAGTTCCTTCCTGTCTACCCTATCTATGCCCCTTATAATTTTATACACCTCAATCATGTGCCCCCTCAATCTCCTCTGCTTCAGGGAAAATAACCCCAGTCTATCCAATCTCTCCTCATAACTAAAACTCTCCAGCCCAGGCAGCATCCTGGTAAATCTCCTCTGCACTCTCTCTAGTGCAATCACATCTTTCCTGTAATGCGGATTCCAGAACTGCACGCAATATTCTAGCTGTGGCCTAACCAACGTTTTATACAGTTCCAGCATAACCTCCCTGCTCTTATATTCTATGCCACGGCTAATAAATGCAAGTATCCCATATCCTTATCTACCTGTCCCGCTACCTTAAGGGACCGGTGGACATGCACACCTAGGTCCCTCTGATCTTCGGTACTTCCCAGGGTCCCACCAATTCATCGTGTATTCCTGTGCCTTGTTTGTCCTGCCCAAGTGCATCACCTCACACTTATCCGGATTAAATTCCATTTGCCACTGATCAGCCCATCTGACCAGCCTGCCTATATCCTCCTGTAATCTAAGGCTATCCTTCTCACTATTTACCACCCCAACAATTTTCGTGTCATCCGCGAACTTACTGATCAACCCTCCTACGTTCAAGTCTAAATCGTTTATATATACCACATAGCAAGGGACCCAACACTGATTCCTGTGGAACCCCACTGGACACAGGCATCTAATCACAAAAACACCCATCAACCATCACCCTCTGCTTCCTGCCACTCAGCCAATTCTGGATCCAATTTGCCAAATTACCTTGGATCCCATGGGCTCTTACCTTCGTTATCGGTCTCCCATGCTGGACCTTATCAAAAGCCTCGCTGAAGTCCAAGTAGACTACATCTAATGCATTGCCCTCACCTACACACCTGGTCACCTCATTGAAAAATTCAATCAAATTGGTCAGACATGACCTCCCCTTAACAAAACCATGCTGACTTGATTAATCTCTGCCTCTCCAAGTGTAGATTAATTCTGTCCCTCAGAATTGCTTCCAATAGTTTCCCCACCACTGAGGTTAGACTGACTGGCCTGTAGTTCCCTGGTTTGTCCTTTTCTCCCTTCTTGAATAATGGTCCCACATTGGCTCTCCTCCAGTCCTCTGGCACCTCTCCTGTGGCCAGAAAGCCATTGAAAATTATTGCCAGTGCCCCTGCTATCTCCTCCCTAGCCTCACTCAACAGCTTGGGATACATTTCATCCGGGCCTGGAGATTTATCTACTTTTATGTCTGGCAGACCACTTAGAAGCTCCTCCCTTTCTATGCTAATTTCTTTAATTATATCACAGTCCTTCGGCCTGATTTCCATACCCACGTCATCCCTCTCACTTGTAAACACTGACACAAAGTATTCAATTGGAACCCTACCTACATCTTCCATCTCCAGGCACAAATTACCACTATGGTCCTTAATGGGCCCTACTCTTTCCCTAGTTATCCTCTTACTCTTAATGTACTTGTAAAATAACTTTGAATTTTCCTCTATTTTACCTGCCAATGTATTTTCATGCCCCCTTTTTGCTCTCCTAATTTCCTTTTTAAGTTCCCCCCCTACACATTCTATACTCCTCTAGGGCTTCCGCTGTTTTGAGCCCTCAGTATCTGCCATAAACTTCCCTATTTCTCTTTATCCAATCCTGTATATCCCTCGACATCCAGGGTTCCCTGGATTTGCTGGTCCCACCCTTTATCTTTACTGGAATATGTTGGTCCTGTACTCTCCCTATTTCCTTCTTGAATGGGTCCCACTGCTCTGACGCAGATTTACCTAAAAGTAGCTGCTCCCAGTCCACTATGGCCAAATCATATCTGATCTTATTAAAATTGGCCTTCCCCAACTCTGATTTCTGGCCCATCCATATCCTTTTCCATAACAACCTTGAATCTAATGGAGTTATGATCACTATCTGAAAAATGCTCCCCCACTGAAACCTCTACCACTTGCACGGCTTCATTCCCTAAAATTAAGTCCAGGACCGCCCCCTCTCTTGTCGGACCTTCTACGTACTGGCTTAAAAAGCTCTCCTGGATGCATTTTAAGAATTCTGCTCCCTCTAAACCTATCACACTATGACTAACCCAGTTAATGTTGGGGAAGTTGAAATCCCCCACTACTACTACCCTATTATTTTTACATTTCTCTGAAATTTGCCTACATATCTGCTCTTCTACTTCTCTCTGGCTGTTTGGGGGCCTATAGTACACTCCCAGCAATGTGATTGCTCCTTTTCTGTTTTTACGTTCTACCCATATGGCTTCATTTGAGGAGCTTTCTAAGATGTCATCCCTCCTGACTGGTGTAATTGATTCCTTGATCAATATTGTGATACCCCCTCCTCTTTTATGTTGGGAGACATTCTCAGAATGCCTGGGTAGCATAATTCTGCCCATCAGAAGTTTAAACTTCCCAGATAAGTACCATGCATGTTCACGGGTCGGGACTTCCTCAGGGTTCTGACATGCAACAATGGCAAATGCCTTAACATTCACCACTGTTGCCTTTGGAGATCTGGGCCAATGGTTTTATGTCTTTTGCTAGTCTAATCTCATAATCTCTTTTCTCTTTCTTGGTCCTCCTTTGCTGAATTTTAAAGTCCCCTCAGTCGTCGCATTTACTACTCTTTGACAATATTGTAAGCCTCTTCCTTTGATCGAACATAATCTTTAATCCTCTTGTTAGCCATAGATTGAGCATTTTTTCTGTGGCATTTTCATGCTTTAAAATAATATATATTTGTTACAAATTATGTATTAGTTCTTTAAATGTTAGCCATTGTTAGTCCAGCAATATATATTTTTATGCAGTTTCCCAACCTACCTTAGCCAACTTGCCCCGCTATACCTACTGTTGTAATGAACAATTGCAGAGATGTAGATATACCTGAACAATAACTGGTTTATGTGATGAACATAACTAGAGAAAGGTATGCAAGACTAGGGGTGGAATCATCCCAGATTTGCACTGTGTGATCGCGGGTGGGAAAAAGAACGTTTTAACCGCCGGCTGCAAAGGTGACTTTTCACGCCGTATCATCTCAAACCCTCTTCATTAATCATGCATTACCAGGAAACAAGTCATTTTGCTGGCAGTTGGCCTCTGATTCACCCACCACGCTGCTTCCTTACACTGGGCGCTATATTTAAAGTGCAGCAGAGTGCACACCTTCCAGTGCTTCCAGCTCAGGAGTCCTGTACAGACGACATGGCCCCAAAAGGCAAGAAGACTGCAGCCCCCTGTTTCAGTGACGCATCACTGGAACGCCTTTTGGACGCCATGGAGACCCGCCGTGATGTCCTCTACCCCGCTCTGCCCACAGGAGGGGCAGCAACATCACCAATCCGGCTTGGGAGGCTGTGGCAGCGATAGTCAGTGCCAAAGCCCTGCAAAAGAGGACAGCCACCCAGTGCCGAAAGAGGATGAATAATCCCCTCTATTCTGCCAGGGTAAATCAGTCTTCTCATCACTCTCAACTCACACACTCATAAACCTATCACACATCCACAGGGATCTCACTCATTGCCAGTTTAAGGGACATCACTATTCACCCTCTCACACACACCTTCATTGACCTCATCCCGTCCATGGCACGCTCACCACCTACACATATCAGGCATACTTATCATCTGGCCTGGCAGACGTCCTGCTTACACTCTCCCCATCTGTATTCATGCAGGACAAGCTGGCACACAACAAAAGGGAGAGGTCGCAGACTGGTGGAGGAATGCTTGAAATCAATGTCCTCACGGACTTTGAAAATTGGGTTGTCCAGTTCACCGGCGAAGATCTGGACCGTTCCTGTGCTGATGGTGAGGATCCAGCAGTGCAACATCCATCAGACATCCTGTGAGTGATGTGTCCTGTTTCACGGGCCATTGCCATGCACTAATTATCTCTCCTTGCTTTCACAGGCACATCTGGGAAACAGCCGACAGAGTCCAGGACCCAGGTCCTCGACTCAAGCCCCGAAGACACCTCAGAAGAGGAATCTGCTGAAACCCTCATTGAAGACCTGTCAAAGCACTCACCCACACCCTCCACCAGCGCAGAGACACAGACCTCAGTGGGACCAGGCTTTAGTGTAGCCTTGGGGTCACAATCTGGTGAGCACATCGTACTTTCTGATCCACGGCAGGCAAAGGCAGGCACTCCCCAGGTTTCCAGCACTCAGAGGACTGCTAGAGACCATAAATCTGCTGAGTCCAAGTTAGATGATGAGCCTCTGGATTGGTCATGCCTCAGTCTCTGGAGATGCAAAGTCAAGCTCGGGAACATCAGGAAGAGATGTCTGCTACACTCCTCAGATTGCAAGGCAATATGGAGGAGTCCACCTTCAGTCTGAGGCGATAGTGCCGGCATGCCAACACACCAAGGTCAACACTGGTGGGATGGCGGCCACCATGGAAACCCTGGTCCAGGACATCGGTTCTGTACTGCTGCGCGGGCTGAACTGCATCGCTGACGCCATAGTTGGCCTCCAATAGTGTCAACATGAGAGGGGTGAGGGACAGCTCTATCTCACTTCAACTTCCCCTTTTCCTCAAGGGGTCAGCCAAGAGCCCTCAAGGCACCCATAGGGAGGGACGTGCATACCCCTGGGCTATCCATACAGGTGACTCTGGGAGTGTCTGACCCATCTGAATCCCGTCTTCCTGTAACCCCAGCAAATCCAGCTCCAAAGGCCAAGGAGGGTGCCACTGCCACACAGCAGGACCCCAAAAGCAGGCCAGGGCCCTCCAGGTCTTGGCCCTCCCGAGGACACCCATCAAGGTAATCACAGACAGGGCGTAGCAGTCAGCAGACTGCCTCAACCTCCGCTGTAGATGTCGGCGGAGTACCAAGACGTAGCAGCAGGGTTAGGAAGGTTAAGAAGATGTAACTCTTTCGAGTTATCAACAGTTTGCATGTAACTCTTTCGAGTACATTCACAGTTCTTGGTTTTCCGGGAGTGGGACATGAACCCACAACCTTCTGATTCAAAGGCGAAGGTGCTATGAACTGAGCCACAGCTGACACCTCGCTAAAAAGATGTAACTCTTTCGAGTTATCAACAGATCGCATGTAACTCTTTCGAGTACATTCACAGTTCTTGGTTTCCGGGAGTGGGACATGAACCCACAACCTTCTGATTCAAAGGCGAGGGTGCTATGAACTGAGCCACAGTTGACACCTCGCTAAAAAGATGTAACTCTTGTAGAGTCAAAACAATTAACTAAATTAACAATAACAAGGGATAAATCAAGCACAGCCCCTAATTCAGGTCAGCTGTAAAACCAAGGACAAAGTTTAAAGGAAACTTACAAACATTAAACCAAAATGTGATTAAAGGGGTCAACAAAACACACCAGTCCCCGCGGCGCCCACTGGGCACGGAAGGCCTCGATGGTGCCGGCAAACACAGTGTGCTCCCTCTCCAGGGACACCCGGCCGCGAACGTAGCCGCGGAAGAGGGACAAACAATCGGACGGGACTCCCCCCTCGATCGCCCGCTGCCTGGACTTGTTAATGGCCAACCTGGCCAGGCCCAGGAGCAGGTTCACGAGGAGGTCCTCCTCCTTCCCGACCCCCTTCCGCACCGGGTGTCCGTAGATCAGGAGCGTGGGACTGAAGTGCAAACAAAATAGTAATAAAAGGTTTTTTAAATAACTAAAAAGGGAGTGCAGCCTAAGACACCCTATGTATGCATGGTCCACGGACTCCACAAGACCACAAAAAGGGCAAGTGTCCTGGGAGTCCGTGAACCTAAACATCCTCCTATTGTAGGGGACTGCTGCATGCAACACCCTCCAACCCAGGTCCCCGATAGAAAGAGGGAGGACACCTCCATAGAGGGCCTCCCATCGGGGGCCTCCGCCGCCGGACGGCAACAAGGCACGCCAGGGCGTGTCCGGGCAAAATGGTTAATGTTTTGTAAACTCACATTGTAACTCCTAATTCTTTCGAGTTATCAACAGTCACAGATTGCAACTCTTTTGCGTACAATCACAGTTCTTGGTTTCCGGGAGTGGGACATGAACCCACAACCCTCTGATTCAAAGGCGAGGGTGCTATGAACTGAGCCACAGCTGATACCTCGCTAAAAAGATGTAACTCTTTCGAGTTATCAACAGATCGCATGTAACTCTTTCGAGTACATTCACAGTTCTTGGTTTCCGGGAGTGGGACATGAACCCACAACCTTCTGATTCAAAGGCGAGGGTGCTATAAACTGAGCCACAGTTGACACCTCGCTAAAAAGATGTAGTTGCACAGCCTGGGCATGGGTGTTAATCACTTGTACATAATGTTCACTTTGTTAATAAACTCCTAAGAATGTCTCCTTGCCTATGGCTGCTCGTTCTGAGAAGCACTGTTCGTGTTGCTCAGATGTGAAACCTTGGTACCTACACAAGATAAAGGCAGGTCTCTCACTCCAGGGCCTCTTTCCTGTGCTTTGTGCAACCTTCCCAGCACACTGACAGTGACAGCCTTCACTGTCACTGTTCACATCAGTCATGCCTGCAACTCGATGTGGCTTATCATTGCTGCCAGAATGTCCTGAGCCGGTGACACAGAGTTCTGTCATTCTTTCTGTGTGCTCCCAGCACCTCTGAGGTCCAGCTGGCCCCCCATCTCATCAGCATCTGTGTCCAGTGACAGTGTAGTCCTGAAGGGTTCATCTCAAAAAGGATGCTGTAGGGTCACGACAAGTTAATATTTCCCCGCTGCATCTCCATGATATGACCCTGTTTACAGAGCACAAGCGAGGTGCCATCAGCCAGACAGGAGTCAAAAATTCACAGATGCAATGTGAGGATCTGTGGTGTCTCCTCACTGCATGTCATCATCATCCTCCACAAATCTAGCAGCTATGAGGGCCTTCTGAGTGCATATGCCTCATCTGGCCAGTGCGATGGCCTCCTCCTCGCCATCATCCTCACCTTCGAGGACCTCCTCACCCTCATCCCCGTTGACGTTCTCCTCATCGGAGGAGATGTGCAGCTCCTCCATCTCCTCCTCAGGCAGCTCTTCTCCCCACTGCAGCGCCAGGTTGTGAAGAGTGCAGCAGGTGGCAACAATGTGTGCCACCCTCTGTGGACTGTATTGCATGGCTCCATCAGACCAGCCCAGGCACTGGAACCTCATTTTCAACGTTCCGATGGTTTACTCTACTAAAATGCAAGTAGTAGCATGAGCCTTGTTGCACCTTCTCTCTGCTGCACTCTTGAGGCCACCGCATGGGTGTCATCAGCCACGTCCTTTGCATGTAGCCCTCATCCCTGAGAAGCCAACCCTGCAGCCTCTGTGGACCTTGGAAAACCTCAGGGATCCGAGACCTACTGAGAACGTAGGAGTCGTGAACGCTCCCTGGGAGTTGTGCGCAGACCTGCAGGATGTGTTTGTGGTGGTCGCACACCAACTGAACATTAAGTGAGTGGAATCCCTTGCGGTTGACATAGTTGACCCCGTATTGCCATGGAGATCTGAGTGCCACGTGAATGCAGCTGATGGCACCCTGCACCTGTGGAAAAGCAGAGATCTGGGAAAATCCCAGTGCTCTTGTATCTTGGCTTTCCTGATCCTAGGAAAAATGCATAAAATTAAGTGCCTTTCCACAGGTGGCGTCTGTCATGGATGCATTTGTGTGTGGAGCTTGCAATAGCCCACAGAGGTCGCCTGTGGAACCCTGAAAGGAGCCACTGGCGTAAAAATTGAGCTCTGTGATCACTTTCACAATCACTGGCAGTAGATGCCCTCCATGTCCCTGTGGCACCAAATCCTGCAACAGGTGGCTGATGTGACCGACCAGTTCCCTGGACATGTGCAGTCTTCGGCGACACTGGTTCTCGGGCATCTGCAGGAATGACAAGCACCATCTATAGACCATTGATCTAGCTAGGCGCCGACCAATTATGGCTTGCTGTGGCTCTTAAGCGGCATGCGTAAGAGCCAGCTGCCTTTCTTCCTGAGGGTGCTGCTCCTCCCTCTCCTCAGCCAGTTGCTCGCTTCTCCTTCGTCTCTGCTCTCTATAAGCCATGAGGCATACAGCCTGCCATGACACCCGATGCCACCAGGCATGAAAGATTCCGCCCTAGGTGCTACTCAGTTTAAGCCAGGATCTTTCTCCTTCTCGACTCTTTGTCACGTGTCTCTTATATCATCATGTGGGCAGTCCTGTTTCTCCAGTCGCACACATTAACCCTTTCAATCCTGAACAACTTAATACTACACCCCCCCTCCCCACCCCCCGCCAAGTCTTTGTCCAAATATATTTTACATTTATATTTACATACTACCCCATCTCTCCCCAAGTCTTTGACTTCACTGATTCAAACAGTCTGGAGGTTACACGATTTCCCCTGGTCGTGTTGTTGTCTAATTTGGAAGATCCCTAATCTCCCTTTGGATTTCATTGCTTTGACTTGGTTGGTCTTTGGTAAGATTTGCAGTATCTGGTGTATTGTCAGTTTGACTCTCAGCAGCTGGTTCTCGCAAATGTATAATGGATAGTTCTTTTTGAGAATTGAGGATAAGATTTCTCCTGTTTCTTATCGTGCCTTCAGGAGTATGTATTAAGTAAGAACATTGTTGATCATTATCCCTTTAGACAATGACTTCTTTTCTGCCTTGGTTTCTTATCTATATCTTGTCTCCCTTGTTCAACCTGAGCAGGTTTCTAGTACAGTACCTCCTATTGTAATCAGAAGCTTGTAGTTTTCTATAGGACTGCTCACGGACCTGAACTTTCTGATAGCCTTGGACTGCTAGCCCTGGGAATAGTTTCTTTGGTAGGATGGGAAACTGGGTTCAAAGTTTCCTTCCCATCAGCAGTTCAGATGGTACCAAAGGACATTGCAATGGATTAGACCTGTATGTTATAAGTGTCAATGAAAAATCCTCGTTCTTCTTTAAGAGGGTTTTAATAGTGCAGACACCCCTTTCTGCCTCACCGTTGAATTGGAGATACTTGGGGAACTGGTGAGATGTATGAATCCATAGTTCTTGATGAAATGCTTGAAATAGTCATTGGCAAATTGCGGGCTATTGTTGGACACCATCTGGTCTGGAATGCCATGTGTTGCAAAGACTTCTTTCAACGACCTAATGACTGACTCAGTGGTTGTAGTGTATAAATGTTTCATCTTGATCGACCTGGATGAATGATCTCCTCTGTTCCGCCAGGCCAGCGTAAGTCACTCTTTTCATCACTCCCAACTCACACACTCACAAACCCATCACACATCCACAGGGCCCTCACTCACTGCCAGTGCAAGGGACATCACCATTCACTCTTTCACATACACCATCACTGTCCTCATCCCGTCCATGGGACCACTCACCGCCCACACAGGCCGGGCAACAGGAGGGAAAGGTAGCAGACAGGTGGAGGTATTCCGGAATTCAAAGTTCTCACAGAATTTGAAAACAGAGCCATCCAGCTGGCCGGCGATGACCGGGACCAGTCCTGTGCTGACGGTGAGGTCGGCACTGCTGTACCAAGTGAAGACCCAGCAGTGCAACATCCATCAGATAACCATGCTGTGAGGGATGTGTGCTCTTTCACAGGCCACTGCCATGCACTAATTATCTCCCCATGCTTTCGCAGGCACATCTGGGAAGCAGCAGACGGAGTCCATAACCCAGACCCTTCAATCAAGAGGAATCCGAAGGCACCCTCCCTGAAGTCCCGTCACATTGCTCACCCACATCTTCTACCAGCGCAGAGACACACACCTCGGTGGGACTTAGCTTTAGAGTAGCCTCGGGACCACAATCTGGTGAGCACATCGCACTTTCAGATCCACAGCAGGCGGAGGCAGGGACTTCCCAGGTCCCCGGCACTTGGAGGACTGCTGGAGGCCAGAACATTGCTGAGTCTGAGTCAGATGACGAGCCTCTGGACTCGGTCATGGCACAATTGCTGGAGCTGCAAAGGCAAACTTGGGAATATCAAGAAGGATTGGCCGCTGCACTCCTCAGATGGCTAGGTACAATGGAGGAGTCCGTCTTCAGACTGAGGTGATAGCGCCTGCATTTCAACGCACCAAGGTCATTAGTAGCAGGATATCGGCCGTCATGGAGAACTTGGTCCAGAATGTCACTCCTGTACTGCTGCGCGGGCTTAACTCCATCGCTGATGTCGTAATTGGTCTTCAACAGCGTGTATGCGAGAGGGGTGCTGGGCAGCTCAATTTCACTCCAGCTACCCCTTCCGCTCACAGGGTCAGCCACGGGCCCTCGGGCACCCATAGAGAGGAGGATCAGCAGGTGCGTGCTCCGGGGCCATCCACCCAGGTGACTCTGGGACCGGCCCACATGACTCCCCTCTTCCTGTGACCTCCACAGATCCAGCTTCACAGGCCGAGGAGGGTGCCACTGCCACACAGCAGGACCTCAAAAGCAGGCCGGGGCCCTCCAAGTCTTGGCCCTCCAGAGGACACCCGCCAAAGTCATCACAGACAGGGTGTCACAGTCAGCAGGCTACCTCCACCGCTGCTGTGGATGTCCAGGGAGCACCAAGACGTAGCGGCAGGGTTAGGACAGTTAAGGAGAATTAGTTGCACAGCCTGGGCACGGGTGTTAATCACTTGTACATAATGTTCACTATTGTCAATAAACTCTCAAGAATGTCTCCCTGCCTATGGCTCCTTGTTCTGATGAGCAATGTTCTTGTCCCTCAGATGTGAAACCTTTCTGCACAGGATAAAAGGCAGGTGTCTCAGTCCAGGGTCTCTTCACTGTCCTCTGTGCAGCCTTCAGACCACAGTGATGGTCCAGCCTCACGCTCCCTGGAAACATTACTGATGTCTGCACTTCGGCAGTGCTGGTCATTGCTGTCAGAATGTAGTGGGCAGGTGCCACAGAGTTCTCTCATACTCCATGTGTGCTCTCAGCACCTTTAAAGGTGGGGCTGGCCCCCATCATACCAGCATCTACGACCAGTGATGCTTTGCACCGGCTCCTAAAGGGGTGAGGTGCTGAAGGCAGACATAGAATCAGATGCATCTAAAGTTTCACAGCTGCGTCTCTGAGATGGCCCTGATCATGGAACGCAAGCGAGCTGCCCTCGGTCAGACAGGAGCCAGGCATTCTCAGAGGACATGTGAAGACCTATGGAGCATCCTCACTGCATGTTGTCATCACCCTTCTGCGATCGAGCGACTAGTAGGGCCTCCAGTGCATCTCCATGACAGAAGCATTCTCACAGGAGGGTATTGGTGCTGCCATAAGCCAGACTCAAGTCAAACGTTCACAACTGCGATGTCAGGATCTCTGGGGACACCTCACTGCATGTCGTCATCATCCTCCACAAATCTGGCAGCTATGAGGGCTTCCCGAGTGCACCTGCCACTCTAGCTAATGTGAGAGCCTCATTCCAGTCGATGTCACCACCGAGGGCCCCCTCACCCTCACTCCTGTCAGCATCCTCTTCATTGGAGGAGACATGCAGCTTCTCCATCTCCTCCTCAGCCAGCTCCTCACCCTGTTGCAATGCCAGGTTGTAAAGGACGTAGCAGACGATGACAATGAGCAACACCCTCTACGGACTGCATTGCAGGGCTCCACCAGACCAGTCCAGGCACCAGAACTGCATCTTCAGCATCCCGATGGTCTGTTCCATCAAGTTGCGAGATGCTGCATGAGCCTCATTATAGCGTCGCTCTGCTGTAGTCTGAGGCTGCCGCACGAGTGTCATCAGCCATGGCCTCTACGGGTAGCCCTTGTCAACAAGGAGCCATCCCTGCAGCCTCTGTGGACCCTAGAAGACTGCAGGGATCTGCAAACAACTCAGGATGTAGGCGACGTGCACACTCCCTGGAAACCATGTGCATACCTGCAGGATGCGTTTCTGGTGGTCTCATACCAGCTGCATGTTCAGTGAGTGGAAGCCCTTGCAATTGATGAAGTCCACTGAGTGTAGCGATGTAGACCTGAAGGCCACATGTGTGCAGTCAATTGCACCCTGCACATGGGGGAATCCCGAGATCAGGGTGACTCCAATGGCCCTTGCATCCTGGCTGTCCCAGTCCCGGGCGAAATGCACAAAATTTTGTGCCATGGAGAAGATGGCATCCGTGACCTCATAGATGCATTTGTAGGTGGCAGCTTGTGAAATCCCACAGAGGTCACCTGTGGAGCCTGAAAGGAGCCACTGGCATAGAAATTGAGCGCCGCAGTTACTTTCACAGCCGCTGGCAGTGGATTTCCTCCATGTCCCCTTGGCGCCAAGTCCTGCAGTAAGTGGCAGATGTGAGCCACCAGGTCCCTAAACATGCGCAGTCGTTGGCGACACTGGTTCTCAGTCATCTGCAGAAATGGCAGGTGGCGTCTATAGACCCTGGGTGTTGCTAGGTGCTGACCAGCCACGGCTCGCTGTCACTCCTGGGCAGCGTGTGTGAGAGCCCCTGCTGCCCCTTCTTCATGAGGTTGCTGCTCCTGCCTTTGTGCGGCCGGGTGCCTCAGTCGCTCTCTCCTCCGTCTTCTATGGTCTTTGTAGGCCATCAGGCATACAGCTAGGTCACCAGGATCCATGATCCTGATGTGGTCCTCCTGCAGCATGAAAGAGAGAGAGAGACATGGTGATCATGCTGTACTTAGCTACTTTCCTGGCCCTGTGTGACCACCACTTAATGCTTCCCGGAGAGTGCTGGTCACCCCGCGGATGACCAGAGATGAGTGCGCTGCATTGCTGCCCTGTCAACCTGCGACATGAGGGACACTGGTCCAAACCGGGATGCTGAGATTGCAAGGGGCTGTGAGCGCCTCCAGCAGTGACTGCTACATGACCAGCGTTGGCGAGGAGTTTGTACAACGTGTGCAGTCCCACTGTTCTGTGGTTCAGTAAAATTGTGGCAGACTCGAAGTCTGTGCCGGGGGATGTGGGGGTAAGATATGGAGCACTTGGTGGCCCTTGGGTGCCTCCGTGATGTTTGCAAGGGTGGGCAGGCTAGGAGCCTGACCCCAATGATATCATTGTGGCTGCGCCTGATGTGTTGTAGTTGCAGAGGCATGGTCAGTTTATGCAGGTGTACCTAACGCATGGCCATTTCCCTTGCTTACCCTGCCCCCCACCTCAATTGCCTGCACGGGATGCAGCACTTGACGCCCCCCCCCCCCCCCCCCCCCACACTCCCGCCACCCCCCCACCACCTCAGCAGTCGCCTCAGAGGCTGGCCAGCAGTTGCCCCCAGACACCCCCCAACCCTTAGCAGTCGCCTCCGAGGCTGGCCAGCACTTGCCCCCAGACGCCTCCCCACCCCCCCACCCCCACCTCTTAGCAGTCGCCTGCAGAGCCAGGCATCAGTTTCCCCCTCGCCCGGTGCCCCTGAGGCCTGTAAACAATAGGCGAGCTGTGGAGAACGCTGCTGCTCCGTCACCTCAGTTCCCCAAAGTGAACGCCACCAAGTGCACGTCGTCTGTGTGCTGTTGTGAAACACTTTGGCGTGCTTTCCCGCTGACATGGACGGACAATACGGCCGGGTTCCAAGAGCCTGGTGGGATGGCCATTTAATTATATGCTAATGTATTACATTTAGCTCCCTGCCGACCGATCGTGGGAAACAATGGTGTGGAAGATCGTGATCTGCCTTCATGTCGTCGTGAAGTGGGTCCCACCATATTTTCCGCGCACGCCACCTATCACGCCCGCCACCAGCAGGCTCGGAAAATTCTGCCCATAGTGTCTCTGTGTCTTTGAGGCTTAACTAGCTGGACCGAGTGTTTGCCTGTGCACGACATTTCATTCTCTCCCGTTAAAATGATCCTCTATTGCTCACAGAGTTCTGACTATCTAACTATCTGGATTTCCTTTTCTGGGGTTAGACCTTCCTTAGTTTACAGGAGGTCAGAGAGTGCATCGTCTGCGACTCCTACCACCACTCCTTCTGATGAGTTCATACTTTAAATCTCCGCATTCACAACTCTCTGACATCCTGTACAGATGGTTGATGAATGAACCGATTGGTTCCCCCAGCTGTTAGATTCTCTAATTGAATTTTATTGCTTCCTCGATTAAAATAGCTGTTGAATGATTTTTATACCTCTTCAAATTTTGCGGATGATTCACCAATTCTCTGCCATGCAATACTGTCATCCACAATCGAGCCTACCAAGTAAAGCAGCGTATTTACCTGCTTTTTTTCTGACTTTTTATTTAAATCTGAAATTGCCAATAGTGTGATTGATCTGGGCCTTGGATTAGTCCGAATTGACTTGCAAGTATGGAATTCTGATCCATGTTCAAAATTCTTAAAGTGCATGTTCTGCTTTAAGGGCTGCCTGAATTTTAAGAGGTGTCGCTGTTCACCTGGAGACAAAGGAATTTCCCGCGCTTGCTGGTTTTGGTGTGTTACGCTACAATGGCGATCACGCTCAGTTTGAAAAAACATTTTACCAATGCCTGCCTGGATCAGCTGCCTGCAGACTTCTCTTGTTCAGTGTGTTTTTTTTGCTCACAAGTCTGTTGAATTCAACTTGCTCTTTAATAAGCTGATTAGTCACGATGTTCCCAAAATATTTAAGTAATTTTCTTTTTTTTGGAGGAGCTCGGCACTATGTGTTCATGCTCCGACTTGCAGCTCAGGCTTTATGGACGGGTTTCTTTCAAACTGCACTCCTGACTTCAAATTACTTTAAAGATTTCTCAGGACTTGATGCAGCCTGGAATTTTAAAAGATTTAACTCACGTTTGCAAGTTCTGCCAACTCTGCACTCTGAAGCTGGACTTCCAAAGAAGTCCAATGGAGTCTTCTCTCATGCTGCAGTAAGGAATTTTAAATCTCTTCAGCTTCCAAGCCTTTCTTTGGAGCTTTTTTGAGGCAATTTCTCCTCTGCACCTCTGCTTCTGGAGTGTCTTTGCAGGTCTGAATACTTTGTTGAATTTTTTCTCAGTTTTTCAGCATTTTGGTTTGTCTTTGCATTTTAACGAGGTTCAGGGTTTTTATCCCTCTGCTGCCATAATATTGTGGGGTGTTGGTTAGATCATGGTAGGGTTTAATGAATGAAGTTTTCCTAGTCTGAAATAGGTCAACTGTAAGTCTTTATTAACTACTAGAAATATTTACAAAGCTATAGTAAATGATACAAAGTAGGAGCTGTCTCCATGCTTGGGTCTGCACGTGGCTCTGTTCAACACCACACTGACCCTGGGTGCTGGTCATGTGCTCTCTTACATCACTGTGTGGGCGGTACTGTACTCCGTCCCCCACTAACACTATATGTGCCAGATCATTATACTACAGATTGTGCACCGTGCACACCTGGCACCGTGAGATAATTTCTTCTATTGATCCCAATATTTCTGGCCACACAGCAGGCTGGGCTCGAGCTCTACATTGTGTAATGCCCTTGTGACCCTGGTGGATTCTTTCTAGAATCTCTAGTCGGAGTGAGACGGAAATTACCAACTGCTCAACATACACCAGCGGATCATCAATTATGGCAAAGTGTCTCCATTGTTCGAAGTATATTTTCATTACCGTTCCACCAAAATTCTGCTGTGGCCAAACTTGCATGCAGTATTAATGAATGCAGATGCAGTCCTCATTCCGCATCTGCTCTTGGCGGATTTGTTTTAACTTTTTTGAGCTCGCTGGCAATTGTGCTGCCATGAACTGGGAATAGGACTCAACCTCATTGACTAGATTAATATCCTGTGTTGCCAGATGATCGACTGTGGCTCTGAACAATGTGTGCTCAGTTGTTTGTAATTTGCTCGGGACATACACTCATATAAGTGAAGCACATTAGCCTCAAGCAGAAGCTCTGGATTCTCGAGGTCATTTTGGCAAGTTCCTTTCTGTCCAGTAGTGAGAATAATGGTTTGTGGTCTGTCTCGATGATTACTTTTAGCTCAATGATAAAGTCGGAGAATTTCTCACAAGCCCACGAGACTGCAAGAGCTTCTTTCCCTGTAATTGCATACCTCATTTCTGTGTCAGATAGTGCCTGAGGCACCCATTCAGTTGTTCTTGTTACAGGATTGCCCCTAGCTCTGTAGATGAGGCATCAGCTGCGATTGTGGTTGGTAGGGCAGGTCGTAGTGAGGTAAGATATCTGGTGAGAGCAGCATGCCTTTAATCTGGTAGAATGCTTGTTCTTCGTGTGTACCCAAACACCATGCTTGAGCCTTCTTCAACAGGTGTCTGATGGACCCCGTGACATGCACTAGGTTCTGGAGGAATTTTGCCAGCTGATTGACCATACCAAGGAATAGTTGAAGATCTGGAATGGTTGATGGGGTCAAAAATTCACTGATGACGCTTGTCTTTTGCAGGTTTGCCATTATGTTTGCGCTACTCACAATATGGCCTAAAAATTGAAAGAACATTTTGGAGAATTCACACATATCGTTAAGTGTCAGTCTTTCCTCCTGCAAACAGTTCAAGTTCAGGTCGTGTTCTTCGGTTGTTACTCCTTAGGCAAGGATGTCACCCATGTGGCATGTTATGCCTAAAAGGCCTTGCACAATGGTAGAAATTGTTTGTTGAAAGATTTTTGGTGCTGAGGTTATGCCAAATGGCAAACAATTAAGCAAAATCTGCCAGATGGGGTAATGAAGGTTGTCAACAATTTAGATTTTTCATCTAATGGTACCTGCCAAAAGTCACTGTTGGCATTAAGTTTCGAGAACATTGTACTCTTGGAGAGCTTAGTCAAGCTGTCGTCCACTGAGGACATTGGGTGGATTTCCCTCGCCACTGCCTGTCGAGTTGAGTTAGCTGCGCAGGTTATTTGTAGGACATGACTATTACACCTGCTCCTGTATCACTAATTACTACACTACATTACAATCACTAATTTGAAATTAGTGATAAATCCATTGACACAAATATCAGCATCCCAGAATGCCTAACTGGGGTCTTTAATCTCACCTAGGAAACATTGTGGTTCTATTTCTTGTTGAGATGTCTCAATTTCATTAATGGCCATGTGTGTGAAGACTCTCTCGTTATCCTCTGTGTATCTAGAGGTTTTAGTTCTGCACATCTTTCCAAAGTGTCCAAATCTTTTACAATGAAGGCAGGATACTGTTCACGCCTGTAGCGTTCTTGGCACTGCAGCATTGGCATGGTTTAATGGCATCTTGAACTTTTGTTCCATAAGGTGTCTTCTTCCCTGGAGTGTCTTTGACATTCTTTTGTTTAATAAGTTATACCGTCATTGGGGGTTTTATGAACCATTGTTTGTCTTTCTCCCCTGAGTATGGTTCTATTTTGTTTGTCTTGCCAGCTGTATCGTCTTCTCCAAAGTTAAGTCTTCTTTGGATTGCAGTAGGTCAGATAGGGTGTCATTGGTAACACTGACTATGATGTGGTCCCATATCAGCTCAGTTTTAAAATCATCAAATTCACAACCTTCAGCCAGTCAATACAGGTCATTGATAAAGGCATCTACCAGTTTACCTGATCTCTGGACCCTTTTATTAAACTTGGCATTTCCGATATCTTGTTGCTCTGTAAATTAAAATTAAATCATAGGCTTTTAAAACTTCTTTGAATTTGTCTGAAGTTTCATTAATGCCTTGTCTTGCTATATCATCATCAGCAATTGCTCTAACACAGAACAATAATGTATTAACTTGTTCAGCCTCAGGCATATTGTCAATCCAGAAGCAATTCTGAATCTTAAAAATCTCTTTCTCCATAGTGTCCAGTTCTGTATTTGAATTGGCCCTTCCATATGCCCAAAGTGGTCTGGCAAGGTGAATTTGGAATCCAGAGTTGTTTAAGACTTTAGGAGACTTGCCTTGATTTTTAAACTTCTGTTGCAGTAATGGAGTAGTCCTGCACTGATCAGCCTTTCACTGATATCCTCTGTGGTCACTGACCTTTTTTGGTAATTGTTCCTGAACTTTGCAGAATTTTTAAACTAATCACTGGAAGTTACTATTGAGCTCTGTTCACTGCTTTCCTCCCGCTGAGAAATTGTGTTTAAGCAGTTGATTTTTTTTTTCAGTTGCTGCCTTGAAGTCACTATTTCGAATGGTGCCGATCTCAGACCCAGACTGCGGGGTGTATGGAAACCCACGGTCACTAGAAATAGAATTTGCCCAGTGCTGAGTACATATTGCACCATTAATTTGAAGATTGAGTCTTTTTCAAGGTTTGCTCACCCTTCTTTTGTCATTAGGTTCTTTGACTCTGCAGCTGGATCGGGATTTTTCATGGACCACCACACGCTATGGTAAGTTGAACAGTTGATTTTCTCTCTGCCTTTCAGCCTCCACGTCTTCTATGGAGCTCTTTTGGAGATTTCCAGCTGTCTTACTGAAGTCTTTGGTTTTGGCGTCTTTTTACATGTCAGACTTGCAAACTTTTTTAAAGTTGATTTTTGGAGATTTCAGGGTCCTTCATAGCTGCTACCATGTTGTAAGATCCCACCATTGAGACCATGTTATATGTTAGTTGTGACTGGCTAAGGAACAATTGCAGAGACATAGATATGTCTGAACAATATCTCATTTATTGGATGAACATAACTATATACAGATACACAAGTCTAGGTGTTACTCAGTCTAAGACATGGGCATTCTCCTTCTCGACTCTTCAGCATATATGTGTCACATCATGATGTGGGCGGTACTGTTTCTCCAGTCCCACACATTAAACACTTTCAACCCTGAGCACCCTAATACTACACCTACGTAGTTTACTTGGTTTAGATTTAAGATGCTAGCTTACTTGGTTCAGATTTAAGACTCTTGTTTTGGACTTAACCAAATCTTTCAACCTCTTTATAAAATGCTATTATATTACGGTCACTCTTCTCTAGAGACCCCTTTTCCAACAAGGTTTAGTTAGTTCCGCGACATTCTGATCTAGAAAACTATCTTGCATACCTTCATGAACTCATTCTCCACACTATTATTGCAAATTTAGTTTGCTCAGTCTATATGAAGATAAAGTCTCCCATGATTACTGTACTACCCTTATGACCTTTAATTCTCGAATTTCCTGATTATACTCTGCCCTGTTAATTATATATTAAATGTGTTTAATTGTATGCAGGTGCTGTACACGAACTGGGGTTTCACCTGAGCTGCTATAAATATGAATACGGATGGAAAGAATAGTTATTAGGTTAGGAGGTGTATGCTTGTAATGTGTAACTCGGTAAATAAAAGTGTGTAAAGATTGGCTCTTGTTCTATCCTTTACCGACTGGCTTTGTAGGATAGCACATGGTTGCCTAAAGGTGAAGGTTGGAAGCTAAGAAAAAACATTCAGATAAAAAATGATAATCCTAACATGGCAAAGAGCAAGTGTAAATTGTCGGGGTATAATTAACCCCCAGTGGTCTCAGAGTGTGAATCATATGACTAGTGGAAGAATGAAATGGTTATGTGGGCACAAGCTACGTCCTTACCAAATAGGAAATAAGGTATAGTTTTAACGCTGTTGCATCCTGTACCTCAAGTGCTCGTGTCTTTTGTGATGAAGGTCCTGAGGAACAGAATACTCTTGGATACTAGTAATGTGAGTAACCTTGCGTTGGTCCTCCCTACTTAATGAATCCAGGTAACACTGTAACCAATCTCTTCCACATACTGTTGAAATGTAACCACTACTAGCACTGCACAGTTAAGAAAGTCAGTTGGATGGTGAGGAAAGATTGAACATAAGAAATAGGAGCAGAAGTAGCCCATTCAGCCCTTCAAGCCCACTCTGTCATTCAATTCAATGAGATCATGACTGATCTTCTACTTCAAAACCATTTTCCTGCACTATCTCCTTATCCCTTGATGATTTTAATGTGTAGAAATCTTTCAGAATCACAGAGTGCAGAAGAGGCCCTTTGGCCCATCGAGTCTGCACTGACATGTGAGAACACCTGACCTACCTACCTAATCCCATTTACCAGCACTTGGCCCATAGCCTTGAATGTTATGACGTGCCAAGTGCTCATCCAGGTATTTTTTAAAGAATGTGAGGCAACCCGCTTCCACCACCCTCCCAGGCAGCGGATTCTAAACCATCACCACCCTCTGGGTAAAAAAGTTTTTCCTCACATCCCCCCTTAAACCTCCTGTCCCTCACCTTGAACTTATGTCTCCTTGTGACTGACCCTTCAACTAAGGGGAGCAGCTGCTCCCTATCCACCCTGTCCATGCCCCTTATAATCTTGTATACCTCGATCAGGTTGCCCCTCAGTCTTCTCTGCTCCAATGAAAACAACCCAAGTCTATCCAATCTCTCTTCATAACTTAAATGTTTCTTCCCAGGCAACATCCTGGTGAATCTCCTCTGCACCCCCTCCAGTGCAATCACATCCTTCCTATAATGTGGCGACCAGAACTGCACACAGTACTCCAGCTGTGGCCTCACCAAGGTTCTATACAACTCCAACATGACCTAAAAACAAAAAACTACTTTGGATGCTGGAAATCCAAAACAAAAACAGAATTACCTGGAAAAACTCAGCAGGTCTGGCAGCATCAGCGGAGAAGAAAAGAGTCGACGTTTCGAGTCCTCATGACCCTTCAGCAGAACTGAGTATAGTTAGGAGAGGGGTGAAATATAAGCTGGTTTAAGTTGGGGGGGAGAGAGAAGTTGAGGGGGGGGGGTGGTTGTAGGGACAAGCAAGCAGTGATAGGAGCAGATAATCAAAAGATGTCACAGACCTGCTGAGTTTTTCCAGGTAATTCTGTTTTTGTTTTGGATTTTCAGCATCCGCAGTAGTTTTTTGTTTTTATCTCTGTGTTTAATTGACTGCCACTCCTCTTCAAGAAATGCCTACCTTGAAGAAGTATTGCTCTGTTCTCCGACAGGATTTCCGTCTGTCTCTTCTGCCTTGTTCACCTTCATTGCTTTCCATTTCTCTCCTGGTGTTTGACAAGGTGTTTACTAAAACCCGCTTTCACAGCCATATTTCCTTTCTCAGTGACTGTCTCCGTCTCCGACTCACCCCACGTGGATTTCAACTGAAATTCCATCCATCTTGTTTCAAACCCACCCAGGATTACAGGTATTTCCGGGACATAAAACATTTCTCGGACTGCTGTTCCCGTCGCATTCTGAGATTCACACTCAGTGCCATGCGCCGCCATATGAACACACTCGACCTCTCCCTCCAGCAGCACTGCTGCACCCTTTTTCAAAGCTGCGCGTGCCCCCAGTTTCATTTTATTCTTCGTCTCATCCTACGCCTCAACAAGAAACTTTTTCTCTTTCTCCCAAGTGCTAAGGAACGCAAGCTCCAACAACTCATCGACACCAACACCCATCTGGGACCCTCCACCCCTGCTTGTCCCTCCGTCCCCACCCCATCTTCCAATCCCAGCCCCAGCCGCGTATTCACTATACCCCCTGACCTTCCCCTCTCCGATGCTGAACGTTCAGTGCGCAGCAAAGGACTTAGTTTCATACCCTTACGCCCTCATCTCAATGAATTTCGGGCTCGGCACGATGCTGAACTCTTCTTCAGCCGTCTTCGTCTCCGTGCTCACTTCTTTGGGCAGGAGTCCTCTCACCGTTCAACGGATCCTTTTACCCACCTCCAATATTCTCCCTCCACCTGGACCCCTCTCTCTGGATTCTTACCTTCTCTTGATCTTTTCATTGAGAACTGTCGGCGTGACATTAGCCGTCTCAATTTCTCTGCTCCTCTCACCCATTCTAATCTGTCTCTCTCTGAACTTGCTGCACTCCGTTCTCTCAGGTCCAACCCCAACATTGTCATCAAACCCGCTGACAAGGGTGGTGCTGTTGTTGTCTGACGCACTGACCTCTACCTCGCGGAGGCTGAGCGTCAACTCGCAGACACTTCCTCCTACCTCTACCTGGACCATGACCCCACCACTGAACATCAAGCCATTGTTTCCAGGATTGTCACTGACCTCATCTCCTCTGGAGATCTTCCTCCCACAGCTTCCAACCTGATAGTCGCCCAACCTCGGATGGCCCGCTTCTACCTCCTACCCAAAATCCACAAACAGAACTGTCCCGGCAGACCGATCGTGTCAGCCTGTTCCTGCCCCACGGAACTCATTTCTCGTTATCTTGACTCCCTTCTCTCTCCCCTTGTCCAGTCCCTTCCCACCTACATCTGTGATTCCTCTGACACCTTACGTCACATCAACAATTTCCAGTTCCCTGGCCCCAACCGCTTCCTCTTCACCATGGATGTCCAATCCCTCTACACCTCCATCCCCCACCAGGATGGTCTGAGGGCCCTTAGCTTCTTCCTTGAACGGAGGCCCGAACAATCCCCATCCACCACTACCCTCCTCCGTCTGGCTGAACTTGTTCTCACACTGAACAATTTCTCCTTTAACTCCTCTCACTTCCTCCAAATAAAAGGTGTGGCTATGGGTACCCACATGGGCCCCAGCTATGCCTGTCTCTTTATGGGGTATGTGGAACATTCCTTGTTCCAGTCCTACTCCGGCCCCCTCCCACAACTCTTTCTCCGGTACATCGATTATTACTTCGGTGCGGCTTCATGCTCTCGTCTGGACCTGGAAAAATTTATTAATTTTGCTTCCAATCTCCACCCCTCCGTCATTTTCACATGGTCCATTTCCGACACTTCCCTTCCCTTCTTTGACCTCTCTGTCTCAATTTCTGATGATAGACTGTCCACCAATATCCATTACAAGCCTACCAACTCCCACAGCTACCTCAACTACAGCTCCTCACACCCCGCTTCCTGTAAGGACTCCATCCCATTCTCTCAGTCACATCTGTTCTGATGACGCTACCTTCAAAAACAGTTCCTCGGACATGTCCTCCTTCTTCCTTAACCGAGGTTTTCCACCCACGGTCGTTGACAGGGACCTCAACCGTGTCTGGCCCATCTCCCGCGCATCCGCCCTCATGCCTTCTCCTCCCTCCCAGAAACATGATAGGGTCCCCCTTGTCCTCACTTATCACCCCACCAGCCTCCGCATTCAAAGGATCATCCTCCGCCATTTCCGCCAACTCCAGCATGATGCCACCACCAAACACATCTTCCCTTCACCCCCCCGGCGGCATTCCATAGGGATCGTTCCCTCCGGGACACCCTGGTCCACTCCTCCATCACCCCCTACTCCTCAACCCCCACCTATGGCACCTTCTCATGCCCACGCAGAAGATGCAACACTTGCTCCTTCACTTCCTCTCTCCTCACCTTCCAAGGGCCCAAACACTCCTTTCAAGTGAAGCAGCATTTCACTTGCATTTCCCCTAACTTAGTCTACTGCATTCGTTGCTCCCAATGCGGTCTCCTCTACATTGGAGAGACCAAACGCAAACCGGGCGACCGCTTTGCAGAACACCTGCGGTCTGTCCGCAAGAAAGACCCAAACCTCCCTGTCGCTTGCCATTTTAACACTCCACCCTGCTCTCTTGCCCACATGTCTGTCCTTGGCTTGCTGCATTGTTCCAGTGAAGCCCAACGCAAACTGGAGGAACAGCACCTCATCTTCCGAATAGGCACTTTACAGCCTTCCGGGCTGAATATTGAATTCAACAACTTTAGATCTTAAACTCCCTCCCCCCATCCCCACCCCGTTTCTTCCCTCTCCCTTTTGTTTTTTTCAATAATTTATATAGATTTTTCTTTTCCCACCTATTTCCATTATTTTTAAATCTACAACTAATACCTTGTCAGTCTTTCCACCCCACCCCCACTAGAGCTGTACCTTGAGTGTCCTGCCATCCATTTTTAATTAGCACATTTTCTTAGATAATATCACCACCGTCAACACCTCTTTGATCCTTTTGTCTGTGACATCTTTTGATTATCTGCTCCTATCACTGCTTGCTTGTCCCTACAACCAGCCCCCGCTCAACTTCTCTCTCTCTCCCCCCCCCCCAACCACCTTAAACCAGCTTATATTTCACCCCTCTCCTAACTATACTCAGTTCTGCTGAAGGGTCATGAGGACTCGAAACGTCGACTCTTTTCTTCTCCGCCGATGCTGCCAGACCTGCTGAGTTTTTCCAGGTAATTCTGTTTTTGTTTCCAACATGACCTCCCTACTTTTGTAATCTATACCTCAATTGATAAAGGCAAGTGTCCCATATGCCTTTTTCACCACCCCACTAACATGCCCCTCTGCCTTCAGAGATCTATGGACACACACGCCAAGGTCCCTTTGCTCCTCAGAACTTCCTAGTGTCATGCCGTTCATTGAATACTTCCTTGTCAAATTACTCCTTCCAAAGTGTATCACCTCACACTTTTCAGGGTTAAATTCCATCTGCCACTTATCTGCTCATTTGACCATTCCATCTATATCTTCCTGTAGCCCAAGACACTCAACCTCACTATTAACCACCCAGCCAATCTTTGTGTCATCCGCAAACTTACTAATCCTACCCCCACATAATCATCTATGTCGTTTATATAAATGACAAATAATAGGGGAGCAAGCACAGATCCCTATGGTACGCCACTGGACACTGGCTTCCAGTCACTAAAGCATCCTTCTGTCATCACCCTCTGTCTCCTACAACTAAGCCAATTTTGAATCCACCTTATCAAATTACCCTGTATCCCATGTGCCTTTGCCTTCTTTATAAGTCTCCCATGTGGGACCTTGTCAAAGGCTTTGCTGAAATCCATATAAACTACATCAACTACACTACCCTCATCTAAGCACCTGGTCACCTCCTCAAAAAATTCAATCAAATTTGTTAGGCATGACCTCCCTCTGACAAAGCCTATCTCTGACTATCCCTGATCAAACCTTGCCTCTCCAAGTGGAGATAGATTCTCTCCTTCAGAATTTTCTCCAATAGTTTCCCTACCACTAACGTGAGACTCACTGGCGGCAGTTCCCTGGCTTATCTCTACAATCCTTCTTAAATAGTGGAGCCACATTAGCTGTTCTCCAGTCCTCAATCTCAGTCTTGAACATACTCAATGACTGAGCCTCCACAGCCCCCTGAGACAGAGTATTCTAAAGATTCAACACCCTCTTAAGTGAAGAAATTCCTCCTCATCTCAGTCCTAAATGGCATGCTCCTTATTCTGAGACAGTGTCCTCTGGTTCTAGACCCTCCAGCCAAAGGAAACATCCTTCCTGCATCAAACTGGGTCGAGCCTTGTAAGAATTTTGTATGTTTGAATGAGATCACCTCTTATCCTTCTGAACTCCAGAAAATAAAGGCCCAGTCTATTTAATCTTTCCTCTTAGGACAATCCCTCCATCCCAGGAATTAATTTAGTAACCTTTGTTGCACTCCCCCTATGGCAAGTACATCTTTCCTTAGGTAAGGAGACAAAACTGTGTATAATACTCCAGGTGCGGTTTCACCAAGGTTCTATATAATTGCAGTAAGACATCTTTACTGTTCTCAAATACTCTTGTAATAAAGGCCAACATAACATTTGCTTTCTTAATTGCTTGTTGTACCTGCATGTTTGCTTTCAGTGACTCATGAACAAGGACACCCAAGTCTCTTTGAAGTTCAACACTTACCAGCCTCTTACCATTTAAGAAATACTCTGCATTTCTGTTTTTCACATTTCTTCACGTCGCTTTCCATCTGCCAAATTTTAGCCCACTCGCTAGCCTCTCCAAATCCCCTTGAAGCATCATTGCATCCTCCTCACAACTCACATTTCCACCTAGTTTTGTATCATCTGTAAACTTGGAAATATTACATTTAATCCCTGCATCCAAATCATTCATATAGACTGTGAATAGCTGGAGCCCAAGCATTGATCCTTACATTAAGGCACTAGTCACAGCCTCCCAACTCAAAAATGAACCATTTATTCCTACTCTGTTTTCTGTCCGTTGACCAGTTCTCAATCCATGCCAATATATTACCCCCAATCCTATGTGCTCTAATTTTGTTTACTAACCTCTTGTGTGGGACCTTATCAAAAGTTTTCTGAAAATCTAAAGATGCTACATCCACCAGTTCCCCCTTATCTGTTCCAAATTGCCTTCTGTGTTGTTTCATAATCCTCCTGTGCATTTTTTCTGCACATTTGAATGCTTTACATGCAAGGAGACAGGTTTTCATCAAATTTGAAGTTGTGGAGAAAATCTGGAGAGCTCTGAGGCATCATGTAAGACCATCTGAAGATTTGATGCATTGTTAAAGAAAGGGTAACTTCTGGTTCAATCAAGGCATTCAAAAGGGAATTATCTGAAAAGGGAGAGCATGTAGGGTTACAGGGAGAAGATGGGACTCTACCTTATAGCACAAGGTGAATTGCTCATTCAGAGACCTGGTGCAGACACAATGGGCTGAATGGCCTCCTTCTGTACTGTAACAATTTTGTGATCCTGTGAACTTTTTTATTCTTTCATGGAATGTGAACATTGCTGCAAGGCCCACATTTGTTGTCCACCCCTAATTGTCCTAGGGAATGGAAAGGCCCTAATAGGTCATAACGGTAAAACAGTGCTTATCAAACTATGAAACTTCATTTCTCATGGTGAATCAGAATTAATTACAAATTCTCGAACTCTGAGTAGGTGATAGAATTAAGCAATGCATCTTCTACTTTAAGTGCTCATGTGTTTTGTGATGAAGGTCCAGAGGAACAGAATACTGCCTATACTAGTAACCTGAGTGATGATAACTCACTGGACAGAGCTATAACATACAAAGGCAAAATGCCCAGAGTGGGTACTAGGATTACATATATCCAGAGCGATCTGGTGAATGGAGGGATGGTAGAATGTTCTGGATAATGGCCAAGAAGCAAGGGTCATGAGCTGACAGAATGGGGTATCAGAGTGGAGAGCAAGAAATGCAGTGGGTCAGAAGTGACTCTTGCATCAGAAATTATTTCATATCAAAGAAAAACCTTCTGAAAGTGCAAGAGGGCAATCATGCAGACAGACATGAAAATGCAAATGTAGGCTGTAGCTTTAATAGATTATGCAGTGAAGATCACAGAATAGCCTTGGAACAGAACTAGAAGCAGAAGCCCACATTGCTCATGAATTTTGGTGGCTGCCAATAAACTGGAGGTTAAACTAATAAGAGAGGCAAAGCAAAGGGAGTTTGATAGTTGGAGAGAGCTCAGAGATTTTTCTGAGGTAGCAGATAAGTGGCAAAAAGCTTCTTCATATTGATGGATTTCTATTGAAAAAATCTTTGCAGTTGGGACTTAAAAGCCTATGTGAGGCTAACTGCTAGGGGTTTCGATGAGCGACTGGATGTTACAGATGTTAGAATAAACCCTCCACAACTGGAAAAGTAATCTTGAAAACCTTTTTAGCTCTTTGACTAGATATTCATGGGAATGTAATCAGTGAACATAAATGCCGCATTTCTGCAGGGGGATACTTTTCAGAGACAAGTGTTTCTGAAACCACACAAAGAGGTGGAAAATGTGTTTAGTTTTTGGTCAGGGTCTAGACAAGGATTTTGGGGATTGTCTATTCTCTCAAAGTATGCTGCTCGACTCTAGTTTCTCAAAGTCATTTCTCTTTATTTACAGCAAGTATTTACACATTTGCACGAGGTTGAAGCTTCTCCTTCCAGATCTCTCTTATTTCTCAGTTATGTGATCTGACATCATTATTACATCAGCATTATGTATGCTTCTGATGTTAACACTTTACTCTACATCTCCCCCCAAGTCTTTATCCCTATCATATTTACATCCTCTGACAAAGACTCAGACTTTTAGTCTCTTAGGTGCCTTGACCAATCTCCCCAATCCCATTCTGATCTTTTGAGCTCAACAATATTCTCTACACTCCCTTCTGTCAAGTGTTGAGTGTTCTTCTGGTGGGTGGCTGTAGACCTTCTAGTAAGTATTTCTTCTTATTCATCAGGATCTGATTAGTAAGCCCAAATTTCAATGGACTTTCTCTCCAAGGATATTAAGGTGCTGCAGTTTCTCCTTATGACACCCTTGTCTGTCTCAATCCTATATGATCTTGGCTGTGGAATTTTTTTTCAATTATTGTGCCTTCTTCTGTTGGTCTCAGACCCTTACTCTCTCCCTGGGCTCCAGCACCAGTAACTCATGTGCTCCATGCCTGTGATTAAAGTTCCAAGCCTGGTTGCTTCTCTGTTCTTCCTCATGCTGTTTTACCCTCCCGTGGTCTTTTGTGGTGATATTGGGTTTGAATTTTTGTTCCAAGGATGGAAACTATGTTCTCAATCTCCTACACATTAGTGACTCTGATGGTGAGAAACCATTTTATTGTAGTGAGGTTTGATAACTCAGAAGAGCTTGGTTTTTCTTCTATAAATCTTTGACGGTTCATACCCCTCTCTCAACTTCTCCATTTGTTTGAGGATAGTGTGGTGAGCTGGTTACATGAATAAAGCCATATTAGTTTGCAAAATTGTAGAATAGCTCATTAGCAAATTGCAGCCCATTATTAGATACTACAAGGTCCGGGATGCCATGTGTTCCATAAATTCTCTTGAGGGACTGGATGACTACTTCTGTTGTGATACTGTGCAATCTGTTTACTTCAATCCCCCATGAGTAGTAATCAATGATAATAATGAAGGTTTTCCACCTAAATTCAATTAAATCCATTCCCAGGTGCTCCCATGGCCTTGGTGGAAAAGTAGAAGGCAATTGTGGTTCTTTTTGTTCTTGGCTGTGATGGCACAAGTACGATAGTTAGAAATAGTTTCTTCTGTGCAGCGAGCAATGCCTGGCCACCAATCTGATTGCTTTGCCCTCACATGACATTTTGCTATACCGAGGTGACCTTGGTGAAGTCTTTGAAGAATATCAAGCTGAAGTGCTCTCGATATGGCTATTCTCTCTTTGAAGACTAGCAAGTTGTCAACGACTGTGAGGTGTTTGTTGTAGTATCGGATTAGTGGGGATATAGTCTGGTCATCCTTCCAGACAATATTCTCGGATTTGGAGACATTCTTCATTTCATTGATGGACTTGTTCCATTTCCTCGAACTTTTTTTGCAGTAGCTGGTAAGTGCTGAGTGATTAAGGATATATATGCTTCGATGTCCTCAATGAAGTGTAATTCCTCTTCAAAAACAGAAATACCTGGAAAAACTCAGCAGGTCTGGCAGCATTGGCAGAGAAGAACAAAGTTGACGTTTCGAGTCCTCATGACCCTTCAGCAGAACTAAGTAAAAATAGGAGAGGGGTGAAATATAAGCTGGTTTAAGGTGGGGGGGGGGGGGGGGGGGGTTGGGGAAATATAAGCTGGTTTAAGGTGGGGGGGAACCCCCACCCCCCACCTTAAACCAGCTTATATTTCACACCTCTCCTATTTTTACTTAGTTCTGTTGAAGGGTCATGAGGACTCGAAACGTCAACTTTGTTCTTCTCCACTGATGCTGCCAGACCTGCTGAGTTTTTCCAGGTATTTCTGTTTTTGTTTTGGATTTCCAGCATCCGCAGTTTTTTGTTTTTATCTCTGTAATTCCTCTTGATTGGTTCCTTCTGACAGTATTTGTGACAGCTTGTCTGCCATTGTTTGATACTTCTTTGCACATACTCTGTGGTGGAGTTATATCTCATCAACCTTAAACTGGCTGGAGGCATGAGGTGGCATGGATGGGGCATGGGGAGGGTATAGGGGTGTGAGGAGCAAGGGTTAGAGGGCTGTTTTTGTTTTTCTTTTCCACAGAGCCAGAGCACCAAAATGGGCCTTTTCAGCAACCAGCCCGCCTCCACACCCAAGAGCCCCTGTACTGCCTCTGAACTTTTTCCAGGGCAACAAGCCTGACTCCCATTTCACCCTGCCCCACCTAGAATGAAAATCCGACCAACCAGGGCACTTTATCCTGGGTCGGGTTTACATAGCTGGTAATTGCCCTGATTCTGCTCTCCCGACCTGGGAGCAAAAATTCAGGCCTGGCTCTGATGGAAGCATTGAATATGGGATTCTGTGTACAAAGGTTTTAAATGAGATTCTGTACAGTTGTCAGTGTCCATTGCATTTGTTGCATCCAGTGCGCTCAACCATTGTTTGATATCACATGGAGTGATTCGAATTGACATCTGTGATGGTGAGGAGTTCAGGATGAAACCAAGATGGATCATCCCACACAGCACTTCTGGCTGAAGTTGATTGCAAATGCTTCAGCCTTGTCTTTTGTACTTGGGGATGTTCCTGGAATCTTCTCCTCCCATTAATTGTTAATTGTCCACCACCATTCTCGATGGCCTTGGAAGACTGCAGAGATTTGATCTGGTCCGTTTGTTGTGGGATTGCTTTACTGTGTCTGTAGCATGCATGTAATCCTGCGTTGTGGCTTCATTTTTAGGTACACCTGGTGCTGCCCATTGTATACTCTCTTACGCTCCTTATTGAACTCGGGTTGATTTCCTGGCTTGATGGTGATAGTAGAGTGGGGAATCTGGGCCATGAAATTACAGAATATGGTGGAATATAATTCTGCTGCTGCTGATGGCCCATAGGTATTCAGTTTTGAGCTGCTAGGCCTGTTCTGAATCTATCCCATTTGGCACTGTGGTACTGCCACACAACACAACAGATGGGGTTCTCAATGTGAAGATGGGAATTTGTCTCCACAAGAACCACAGGGTTGTCACTCCTGCCAACATGACCATGGATAGATGCATCTACATCAGGTCGGTTGGCAAGGGTGAGGTCAAATAGATTTTTCTTTTTGGGTTGGTTTTCTTATCACCCTGCCATTTCAGTCTGTAGTGGTGCTACCAAGGCACTCTTGATGATGGACATCCAAAGTACATCCTGAGCTCTTGCCAACCTCAGTGATTCTTCCAAGTGGCATTCAACATGGAGGAATATTGATTCATCAGCTGAAGGAGGATAGTCGGTGGAGGTCAGTAGGATATTTCCTTGCTCACGTTTGGTCTGATGCTATGAGACTTCATGGGGTTGGGAATCAATGTTGAGAACTTCCAGGGCCACTCCTTCTGGACTGTATACCATTGTCCTATCACCTCAGGGATGGCGATGACGAAGTCTGGAACTTTGGCTGTATGTATGATTTGGTGAGTATGATGACGTCAGCTTGTGCCTGACCGAGCTGTGGGACAGGTCTCCAAATTTTGGCACAAGATCCTAGATGTTGGGGAGGAGGACTTTGCATGCCTCTGTCATGTCAAATGCCAAGGTGAATGCTGGATGGTCCATCCAGTTTTATTCTTTTTAGCAGTTAGATACACTTGAATGGCTTCTTAAGCTATTTCAGAGGCCAGTTAAGTGTCAAGTAGCAAATTAAGACATATATAGGCCATACTCTTAAGAGGGACAGATTTCTTGCCCTAAGGAACATTAGCGAACCAGATAGGGTTTTTATGATAAACTGGTAGCTTCATGGGTACCATTACTAACGCTAGCTTTTTAAAAAACATTCAGATATATTTAATTAACTGAATTTAAATTTGATAGCTCCTCTGGTGCGTTTTGAACTCATGTCTCTGGATCATTGGTGCAGTCCTCTGGATTACTAGTCCAATAACGTAGAACTGGAATTTCATCTTTGAGGCAGGTAATGGGAATTGGGAAAAAGCGTCCTCAAGGCCGGGATTTTCATTCCGGTTGGATGGAGGGGTGGTGGGGGGAGGGTTGTAGGGGGATAGCCACAGGGGCCGCTGGGTGCCAAGGCAGGCTGTTTAAAAGGCCCACCTCGGTGCACTGAGACTTTGCCCCACTTATAATAACAGTAAGGCTCTCTAGCCCTAACTCCTGATACCCTGTCACCCCCCCCCCAACATACTCCCCATGTCCCATCCATGCCAACTCATGCCCCCCACCCACCTCTTTCACAACAGGCCAATAAAAATGTCAATCATCCAGTCCCTTTAAAGTATCAATAGCAGAAACTGCAAGCACTTGAAACTTCATCTTGTGTAAATAAACATTGTGCAATTAATAGAATAGATCAGAGAGCCAGAGCTCTCAATCAAGGAATGTTTTCACTGGGTGCCATTGTTTCAACAGAGTACTGGATGTCTGGGCTTTCTTGAGAAGTGTAGAGGAACATCTCCACAGATCCCTGAAGGTAGCAGGGCAGGTAGAGAAGGTGGTTAAGAAGGCATACCAGATACTTTCCTTTATTGGCCAAGGCACAGTGTATTAGAGCAGGAACTGTATAAAACACGGGTTAGGCCGCAGTTAGATTACTGCGTACAGTACTAGTATTTTAGCTATGAGAATAGATTGGATAGACTGGGGCTGTTTTCTTTGGAACAGAGGAGACTGATGGCAGATTTAGTTGAGGTGTTTACAATTATGAGGGGTTTAGATAGTGTGGATAAGAAGGATCTATTTCTCATAGCAAAGAGGTCATTAACAGGGGACACAGATTTAAATTAATTAGTGAAAGGATTAAAGAGGAGTTGCGGAAAAATGTTTTCACCCAGAGGGTGGTGCAGGTCTTTAACTCACTTTCTGAAAGAGTGGTAGAGGCAAAAACCTTCATCACAGTTAGAAAAGCCTCGGATATGCCGTATACTTGAAGTGCCTTAACCTGCAGGGCTACAGATCAAGAGCTGGAAGGTAGGAGTAGGTAGGATATCTCTTTTTTTGCGGGATGTAAAATTCTGCCCAAAGGTAATTTTGTGAGTCAGAAAGAGAAACCATTGATCGAGTCACTTTTCCTAGAAGGTATATAAAAGTTGAAACAAGCAAGCGTACTTCTGGTGAGCTGGACATCAAGGAGAAGTCGGGTGGAAAATGGTTTGATACTACATGGCATTGCATAAAATATGGCATGGACTTGGAGAGGAAACAGAGGTTGGAAATGGGGTGGTAGTTTGCAAGAATTGAGGTTAAGGCCGAATTTCTTTGAAGAACGTTCTGAAATGGATGGATGCTGTAAGGACAGGAAATGATTAACAGCTCATATGCAGGCAAGGGAAGAAAGTTGAGTGTTCAGCAGTTAAGTGAGATGAAAAGAACGTCCAATGGCAAACATGATCTTGAAAAGGGAAGGGATATTAGAGAGAAATTAAAGAAAGAGGTGAATCCTGGTCTAGGGGCAGGCGAAAACTAGGAAAATATTCAACTTGGTGCGGAAGGGGAAAGGATGGAAACAGCAGAGGCAGTTGAATGAATGGTCTTTATGATCAAAGAAGTCGCTGGGCAGAATTTTACAGGGACCTTGCCTGCAGGTTTGCAGATGGGGTTCCTGTAAAATTCCCCGGATGTCTTTCCCACACGACTCCCGCCCGCCCCCTGACCTAGCCACGGTTTACATGGAGTGGGGGGGCAAGACCTGCCCGTGTCCCAGTTGAAGCCCCTTAATTATTGGCCACTTAAGGACTGTTTCCCATACGGCTTCAGTTTTGAAGCTGTCAGTAGGAGTTCAGGGGCAAAGCCCGAGAGGACACCCTGCTTGTGCCTCGGACGTGGGCACTTTCCTCAGGGACCCTTCTCCACATCAGACAACTCCATTCCCCATCCAAGATCTTCTCCCTGCAGGTGTTCCCCTAACACCAGGCCTATCCCCACACCCCTCCCCCCCCACCTTCCAGGCCTCAACACTCCTCCCCACTGTGACACAACCCACACTTACCTGGATTTGGACTCCTGAACTTCGAATATTGGGATTGCTTGCAGTCCCATTCTTAGCCACTGCTGCCACTGGGACTATAAAGCTGCTGGCTGATCAGGTTGACCGGCAGCTCTATGAGGTGGGACTTCCGCCCAAGTGTGGACTGTAAGGCCCGTCTCCAGCTAATTAACATTCCTTGGAGCGGAATGGCTGCAAGAATGTTGTGACCACCGATTCTTCACGTGGCGGGAACCTCACCATCCAAAAAATCCTACCCAATGCATTAACACACAAGGGCTTGAAAAAAATAGGAAGAAATGCAATGGTTAGTAAGAAAATGGGAGAAACTGACTCCAGATGTGAGATTCGGGAAAGTTCCTAAAATATACTCGAAATAGTGTGGAAAACGGAATGAAAGAAGATTGTCTTAACTAGATTGTTATACATGAAAATGACTGAACCATCTGCCCAAAGTCTAAAAATCAGCAAAGGCATTGGCTACAAATTATAGATGAAGCTACAAGTGACTCAAATGTACAAAAACCATTTGTATTTATATTGAAGACATCCAGCCAGTCCACAAAAAACAAACCAGAGCAGAAAATGAGACTATCGTCAGTAATCAATAAAATAGTAAGGCAGCACTGCAATAAGAACCTCTGATGGAAAAGATCCCCACCAACCCTAATAGCAGGTTCACTATCCTAAAAGCAAGAAGTGATACAGCAATGCAAAGCAATGATCTTGTCTATCAGTGTATTTTTCTTTTCGTTAATTGTTACAATTGGTACTGTTGAAAGATCTTAAATTTGTTGTTGAAGTGTTCGCACTTAAAGGTCTGTTTTCTTTAAGGAAAACATTGGGATATTGGTGTAACTTTGTATCCATAGTCAAGGAAAGTAAACTTCCTTGCAATACCCACCCTAGTATTTAAATCCCTTCATGGCCTCACCCATCCCTATCTCTGAAACCACCTGCAGCACTAACCTCCAAACTCTCTGACTCTGACCTTTTGTGCAATACCCCATATTTGAACAGTAGATATATCTTCAGCTAACTAGGCCCCACATTCAGAATTCCTTTGCTACCCTCTCTGTCTGTGCCTGTCCTCCTCATTTTCCTCTTATAAGGTTCTCCTTAAAGCTGACCTCCTTCTCCAGACTCTTCATCACCCACTTAGTCATAAAATCGCAGAATACTTACAACACAGAAGGAAACCATTCAATCCATCTTGCTTGTGCCATCTCTTTGGAAGAACTCATTAGTTCCACTTCCTATAATTTTCTCCCTTTCAAGTGTTTATACAATTCCCTTTTGAAAGTTGCAATTGAATCTCCCTTTTTTATTTTCTTTCTAAATGCTGCAGCTTCTTCTAATTTGTTAACAATTGAAATTAATATCAAACCTTAGAAGCACAAAATAAAATCACATTTTAAAAAATGTTGTACTCACCCCAGAGCCTGTCAGCACAGTTCCCAGTATAGCTGTCGCCAGTAGAGGGCAGCAGCTGTCTGTTTCCCAAAAACCTTGCTGCGGAAGCAAGAGATCCTGGGAGGGAAAAGAGTACATTGAATAATTTTCATACACTTTTGTTCAGTTTCTTACATGAAGCTTTTTAGAAAGATTACTGTGTAATTGTTTGGCTGTGTTAGGGAGAAAAATACATTAATCAGAAAACAGGTGCACTTTTCATGATAAGTGTCACGGTGTGAAATTATTTCAAAACTCTTTAGTGTACTTTAGTGTAACAAGGCCCAGCAACCACTGCAGTCATAAGAACATAAGAAACTCGGCCAGGAGTAACTTTGGCATCTACACTGTCAAGCCCTCTAAGAATCTTATATGTTTCAATAAGGTCACCTCTCATTCTTCTAAACTCCAATGAGTACAGGCTCAACCTACTCAACCTTTCCTCCTAAGAAAATCCCTCCATACCCAGGATCAACCTAGTGAAATTTCTCTGGACTGCCTCCAATGCCAGTATATCTTTCCTCAGATAAGGGGACCAAAACTGCTCACAGTATTCTAGGTGTGGTCTAGCTAGTGCCTTGTATAGTTTTAGCAAGACTTCCCTATTTTTATACTCCATTCCCTTTGAAATAAAGGCCAACATTCCATTTGTCTCCCCTAATACCTGCTGAACTTGTATGCTAGCTTTTTGTGATTCATGCATGAGGACCCCCAAATCCCCCTGTACTGCAGCTTTCTGCAGTCTTTCTCCACTTAAATAATATTCAGCTCCTCTATTCTTCCTGCCAAAGTGCATAACCTCACATTTTCCCACATTATATTCCATCTGCCAATTTTTTGCCCACTCACTTAACCTGTCTATATCCCTCTGCAGACTTTGTGTCATCTCATCACCCATTTAAGTGTCATCACTTGCCTTCCCACCTATTTTTGTGTCATCCGCAAACTTGGCGATAGTACATTCACTTCCCTCATCCAAGTCATTAATATACATTATAAATAATTGTGACCCCAGCACTGATCCCTGTGGCACTCCACTAGTTACAGGTTGCCATCCTGAAAATGCCCCCCTTATTCCAACTCTCTGTCTCCTATTAGTTAACCAATCCTCTATCCATGCTAATATACTACCCCCAATACCATGGACTTTTATCTTATTAAGTAGCCTTATGTGCAGTACCTTATCGAACGCCTTTTGGAAATCCAAATATATTGCATCTACTGGTACCCCTTTAGCTATCCTGCTTGTTACCTTCTCAAAGAATTCTAATACATTTGTTAGACATGATTTCCCCTTCATGAAACCATGCCGCCTCTGCTTGATTATATTATGCATTTCGAAATGCTCTGCTATTACATCCTTTATAATAGACTCTAACATTTTCCCAATAATGGATGTTAGCTAACTGGCCTATAGTTACCTGTTTTTTTGTCTCCCTTTTTGAATAAGGGTGTTATATTGGCAATTTTCCAATCCGCTGGAACTTTTCCAGAATCTAAGGATTCTTGGAAGATTACTATCAGTGCATCCACTATCTCTGTAGCTACTTCCTTTAATATCCTAGGGTGCAACCCATCATATCCAAGGGATTTATCGGCCTTTAGCCCCATTAGTTTCCCCAGTACTTTTTCTCTAGTGATAGTTTTGTATTTATTTCCTCTCTCTCCGCCACCCCCCCACCCCACCCGCCCCCCCCCCCCCCCCCCCACCCTCCCCCGTTTTGCTCCTTGATTATTTAGTATTTTTGGATGCTATTAGTGTCTTCTACCGTGAAGACTGATGCAAGGTATTTATTCAACTCCTCTGCCACTTACTGGTTCCCCATTATTATTTCCCCAGCCTCATTCTCTAGGGGTTCACTTTGGCCTCTCTCTTCCTATTTATATATTTAAAGAAGCTCTTACTGTCCATTTTTATATTAATTGCTAGTTTACCCTCAAAGTTTATTTTTTCCCACTATTACTTTTTGGGCGTCTTTTGTTGGTTTTAAAAAGTTTCCCAATCCTCTGGCTTAGCACTAACCTTTGCCACATTGTAAGTTTTTTCTTTCAATTTGATTCTATCCCTAACTTCCTTGGTTAACCATGATTGGTTTATCCCCTTCCTAGAATCCTTCTTTCTCACTGGGATATATCTTTGTGGTGAGTCATGAACTATCTTCTTAAACATCTGCCATTTTTCATCAACCATCTTTTCTGCTAAACACCTTTCCCAGCCTATCCTAGCCCTAGGCCTAAGCTACTGAATCTCTGCTCATAGGACAGTTCCCACATCTCAGGAACCAGTCCAGTGAACCTTCATTGCCCTCCCTCTCAGGCAAGTATGTTCTTCCTTAGGTAAGGAGATCAAAACTGCACACAGTACTCCAGGTGTGGCCTCATCAATGTCATTTATAATTGTAGTAAGACATTTTTTCTCCATACGTCAATCCCTTTCTAACATAAGCTAACCTACTATTTGCCTTCCAATTGCTTACTGTATCTGAATGTTAATATTCTGTGATTCATGTCTACAATGAAGTTATAAATTATGATTACTTCTTTTATTTGTATTGTGATCACCATTCTGCACCTGTCGCCATGATGAATTTCAATAAACCTAAGGACCAAGATCCTTATGAATTCAAACATTTCCCAGTCTCCCACCATTCAAAAAATATTCTGCTTTTTTAAATTTTGCCTACCAAAGTGGATAAGCTTCACACTTTGTCAACATTCCATTTCATCTGCTATGTTTTTACCCACTCATCCAAGCTGTCTGTATCCCTCTGCAGTCTCCTTGGGTCTTCTTCACTGTGTATTTTCCCACCTAATCTTGTATCATCAGCAAACATGGATATGTTACACTCAGCCCATCATCTAAGCCATGAACATAGCTGAGGCTCAAGTACTGATCTTGATATACCTGGCTAATTACAGCCTGCCAACCCAAAAATATCCTGTTTGTTCACAGTATCACAGTATCTTTACAATGCAGAAGGATGCCATTCGGCCCATCGAGTCTGCACTGGCTCTCTGAAAGAGCATTCCACTAGTCCCACTCCTTGCCTTATCCCTGTAACCTTGCACATTCTCTCTTTTCAGATAGCAATCTAAATCCCTTTTGAATACCTCGATCGAACCTGCCTCCACCACCCTTTCACGAAGTTTGTTCCAGACTCCAACCACCCTCTGGGTGAAAACATTTTTCCTCACATCACATTTACTCCTTAATTATTTTGAATCTGTGCCCTCTAGTTCTTGGTGATTTATTTAGTGGGAACAGTTTCTCACTATTTACCCTGTCCATACCCCTCAGGATCTTGAATACCTCCATCAAGTCTCCTCTCAGCCTTCTTTTCTCCAAGGTAAAGAGTCTCAACCTCTCCAATCTATCCTCATAGATATAGTTCTTCATCCTGGGAATTATTATTGTGAATCTCCTCTGTACTCTCTCCAGTGCCTTCACATCCTTCCTTAAGTATGGCACCCAGAACTGGACTCAGTACTCCAGATGAGACCTACATAGTGTCTTGTACAGGTTCAACATGACCTCCTTACTCTTGTACTCAATGCCCCTATTAATAAAGTCTAAGATACTATATGCTTTATTAACTGTTCTCTCAATGTGCCCTACCATCTTCAATGACCTATGTACGTATACACAGAGGTCCCGCTGTTCCTGCGCCTCCTTTAGAGGCTCTCCCTTTATTTTATACTGTCCCACCATATCTTTCCTGCCAAAATGAATCACCTCACACTTCTCTGCATTGAACTTCATCTGCCACTTGTCTGCCCAATCCACCAACATGTCTGTGTCCTTTTGAATTCAAGACTATCCCCATCACAGTTGATAACATTTCCAATCTTCATATCATCTGCAAATTTTGAAATCATGCCCTGCACACCACAGTCTAGGTCATTAATATATTTCAGGAAGAGCAAGGATCCCAACACTGAACCCTGGGGAACTCCACTACAAACCTTCCTGCAATCTGAAAAACAACCATTTATCACCACTCTCTGTTTCCTGTCACTCAGCCAATTTCTTAAGCAAGTGCCTACTTTCCCACTTATTGCATGAACTATAATTTTGCTCACAAGCCTGTTGTGTGGCACTGTATTAAATACCTTTTCATACTATGTTTTCTGTCTATTAACCAATCCTCAATCAATGCTTATATATTATTAACGTTTCGAGTCCGAATGACTCTTTATCAGAACTAAAGAATTATAGAAATGTGGTGAAATATAATATAACATATCATTCCTTGTTCCAGTCCTACTCAGGCCCCCTCCCACAACTCTTTCTCTGGTACATCAATGACTGCTTCAATGCTGCTTCATGCTCTCATCTGGACCTGGAAAAATTTATTAATTTTGCTTCCAATTTCCACCCCTCCATCATTTTCACATGGTTCATCACTGACACTTCCCTCCCCTTTCTTGACCTCTCTGTTTCAATTTCTGGTGATAGACTGTCCACCAATATTCATTACAAGCCTACCGACTCCCACAGCTACCTCGACTACAGCTCCTCACACCCCGCTTCCTGTAAGGACTCCATCCCATTCTCTCAGTTCCTTCACCTCCGTCGCATCTGTTCTGATGATGCTACTTTCCAAAACAGTTCCTCTGACATGTCTTCCTTATTCCTTAACCAAGGTTTTCCACCCACAGTGGTTGCCAGGGCACTCAACCGTGTTCAGCCCATCTCCCGCGCATCCACCCTCACTCCTTCCTCTCCCTCCCAGAACCAAGATAGGGTCCCCCTTGTCCTCACTTATCACCCCACCAGCCTCCACATTCAAAGGATCATCGTCCGCCATTTCCGCCAACTCCAGCATGATGCCACCACCAAACACATCTTCCCTTCACCCCCACTGGCAGCATTCCGCAGGGATCGTTCCCTCCGGGGCGCCCTGGTCCACTTCTCCATCACGCCCTAAACCTCAACCCCCTCCCATGGCACTTTCCCATGTAACCTCAGAAGGTGTTACACCTGCCCTTTACTAACCCCCTCCTCACGGTTCAAGGGCCCAAACACTCCTTTCAAGTGAAGCAGCACTTCACTTGCACTTCCCTCAATTTAGTCTACTGCATTCGCTGCTCTCAATGCGGTCTCCTCTACATTGGAGAGACCAAACGCAGACTGGGTGACCATTTTGCGGAACACCTTCAGTCTGTCCGCAAGCATGACCCAGACCTCCCTATCTCTTGCCATTTCAACACACCACCCTGCTCTCAAGCCCACATGTCCATCCTTGGCCTGCTGCAATGTTCCAGTGAAGCTCAACACAAACTGGAGAGACAGCACCTCATCTTCCGACTAGGCACTCTACAGCCTTTCTTACTTAACATTGAGTTCAACAACTTCAGATCATGAACTCTGTCCTCCATCCCCACCCCCTTTCCTATCCCCCTTTTTCCAAAAATTTATATTTTTAAAATCTATTTTTCTTTTCCCACCTATTTTTAAATTTATTTCAATCTATTGTTTTATCTCCACCTTTTAGCCCATTTCGATCCCTTCCCCCCACCCCACCCCCACTAGGGCCATCTGCCACTTGTTTGTCCTGCTTTCTACCCTTAATGTCACCATTAGCACATTCCTTAGATAATATCACCACCATCAACACCCCTTTATCCTTTTGTCTATGACATCTTTGGCAATCTCTTCTTTGCCTCCACCTATCATTGGCCCTCTATCCAGCTCTACCTGTCCCACCCCCCTCAACCCGCTTATATTTCACCACATTTCTATAATTCTTTAGTTCTGATGAAGAGTCATTCGGACTCGAAACGTTAAGTGTGTTCCTTTCCGCGGATGCTGTAAGACATGCTGAGTTTTCCCAGCTATTTTATGTTTTTGTTTCAGATTTCCAGCATCCGCAGTATTTTGCTTTTATCTTATATATTATCTCCATTAGTCCTAATTCTGTGTAACAACATCTTGTTTGGCACCTTATTGAATGCATTTTGAAAATCCAAATACACTACACCAACTGGTCCTCCCTTATCCAGCTTATTAGTTGCATTCTCAAATAGCTGTAACAGATTTGTAGAACATTATTTCCTTTTCATTATTTTGCATTGACTCTGCTTAATCAGGTTTTCTAAGTGCCCTGTTTGCACGTTTCTAATAATAGATTCTAGCATTTTGCCTATTACCGATGTTTTTAGGCTAACTGGCCTATAGCTCTCCATTTTCTCCCTTCCTCCTTTCTTAAATAGCAGGGAGATGTTTGTTATCTTTTAATCCATGGGGGCTGTTCTAGAATCTTTGGAATTCCAGAAGGTCAAACATAATGCATCCATTATCTCTGCAGCTACCTCTTTCAATACTCTAGGATACTGGTCATTGGTTCCAGGGGATTTGACAATATTTGTTCCTCTTAATTTCTCCACTCTCACTTTACCCAATATTTCAGGAATATTTTTTGTGTCTTCTACCATGAAGATAGGTACAAAGTATTTGTTTAATGTCTCTGCCATTTCCTTATTCCCCATTATAATTTAATCTGTCTCTGCCTCCAATGCGCCACAGTTACTTTCACTCATATTTTCTGATTTGCATACCAATAGAAACATTTACAATCTGTTTTTATGCCTCTTGCTAGTCTACTCTCATATTCTATTTTCTCCTTCTTAGTCAATTTCTTTGTCCTTTTTGCTGAATTCTATAATCCTCTCAATCCTCAGGCAAGAAGGGAGGAGATAAAAGGCACGTATCAACGTATGAATTAGGAGCAGGAGAAGGCCATATGGCCCCTCAAGCCTGCTCCCCCATACAGCAAAATCATGGGTGATCTGATTGTGGCCTCAGCTCCACTTTCCTGCCTACCCCTGATACTGTTTAACTCTCTTGTTAGTCAAGAAAATATCTACCTCTGCCTTAAAAATATTCAATGACCCTGCCTCCATTGCTCTCTGGGGAAGTGAGTTCCCCAGACTCACAACCTTCTGAAAGAAAGCATTTCTCTCCATCTCCATCGTAAGTGGGAGACACCTTACTTTTAAACTGTGTCCCCTAATTCTAGGCTCTCCCACAAGGGGAAACATCCTTTCAGCAGCCACCCTGTCAAGTCTCCTCAGGACCTTATATGTTCCAACAAGATCACCTCTCATTCTTCAAAGCTCCAATGAATACAGGCCCAAGCTGTCTAACCGTTCTTCATAAGATAACCCCACAATCTCCAGAACCAGTTGAGTGAACCTTCTCTGAACTGCTTCGAATGAAATTTTGTCCTTTCTTAAATAAGGAGACCAAAACTGTACACAGTACTCTAGATTTGGTCTCACCAATACCCTGTGCAACTGTAGTAACACTTCCCTACTTTTATATTCCTTCCCCCTTGCAATAAACAATAACGTTCCATTTGCCTTCTTAATCACTTGCAGTACCTCTGTACTGACTTTTTCTAATTCATATACCAGGAGACCCAGATCCCTCTGTACATCAGAGTCTTGCAATCTCTCTCCATTTAAATAATATGTTGCTTTTCTATTCTCCCTGCATATTTCCAACATTATCCTCCATCTGCCAAATTTTTACCTCCTCATTTAACCTATCTATATCCCTTTGCAAACTCATTATTTCCTCTTCACAACTTATTTTCCTACCTATCTTTGTGTCATCAGCAAATTTAGCAACCATACATTCGATCCCTTCATCCATGTCTTTGATATAGATTGTAAATAGTTGAGACCCCAGCACTGATCCCTATGATGATCCACTCGTTACACCTTGCCAACCTGAAAATGATCCATTTATGCCTATTCCCTGTTCCCTGTTAGCTAACCAACCTCTATCCACACTAATATGTTGCCCCCTACACCATGAGCTCTTATTATGTATAGTAACCTTTGACATGGCACCTTGTCAAATGCCTTCTGGAAATCTAACTATACCACATCCACAGGTTCCCCTTTATCCAAAAATACCTGGAAAAACTCAGCAGGTCTGGCAGCATCCGTGGAAAGGAGCACAGTTAACGTTTCGAGTCCGCATAACTCTTCAACAGAACTAAGGAAAAATAGAAAAGGGGTGAAATATAAGCTGCTTTAAGTGGGGGAGTTGGGACAAGAAGAGCTGGATAGAGGGCCAGTGATGGGTGGAGATAACCAAAAGATGTCACAGACAAAAGGACAAAGAGGTGTTGAAGGTGGTGATATTATCTAAAGGAATGTGCTAATTAAGGGTAGAAAGCAGGACAAGCAAGGTACAGATAGCCCTAGTGGGGGTGGGGTGGAGTGAAGGGAAGGGATCCAAATAGGCTAAAAGGTAGAGAAAAAACAATGGATAGAAATACATTTAAAAATAATGGAAATAGGTGGGAAAAGAAAAATCTATATAAATTTTTGGAAAAAAAGGGGGATCGGAAAGGGGGTGGTGATGGAGGAGAGAGTTCATGATCTAAAATTTTAAAACAACCACTCCCTGGATGCAACCTGCCTGGTCTTGGCAGCTTATCACTGCTTGCTTGTCCCTACAACCACCGGCCCCTCAACTTCTCTTTCTCTCCCCCCCTCCACCCTTAAACCAGCTTATATTTCACCCACCCCTTTTCTATTTTTCCTTAGTTCTGTTGAAGAGTCATGCGGACTCGAAATGTTAACTGTGCTCCTTTCCACAGATGCTGCCAGACCTGCTGAGTTTTTCTAGGTATTTTTGTTTTTGTTTTCGATTTCCAGCGTCCGCAGTTCTTTGCTTTTATTTTTTCCCCTTTATCCATGTTGTTTGCTACTTCTTCAAAGAACTCTAATAAATTAGCCAACCATGATTTCCCTTTCACAAAACCACAATGACTCTGCCTGATTGCATTGAGATTTTGTAAGTACCCTATTACCTCCATAATAATAGATTCCAACATTTTCCCTATGACAGTTAACTGGCCTCTCATTTCCTACTTTCTGTCTCCCTCCTTTCTTGAATGCAGGAGCTACATTTGCTATTTCCTAAGCTGATGGGTCCTTTCCAAAATCTAGGGAATTTTGGAAAACTACAACCAATGCACCTACTATCTCAGCAGCCACTTCCTTTAAGACCCGAGGATGAAGTCCATCAGGACCTGGGGACTTTTCAATTTTTAGTTCTAACGATTTTCTCATACCTTTTCCCTGGTAATTGGAATTGTTTCAAGCTCCTCTTTCCCTTTCACCTCTTGGTTCATAATTATTTCAGGGATGTTTCTGTACAGTGAAGACTAACACAAAATATCTGTTCAATTCATCTGCCATTTCCTTATTTTCCATTATTAATTCCCCAGACACACTCTCTCTAGAGGACCAACACTCACATTACTTACTCTTTTTCTTTTTAAACTCTTACTATCTGTTTTTATATTTTTAGCTAGGTTTCTCTCGTACTCGATTTCTCCCTCCTTATTATCTTTATTGTTATTCTTTGCTGTTTATTATATTCCATCCAATCTTCTAACCTGCCATTAATCTTCGTGGAATTATATGCTTTTTCTTTCAATTTGATACAATGGACAGAATCATCCTAGAATTGCTCTAAGTGCAGTAGTGGGCTTGAAAAATGATGTTTTAGCCACCGGCTGCAATGGCAGGTTTTTGCACTGTATCATCTGCTTCTGGGCGCGTCCCGCTTCATTAATAATGCATTTACGGGAAACATGCCTGATCACTGGTGGGCGGGCTCGGATTTGCACTTCCTTGCTCGATGTGCCATATTTAAAGCGCACCAGAGCACAGCTACTTCATGTCTACACAACAGGACCACTCCAGGTGATAGGTGGTACCGAAAGCAAAGATGACGGCAATCCCCACATTTGGTGATGTCTCTCTGGGGCACCTGCTGGATGCAGCGGAAGACTGCCGCATGATCCTCTACCCCCTGCTCTGACCGCAGGAGGTCCAGCAGAATCACCAATCCAGCTGGGAGAAGGTCAGTGCCGACAGAGCACAGAGGAGGTCAGCCACCCAGTGTAGGAAGAGGATGAATGATCTCATCCATACCGCCAGAGTAAGTCAACCACCACATCACTCTCAACACACACTTCCAAACCCATGACACATTCACAAGGATCCCACACTTCAAGGGACAACATCACTAACTCTCACTCATGCCCTCGCACCTCCATTAGGCTCATATCCTCTAGAGCTCGTGTCCTCATCCTGTCCATGGCTCTGCTCACCACACAAACATTCCATGCAACCCTATCATCTGCCGTGGCATGCATCCTGCTCACACTCTCTCCATCTGTCTTCATGCAGGAGAAGCTGGCTCACATCAGCAGGGAGAGGTCCCAGGCATGAGCTGGAGTGGCCCACATTAGGCCCCTGACTCACTTTGCGGAGTGTGCACATCATGCTGACTGGTGAGGATATAGACCATGCCTGCAGTGACAGTGAGGTCGGCGGCAAACACCCACATGAGGATTCTGCACCAGATCATCCCTCTCTCAACACAACTGTGAGTGCTCTTTCCTGTTTTTGAGTCTGCTACCATGTACTAATTATCTCTACTTTGGTTCACAGGGAGCTCTGCTAAGCGACTAATGCCCTCAGCCAGCCAGTCCCCCAGCTCCATCCAAGTCCTCAATTCCAACCAAGAAGACGCCTCCTCCATTGAAGAGCTGGAAGTAAGCAGCCTGGAAGACCCGTCACAGCGCTTACCCACACCCTCCACCAGTGCAGAGACATGCACCTCGGTGGAACCTAGATGTAGGGCTCACAATCTGATGGCCATCGCACGGACACATGTCCACAGCAGGATGAAGCAGGTTCAGCCGAACTCCCTAGCACTTGAGGACTGCTGGGAAGAGGCATCTGTCAGGCTGAGTCAGATGATGAGCTTCTAGATTCGGCCTTCAAACTCATCGTGGAGAGTCAGCAGAAGGCAGGGGAACATCACGCAGAGCTGTTGGAAGCCCTCAGCAAAATGGCACGTGAGTCGGAGGAGTGCGTCCGCCTGTTCTCTGAAGTGGTGCCCACATGTGTGCATATGGAGGTCTCCATGGGAAGGATGGTGGACGCCATGTAGACCTTGGTCCAGCAGAACGTGGAGATGCACATAGACCTTCACTCCATCGCAGTGACCATGGGTGAGTCCTGCAGTGGCAAAGCAAGAGGTAAACAGGGCACCTCAATGTCCCTCCACGTGCTCGTTCCCATCAAGGAGTGAGATTGGGCCCTCAGGTACCCGAAGGGAGGACGATGGCAGCTGGACACCCATGGGTCTTCCACTCAGGAATCTCAGGGCCTGCCTGCTCAGTCTGAGTTCCCTTTGCCTGTGACCCCCTCAACCTCGTCCTCTGTCATCGCAGAGGGAGCAGCTGGTCCAGAGGAGGATAGCCAAAGCAAGCCGAGTTCCTCAAGGACTCGGCTCTCCAGAGGACCTACGCCAAATGCATCAGAGGCAACAGGGCCAACCATTGCACAGGCTGCCTCCATCCCTGCTGTGGATGTCAGGGCAGCACCTTGAAGAAGTGGTAGGCCTAGAAAAGTTAATAAATTCTGATCACAAGTGGTTGCATAGGTGAACACATTTTGTTACTTTGTAAACTGAAAATATATTAACTTTCACTGAATAATGTGTAATGTTGTCTTTCAGCTTTATTTACAGACTTTGTGAGTCCTCCCATTGCATTCCCCCACCAGCAGTTCAGTTGCATGCAGCTGGACCACGAGTGATTCCAAAGAGAGAAGTGTATGTGGCAGGGCCTTTCAGAGCTTCTTGCAAGTACTCTCCCAAGCACACATCCATCACAGTCATCTCATCATCCTGAGCATTTACAATGCTGCTTGCTGGGGTTCCATTTCAGTTGTCCATCTGAGCTGACCTGCACTGATTTCACTCCCATGCAGCATCTGTGCCTGTCCAACATGAGGCTCAGCTCACCTTCTATTTTGAAAAAATGGTAGTGGTCAAATTCCTCATGAGCTTTCCTGTCCTTTTCCCTCCCCCAGTCATCCATGTTCTTTATCCCACAACCATAGAGCCCCCTGGCATAACATTCGACCTCCCCACCATAACCTTCCTGCATGAACCCTTGTCATTCGTTTTCGTTCCCTATCTTCCTGAAAATCCCACCCTCATTCCCATCGACCTCCCCAAACTTCTCCTTCCCACCCCATGTCCATGCTTACCTCCGTGTCCCCACCAACCACCCTCACCACCCCTTCTACTGCCACCGTCGCACATACACCCCCCCACCCTACCATCTTCCTCTGCTGCCCCTACTCTAATTACTCTAACCATTCCCTCCTACCTCTCCCATCCTGAATTCACGGGCCAGAAGGCAGTCATCAACTCCACAGACCCCTTCCTTGCTCGTTCACCTGGACATTCCATTCCCCCCAGCACCTTCCTATCCCTCTACGCCTACCTCCCCACTTGCACCAGTCTCCCCCGTTGCACCTTCCTTTCTCTTTACTCCTTCCTCTAACCTTACTCCTTCTTTCCCCCATACCACCCCCTCCCCTTCCCGCACACCTTCCCTACTCCAGCCTATCTCTCTTACACCTTCCTCCCGCCTTACAACTACCTCTCCACTTGCACCATTCTCCCCTGTTACACCTTCCCCCCACCAGACTCCCTCCTTCCCCTGGACATCTTTCCCCCTTTAGACTCCCTCCCTTACACCTTCCTCCCCCTTAAAAACTACCTCCTCACTTGCAACAGTCTTCTCCATTACACCTTCACCCTTCTGGATTCCCTCCTCCCCCTATGCTCCTTCCTCTCCACCAGACATCCTCCTTCCTCCTCCCAACCTCACCCCCCGACACCCTCCTTCACCCTCCCAACCTCACCCCCCAACACCCTCCTTTCCCCTTCCAACTTCACCCCCCAACACCCTCCTTTCCCCTCCCAACCTCACCCCCCCAAACTTTCATCTTCCCTCCCAACTTCAACCCCTGACCCCCCCCCACCACACCCCACAACCTCATGCCCCCACAGTACATCTTCCTCTCCCACTCGCACCTAGTTCTTTCTCTCCCCCAACACTTTGCCAATCATCTGCAGAAATCCATGGCGAAGTCCATGAAGTTCCAAAGAAGGTCCAAAGCATCAACTGGAAAATGGTGCAAGACAATGGCGAAGTCCGTGAAATTCCTAATCATCAACGAAGTCGAAGCTGCTGCGTGGAGGCTTCCCACCTTCCAAGAGCTGCTTCAAGGCGGAGCCATGTGCATGAGGATCCACCCACCATGTGATACATGTAGGGTCCGGTAGTTGTAGGTCTCAAGCATCTTCTTCTCCTTGGATGATAACGATCTGAGCAAGACCCTAAATACAAGTCCTGACTTCTGCATGACACATTTTTCCAACGTGTTCTGGGCCGGCACAGTTTTCCCGCCATCCCATTAGAGGGATGCAAATTAGGTTCACGTCGGCCTCTGTTGGGATTCATGATCCACCATGGCAATTCACACTGGCGTGAAACCAATTTCTGTCCCTCTCACTGAATTCTCCCTCCCTGCCCGCAATGACACCTGCCGCAAACAGGAGCAGACGATTCCGCCCTATCTTTATGGTGTGTCCTACTCCTAGGGCAGGATTTTTCACTCGGTGCACGCCCGACATGCCTGAGTGTAAAATAGTGCATGATGACATTGGGCAAATGTCCCGATGTCATTGTACACTTGAGCGATATATCAGTTGCCAGGCACGCACAAGAGCTGGCAGCACGCCCACCAACAATTAAGAGGCCTATTAAGGCCATTAATGTATTAATTAACCTTAATTTTTTGCTGCTCATCCAACGTTACGGTTGGCGGGCAAGCGAATCGGCCAGGTGGCCTTTGGATTTTTGAGCAAACCTCATCCTAGGGCTGGATGAGGTTTCCATTATTAATTTTTTTTTAAAAAATTGGGCAGAATTTGTACAACCTATATGTTTAGGTAACTGAGTCCGATGTGTGGGCATTTTTTCTGCAATTTAAAATCTTTATTTGATGGTTTTAAAATCGTCAGCTCCCTGAGGCAGCTCTCTGCCTTCAGGGAGCTTTCCTTCTGTGCTCCCCCATTCCCGCGCTGACTTCAGTGCTCGCCCTCCTCATGCCCCCACCACAGCAGCGCTGAGTCTTTCAGCGTGCCTTTCACACTGGCAGGCCGTTAATTGACCAGCCAGCGTGAAATCGTGGTCAGGAGCCAATCGCGGGTAGCAGGCCATTTCCCAGCTTCTCCCGGGGCTGCCCACTGCGCCCGCCCATCGCGCCCGCCCGACAACCTCAAAATTCTGCTCCTAGAGTTTTTCTTTCTCACTGGAATGGATCTTTGCTGAGTGTAATGAAATATCTCCTTAGCTCTCTGCCAATGCATCTCTATTAACCTATCCTTTAACCTATTTTCCCAGTTCACTTTAGCCCGCTCTGTCTTCATACCCTCATAATTGCCCTGATTTAAGTGTAACAAGTCTTAGTCCAACTCTTCTCTCCCACAAACTGAATGCAAAATTGAAACATGTAATGATCACTGCTGCATAGGGACGGTCTAAAATAGCTGGCTCTCTAGTTGGCTCTAGCATGTGCTACCCTATGAAACTGTCCTGAAGACACTCTATGAACTCATCTTCCACGCTACCTTTGCATATCTGATTTGTCCAATCTATATGTAGATTAAAATCACCCATGATTATCACCATATCTTTCTCACAAGTCCCAATTATTTCCTCTGGTATACCCAGTCCTACCATGGTTACTATTAGTGGGCCTATAAACTATTCCCACAAATGACTTCCTACATTTACTGTTTGTTATCTGTACCCAAACATCTTGATCTTTAGAACTAAGGTCATCTTTCTCTAACATACAAATATCATTTTTTAACAGAGTTACCCCTCCACCTTTTCCTAGCTTCCCATCCTTCTGAAATGTTATGTACTCTTGAATAGCTTTTGTCATCTTGCAGCTGTGTCTCTGTGGGTGGAATTGTCCCAGATTTGCACAAAGTGCAGTAGCAGTGTTTTACCCATTGGCTGCAATGGCAGCTTTTTAAGCTGTTTCGTCCCAATCCCGCCTCATTAATCATGCATTCCTGTGAAACACATCCTGTTGGCAGGGTGGCCTTTCATTCACCCGCCCTGCTGTCACATCAGGCATTCAGTAAACTGGGCACCATATTTAAAGGCTGCTTCTGCAAAGAGCTAGCACTCTTCAAGGGTTAGGAAGCTGCTGCGAACTGATGGCTGTCAAAGAGAGGAAACGTGCCGCCCCCATATTTAGCGACGCCTCCCTCAGGCACTTACTGATCCACTGCCAAGTCCTCTACCCCGCCTCTGGGCAAAGGCCAGCAAGCAAGGTCACTAATCCAGCATGGGAGGCAGTGGCAGCAGCGGTCAGCGCCAATGTCCTGCAAAAGAGGTCAGCCACTCAGTGCCGTAACAGGATGAATGGCCTCTTCCAATCTGCCAAGGTGTCGCTCTTCTCATCACTCTCAACCTTGATACTCACAAATCCATCACACATCCACAGGGATCTTACGCCTCAAGGGACAACACCACTAACTCTTACACACACCCTCACATCTCCATCAGGCTCATATGCTCTGGAACTCACATCCTCATCCTGTCCATGGGCGGAATTTTCTCTGCCCGCAGGTGTTGGGTGTGCTCGGCAGTGTGAACAGACAGTATGGTGAGAAGGCCAGCTTGCGATCATCCAGTCAGCCCATCGATAGTGGGCCTTGTTTCCCACCACCAGACGTCAGGAACCTCATTGTAATACATCTGCATATCATTATAAGGCCAGCCTGCCGGAATCATCCCTCCCGCTGCATTGTCTGCCCTTGTTCCACAACAGCATATATAAGGCATGCACTTGGTGGGCTGAACTTTGAGGGGAACTCAGAGGTGAGTGCACAATAACGTTGTGCAGCGCTCACAAGGGTCACCTGTTGGACTTCAAGTTTGAAGCACGGTGGAGGGGGTTGCAAGGGTTGCCCTGCGGTTGAGGCACATTGGGGGGTGGGGGCCAGGTCTGCCCTGAGGTTGAGGCACATTAGAGCAGCGGGGGATAAGGGCTGCCCTGCAGTTGAGGCATGTTAGAGGGGAAGCAAGGGCTGCCCTGCAGTTGAGGTGCATTGGAGAGGGGGACAAAACTGCCCTGTGGTTGAGGCCCCGGGGTGGGGTGCAAGGGCTGCCCTGCAGTTGAAGGTAGTGCACAAACACATGCGGGGTGGGGGGAGGGAAGCCACGCATTAAACCTTGTATAAAGTGACCATTATTCTGTAGCTGAGATAGTTCAGACGCAGCTGCATTGATATGTGCGAAGTCGGGCCTCTAGCTTATCTACCCACTCAAGCAACGCAGAGATATGAAAGTGTCACCAAGTGTTCCAAAGCCTTTCACCCCTTGGGCACAGACTGCAAACTAATGAGTGTTTTAGTGGACTGCAGGACAGTTGGACGACTGGGCATGTTGTACAATCTCCTTGCTAAAGCTGACCGTGGAGGCACTCACAGCCCATTGTAATGTCATCATCCCTGTTTGGACCAGTCTCCTCCATGATTCAAGCTAACAGTGCAGCCTTGCAGTGTGGGTTAGAAGAATGCATGCACCTGAGCTCAGAGCACAGCATGCATGGGCAAAGCTGCCACCAATTGGTCAGGTGGAGTGGGGCGGAGGTTGGTGGGGTTTCAGGCAGCCATGCAGGCGCAGTAAACTCTGGCCATCCAAGTGATGGCCAACACTCTCCGGGATGCACGAAGGGGCCTTCAGACTTAACCAAGAGAAATTCTTAGAATACCCAAGCTAACCCATGCATCTCTCTCTTTCATCCTGCAGGAGGAGTACATCAGGAACACGGAGCCTGGTGAACCAGCCGTATGCCTCTTGGTGTACAGAGAGCAAAGACGGCAGGGAAGAGAGCGACAGAGGCACCTGGCTGCGCAGAGGGAGGAGCAGCACCCTCAGGAAGAAGGAACAGCTGGGGCTTCTGGACATGCTGAAGAGCCACTGCGAGTTGTCGCTGGCTGGTGCCCAGCTAGACCTAGGGTCTATAGACCCCACCTTTCATTCCTGCAGAATGAAAGAACCAGTGTCACTGAAGACTGCGCAAGTCTATGGAACTGGTTGGTCATATCTGCCAGCTACTGCAGGATTTGGCGCAACAAGGACATGGAGGGCGTCCACTGCCAGTGACTCTGGCACTCAATTTATAGGCCATTGGCTCCTTTCAGGGTCCATAGATGACCTCTGTGGGATATCACAAGCCTCCACTCACAAATGCATCCATGATGCCACGGATGCCACCTTTGCAATGGCACACAATTTTGTACATTTCGCCCGGGACCAGGAGAGCCAGGATGCAAGAGTGATTGGATTTGTCCGGATCTCAGGTTTCCCACAGGTGCAAGGTCTGATCAAATGCACTCATGTGGTGCTCGATCTCTGTCGCAACAAGTGGTCAACTATATCAACCACAAGGGCTTCCATTCGGCAGAAGTGCAGCTGGTGTGCGACCACCACAAACGCATTCTGCAGGTCCGCGTACAGTTTCCAGGGAATGTCTACGACTCCTACATTCTCAGCTGATCACAGATCCCTGACGTCTTCCAGTCCACAGAAGCTGCAGGGTTGGCTCCTAGGGAACAAGGGCTACCTGCAGAGGATGTGCCTGATGACACCCGTGCGGTAGCCTCAGACTGCAGCAGAGTGAAGGTATAACGAGGCTTATGCTGCAACTCACAATTTGGTGGAGAAAATCATCGGGATGCTGAAAATAAGGTTCAGGTGCCTATATCGGTCTGGTGGAGCCCTGCAATTTAGACAACAGAGGGTGCTGCGCCCTTTACAACCTGGGAGAGGAGCTGGTTGAGGAGGAGATGGAGGATCTGGTAGTCTCCTCTGATGAGGAGGATGTCAATGGTGATGAGGGTGAGGAGGTCCTTGAAGCTGACGATAATGGCGACGAGGGCCTTGCTCTGGCCAGGCGAGGCAGGCGCGCTAGGGAGACCCTCATAACTTCTAGATTTCTGGAGGATGATGATGACATGCAGTGAGGAGACACCATAGATCCTCACATTGCATCTTGAAAGTTTGACTCCAGTCTGGCTTATGGCAGCACATGTACCTTCTGTGATAATGTTCCTGACATGGAGACACAGTGCAGGGCCTAATAGTCGCTTGATTGCAAGAGGACAATGACAACATGCTGTGAGGACACTCCATAGATCTTCACATAGCCTTCGAGAATGTGTGCACCTGCTGATCCTCCTCCCTACGGGTGCCCAAGGGCTCCTGGCTCCTGGCTGACTCCTTGAGGAGAAGGGAAAGGTGAAGTGAGATAGAGCTGCCCCGCACTCCTCTCACATACACATTGTTGGAGGCCAACTATGGCGTAAGCGATGAAGTTCAACCCGCGCAGCAGTGCAGGATCGATCTCCTGGACTAAGGTCTCCATGGTAGCCGCCATCAGACCAGAGCTGACCTTGGTGCATTGACATGCTGGTGCTATCACTTCAGCCTGAAGGCGGACGGACTCCTTCATCATGCCTTGCAATCTAAGGAGCACAGCAGACATCACTTCCTGATGTTCCCGAGCTTGCCTTTGCAGCTCCAGCAACTGTGACATGACTGAGTCCAGAGGCTCGTCATCTGACTCAGACTCAGCAAATCTCTGGCCTCCAGCAGTCCTCTGAGTGCTGGGGACCTGGGAAGTCCCTGCCTCTGCCTGCTGTGGATCAGAAAGTGCAATGTGCTCACAAGATTGTTATCCCGAGGCTACTCTAAAGTTAGGTCCCATCGAGGCATGTGTCTCTGCACTGGTGGAGAGTGTGGGCGAGTGCTGTGATGGGACTTCAAGGAGGGTGCCTTTAGATTCCTCTTCAGAGGTTTCTTTGGGGCTTGATTGAAGGTCCTGGGTTATGGACTCCATTGGCTGTTTCCCAGATGTGCCTGCAAAAGCAAGGTGAGATAATAAGTGCATGGCAGTGGCCTGTGAAACAGGACACATCATTTACAGCGTGGTTGTCTGATGGCTGTTGCACTGCTGGATCCTCACTTGGCTGGGAACCACTGACCTCACCGTCAGCACAGGAATGGTCCAGATCCTTGCTGGCCAGCTGGATGGCTCTGTTTTCAAAGTCTGTGAGGACCTTGATTTCAGGCACTCCTCCACGAGTCTGCAACATCTCTCTCTTGTTATGCGCCAGATTGTCCTGTATGCATAGAGATGGAGAGAGTGTAAGCAGGATGCCTGCCAGGTCAGGTGATAAGTATGACTGGCATATGTGGGCGGTGAGTTTTTTTTATTCATTCACGGGATGTGGTCCCATGGATGAGATGAGGATAATGAAGATGTGTGTGGGAGAGTGAATGGTGATGTCCCTTGAGCTGGCGGTGAGTGAGGGCCCTGTGGATGTGTGATGGGTTTGTGAGTGTGTGAGTTGAGAGTGATGAGTAATGAGAAGAGTAACTTACCCTGGCAGAATGGAGGAGATCGCTCATCCACTTTTGGCACTGGGTGGCTGTCTTCTTTTGCAGCGCATTGGCACTGACCACCGCTGCCACTGCCTCCCATGTTGCTGCCCATCCTGTGGCCAGAGCAGGGATAGAGGACATCACGTCGGGCCTCCAAAAGGCGCTTGAGGGACACATCATTAAAGCTGATGACTACAGTCTTTTTGCCTTTCAGGGCCATGTCTTCCGTGCAGCAGAGCTGGATTGGAAGCACTGAGAGGCTGCGCGTGACTGCACTTTAAATATGGTGCCTGGTGTGATGAAGCGACAGGGTGAGGATGGCGTTGCGGGCGAATGAGAACCCGTCCGGCATCGAAACGGTGTGTTTCCCAGGAATGTATCATTAATGCGGCATGTGACGGGTTTGGGATGATACGGCGTGGGAAGCTGCCATTGCGGCCAGTGGGTAAAACATAATTTTCCCCGCCTGCTACCGCACTTAGTGCAAATCTGGGACGATTCTGCCCCATGTCTCCGCTCACCACACAAACATTCCATGCAGTGCCATGTGTGCTGTTCAAACTCTCCATCTGTTTCCATGCAGGCAAAGCTGGCTCGCAGCAGCAGGGAGAGGTCCCAGACCGGGGTTGGAGTCGCCCACAGTAGGCTCCTCACGCACTTTGAGGAGTGTGCCCATTGCGCTGACTGACTCTTTCCTCCCCCTAGACTCCTTCCTCCCTGCGAATACGTTCCTTCCCCTAGACTCCTCCCCTGCTCCGAACTCCTTCCCGCCTCTGAACTCCTTCCCCGCTCTGAACTCCTTTCCCTCCGAATTCCTTCCTCCTGGACTCCTTCCTCCCCTGGACTCTTTCCTCCCCTCCCTCCCCCCCAGACTCCTTTCTTCCCCCACCGGACTCCTTCCTCCTTCCGAAGTCCTGGCCCCATCCAAACTCTTTCCCTTATATCTACCTCCCATGTTACACCCTCCTCCCCCCTTACTGCCTCCCTCCCTCTCCCAACCTCACCTCACCCCCCTGCTGACACCATCGCTCCCAGTCAAACCTATACCTTCCTCTCCACCCCCTCGGTGCAGACCATAGCCACGGCACTGATAACCTGAAGCAGACCCTCAAAGGTCACCTTCCACCTTCTGTGAGCTGCTTTATAGTGGAGCCATGTCCATGAGAGTCCACCCAGCATGCAATGCCTGTTCCTTCAGGGCCGGGTTGCTGTAGGGCTCCAGCATCTTCTGCTCCCCGGATTTCCACAATGTGAGCAAGGCCCTGGCCATAAGTCCTGACTTCTGCACCTCACACTTGTCAAGACGTATTCTGCACCGGCGTTTTCCTGCTGACGTGGGCAGTAAATTTGATGTGGGGTATGATTCCAGTGAGCAGGGCTTATATTGATACGCAGATTTATGAAAATGAAATTCCCAATTTTTCCACAGTGGGAAACATGGCCCACCATTGATGGATGGAGCGGAGAACTGCAAACTGGTTTCATGACGGCGTGAAACCGATTTTTGGTCTTCCCGCCATATTGTCCACTCATGTCCACCATGATGCCCGACCTCAATGGACACCGAAAATTCCAGCCTGCCATGGCTATCAGGTCATACATATTTATTTCTATTTGAGCTGTCAATTCGTCCGTTTTGTTGCAAATGCTATGCACATTCAGAAACTAGAGTTTTGAATTTTGTCTTTTTACTACTTTGCAACCTCTAGCCTTATCTGCTATCCTTCCAACATACACCAATGGCAGATGGTAAAAGCGGGAAAGAGTCCTGGTCAGCCTCTCCCATCACTTTCCATAGCTCTAGACTACAACATGCATGCAAAAGTGTATGTTACCATAGCATCACGGCTCTTTGGGAGGGCGGTGGCTCAGTTAACTGGATGGCTAGTGTGGATCAGATTGGTGCTAGCAGCACGGGTTTGATCCCCTTTCTGGCTGGGGTGGAGTCAGACCTGCCTTTGGACAAGGAAATCAAGAAGAAGAACCCAAATGCATTTTTAACCACCTTATCAATTGCTCTGCATCTTTTGAGGATTTGTCTATATGGACACCAAAACCTTTCTGCTCATCTATCCTTCTCAAAATTGTGCCACAAACTGTCTTTAGACTTGTGGATCTTGCCCTCTCATGAATTTACTTCCCTTATGAAATTCATGCAGCTGTAAATGAGCCCCCCAAAAAATTTCCATTTATGTCCAGGGGTAGTATTTGGAAATAAATAACTTTACATAACACTGCTGGATTTCCCAAACTATTGATTTTTAGGCAATTGAAGCAACTAATTTGCACACTAGCAAGTCTTACAAACAGGATTGAGATAACTGATCAGTTCATCTGTTCTTGGTGCTAATGATTGAGTGATATATGTTTGGGCAGGATACCCAGAGAACTCCCCTGTTCTTTTTTTAACAACCTGATCAACGTGAGCTGCTGCCTTCACCTAATGTGAACCTGAACTCTCAAATTCCTCTGTTCTTCTACAGCAAAGAGTTTATTTCTAGTCAGAATATATTTATATTATATATGTTATATTTTTAACCAACATGTATCATGTTATACTGATGATAAATTTGTCATAATATTGTACTTTTAGATACTCTGGATTAATAAAAGGAAAATGTTTGATATTAGTGACTTTAGCTTTGCTGAGTAGATGTCTATTTTCTAACAGAATTTTTGTTTGACAACTATAATGTAGCTGACCTGATGAGTTTCTTCAGTGTATTTTTAATCACACATTGGCTGCTTCTCATGTCTAACTGAGATTGAGATTTTTAAAAATTTATTCGTGCGATGTAGGTGTCGCTGGCTAGGCCAGCATTTATTGCCCATCCCTAATTGCCCTTGAGAAGGTGATGGTGAGCTGCCTTCTTGAACTGCTGCAGTCCATATGATGTAGGTACACCCACAGTGCTGATGGGGAGGGAGTTCCAGGATCTTGACCCAGCCACAGTGAAGGAACGGTGACATATTCCCAAGTCAGATGGTGAGTGGCGCTTGGAGTGGAACTTCCAGTTGGTGGTGTTCCCATGCGTCTGCTGCCCCTGCCCTTCTAGATGGTAGAGGTCGTGGGTTTGGAAGGTGTCGTCTAAGGAGCCTTGGTGAGTTCCTACAGTACATCTTTCAGATGGTACACACTGCTGCGACTGTGCGTCTGTGGTGGAGGGAGTTAATGTGTATAGATGGGGTGCCAATCAAGCGGGCTGCTTTGTCCTGGATGGTGTCAAGCTTCTTGAATGTCGTGGGAGCTGCACTCATTCAGGCAAGTGGAGAGTATTCCAAGACACTCCTGACTTGTGCCTTGCAGATGGTGGACAGGCTTTGGGGAGTCGGGAGGTGAGTCCGCAGGAGTCATAACCTGCTCTTGTAGCCACAGTATTTATGTGGCTAGTCCAGCTCAGTTTCTGGTCAATGGTAACCCACAGGATGTTGATAGTGGGGGATTCAGTGATAGTAATGACATTGAATGTCAAGGGGAAATGGTTAGATTCTCTCTTGTTGGAGATGGTCATTGCCTGAGTGTGGTACTGAGAGTGGGGCGCTGACTTCCTCTGCAATCTCCATCCAGACTCGCTTGCTCAGGTGGGATGGTCTCTTCTTCCAACCCCTTTGGAAGAGGTCTGCCCACCTTTTCCTTGCAGCCTGAAAGAGAATCTACAGGGAGGAATCACTAAAGCATGGGGCTACCAGCTGTCTTCACTCTGCCAAAGTTGCAGCAGGCTTCCAGTTGGCTCCTTCAGGATCAGAAGAAGCAGCCTTCTGCACAGTAATCAGAAGGAGGAGTCACTGTAGATCAAAGGCAACACCATAGGCAGGGCTATCAACCCTTTAAATGTGGCCCCAGAAGCTGACGTACAGTCAGCTGATGCTGCTATCGGCACCTCATTACCCTCCTCTGCTCTTTAATGGACAAGTCCTCCACCATACTTGAGTTAATTTATATTCACTCCCTCTGCCACCAATTCACAATAACAGTAGTGTGTACCATCTACAAGATGCACTGCAGCAACTCACCAAGGCTCCTTCAACAGCACCTTCCAAACCTATGTCTTCTACCACCTCGAAGGACAAGGACAGCAGACACATGGCAACATCACCACCTACAAGTATCCCTCTAAGCCACACACCATTCTGACTTGGAACTATATCATCATTCCTTCACTGTCACTGGATCAAAACCCTGGAACTTTTTTCATAACAGTATTGTGGGTGTATCTACACCACATGGACTGTCACGGTACAAGAAGGTGACTCAGCACCACCTTCTCAAGGGCCATAAGTGATGGACAACAAATTCTGGCCTAGCTAGTGACGCCCGCATCCCATCAACCAATAAATCTGAAAGAATGTGGCTGGCCGCCACATGATCACACTCAGTCAGCTGCATGACGCTTGAGCAGAAATCCGGTGCCGTGTGGGACCAGCAGCTCTCTTAAAAAATTCAACCCATTCTTTTATTACAGCTAATTTCCCTGCCTTTCTCAAGGCTTCTGTGCAGTCTGGTGTAGAGACAGATACGACTATAATAAGGAACATGTTTGCATAGTTTATTACAGCTCTGTGTTTAAAGCTTTCTATCACAACTTAACATGGTCTGTTGGGGGTTCTGTTCACAGTGGAAGGACTGAATCCACTAAAGTTGTACTGGATTTAGTACAGATATTTTATTTTCATATTTTAGCCTTTAAAAACAGGGATCAGTAACATTAGTAACAAGAAGAGCCATTTTTTGAATTTAGCCAAAAACAATATCTTAAGAGCCGCAATGCTGTTACTCAAATACCAATAAAAATGAAAAACAAGGCAGAAACACCTATCAACAACATTTTAAAAATGTTTACAATAAGTTGTTAATTAAATGATACTTTTTCACAAATACAATGGAAGTTTAAAAATCCAAAACAAGCCATTTAGTTACCATCAAAATGCCTTCGATTGATCATGAGTCCTTAATGAGCCGCATGCTACCCCAGGATTTGTTTTAAAATCCTGAATTATGGGAAGCTACAAAATGCACAAAATGTTGCCATTTAAGAATATCAAAGATAATCTCTAAGTATTTCTACAACAGGATATGGGTGATCAGGGACACATTGATAAAGTCAAACACAAGAAAACATAAAAAGGAGGAAGATGGAGTTGGGAAGAAAAAATGCCCTTATTGTCGTTAATTTTGTTAGTTTTCTAAAATTTCTGGTTATTGTTGCCTTATTTGAATTTAGTAAATACTAAAGACAAGAATTGATGCGGCAATGCTGTCACATATTAGAAGACGTGAGGTTGATATTATACTGTAGCAAGATTGTGTAATTTCTTATGATACTTTTGAGAAATAAACCACAGCTGGGCAATAGGGAACTCAAATAAAAACAGAAGATGCAAGAAACATGCAGCAATCAGCCAGTCAGTGGAGAGAAGAACCAAGTTGGTCAAGATCAGGTCTGCAAAGATGGTGGCATCGTGGTAATGTCAGTAAACATTGTAATCCAGAGGCCCAGGTTAATGCTCTATGGACACAGGTTCAAATCCCACCAAGCAGCTGATGGAATTTACATTCAAATAAATCAGGAATTAAAAGCTAATCTCAGCAATGGTGACTATGACAGCTATCATGGATTGTCATAAAAACCCATCTACTGTCCTTACCTGCTATAGCTTACATGTGACTCCAGACCCACAGCAGTGTTGTTGATTCTTAACTACCCTTTGAAATGGCCCAGCAAGCCACTCTGTTCAGTGGCAATAGGCAACAAATGTTGGCCTTGCCAGTGACACCCACATCCCATCAAAGAATGAAGAAAGAATCAAACGTTAGGTTGAAGGAACGAAGCATTGATCAGGTTGAATTGGTAGCCAGGAGGGAGAGATAAGTGAAATATAATGTAAAACAGTTCAGACTAATTAATGTTTGGGAAGAGTGTGGAAATTTTAAAATAGTTGTGATATTTATTATCTATTAATAGTGTTGTCATACCAGAGTGAGACATTAATTGTATTCTCGAAGGTTGGGAGAGGAAATGGGGGAAACTGGCTGGATCAGGGAGGCTCCTCTAAGAAATTGTAGCATATTGGATACAAAGAGCTCAAAATTCTATAAACAGAGTTAGGACTGGGACAAGCTCTGTTTCAAAAAATCCACAACGTTTGATTATTGCCAATATATTAGAGGATCTGTGCCTGGGAAAAGAATCTGAGGAAAAGATACTGATCCAAGGCCAAGTGACAAACGTGCCCATGAGGTTTCAATGGAACTGTAGAAGCAAGAAGAAAGTGAGAAGGAGCCAGGTTCTGTACACAGTCCTCAGTTTTGATCAAATGAGTCAATCTGTTCAATTAGCCTCCCACGTGATCAGAACCTTTTGAAGTCCGTTTTAAAAATTCTCCACTGCTACAAACCTTTGGAACCACTTTAATGAGAAAAATAATGAAGAAGCATTGTGTGGTCTAGTTAGAGTCTGTGCTATTGAAAGTAAGGCTAACAATACAGCTGCACAGTAAAGTGGTTTATGATTAATATCAAACTGCTTGTAAAAACATTGCCTCGTATTGACTTCAATGGAAGTGAAAATCAGAAGAGATGGATAATGTGCGGTTGAATTGATTTCACCAGTTTTATATTTTTAGACTAAATTAATATTACCCCAATTTCTCGAGGTTTTCTTGAGTGTTTCTGAATATATTGTCAGTTTCTTGTCATAACCAGATAATTTCTTATAAGCCCACAATAAACACATTTAAATTGCACAATTTGAACTCAAGATTATTGGGTAAAGTGGACCTTAGTTTTCTCCTCATTTTCCTCTAGTATCTTTTCTCCCATAGCACCTCTTCCATCCTCCTTGCATCTCTTACCTGGTCCAGGCCTACTTATAAATGCAGGCAATTTTGAAGCTCTTCTCTTTGTTAACAGAGATGTCTCAAATTGTTAAAGTATCAGATTATTGATATTGATAAAGGTATTGAGAGTTCATAGGCAAAATGCTTTCCAGGAAATAGTCAAAGCTGTGGTAGACTTGGGCTATGTTTGCATTGTGACAGGGAGCAAAAGGAGTTTTGTTGCAAAGCAAGTACTGATCAACAGTAAATTAATGATTACATGAGTTGCAGAGAAAAAAAGAGATAGAAACAGGAGAAAAGGAATTGGGTGTGGCAGAAGAAACAAAGAGATGAGAAGTGCTTTTTATATTCTAGCAGTGCAGCTAATGGGAGAGGTGCTAGTCTTTTTATGTTGACTGTATTCCACAAGCAAATTGGCATAAGGTAAATAAGATCAGACAATTGAATGCATGGCTCAAATATTGGTGTGTGAGAAATAGGTTTCGATTCATGGGGGACTGGCACCAGTACTGGGGAAAGAGGGAGTTGTATCATTGAAACGGGTCTTCACCTGAACCGCGCTGGGACCGATGCCCTGGCAAATCGTTTAACTAGGGCTGTGGAGATGGATTTAAATTAAATAATGGGGTGTGAGGGGAGATTTGGTAAATTAAAGACAAACAACATGGTAATGGAGCAGGTTAACAAAACGGGTGATGGTAACTAGAGTGCGACAGGAGGGGAGAGAGCGTACAAACTTAAGAGTGTACCAGCAGTTAAGGTCAGAGTATGGAAGAATGGTAAAAAGACAGTTTTAAAGGCTGTGTATCTGAATGCACACAGCATTCATAACAAGATGAATACATTGACTGCACAAATAGGAATAAATAATCCGGTAGCCATGATTGCAGTGTAACCAGGGCTGGGATCTGAATATTCAAGGGTAATTGACATTTAGGGAAGACGTGAAGAAGGGGGTTGTTATTCAGGGACAAAATTAGTGTAGTAGTGAGAGATGACTTTGTTTCAGAACAGCAAGATGTAGAACCAATTTGGGTGGAGATTAAGAAATAGCAGAGGAAAGAAGACACTTGTGGGTGTAGTTTTTAGGCCCCCTAATAAGGGCTACATGTAGGACAGAGAATGCATGAAGAAATAATGGGGGCTTGTAAGAAAGGTATTGCAATAATCCTGGGTGATTTTAATCTTCATATAGATTGGATGCATCAAGCTGGCAAAGATGAGTTCATAGAGTGTATTCGGGACAATGCTCACTTTAGCTACTCTTTTCCTCTAAATTTGATACTGCCTTTAACTTTTTTAATTAACCATGGATGCTGGGCCCTCCCCTTGGAATTTTTCTTTCTCATTGGAATGTATCTATTCTGTGTAGTCTGAAATATTCCTTTAAATATTTGCCTTGGAACCTCTATCAACCTATCCCTTAGTCTCATTTGCCACTTCACTTTAGCTAGCCCCGCCTTACTATATCCCCTATTACCACTACATTCCTTTGTGCTCCCCCCACTTAAATGGCTTCCTGTATCGCAGTGCATGAGTCAGCTCATCCATTCTGCAGACCCCATTCTCATCCAAACAACTGAAAGAACCTCAAACCTGTTGGACAATTGTAGAGGCTGACACTCCTGTACTCCTACCCTCTGGGTCCCCTTACCTGCCTCAGCTGAAGTCACACCCTCCTGTCCCTAACCACCATCCAAATCAGAAGATACTATCTTAAGGGGTATGACTGCCTCCTGGTACAAAGCGTCCACGTAACTCTCACCCTCACTGATGTGTTGCAGTGTCTGCAGCTCAACCTCCAGCTGAATGACTCTAGAGTCGAAAGTCCCCAAGCTGCAGACCCTTACTAGAGATGTGCTTGCCCTGTATAAAACTGTTATCCAGGAGCTCCCAGATGCTGTAGCAATGACACATTAGCTGTCCTGTCATACTTAAGTACTTTAATTAATTATTTTATTCAATTATTTATTTTCTTTTATATATTTATTAAACTTATCACTAATTCCTGTACTATTTTAAACCTTAGGAATAGAATAGACCTTGAGCACTTACCAGATACTTACCAAACAGCTAGCTTCTTCCCTTGTAGTAGAGCAAGAACCAGTTCCTACATGGTGAAAAAGTTACAAAAGGCAAAGAAGCAGCAACTCCACCCCCCACCCCCCACCGCCTTCTCACTAAACTTCCTCAGCTCACCAAACTCTCACACTCCGTTGATGTCGCACTCCAGTGATCAAGGCATCAAGAAACCCTAGCAAAACTTGAGTCAATGAGAATCAGGAGGAAAACTCTCCGCTGGTTGGAGTCATACCTATCACAAAGGAAGATGGTTTTGGCTGTTGGAGGTCAATCATCTCAGTCCCAAGACACCACTGTAAGAGTTCCGAGGCCCAACATCTTCAGCTGCTTCATCAATGACCTTCCTTCCATCATGTGATCAGAAGTGGCGATGCTCGCTGATGATTGCACAATGTTCAGCACCATTCATGAGTCCTCAGATACAGAAGCAGTCCATGTCCAAATGCAGCAAGACCTGGACTATATCATGGCTTGGGCTGAAAAGTAGTAAGTAACATTCGTGGCGCACAAGTGCCAGGCAATGACCATCTCCAACAAAAGAGAATCTAACCATCGCCCCTTAATATTCAATGGCATTACCATCATTGAATCCCCCACTATCAACATCCTGGGGGTTACCACTGACCAGAAACTGAACTGGACTAGCCATATAAATACTGTGGCTACAAGGGGAGGTCAGAGGCTAGCAATCCTGCAGTGAATAACTCACCTCCTGACTCCTCAATTTCAGTCCACCATCTACAGGACAGAAGTTAGGAGTGTGATGGAATACTCTCCACTTGCAGCCTGATGAATGCAGCTCCAACAACACTCAAGAACCTCAACACCATCCAGGACAAAGCAGCTAACTTGATTGGCACCCAACCACAAACATCCAGTCCTTCCACCACTGATGCACAGTGGCAGCAGTGTGTACCATCTGCAGAAACTCACCAAGCATCCTTAAGCAGCACCTGCTGAACTCATGACCACTACCATCTAGAAGGACAAGGGCAGCAGATGCATGGAAACACCACCACCTGGAAGTTCCCCTCCAGGCCACACACCATCCTGACTTGGAAATATATCGGCATTCTTGCGTTGTCGATGAGTCAAAATCCTGGAACTCCCTCCGTAACAGCACTGTGGGTGCACCTACACCACATGGACTGCAGCAGTTCAAGAAGGCAGTTCACCACCACCTTCTCAAGGGCAAGTGGGGATGGGCAATAAACGCTGGCCTAGCCAGCGATGACCACATCCCATGAATGAATCGAAAAAAGACTGTGACCTCTAGTCCTAGACCCTCCAATCAGGAAAACAGCCTCTCTGATCTACCCTGTAAGGCCCCCTAAGAATTTTATATGTTTTAATTAATTCACTTCTCATTCTTCTAAATTTCAGAGAATATAGGCCAATACTACACAGTCTCTCATCATAGGACAGCCCTCTCATCCCATCAATCAATCTAGTGAGCTTATATAGCACCCCTTCTAATGCAAGTAGATTTTTTCTTATGTACAAGGTACACCAGATGTGGTCTCACAAAACCCCTATATAATTACAGCAGGACTTCCTTACCCTTACACTACAATCCCCCTGAAATAAAGGCTGACGTACCATTTCCCTACAGGTTAACTTCCTGTGAGCCATTTTTGGACCTCCAAATCCTTCTCAATACCAACATTTACTAGTCCCTCGCCTTCTAAAAAAATTCTGCATCTCCATTCTTCCTACCAAAGTGGATAATTTCAAAGTTCTCCATGTTATACTTCATCTATCATTTTTTTGCCCACTCACTTAACTAGTCCATATCTCTTTGTGACCTCTTTGCGGTTTCCTCAGAGCTTACTTTTCCACCTTGCTTTGAGTCATTTGCAAACTTGGCTACATTACACTGAGTCCCCTCATCTAAATCATTGCTATATGTTGTAAATTCCTGAGATCCAAGTCCTGATCATTGTGGCACTTCACTAGTTATACCCGCCATTCCAAAAATAAAGGCTAATGTTTGCTTATAACTTGCTTGTTTTCTGTCTGTTAACCATAGAAGCATAGAATGGTTACAGGACAGAAGGTGGTTTTTAAAATAAGATTGGTTTTATCGGCAACCTTATAAATAGGGCCTGAGGCATTTGCTCACCATGCAAGCTTGATGCTGAAATAAGGTGCATCAAAGGCATCCTGTAAGACAATGGTTACCCTCATCAGATCATTTCACGCTGTATATCACACAAACAGGCCTAAAGCCATCACTTTTGGCCCTGAAAGGTGCCCAGTCTACCTCAGATTACCCTGGAAGGACAAGGTACCTCAAAAGTTTGAGCAACAGGTGAAGCTAGCTGTTTCACGCTCCTACTATGTAGTAACAACACAAGTGGTATTTGCCACTAACAGGATGCTGCCGTCAAACTAAAAAGACGTTCTGCCTATCACACAAATGAGTAATGTGGTATTTGAATTTCAGTGCCAGTGTGATGCAAGATATGTAGGCCATACATATATCACAAAGACGGCGGATCGTATCAAACAGCATGTCCCTACCACTGTTCGCAACAGGCAGGGTACAGACCGTATCCAACCAGCCTGTGCTTGCAAAATTCAAAACACAGTGTCCAATATAAGATGTGATTCAGTGATTGGACAACATTTGTTAAATAATCCTCAATGTGCTAAGAATTACGCTGACAACCAATTTAAGATTCACAGTCAGACGCACAGTGTTTCACATTTACATGTACTGGAAGCTATATATATATATATATTAACACACAGGGCCCTGTTCTTTGCAGGCAGAAAGAACATGGACACACATTGAGCCCGATTCAGTTAAACAAAGTAAGCGACAGCCATTCGCTGACTTATTCCTCAAGGCAATGCCTTGACCAATCAGGGCCAAGCTGCCTGGTTTAAATTTCAAACAATGCTTGGCAGTTAACTGTCAGTCACCATCAGTGGTGCATTCTCCATGGCAATGCCACTTGCCAACCAATCAGCACTTTCTTCACATACAGTATAAATTGCTGATTTTCTCCCTTACATTGATATTCTTGTGAGGGTCCTGACGAGTGCAAGATGAAAAGTTTAGACATGTCTCTTTTTTCAGCAATACTCAAGTTCTGTACTACCGAAAGACTACTCTCAGATTCATAGCCCTGTATCTGATGCCAACCCTTCATCGCCAAAGGACTTGGCAAATGAACCCTGATTGAAACCTGCATGTGACTTTGTTTAACTTGGGAACCTTGGGGCACCATCATTGGCCACACCATCTTCATGGTGGTGGAATTTCAGTGACATGTCAAACCACAATGACCAGGACTACCGTGTTGCTACAGCTTTCTTCCACCTTCGCAGACAGTGAGACAGTGAGTCTTCCTTTGCCTATTCTGCCATTGAGGACACATTGTCTGCACTTTGTCTGCCCCCCTAACCTTGCTGTCATGGGTGGCCCTACCAGGAGCAAGTAGCTCCTGACGGCATCACTCAAGGAATCATCGGAACACACAAGCAATTCCACCAGGTTAAGGAGGCAATCCATAGGAGAAGAACAAGCCCATACATGACAATTTATCAAGTACCATTTGGAAGTCCATATATATACTGCATCAACGCACTACCAACATCTACCGCAACGAAAACTCCATCAAGTTAGTCAATCATGAATTGTCAATCCTATGCTAATATATTACCCCTAATTCCATGGACCCTGTTTTGTAACAATCTCTTGTATGGCACCTTGTCAAATGTTTTCCAGAAAGCCACAAATAGTACATCCAGTAGTTCCCTTTGTTAGTTATACCCTCAAAAACTGTATTTGTCAAACACAATTTCCCTTTCATAAAGCTGTGCTGATCGGGTTATTTGTCAACTGGCTCTTTGCATTCCACAACAGAGCCAAGTGTCACTGTCAGTAAAAGAAAGGGTGCAATGCAGGGAGGCCATTCTCCCTGGATAGGAAGGAAATAGTTGGGCAATATAGTACCATTTCTAGAAAAAGAAAATGTGGAAAGGCTATACAGAAAATTCATGGATAAAATGCTTGAACATAAAGTGTTTGTGATAACATGAACCTGCAATGTGGTAAGAATATCAGAAAAATAGCTTCCTCTGAAGACATTTACACAATGTGCATGGGCATTGAATGTTTAAAAGAGATGAGTAGATGGGAAGAAAGATGGTGCAGCTTGGTTTGTCAAGGACATCTAGGAGATTAAAAAAGATGACCCTATGAGGAGTGGGAACAATATAGCATTTTTTCCTAAAACAAGAACAAAGCCAAGTCTAGGGGCATGTCCCCTACCAACCAGTTCGAATAAAAAAGAAAACTTTTCCATCAAAATATAAGGAGGATGTTGTTATGTTCTTACAAAATAAGTCCTTGAGCATATTTGCTATATAAACATCAAGGCATCAGTCACACAAAGGATTGGTCAACATATTATTCATAGGTTCATTTATTAAGGATCAGATAGATGATAGTAGTCTTACATCATTGCAGAGCTTGGAAACGCATCAGAGCTGTTACTGGACTAAGACTGAATCACCTGATGCATTGCATCATTTCCCTTCTACTGATAAATACAGATACATATTCATATCCTTAAAGGTATACTACAACAGATATATCAAAACAGGAAAGTTACTTTAATAAGGGTTTTCAACCAACACAATATAAGTTGGGAATGTCCAAGTGGCTTAGAATTCAAGTAAGCAAATAGTGGGGGCCACAAGAGGAGGTGTACTTCTTGACTTGGTAATGGCTTGTGACTTAGACAATTTCAAAGGAAGTTACACCACACTTGAGAGATAGCCACTGTGGAAAAATTAATGTTAAAATAATGCTTGATTTACAAACAACAAGGTGAAGAGTCAGCTATTGTATCCAGAGCAGATCTGAAATTTGTAACATTAATTTACATCATGATTTAATCCAGGTCATTTGTGCATATATTACAAACAGTAAGGACACCAGCATCAATCCCCAGGGCACTCCCCTTAATCCAAGTTTCTAATCTATTCTCTACACCTTCCCAGCATCATTCTTCCAACTAGTACCTGCTGTTTCTTCTTCAGCCAATCCATTATCTACCTCCAAGTTTATTTAGGATATCCGCTGCATTAAGTTTTTAAAGTAATCTTTCATGTGTGTCTTAATCAAAGGCTTTTTGGAAATTCAGATAAACAACATATTTGGGATTCCAGTGTCTACAAGGGATGTCAGTTCTCAAGTTTAGGATGCCAGTTAGATAGGAATTTTTCCTCCAAAACTGTGTTTGGCTGCCATTTGATACACCTCAACTTTGTTCCTAATAATTGATTGCATTATTTTGCCAGTTATCAATGTAAGACTAATTTGAGTCTATAATATTTGCTTTGTCATTTGTCACTCTTTTGACAATATATAGCGCAGGTGAGCTGGATATAAGCACATAAGAACTAGGAGCAGGAGTAGGCAATTCAGCCCCTCTTGCTGGCCCCGCCATTCAAAACGATCATGGCTGATCTCATTTCGGTCTCAACTCCAATTTCCCACCCTCCCTCCATAACCTTTCAACCCGTTACTAATTAAAAATCTGTCTATTTCCTCCTTAAATTTATTCAGCGCCCCGGCATCCACTGCACTGAGGTAGTGAATTCCACAGATTCACGACCCTTTGAGAAAAGTAATTCCTCCTCATCTCTAATTTAAATCTACCACCCCTTAGCCTAAAACTATGGCCTCTCGTTCTAGAATGCCGCACAAGGGGAAACATCTTCAGGTCTACTTTGTCTATCCCCTTTAGCATTTTATGTACCTCAATTAGATCTCCTCTCATCCTTCTAAACTCTAGCGAGTATAGGCCTAAACTGCTCAATCTCTCCTCATAAGACAAGCCCCGCATCTCTGGAATCAATCTAGTGAGCCTCCTCTGAACCGCCTCCAATGCAACTACATCCTTCCTCAGGTAAGGGGACCAATACTGTGCACAGTACTCCAGGTGCAGTCTCACCAATGCCTTGTACAGTTGCAACACTTCCCTATTTTTATACTCTATTCCTTTAGCAATAAATGCCAAAATTCCAATTTCCTTCCTTATTACCTGCTGTACCTGCATACTAGCTTTCAGCGATTCATGCATGAGGACACCCAGATCCCTCTGCACTGAAGCATTCTGAAGTTTCTCTCCATTTAAATAATAAGTCGTCATTTTATTCTTCTGTCCAAAATGGATAACCTCACACTTATCCACGTTAAACTCCATCTGCCAAGTTTGCAGAAGTAAATCATGACAGTCAGAAGTTGAAGTTAATTAATGCTGGGATGGTGTGCAATTGTAAACAAATGCTGTGCTGCCCCTTATTAAATAGACATGGGGAACAAAGATAAGAAACTCATTTGGATGATGATTATAGGCACAGAGAGGACTTCAAAAACCATACAGTAAGAAATCAAGAGAAAAAGTGGGAAAAATTCAGTCAGATGGCCTTGTTTTTAAGGTGTATATATGAGGTCATCTAGTATCCACTCTCAATGGAGAGGTGACAAATTATTGAAGTTTCAAATCGTTACGCATATAGAAACAAACTATTACAATATCCAGAAAGCATTTAAAGCCCTACACATCAGTACATATAGTAGAGTATGCCTTGTATCCAATGTATTTAGTGCAGTGGGTATAATTAATAAGCAGGACACTGAGCAAGAAGACATAACATAATGTTATTCAGATAGCTTCTACGTTCATTACTTCTATCAATACCAAAGATTAAACCATCTCCTTGCCACTGTGGTGATATTTCTCTTACCTCTGTGTCTGTTGAAATGACTGGGAAAGCAATTGTAGGCATCAGTAAGTATTGCAAGAGGCTGAGGACTTTTTGTCCAGCGGCAACCACTCCATAGCCCTGGCATAGATATCCAACCCAAAGGACCTATAGCACAATCAAAAAAACAATCACAGGCTGTTCAGGTAAGCTAATGATGGTCGTGTGTTGCACAGAACCAAAGAGTGTACATATCATTAAACGGGCAGGATAATGACAGCAGAAACCAAAAGGAAAATTAAAAGCAGCAACAACAACAATGTAATTATATAGCACTTTTAATGTAATGAAATGTCCCAAGGTGCTTTTAACTTGATGAGTTTGTGCAGTCACAAAATAACCCCATCCTCTTTTAATTTTCTTATATACTCACACTTATTATAGGGAGGTGGTGGCATAGTGGCATTGTCACTGGGCTAGTAATCCAAAGACCCAGGGTAATGACCCTGGGTTCAAATCTCACCATGGCAGATGGTGAATTGGAATTTAATAAAAAATTTGGAATTAAAAATCTAATGATGACCATAAAACCATTGTCAATTGTCATAAAAACCCATCGGGTTCACTAATGTCCCTCAGGGGAAGAAACCTGCTGCCCTTACCTGGTCTGGCCTACATGTGATTCTGGATCCACAGCAATGCGGTTGACTCTTAAATAGCCTAGCAAGCCATTCCCTTTTCAAGGGCAATTAGGGATGGGCAATAGATGCTGGGATAGCCAGTGACACCCATGTCCCTTGAATGAATTTAAAAAAATATTGGTATCAAATTGATATTAACTTGGATGGGATATAATATGACTGAAGTGTAAAAAGGAAAAATGTCACACTGGTGCAATAGGGGATGTTCTCCTCAGTTTGGGGTTCAGGCATATTGTGCAGGCAGAGTAGAGAGAGCTTCATTGTGTCTCATCTAGCATTCCAGGGCAGGAACAGAATGAATTAAATCCAGAATTAGGCCCCTTCTACACTTCCCCATCAAGCATTCCTAAGATCGGTAGAACACCAGTTAGATGCAATGTAGAGAGGGCATACATCTGCATGTAATGTGTATTGTTATGAGGATATACCCCTTTATTTTTGAAAATATGATTTTTCAACTTTCAACTGACTGAAACTTTTGCAATTTGAACTGAGACAGAACAAGCTGCTTAAAGATGCAAGACCACATTCCAAGGCAAAGGTGAGAAACCAACAAATCACTCAAGGGAATGTGAAGATCTCTATTTCCTATAATCCAGGTACCCATTGAAACTCATAACTGTCAAAGGAAGAGACATGAAAAATGCAAAGCATGGGCATTGAAACAATGGCAACCACAGACAGGCTCACCCAAAACCTCTTAGAAATACACAATGGGTGAAGTATTTCAAAATAAGGCTGCCAGCCACCAGAGAGAGATTGCAAGTGACACAAGTAGTGTTCAGAAAGCCTTCAGCAGAGGAGACAAGCTGTGGGCTGCTCACTGTCTCCCTCTCACTCTTTTGGAGTAAGCATGTCACCCAGTTCAAGAAACCAAATCTACCAGAAACCAGTGAACCAAGATCTTGTAATAATTGCAACATCTTCTACATCTGACCATATCCAAGAAACCACCTAACCTAAATCAGCTACAACATTCAAAATCTATAATCCAAGGACAACCAAAGGACACTTAAATGTATGTTGTATTACTTTTCAAAAAATTGGTCTCTAACTCCCCTTATTTCTCATACTGTGTGTGTGTGTGGGCCCTAATAATGGCATGAGAGCCATCGCGTTTTTATTATTTTTCTCGGATTTAATGGTTAATAAATTTGCTCTTGCTTTGACTCAAGAAAACCTTATTTGATTGGCTCCTTATTGCTCATATCTAAATACATTCTAATTTGGAAAAGGCAAATCGCTGTAAAAAAGAAACTTAAACCTTTGTTGTGACCAACCAGGAAAGTTCAATAGAGGGGAGCCAGTTCACCCCTTCTCACCTGGTCCAAACAAAACTGGGGGCTCATATGCAGAATTGTTCCCACAGATTGATGAAAGAATTGAAAGAAGTGGGAGAAGTAAATTGTCCTTCAAAAGCAATTTAAAAACTGCAGAAGGTTTTCTTGGGTCTGTAATACTAAAGTGCTAAAATGGTCACATTTGATGTCAATGCTTTCATAGAACAGGATGAGATAACTGGTGAGAAGTTAAGGGCACTGTCTTTGGAAGAACTGAAAGGTGTAGCTAGGCACATGTGGTGGAGTTCCACCTGAAAGCTGGACAAACTGAAATTTTAGAACAGGTGGCAAAACATCCAGAGGTGGAAATTGAGGACACTGAAACAGATAAGTTAGTGGCAGAGAAATTAAGATTGGAGAAGCGGAAATTGTAACTGGAATTTGAGGAAAAAGAGAAAGAGAGAGAGGCAGGAACAGAAGGAGGAGAGAGAATTCCAGGAAAGGGAAAGAGAAAGGGAAAGGGAGTTTAAATTAAAACAGCTTGCACTGAGAAGGGAGGATCCAATGGTGCCCATTGAAGACAGCCCTGGTGAGGGAACCATCCCTAGCACAGAAATAAGAGGAGGTGGATGCTTTCTTCATCTCTTTTGAAAGAGTAGAATGGCAGCTAAAGTGGCCAGCCCAACACTGGTCCCTGCTGCTGTAGAGTAAGATAACAGAAAAAGATCACAAGATTTAGTCCCTCTTGCCTAAGGAAAGTGCAACAAGTTATGAGGCAGTAAAAAGTGCTATTTTAAGTGCATACCAGTTATTGCATGAGATGTACAGTCTGAAATTCCATACTGTCAGCAGACAGTACGCCTGACTAGACGTACCTGGAATTTGAACAGCTTAAGCAGTTCACTTTTGCCCAATGGGCATTTGAAATTGAGGCCACCTACAAAAGACTTCATGAAAAATAATTCTCCTCTAGGTGTTTGAAACCGCCATATCCTTCCCAAAAAGAACTCACATAGAGAAACAGCAGGTAACAGGGGCCAGGCAGATAGCAACACTGGCTGATGATTATGAGCTGGTCCACAAACCCTCATCCCAAAAGAAACTCTTCCTTATTTACTCCCAACCATCTGAGAAGGAGAGAAGGTGAAAGAGTTATAGGAAACTGAGCACCCTTGGAGGAGAAGGTACTGCTGGAAACAAAGGGGACCCTCCTCAGGCCAGAAAGAATGGTGCTGTGAAGAGTAAGGCCAAGAATCCTGTGTGTTTTAACTGCCACAAGGCAAGACAGCTCCATGCTGATTGCCGGAGCTTACAGGAAAAACCCCCTGGATTTGTTGGGGCACGCAAACCTTGCACAGAAAATGGGATCAGAGAGCATTATAGATCAGGCTATGGCTCTGTCTGCGACAGCAAATCCGTGTCGATGCACGGCTGTGAGTGTGGGTGAGCTTAATAAAATCCCTGAGAATTACAAGGATTTTGGGTGAGTAAACGTATAATGGTACTGAGGGATACAGGGGCCAGCCAATCTCTACTACTACCACCAGAGAGTGCAGTAAGTGCCAAGATGTCGATAAAGGGTATTGAAGGCAGATACATTCCCATCCTCTTATACTGGGTGCACCTGGAGTGCAATCTTGCGTCAGGACCGTTGACCATGGGAGTTGTCCCCAGTTTGCCTGTGGACAGGATCAACCTGATATTCAGCAATGCCCTGGCAGGAGCAAAAGTGATAGCATGCCAGTAGTCTCAGAGAAGCCAACCGAGGTCAGAGAGACAGAACAGCTGCAAGAAAAAGTTCCTGGCATTTTCCCTGACTGTGTAGTAACCCCGTCTACAGCCAGATAAACTCCGTCAAAGAAGACTGAAGTGACACTGCAGACAGATGACCCTACTGTCTGGTTATCTCTGACCTTTTTTTGGGGAGTCCAGAGGACCCTAAGAAGGAAATAAGTAGATCTTCTTTGGTTCCAGTTCAGCAAGCCGACCCACTGTTAATAAAATTAGCTCAGGCTGCCCAAACTGAAGTTCAGGCAGAGAGTACCTGCTCAAGGAATGCTTAATGCTGACTCATGTACCCAAAAGTAAAAGGTATTCTGCTCACCAGAAAAGAAGTTCCTCAACTTGGTGAATTTGTCAAAAGAGAATTCCTTAAGCTTTTTTGTAAGGAACAACTTAGTCATATTTAATTGCTAGGTTAGAGAGTAAAATTCAGCCAGTGCAGTAAATTCTGATTGATTTAATGCTTTCAGAAGTAAATTGTTTCAGTTTGGCAGAAAACAGAAGGATAAGGGTCCAGGTCAGGGAAAGGTAAGAAATGGTAAGATCAAGCCATGAAATAGAAACTGGATGGTGGGAAAGCCAGATGAAGTCAGCTGGATAGGGTAGGTGGCTTTTACTGATTGCTACATTGCTCTTATTGTCAATCTATTGTGGATTGATGTAAAATCATTTTCCCCTGAAGGCTCAGAAGGTAAACGCACTAGCTCATGTATTATTGAGCCACAGAAACCAAGAATGTCCTAGGCTTGAATCTCAGTTTATGCTTTATTAATTGATCTGCTCTTGATAAAAAAGAATTTTAATTTGCTGTTCTCTGGTGGGAAATGCTACATACTTAACAGTCATTTATCACTAATGTTAGGAAATAGAGATAGCTTAGGTAAGTTATATTGGTATTTGTAGATGTTAGGTGTGTTTTAGCTTTAAAATTTAAGTTTGATTTGTATTTCTGTATCTCTGTATTAAGAAAGGTCAAGTGGAGTTTTAGTTTCACTTTAAAAAGGTGCCTGCATTTCTAATGAGTTTTTTAGGTTGCAGATAGGATAACAAACAAGAGTAAAGGAATTGGGCTCTTGCCTAGCAACAGGGGTCCAGAGAGGCAAGTCCCTCCATAGACACACTCAGAAAAACTGAAGAAGCAGCAGTTTTAAGCCCAGTTTTAAGCCAAGACCCCAGAAAGACTGGGCACTAGGAGAGGGAGCTGCAGATTTCCCAAAAGAACCAAAAGATCCCAAAGCCAAAGGAGTGAAACAGAAACAGGGGAAAGTCTCAAGCAGATCTGCTAGTCAAAGGAAGGATAGGAACTTGAAAAAGGTCCTGTTAAGTGAAGTTAAGAGTGAGGGACAGAAAGAAAGGCTCCAAGCTTCAGATTTAAAAAGACAAAAGCTGCAAAAAGCAGATTTAAAGTGAGAACAGCTTGCAAGAGGCAAGAAGATCCAAAGAGACAACTGAAGGTCGATTTCTCTTCACTATTGGCATGTGAAGCAGTGGTACTGTTGATGACTGACTTGGTGAGAGAGAGTGCGTGGAAAACAGCTTGAATGCATGTAATGACCCAGGGAAGAGGAACATCAGGAGGAGAGTTTGAAACTCTGGAAGTGAACCCTTGTGGAAGGTGTCTGAGAGAAAGTGTCTGTTTGGAAGAGGATTCCAAGGCGAGATCTTGGAGAGTGGAGATTGGAAACCCTGGTGTGAAAAATGGAATGCAGTGAGACTGGTTGGCTCACAGTGTGACAAGTGACTGGGGGATGTTGAGGAGAAATCCATAGCATCTGGTTAATAGGCACTCTGTGGTCAGACACACCACACTCTGAAACCAAGTGACAGATGCCAGCTCAGTTTACAAGGACTGTGTATTTACTATGAACATTGAAGTATAAGATAGCTTTTGTCACTTGTGTTATCCTTACAAATCTGTATATATCTGTGAAGATGTAGGTGTGGATGAAGGAGTATTGTAACATAGTTCACCTTTTCTTGTTGAATAAATGTTTTATTCTTTTGTTAAAAGTTCATCAGCTGACTCCTGTGATTTTGTTCAGTAGCTACCCTCCACATATTTAAACAAACAAATAAAAGTTAGAATCTATCAAGCTGGATTCCACTCTGGAATCAGGCTTGTCCAGGGGCAAGCTCAGCAAGGATCGCAACACTAATTAATACCCAGAATAATCAGCATTGTTGACTGAGATTGCAAACAGTTTATCAGGGTTTCCTTAATATGAATTGTAAAGAGTTGTGATCCCTGTGGCACAGCACTCGTTACATCCTGCCAACCAGAAAATGAACTACTCTCTGCCTCCTGTCAGCTAACCAATCCTTTAACCATGCCAATATGTTACCCCCTACACCATGAAGTTTTATTTTCCGCAATAACCTTTGATGTGGCACCTTATCAAAAGCCTTCTGGAAATCTAAGTGCAGTACATCCACCAGTTCTCCTTACCTACAGAACATGTGACTCCTTCAAAGAACTCCAATAAATTGGTTAAACATGATCTCCCTTGCACAAAACCATGTTGACTCTGCCTGATTGCCTTGAATTTTTCTAAGTACCCTGCCATAACATCTTTAATAACAGCTTCCAAAATTTTCCCTATGATAGATGTTCAACTAACTGGCCTGTAGTTTGCTGAGTTCCTCCCTCCCTTTCACTTCCTGATTCACAGCTATTTCTGGGATGTTACTCGTATCATCTATAGTGATGTGAAATACCTGTTCTTTTTTTTTTAAATTCATTCATGGGATGTGGACATTGCTGGCTAGGCCAGCATTTATTTCCCATCCCTAATTGCCCTTGAACAGAGGGCATTTAAGAGTCAACCACATCGCTGTGGGTCTGGAGTCACATATAGGCCTGGAGTCACATGTAGGCCAGACCAGGTAAGGACAGCAGATTTCCTTCTCTGAAGGACATTAGTGAACCAGATGGGTTTATTATGACAATTGGCAATGGTTTCATGGTCATCATGAGGCTTTGAATTCCAGATTTTTAAAAAATTGAATTCAAATTTCACATTTGCCATGGTGGGATTTGAACCTGGGTCCCCAGAGCATTACCCTGGGTCTCTGAAATATTAGTCAGTGACAGTACCACTATGCCACCAATTCATCTGCCAGCTCCTTATTTTCCATTATGAATTACTAGATTCACTTTATATGGGACCATAATAAGATTGAATTTTACATTCAGTTTGAGGGAGAGAAGAGTGGGTCTAAGGCTAGTATTTTAAACTTAAATAAGGGCTATTATGAGGGCATGAAAGCAGAACAAGTGAAAGCGAACTAGCAATTTAGGTTAAGAGATAGGTCAATAGAGATGCAGTGGCAGACATTTCAGAAAATATTTCAGAATACGCAATAGTTACATTCCAACGAGAAAGAAAAAGTCGAAGGGGAGGACGCACCATCCGTGGTTAACTAAAAAAGTTAAAGGTGCAAAGATGGGTGGCAAATTGGAAGATTGGACAGAATATAAAATCAACAAAAAATGACAGAAGATTAATAAAGAGGGAAAAATTAGAATACAAGAGAAAGCTAGCTAGAAATATAAAGACAAATAGTAAGAGTTTCTATAGATATTTAAAAAAGAAAAGGGTGAACAAAGTGAGTATTGGCCCTATAGAAAGTGAGTCTGGGGAGTTAATAATGGAAAATAAGGAGGTGGCAAATGAAGGGAATTGAATATAAGAGTAGGGAGGTTATGCTTCAGTTATACCAGTCATTGTTGAGACCACATCTGGAATACTGTGTACAGTACTGGTCTCCTTATTTAAGGAAAGATGTAAATGCATTGGAAACAGTTCAGAGAAGGTTTACTAGATTAACACCTGGAACAGGCAGTTTGTCTTATTTTGCATAGGTCTTCACCATAGAGGATATAAGTAACATCCCAGAAATAGCTGGAAACCAGGAATTGGAAGGGAGGGAGGAACTCAAGAAAATTACAATCACCAGGGAAGTGGTACTTCGCAAATTGTTGGAACTGCAGGTTGACAAGTCCTTGGATTTCGTCCTAAGGCCCTAAAAGAAGTGGCTAGCGAGATAGTTAATGCGTTGGTTTTAATTTTCCAAAATTCATTAGATTTGGGGAAGGTTCCATTATATTGGAAAATAGCTAAAAAGGAGGGAGAGAGAAAGCAAGAAACTACAGGCCAGTTAGCTTAACGTCTGTCATAGGGAAAATGTTAGAAGCTATTACTTAAGATGTTATAACAGGGCACTTGGAAAAATTCAAGGCAATCAGGCAGAGTCAACATGGTTTTGTGAAAGGGAAATCATGTTTATCCAATTCATTGGAGTTTTTTGAAGAAGTAACATGTGCTGTGGATGAAGGGGAACCGGTGGATGTACTGTACTTAGATTTCCAGGAGGCATTTGATAAAGTGCCACATCAAAGGCTATTGTGGAAAATAAAAGCTCATGGTGTAGGGGGTATCATATTGGCATGGATGGAAGATTGGCTAGCTAACAGGAAACAGAGAGTAGGTATAAAAGGTTCATTTTCTGGTTGGCAGGACGATGAGTGGTATGCCACAGGGATCCGTGCTAGGGCCTCAAATCTTTACAACTTATATAAATGACTTGGATGATTGCTATGGTTGCTAAATTTGCTGATGATACAAAGATAGGTAGGAAAGTGCATTGTGAAGAGGGCACAAGGATACTACAAAGGGATCTAGATAGGTTAAGTGAGTGGGCAAAGGTCTGGCAAATGGAGTATGATGAGGGAAAATTTGAAATTGTCCATTTTGGCAGGAAGAATAAAAAAGGAGCATATTATCTAAATGGTGACAGATTGCAGAGCTCTGAGTTGCAGAGGGGTCTGGGTGTCCTAGTACATGAATCACAGAAAGCTAGCATGCAGGTATAGCAAGTAATTAGCTAAGCTAATAGAATGTTATCATTTATTGTGAGGGGAATCGAATACAAGAGTAGGGAGGTATTGCTTCAAATATGCAGGGCATTGGTGAAGCCACATCTAGAGTACTGTGTACAGTATTGGCCTCCTTATTTAAGCAAGTGTATACATGCGTTAGAAGCAGCTCCGAGAGATTTACTAAACTAAAACCAGGCATGGGCGAGTTGTCTTATGAGGAAAGATTGGACAAGCTAGGCTTGTAAAGTCACCTCTTAGAAGAGTAAGAGGTGACTTTATTGAAACATATAAGATCCTGAAGGGTCTTGTCAGTGCATGGGTGGATATGGAGAAGAAGTTTCCTCTTGTGGGAGAATCTAGAACTAGGGGTCACTATTTAAAAACAAGGGGTTGCCCATTTAAGATAGAGGTGAGAAATTTTTTTTCTCAGAGGGTCGTGAGTCTTTGGAACTCACCTCCTCAAAAGGCAATGAAAGCATAGTCTTTGAGCATTTTTAAGGCAAAGGTAGATAGATTCTTGATAAACAAGGAGGTGAAATTATATCGGGGATAGGCGGGAGGTTACAATCAGATCAGCCATGATCCTATTGAATGGCGGAGCAGGCTCGAGGGGTGGAGTGGCCTACTCCTGCTCCTAATTCGTACATTCTTATTTTCGTATGTAAACATTTCTCCTCATCTCCATCATAAATGGGAGATCCCTTATTTTTAAACTGTGTCCCTTGATTCTAGTCTCTCCCAGAAAGAGAAACATCCTCTCAACATCCAACTTGTTAAGTCCCCTCCGGATCTTATTTGTTTTGATAAGATCGCACGCATTCTTCTAAACTCCAATGGATATAGGCCCAACCTGTCCAACCTTTCCTCATAGGTCCTTCATCCCAAGAATTGAGTGAACCTTCTCTGAACTGCTTTGAATGCAGTTATACCCTTTCTTAAGTAAGGAGACCAAAACTGTGCACAGCACTCCAGATGCAGTCTAGCTAAGTTCCTGCACAACTGCAGTAACACCTCCCTACTTTTACATTCCATTCCCCTTACAATAAATGACAGCATTCCGTTTGCTTTCCTAATTCCTTGCTGTATTTGCATATCAACTGTTTGTGATTCATGTACTAGAACACCCAGATCCCTCTGTACCACAGAGTTCTGCAATCTCTCTCAATTTAAATAATCTACTGCTTTTCTATTCTCCGTGCCAAAGTAGACAAGTTCACAACTTCCCACATTATACACCATCTGCCATCTGCTCCCACCTGGCTGCCTATCATTCATCATTCATAAACTTGAGGTAATGAATCCAAAATTCTGCTGCCTGTATCCTAACTCGCACCAAGTTCCATTCACCTGTCACCCCTGTGCTTGCTGACCTACAATTGGCTCCTGGTCCAGCAATGTCTCAATTCTCGATTTTAATCACTATTGGTTTCTTTAGCTGCTCAGGACCTAAGCTCTGGAATTCCCTCCCTAAACCTCTCTTACTCCATCTTTTTTTAAGACCTTCCTTAAAACCTACCTCCTTGACTAAGTTTAGGTCATCTGTCCTAATAACTCTTTATATGGCCCAGTGCCAAATTTTATTTGATAATGCCCTACCCTTGGATCATTTCACTACTCAAGACTCTGTAGAAATGCAAGTTGTTGTTGTTGGCTGGGCTCTGGCAAATCTCAACAATAAATTTAGCTACCACATGTTTACATTGTATGGAAGGTTTCAGAGCACTGGCAGTAGCAAAGGAACAACCACACAAACATAAGGAGCTGCAAAAAAACGAATTGAGAGCCATAAGGACTGATGAAAACCTTTATGCTAAGTGCAATATTAGATTCCATTTCAAAGAAGTAATATGTGAGAAACTGTGTCCTACACAAATGTGTCAGGGTTTGTTTCATGGCTTCGCTGATCAAGACAGTGAGTAGCAGTGATACAGACCACAAAGTCTAGGTTCAGTTCACATTCTGTTTTAGTCTGAACCAAGTAACACTTTGAATGCTACAATTGCCCTCAGTCCCTTGAACTAATGAGGAGAAAATTTTCTAAGATTCCCTCTTTAAATGAGCCTAACCATGCATTTTTGAACATTACGTGAAGACAGAAATTAGCTCAGGAAATGCTTTCCTGTGGCTGAATTGTCTCCCAGGACTCACTGTCAAGATTCTCGTGTAAAAGGAAGGCTACTTGGGCAGATATCAGAGGGTAATCGGAACTTGTTGTACTGAAATCCAGCAAGAGTTCCAATTTTGGTCTAAATTTCCAGCTTCACACTAGCACAATAATATGGTGCAACCAGCCTCTGAGCTGAATCCAATGGCTTCATGCAGTAAATGGAGCAAATTTCTCTGCCTCTGAATATATCCTCCCCAATCCCAGCAAAGGGCAACATATGAGTATCATAAATGTTGCATTAATAGAAAACTGGGGATGGATTCAGAGGCAGATACTCAAAGGGAAAACAACACTGCTGGAAGTAGGAGGCAAAGCAGGCCAGGCATATTCCACTGAGAGAGGTGATGGTACTGGGCAGAATATTTTTCTTTATTCATTTACAGGATGTGGGCGTCGCTAGCTAGGCCAGCATTTATTGCTGATCCCTAATTGCCCTTGAGAAGGTGGTGGTGAGTTGCCTTCCTGGACAACTGCAGTCCATGTGGTGTAGGTACACCCACAGTGCTGTTAGGGTGAGAGGCCCAGGATTTTAACCCAGTGACAGTGAAGGAACGGCGATATATTTCCAAGGCAGGATGTTGTGTGGCTTGGAGGGGTGAAAGCGTTCCCATGTATCTGTTGCCCTTGTCCTTCTAGATGGTAGCAGTCGGGGTTTGGAAGGTGCTGCCTAAGGAGCTTTGGTGAGTTTCTGCACTGCACCTTGCACATGGTACACACTGCTGCCACTGTTCGTTGGTGGTTGAGGGACTGAATGTTTGTGGAAGAGGTGCCAAGCAAGCGGGCTCCTTTGACCTGGATGGTGTTGAGCTTCTTGAGTGTTTTTGGAGCTGCACTCATCCAGGCAAGTATTCCATCACACTCCTGACTTGTGCCTGATGGTGGACAAGCTTTGGGGAGTCAGGAGGTGAGTCACTCAACGCAGGATTCCTAGCCTCTGATCTGCTCTTGTAGCCACAGTATCTATATGGCTAGTCCAATTCAGTTTTTGGTCAATGGTAACCCCCAGAATGTTGATAGTGGGGCATTCAGTGATGGTAATGCCATTGAATGTCAAGGGGTGATGGTTAGATTCTCTCTTGTTGGAGATGGTCATTGCCTGGCACTTGTGTGGCGCGAATGTTACTTGCCACTTGTCACTCCAAACCTGGATATTGTCTAAGTCTTGCTGCATTTGGATATGGACTGCTTCAGTATCTGAGGGGTTGCGAATGGTGCAGAACATTGTGCAATCATCAGCAAACATCCCCACTTCTGACCTTATGATGGAAGGAAGGCTATTGATGATGCAGCTCAAGATGGTTGGGCCTAGGACACTACCCTGAGGAACTCCTGCAGAGTTGTCCTGGAGCTTAGATGACTGACTTCCAACAACCACAGCCATCTTCCTTTGTGCTAGATGTGACTCCAAACAGTGGAGGGTTTACCCCAATCCCCATTAACTCTAGTTTTGCCAGTGCTCCTTGATGCCACAGTCAGTCAAATGCTGCCTTGATGTCAAGTGCAGTCACTCTCACCTCACCTCTGGAGTTCAGCTCTTTAGTCTGTTTGAACCAAGGCTGTAATAAGGTCAGGAGCTGAGTGGTCCTGGCAGAACCCAAACAGAGCATCAGTGAGCAGATTATTGCTAAGCAAGTGCTGCTTGATAGCACTGTTGATGACCCCTTCCATCACCTTACTGATAATGGAGAATAGACTGATGGGGTGGTAATTAGCTGGGTTGGATTTGTCCTGCTTTTTGTGTACAGGACATACCTGGGCAATTTTCCATGTTGCCAGATAGATGCCAGTGTTATAGCTGTACTGGGACAGCTTGGCTAGGGCTGAGGCAAGTTCTGGAGCACAAGTCTTCAGTACTATTGTCAGAATATTGTCAGGGCCCATAGCCTCTTCAGTATCCAGTGCCTTCAGCTGTTTCTTTATAATGTGGAGTGAATTGAATTGGCTGAAGACTGGCATCTGTGATACTGGGGACCACCTGAGGAGGTCAAGATGGACCATCCGCTTGGCATTTCTGGCTGAAGATTGTTGCAAATTCTTCAGTCTCATCTTTTGCACTGGTGTGCTGGGCTTCTCCATAATTGAGGATGGGGATATTTGTGGAGCCTTCTCCTCCAGTGAGTTGTTTAATTGTACACCACCATTCAGAAAGAGATGCACGGTCAGCAAGGAGAGACTTCAGCCTGAACGAGACAGAGACCAAGTGAGTATATTTGAGAATTTGGTTCAAAGTGGGAATTCGACTGGTAAATCTTTTTCAAGTTAAATTTTAGAGTAAGGGTCAGATTCTGACCTAGAACTAACAATCTAGCACTAGCAGCCTTTAAGTAAGTTAAATAGGCGAGAGAATCAGGCAGCTGCCTTAGTCACAATTAACTGTCAATCACCTGAAAGCCATTGCCTAAATAAATGTTGATTACTGTAGTAGGAAGCTAAGCTAGAGAGTGACTCATTACAGCTCTATATAAGAAAGGAACTTTTAAAGCACACAGTCAGTAAGAGGCGCACTGTCTATGAAGGGAGACCTCAGCCTGAGTGAGACAGAGACCAAGTGAGTCTCTTTGGGAATTTGGTTCAAAGTGGGAATTTGGTGCATGGGGGAAAGAGGTGCTTTAGGTAAGATTTACTGTGAGAAGTAAAGTGTGCTGAGTGAGGAGTTCGGTGAAGGGTGGGGAGGAGGTGCTTTTTCTTCTATTCTTTTTCAGCCTCCAGTATTTGATTTCAACTTTGGAGCAGCAGTAGGAGCAGGTAAACCAATAACAGGAATTATTAACAAAAACAGAATTACCTGGAAAAACTCAGCAGGTCTGGCAGCATCGGCGGAGAAGAAATCAGTTAACGTTTCGAGCCTTCATGGCCCTTCAGCAGAACTGAAGCATAGTTAGAAGAAGGGAGAAATATAAATTGGTTTAAGGTGGGGGGTGGGGGGGGAGAGCGAGAGAGACATCGAGGGTGTGGTGATTGTGGAGATGAGCAGATAATCAAAAGATGTCACAGACAAAAGGGTCAAAGAGGTGTTTTGTCCCAGACAAAACACCTCTTTGACCCTTTTGTCTGTGACATCTTTTGATTATCTGCTCATCTTCACAATCACCACACCCTCGATGTCTCTCTCTCTCTCTCTCTCTCTCCACCCCCCCCCCCCCCCCCACCTTAAACCAATTTATATTTCTCCCTTCTTCTAACTATGCTTCAGTTCTGCCGAAGGGCCATGAAGGCTCGAAACGTTAACTGATTTCTTCTCCGCCGATGCTGCCAGACCTGCTGAGTTTTTCCAGGTAATTCTGTTTTTGTTTTGGATTTCCAGCATCCGCAGTAGCTTTTAGCTTTTTGTTTTTAACAGGAATTATTAGTTTTATCAGTACTATAAGTACTATATTGTTTTAACAGTATTGTAAAGTTTACTGGCAGTGCCAAAACCTATTGGGAGGTGTAGGCTTTATTAATTATACTTAATTAATGAGCAATTATTAATTCATTACCACATAACAGAGATGGCGGGGCAGGCAATCTTCTGTGATTGCAGGATATGGGAGCTTCTGGATACTGGTCTGATTCAGGGCAAACATGTCTGTAGTAAACGTTTGCGGCTGCAGGAACTTTGGCTCCGAGTTACTGAGCTGGAGGCTGAGCTGCAGACACTGCGGCACATCAGGGAGGGGGAAAGTTATCTGGACATTTTATTCCAGGAGGCGGTCACACCCCTTAAGATAGGGTCTTCTGATTTGGTCAGTGATCAGGGACAGGAGGGTGTGACTGCAAGTGAGGCAGGTAAGGGGACCCAGAGGCCAGGAGTGCAGGAGATTGGCCCTTGAAATTGTCCAATAGGTTTTAGGTTTTTACAGCTTGTTAGGATGAGAATGGGGGCCACAGAGTGAATGAGCTGACTGGCCATGGCACCGTCGTACAGGAAGCCATTCAAATGGGTGAGTTACAAGCAATGTAGTGGTAATAGGGGACAGTATAGTCAGAAGGATTGACACCATTCTCTGCAGCAAAGAGCATGAGTCGAGGCAGCTGTGTTGCCTGCCCGATGCCAGGATTTTGGACATCTGCTCAGGGCTGGAGAGGAACTTGCAGTGGGAGGGGGAAGACTGAGGGTAGTGTATTGAGCTGGATAGAAAACTGGTTGGCAGACAGGAAACAAAGAGTAGGAATAAACAGGTCTTTTTCTGAATGGCAGGCAGTGACTAGTGGGGTACCGCAGGGATCGGTGCTGGGACCCCAGTTATTCACAATATTATTAATGATTTAGATGAGGGAACTAAATGTAATATCTCTAAACTTGCAGATGACACAAAGCTGGGTGGGAGGGTGAGCTGTGAAGAGGATGCAGAGATGCTTCAGTGTGATTTGGACAAGGTGACTGAGTGGGCAAATGCATGGCAGATGCAGTATAATGTGGATAAATGTGAGATTATCCACTTTGGTAGCAAAAACAGGAAAGCAGATTATTATCTGAATGGCTATAAATTGAGAGAGGGGAATGTGCAACGAGACCTAGCTGTCCTCATACACCAGTCGCTGAAGGTAAGCATGCAGGTGCAGCAGGCGGTAAAGAAGGCAAATGGTATGTTGGTCTTCATAGCGAGAGGATTTGAGTACAGGAGCAGGATGTTTTGCTGCAAATATACAGGGCCTTGGTGAGACCACACCTGGAATATTGTGTCCAGTTTTGATCTCCTTATCTGAGGAAGGATGTTCTTGCTATAGAGGGAATGCAGCAAAGGTTTACCAGACTGATTCCTGGGATGGCGGGACTGACATATGAGGAGAGATTGAGTCAGTTCGGATTATATTCGCTGGAGTTCAGAAGAATGAGGAGGAATCTCAGAAACCTATAAAATTCTAACAGGACTAGACAGGATAGATGCAGGAAGGATGTTCCCGATGGTGCAGGAGCCCAGAACCAGGGGTCTGAGGATATGGGGTAGACCATTTAGGACTGAGATGAGGAGAAGTTTCTTCACCCAGACAGTGGTGAACCTGTGGAATTCGCTACCACAGAAAGTAGTTGATGTCAAAACATGGTATGTTTTCAAGAAGGAGTTAGATATAGCCCTTTGGGCAAAAGGGATCAAAGGATATGGGGAGAAAGTAGGAGCAGGCTATTGAGTTGGATGATCAGCCATGACCATGATGAATGGCAGATCAGACTCGAAGGACTGAATGGCCTACTCCTGCTCCTATTTTCTATGTTTCTACGACTCAGTTGTCATGGTCCATGATGGTACCAATGTCATAGGAAAGACAAAGAAGGAGGTTCTGCACAGTCAGTTTGAGGAGCTTGGCACCAAATTAAGAAGCAGAACCTCAAAGGTCATAATCTCTGGGTTATTACCTGAGCCACATGCAAATTGGCATAGGACAAATAAGATTAGGGAGATAAAGGTGTGACTCAAATACTTGTGTGGGACCAGTGGGTTCCAGTTCGAGGGGCACTGGCACCAGTACTGAGGCATGTGGGATCTGTACCATTGGGACGGTATACACCTGAACTCTGCTGGGACTGGTGTTTTTACGAGCCGTGTAACTAGGGAAGTAGAGACAGTTTTAAATGAAGTCGTTGGGGAAAGGGATCAAATTTGGGAAGATGTGATAAATCAAAGAGTAGAGACAAGGTAAAAGAGGTATTATTACAGGAATTGAAAGACAGGAAGGAATAGAGAATACAAATCTAACAGTAAATCAACAGAGCAGAATATAAAAAGAATAAAAGGATCAAACTCAAGGCTCTGTATCTGAATGCATGAAGCATTCAGAAGAAAACAGATGAACTGAGAGTGCACTAATAAATAAATAGGTGCGATTTGATAGCCATTACAGAGACATGGCAGCAGGAGGACATGGATTGGGACCTGAATGTTAAAGGATATAGGACATTTAGGAAAGAAAGGAAGTGAGGAAAAGGTGGAAGGGTGGTTCTGTTAGTTAATAATGGTATTAGCACAATAGAGAGGGATGACCTAAGTTCAGGAAACCAGGATGTGGAAATGATTTGGGTAGAGATCAGAAATGATACAGGCAAAAAGTCACTTGTGGGAATCATGTACAGTCCCCCTAGTAGTAACCACATGTAGGACGGAGCATAAAGGACGGTATAATGGGAGCTTATCAGAAAGACACAGTTAGAATCATGGGAGATTTTAATCTACATATAGACTGGAAAAGTCAGGTGCACAAAGGTAGCCTAGATGAGGTGTTCATAGAATGTTTCCAGGATAGTTTCTTAGAACAACATGTTCTGGAGCCAACCAGACAGCATGCTATACTAGACATGATATTGTGCAACGAGCTGGGATTAATTAATGACCTCATAGTGGAGGCGCCCTTAAGTAGCAGCGACCATAATATGATTGAAGTTTACATTCAGTTTGAGGGAGAGAGGAGTGGGTCCGAGAATATGTTTTTAAACTTAATTAAGGGCAATCATGAGGTAATCAAAGTAGAGCTGTCTAATGTGAATTGGCAAGTTAAGTTAAGGGGTAGGTCAATAGAGATGCAGTGGCAAACATTTATGGGGATATTTCAGAATACACAGAATAGATATATTCCCACAAGTAAGAAAAAATCCAAGGGACGGACACACCATTGTGATTAAATACAAAGTTTAAAGATAATATCAAACTTAAAGAGAAAGCATACAATCGTGCAAGGACAGGTGGAAGTTCAGAAGACTGGACAGAATATAAGGAACAGCATAGGATGACTAAAGGATTAATAAGGATAGAATAATTAGAGTACGAGAGAAAACCAGCCAGAAATATAAAAACAGATAGTAAGAGTTTCTATAAATATTTTAAAAAGAAACGAGTTAACAAAGTGAGCACTGGTCCTATAGAAAGTGAGTCTGGAGAATTGATAATGAAAAACAAGGAAATGGCAGGTGAATTGAACAGTTATTTTGCATCAGTCTTCACTATAGAGGATACAAGTAACATCCCAGAAGCAGATATAAATCAGGAAATCAAAGGGAATGAGGAACTCAGGAAAATTACAATCACCAGAGAAGTGGTACTGAGTAAATTGTTGCAGCTGTGGGCTGACAAGCGCCCGGGTCCTGATGGACTTCACCCTAGAGTTTTAAAAGAAGTGGCTAGTGAGATAGTTGATGCATTGGTTTTAATTTTTCAAAACTCCCATAGATTTGGGGAAGGTCCCATTTGATTGGAAGATGGCAAATGTAACTCCTTTATTCAAAAAGGTAGGGGGATGCGGGGGGAAGACAGAAAGCTGGAAACTACAGGCCAGTAAGGTTAACTGGGGAAATATCATAGCGAAAATGTTAGAAGCTGCTCTTAAAGAAGCTATAGCAGGGCAATTGGATAAGTTCAAGGCAATCAGGCAGATGGTTTTGTGAAAGGAAAATCATGCTTAATCAACTTATTGGAGTTCTTTGAGGAAGTAACACGTGCTGTGGATAAAGGGGAACCTGCAGATGTACTGTACTTAGATTTCCAGAAAGCATTTGATAAAGTGGCACATCAAAGGTTATTGTGGAATATAAAAACTCATCGTATAGTGGGTAACGTGTTGGCATGGATAGAAGATTGGCTGTCTAACAGGAAGCAGAGAGTAGGCATAAATGGGCCTTTTTCAGGTCGGCATGATGTAACGAGTGGTGTGCCATAGGGATCAGTGCTGGGACCTCAAATGTTTACAATTTACATAAATGATTTGGATGAAGGGATGGATGGCATGTTTCCAAATTTGCTGATGACAAAGATAGGTAGGAAAGTTAAGTTGCGAAGAGGACAAAAGGAGGCTATATAATGTGGGAAAACGTGAAATTGATCATTTTGAATAATAAAAAGTATAAAAGAGAAGCATATTATCTAAATGGTGAGATATTGCAGAGCTCTGAAATGCAGAGAGATCTGGGTGTCTTAGTGAACAAATCGTAAAAGGCTAGTATGCAGGTACAGCAGGTAATTAGGAAAGCTCATAGAATGTTATCATTTATTGCGAAGGGAATCGAATACAAAAGTAGGGAGGTTATGGTTCAGTTATACAGAGCACTTGGGAGACCACATTTGGAATACTGTGTACCATATTGGTCACCTTATTTATTGATGGATGTAAATGCATTGGAAGCGGTTCAGCGAATGTTTACCAGACTAATATCTGGAATGGGTGAGTTGTCTTACGACATAAGTTTGGACAGGCTAGGCTTGTATCCAGTGGAGTTTAGAAGAGTAAGAGGCAAATTGACTGAAACATATACGACCCTGAGAGGTCTTGACAGGGCAGATATGGATAGCCTGTTTCCTCTTGTGGGAGAACCTAGAACTAGGGGTCACTGTTTAAAAATAAGGAGTCGCCCATTTAAAATGGAGATGAGGTGAAGTTTTTTGCTTTCAGAGGATTGAGAGTCTTTGGAACTCTCTTCCTGACAATGCGGTGGGAGCAGAATCTTTGAATATTTTTAAGGCAGAGGTGGATAGATTCTTAGCATGCAAGATAGTGATAGGTTATCAGCGGTTGGTAGATGCAGATTTGAGATTACTATCAGATCAGCCATGATCTTATTTAATGGTGGAGCAGGCTTGAGAGGCGGAATGAGCTACTCCTGCGCCATGTTCATATGTTCACGACGAGATGTGGCAGGACTGCAGATTTTAGATCTGATCCGTTGGTTGTAGAATCGCTTTGCACTATCTGTTACTTCTTGCTTATGCTGTTTGGCATGAAAATAGTCCTGTGTTGTAGCTTCACCAGGTTGATACCTCATTTTTAGGAATGCCTGGTGTTGCTCCTGGCATGCCCTCCTGCACTCTTCATTGAACCAGTGTTGATCCCCTGGCTTGGTGTGGTAATGGTAAAGTGGAGGATATGCTGGGCCATGAGGTTAAAGGTTGTGGTTGGGTACAATTTTTCTGCTGCTGATAGCCCACAGCACCTCATGGATGCCCAGTTTTGAGTTGTGAGAGCTGTTCGAAATCTATCCCACTTAGCACAGTGGTAGTGCCACACAACACGATGGAGAGTATCCTCAATGTGAACTCGGGACTTCGCCTTCACAAGGTCACTCCTACTTACACTGTCATGGACAGATGGATCTGTGGCAGGCGGGCTGGTGAGGATGAGGTCAAGTATGTTTTTCCCTCTTGTTGGTTCCCTCATCACCTGCCGCAGACCCAGTCTAGCAGCTATGATATTTAGGTCTCGGCCAGCTTGGTCTGTGGTGGTGCTACGGAGCCACTCTTGGTGATGGACATTGAAGTCCCCCACCCAGAATACATTCTGCGCCCTTGCCACCCTCAGTGCTTCCTCCAAGTTGTGTTCAACATGTAGGAGTACTGATTCATTAATGGTGTGGGGGACGGGGGGTGGGGGGTACGTGGTAATCAGCAGGTTTCCTTGCCCATGTTTGACCTGATGCCATGAGACTTCATGGGTGCTAGAGTCAATATTGAAGACTCCCAGGGCAACTCCCTTCCAATTGTATGCCACAGTGCCACCACCTCTGCTGGGTCTGTGCTGTCGGTGGGACATTACCTGTAAGGTATGGTTCCATGAGTAGGACTATGTCAGGCTGTTGCTTGACTAATTTGTGAGACAGCACTCCCAATTTTAGCACAAGCCCCCAGATGTTATTAAGGAGGACTTTGCAGGGTCGACAGGGCTGTATTTGCCATTGTTGTTTCCAGTGCCTAGGTCGATGCCGGTTGGTCCATCCGGTTTGTCCATCTGGTGCCTGCCAACAATGGGAACCATGGCGGACGGGGAACTTAATTTGGCAGGAGGCAAAAAATGTTGGGAATCCTATTTGCATTCATTAACATCTCATGCGTGCTCATCAAAAGGCCACCTCATGGGAATTATTTTCACCCTCCAAATTAAGTTTCCTGCCAGCGGGAAATTAGAACATTCAGTTTTACAACTGTATATAAGTGAAGTGCACCAGGCGAACTTCGCTTCTTATACGACTTTGTGGTCAGTAGATGCTGCTTTTGCCTTCCTGGGTACCACTCATAACTTCATTCATTTCGAGTGCCGGTAGCACAAGCTGTACCAAGGCTGGGCTTGGGAGGCAGGAGTGGCGGGGAAGGGTGGGACAGAGACAGGACTGGGCGGGGAGAGGACAAGCGGTGAAGGGCGGGAGCCTGTCCAGGGAATGGTCATGAACCTGTCTGGGGAAGGAAGCCAGCTTGTCCGGGATATGGTCATAAGACTGTCCAGGGCAGGAAGCCAGACTCCAGGATGCATGGCCGTGCAACTATCCACAGAAGGAAGCCAGACTGTCCAGTGTATGGTCATTAGACTGTTCAGGGAAAAAAACGATATTGTCCAATGGCCGTGAGACTGTGCAGGGAAGGAAGCTAGAGTGTCTAAGGTATGGTCATGAGACTGTCTGGGGAAGGAAGCCAGGCTGTTCGAGGAAGGAAGTCACACTGTCTGGGGCAAGTTAGAGGGCTCAGCGTGGCATGCATGCCTTGATCCTGTTTTTGGGCAGGGGAGGTGTCTCTGGGCAGTGATGATCTTAGAGAAATGTGCCGAAAAGGTGTGGGCCGTGAGTTACTGCATTTGGTCCTTGGGGCTGGAAGGATGGTAGTGGGAATCAGAGGGCACAGTCACAGTCAGAGGAGGAAGTTGGATAGTTAGATCCGGTATGTTGGAAGTTCAAATCTCATGGGGAATAGTGGATGGTCTCATGGTGGGGAGGAGGTTGATCTCTGAACGTGAGGCTTCAGCTGGCCTCGGGAATGAGAAAGTCAGGGTCAGGAGGAGCAAACTGAAGGGAACAGGAGGCATATCAGGAATATCAACATAAATAATAACCTGCTCAAGTGTAATGGGGAGGCTGAATGGTGAAAGGAGGGAGAGGAATGAGGAGGTGTCATGAAGATATTAACGTATATGTTATTGGAAATTATTTTAAATTGGGCTTGTAGTAGGGTCTGTGTCTGTGGGTGTGAGTGTGTGTGTCTTAATTGGATTAAAGACAGCTAGTCTGGGTGTTTTGATGTATAGTGGTTTTGAGATGTTAAACAGTAAGGTAGAGGGGACATTTGCATTTTGTTGAACAAACCAAGCCTTTACCAACTGTTGTGTCATAACAGGAGGTGGTAACTATGGAGGAGGATGGCAGGAACTTGGTGGGTGACAGGGCAGATTGGAATGTGCTGGAAGCACACTCCAATTCTAGGCACACTGTCTTCGAGTCTTGAAAGTTATGGTGCAGTTATAAAAAACTATCAAAAAAACTATATGGGTGGGTCTCAAAGTGGTTGGGAGGAGTTAATGACTCCTGAGTAAAGAGGCACCCTGTTAATTATTTGCTCAAGCTATGGAGAACCAGGTTCAGCTGAGTACTGTTCTCAAGGCTCAAGAAGCCCACTGGAGGAGCTTTGCTGCATGACAAATGGGTCACGTTCTGGCATTAAGTATGTGTGATTGGCCATCTTCTCCTGCCAGAGGAAGAAAGAAGTAATGGAAGTGAATTCCTCCAAGGGGCACGGCTGCTGGACAGCAGCCAGACGCACACTCCAGACCTCCATACTCCCTGCTAAATGGTCATGGCTTGATGAGATCATGCCAAAAGCTTTCCATCATGCCAAGGCTATGTTTTCTCCATACACTGCATAGAGTCATGGAGGCAAGCTGAAAATTGCGAAATGGAAGGTTCTCACACATGGCTGTCATCATTCAGTCAATGTACAGTCATGTATGAAGGGGAGGAACACCCATCTGTGGTTCTCCATAATGTCCTTCACCTGGAAGGTGTAGGGTGGGGATGCCATGTCTAAACAGAGGCCAGGCCAAAGACTTAGCAATGGCTTGCTGGCTTGGAATAGAGGAAAACCTGTTAAGGATATGCTCAAAAAATATATCAGATCAATTTGTTCATAGGTCCAAAGAGGCATTAAGGATGCAGGCTGCAGGAAACCCTGCACTTGTTCTGGCTCTCATGCAAATGAGGAGAAGAAGGGCCCATTGCAGATTGGCACAGGGACAGGAGGAGCAGCGGCCTGAGCAGCAAGAGGGAGCAGGGCCCCAAGAATTTCAAGATGCTCCCGAAGAGAGGCAAATGCAATGGCAACCATAGGCCTGACTATGGGTATGTTGCAGGTGCTGCTCATATATGGAAATGAACAAAAGGCAATGCCTCGGGCCCCTTCGCTTGTCAAGGGATGTGGTAGATCATATTTGCCAGCTTTTTAGGGACGACCACAAGGACTTAGAGGGCATCTCTTGCCAGTGACACTGAAGATTACCGCCACATTGAACTTTTCTGCCTGCCGTTCTTTCCAGGGCTCCACTAAAGACCTGTGTGGCATCTTCCAATTGGCGATACATAAATGCATACGGGAGGTCACAGATGCCCTATTCATGGGAGCATACCAGTATGTCCAATTCTGCATAGGTGCTGAAAGCTAGGCATGTGTAAGGGGAGGAACAGCCAGAGCAGTGAGATTAGCAGCGATGCCTGGTTTCCCGCAAGTGCAGTGCACAAATGACTGCACACGTGGCCTTGAGAACTCTCTGGTTACCTCTGGAATTTGAATGTTACAAAGGCAATGTTCAACTACAGTCTCTCACCCATGAAACTGCATTTACAATGAACCTTGCCACTCACTTGGATGATTTTAATACCCACGAGTAACCCTCATCAATCTGCATTGAGTGGTGATCTTGAGGGGACAAATGATGCTCCTCCCTGTGGACCCAACTATTTGGTTCTGCCTGGTCGGCCCCCCTTTGGGAGCAGGTGTCAGAGTGACAGGAGTGCATCGCTGGCAAATTATGATGTCCAACCACTTATAAACTGCCATGCACACTGATGGTGCAGGCATGGGTGAAATCGCTATTCTAGTTAAAGGCCCCATGAATAATCATACCATCCACCCACAACTGACATCATAGCAACAGCAGCAGAAGCTGCAGTGACCTTGATGAACACATTTTCCAAGGTCAGAACATGGTGAGCTGTAAGAAATGGCTGACATGCTGAGTGGCCAGACAGTACGCTGACAACTGATGGCCAGTGCTTAATTTTACACATGTGGGATTATAGACCAGTTACTCTGGTGATAATGTGGGAGAACTGAATCAATAGAAGTTCCTGATCGGACTCTGATGGGGCCAACATTGTAGAGCCTCAGCTGCCCGCGAACATTGCAGCAACTATTAGCAAGATGAAATCCATGAGAGCTGCGAACAGTTAAATTGACCTTATATTTACAAGTGTCCAAACCATATACAAGTGTACACCAGTGCTTTAGTACTTCTTATTTTTTCTAACTGTGCTGCTATGTCTTAGTGCAGTCCCAACATCCATAGTTGAGGTGGTGGCAGCCTGCTGACTTTGTTGACTGTGATGACTTTGGCGGGTGTCCTCTGATAGCCTGAGGCCCAGAAGGCCCTGGCCTGCTAAAGGCCTCGTGCATGTGCATCCTCCTCGGCTTGACCTGCTGGAGGTGATGGGGTCATTGGCTAAGGGGAGGTGGAGCGGCAGGGCACTCTTGGAGTGAGCTGCGACGATGCCCCCGAGGTGCCTGGGTGGTGCACTTTCCACCCTGTGGTTGCCTGATAGCACCTCCCTGATTCCCTGAGGAGAAGAGGCACTTGGAGGTAGATCGAGGTTCCCCCATTCCCCTCTTACCTAGCCATTGGTGCACTGCATCCATGGCTAGAGCACACATCTGGCAGAATCTGCGTGTTCTGTTGGACCTGAGTCTCCAAAGTGGGTGCCACCCTTTCCGTAGAGGCAGCCAAGCACTTGCATGCTTGAGCCACACCAGCAGACAAAAAGAACCTGCTTCTTCCAGCCTCTGGCAACTCTGCCTGATGTTCTCCTGCCTGTCTCTGCATCTCCAACAGGTCTCATAGGGAAAATCCAGAGGGTCGTCAACTGCTTTGGGCTCAACAGGGATCTGGCCTCCAGCACTCCTCCGAGTGTCAGAGATCTTGGTTGTCACTGCCTCCAGCAGCTGTTGACCCATCTGTACTGTGCTCACCAGGCTGTGACCCCGCCTACTCTAGAAATAGGACCCACCGAGGTGAATGTATCTGTGCTGGTGGAGGGTGCCGGTGAATGCCATGATGGTTCTTCCTCTGAGGACTCTGAGGCTTCCTCTTCAGAAGTGGGCTGGGAGCTGGGGCTGGGGCTGTGGCATGTCCTGGTTGCTGTCCTCTCCCGTTTTTTGCTGGGACCTGAAATAGAAGAAAGAGAGATTTAGTGATTGACTAAGGAGGCTTGCAAATGAAAGGCAACTCACAGTACATGTGCACATATTAGAATTGCAGATTGGATGCATTCTCACTGGGATCCTGGGGGAGCCCGATCTCGCCTTCCACGCAGGCACGATCACGTTCCTCCCCGATTATCTCTGTGGCCTGTTCCTCGAAGGTGGTCAGCTGACAAATTTCAGCCATACCCCCTCCGGTCTTTTTTTCTTATTCATTCAAGGGATGTGGGCTTTGCTGGCTAGGGCAGCATTTATTGCCCAACCCTAATTGCCCTTGAGAAGGTGGTAGTGATCTGCCTTTTTGAACTGCTGCAGTCCCTCCCACAGTGCTGTTAGGGAGGGAGTTCCAGGATTTTGACCCAGCAACAGTGAAGAACAGCGATATATTTCCAAGTCAGGGTAGTGAAAAACTTGGAGGGGAACTTCCAGGCGGTTGTGTTCCCATGTATCTGCTGCTCTTGTCCTTCTAGATGGTAGTGGTCGTGAGTTTGGAAGGTGCTGTCCAAGGAGCTTTGGTGAGTTTCTGCCGTGCATCCTGTAGATGGTACACACTACTGCTACTGTGTATCAGTGGTGGAGGGAGTGAATGTTTGTGGATGAGATGCCGGCCAGGTGAGCTGCTTTGTACTGGATGTTGTCAAGCTTCTTGAGTTTTGTTGGAGCTGCACTCATCCAGGCAATGGAGAGTATTCCATGACACTCCTGATTTGTGCCTTGTAGATGGTGGACAGGCTTTGGAGATTCAGGAGGTGAGTTACTCGCCGCAGGATTCCTAGCCTCTGACCTGGTCTTATAGCCATTGTATTTATATGACTAGTCCAGTTCAGTTTCTGCTCAATGGTAACCCCCAGGATGTTGATAGTGGGGGATTCAGTGATGGTAATGTCATTGAATGTCAAGGGGTAGTGGTTAGGTTCTCTTTTGTTGGAGATGGTCATTGCCTGGTGCTTGTTTGGTGCTAATGTTACTTGCCACTTGTCAGCCCAAACCTGGATGTTGTCCAGGTCTTGTTGCATGTGGACGTGGACTACTTCAGTATGTGTGGAACTGCGAATAATGCAGAACCCAAATTAAGCATCAGTGAGCAGGTTAATGCTAAGCAAATGCTGCTTGATAGCACTGTTGATGACCCCTTCCATCACTTTACTGGTGATGGAGAGCAGACAGGTGGAGCGGATTTGTCCTGGGCAATTTTCCACATTGCTGGGTAGATTCCAGTGTTGTAGCTGTATGGCAACAGCTTGGCTAGGGTTGGCAGACTCAGTGGTGATGTCCCATCTGCTGACTGTGTGTGACATGTGCACACCTTAGACAGCCTGATACTCCTATGGGAGTGTCAGTTTGCAGTGAGTGGACAGTGCACTTATCCTGACAGAGCGCAGCAGTCATCCTTTTCTTGCACTGCACGCTGGTTCTTTTTTGGGTCCCACAGGTGCTCACCATCCCGACTTCCTCCCAGGCCACCGTGGTCAGATTGGAGGGAGTCCTGCACCCATCACGGGGAAGCAGGACCTCCTGCCTTTCCTGGACGGCCTGGAGGAGAATCTCCAGGGAGGCATCACTAAATTGTGGGTCTTTAGGTTGTTTATGTTTCGGGGCCGTCCTGGGCAAATTATCCAGATCTTCTGGCCTGCGGCGAGAGAATGGCTGTCTGGGTGCCCTAGAAATATGGCGCACAGACCTTCAAGCCCATGAGGTAATGGTGGGGCAGACAACTTCCTGCCTGCCCCACCATAAGATTCGCTGTGCTCCTTGCTGATGCATAAATAATTAGGTGAAGAGCGCAAGATTGCATGTATTCAGCTGTCCCACTGCCCAGCGGGAATTACTCCGAATTCCATGCTCGCCACTGAATGTAGACTTCAGAGCAGAAGATTTCGTCCTGCAGATGCTGGAAATCTGAAATAAATACACAGGTTCTGATGAAGGGTCATCATCAACCTGAAATATTAACTCTGTTTTTCTAGGCAGAAGCTGCCTGACCTGCTGAGTATTTCCAGCATTTTCTGTTTTTATTGGTGGTACTATTTTTCTGAATTCTCCTCACTGCCCAGCAGCTTATGTCGGTAAGCTTATCTTGGGTGGGCACTCTTCATCCTGAGCACTCACCTCACTCCTTTATGGCTATGTGTTGGGAGGAGGTGGATTTAACCAATCCATTCTGGAGCAACTGACATTTGTCTGAAACAGGCCCACATAAAAAGGCCCACACAGAGCTTGTGGATCTGACCATGATAACAGCTCTGCCTCTACACAGCACACTACCAACCAAGAGACTTTCAGACCTTTCTTCTCTTTCCCCTGCTCACCCACCATGTGCTGGTGGCAGTAAATCTAGCATCCCAGCCCACCATGTACTACTGTCTCATTCACTGCCTTGAATCCAGGTACTGTTAGAGTTCGTATCCAAAGCTGAACAGGACAGAAGATTAGAAATAATAGTTGAAAAAGGTAAAGTCAAAAAGAGAAAAGGGTTGAGGAGAGATACAGCCAAGTGAATCAATGTTCATTCTAACACTGATTTAATTGTATTATATCAGTCCTGAAAGCAATAGCATTCTATTGGCCTTAAACCCCTGAACAACAGGCATGATGGAGAAACAGACACTAGAGTGAACTGCAAGTAGAAACTGGCAGTTCATAATCATGTAGTAACAGGGGAGTGCAGATCCATACTGCACCTGTCAGCTTCCTCTGCTTTTGTGGCATTTTTTTTATTTGTGCCCTTTCTCTGAATTCCCCAAATCATGCACAATATATTCGCAGCAACTGATTACTGCCTTATTCCTGATGATTACATCCTCCCTTATTCTTAGCTATTCCTTCTGTATTGGTTATTACACCATTATTTCTGCCTTATTGCCTGTAACCATGGAGCTTTTCCCATCTTACTGATGATTTCAGAGCTATTCCTGCCTTGATACCAGTGATTACAGTAATCCCACTGCTACTTCTACCAACAATTCCAATATTTACTGAAGTTTTCACACTTCATTCCCAATTAATACAGTGATATATATACATCATTCTCCATGACTATTGGACTATTCCTATGTTTAGTTATTCCTGTCTAGCAATAAGAGCAATATTTATCTCTTAAGGTTGCTGGTATATAATAGCATGGCCTTCATATAGGTCACCAGGCAACAACAGCACACTGTGGATAATGTCCTACAGGCTGTACTCCATATTAAAGTGGAAAATATCGCTTGAATGTAACCAGTATCAACCCTGAACTATATTTATATCCTCCCATTTGCACAGTGGACCATATAATGAGTGTGCTATTGAGACTGTATAATTTAGGCCAAATAATAAGCGGAAGTACGACTTTGACTAATGGTATCATATGTTATGACAAAATATTCTATGATTCCTGCCCAAAGACTTACCAGGATCTGGGACAGGACACAGAAGAGAACACTGTAGCTCGCTCTCAGACAAACTCTTTTCATCCAGCCCCCTCGATTCTCCTGGCTAAGCTTCAAAGAATTCTGGGATTTCTCTGGATTGGCCACATCTTCCCCCTGGGGACTGCATTGAGTCAGTGCCCCCATTATTCCTCTCTCCTACCAGTGCCTCAGAATAATCTGCAAATAGAAACAAGAGCAGGATGAAGATGAGAGTTAATCAAAATACATCCAGAGCAATGAGCTGCTCTTCACACTCGATGTGATGGTTCATTCTTTAAGGCTGTTCGTGATGTCTCAATCCCAAGTGGTAAATGCAGAGCTGCATTCAACTGTCATGTTTTATTCATTGTGTGTTGCTGTTGCTTCTTTTGGAGAAAAAAAAGCTAACCCACACATGAGTGGGAGGACAAATCATTGTACGCAGTTGAGGAGTAATGGAAAATTTTACACGAAGGTAAAGACAGGCAGCCAATGACAGGCAGAATTGATGGAAATTGCAGAGAAAGAGATGTGAGAGAGAGAGAGAGAAAAAGAGACCAGGAGAGAGAGAAAAACAGAAACAGATGTTAACAAATAGACTCGGGGAAAGAAAGAACTGTACAAATGCAGAGAATCATGAAAATGCAGAGTGGTGTGAGAAACATAACTATAGACAAGGGGAACAGAAAAACGAAGGAGAACCATAGAAATCAAGACCGAGAGATGGAAATATAATCATAAGCTTAAACATTGCTGACTGTGCAAATTCAGAATAAACTGGGTGATGTGAGTATTTTCACTGTTGCACTTGTATGGGCATTTACTCATGACATTTGAGATTTGCATATATTATTTATTCTGCACAAGCTACTGCCTTTACAGCAGCTTGAAGAAGTATTCAGAAAATGACTCACAGTTAATGTTAATTTAAAGGATTCCAATAGCAATTTAAATGGCTGCATTCTCGCTTGCAACATAAAGAAAGGGCTTATGGGTCACACACTGCCAGATTGAGCTCATATGGTAGAAAATGAAGGCAAAGACTTATACAGCAAGCTTGACAGCAGATGGATGATAATGGTGAATACTATCACCAACACCCAGAGGATCTGGAGCAAAAAGACAAGGTGGTATACTTAAAGAAAGCTGCTGGAGTAAGGGTGCAAAACACCTCACCATGCCAAGTAGCTGCCCAAGTATGTTATTAATATTGTATAATTTAGGTCATTACCATAAAATATTCCTCATAGTCTGATAGTGTTGCTCCATCCAAAGAGCTCACATAGTCTTACAAGATTTTGAATGTTGTGTGGCTATATTGCACTGGAACAACTCACAAGTGACACTGTCACACTGAAATTTTAAAGAGGCTTTACACAACAAATCCTCCATCACAGTTTTCCTGCACGATGCAAGGTCATTTACTGAAACTCAGGAGAAGCACTTGTATTTCACTATAGGAGCTCTTTAAACTTGCAGCATTTCAAAACTACTCTTCTAGTTCCTCTGAAGATGGTACATCAGAGTGTAAAACAGAGTGGACCCAAATTGCAGATAAGTCCATGAACATCAATTAATTCCTTTCAACAGACGGTTAGCACTGAGGGAGTACGGTAAGGGTGAAGTCAGAGGCCTCCTCTAAGCTCAGGGCTACGATTAACCTGCTCTTTTCAAATTTTTCCTCCTATTTAATCACTCACACATGGTATACACACCACAAAACCTTCATATACAACATATTGCAAGATTCTTTGTGACAGAGTAAAATACCAGCATGCAACTATAATGGTATCTAAAACGCAATGTTGAGTGGTCTGAAAGTCAGTGAGCTAAGGAACTCTCAATTCTCTGGTCCTTGCAAGGAAAAATTCTAGCAGCATTATCACTTTTACTGGCAGGAATTTTGAGGCAAGAGAGATAGAACTACAGAAAGAAAAAAAACATGGATACCAAAGAGAGGCAAATAGAATAAGTTAGGAGAGACAATAGAACATAAGAAATAGCAGCAGGTTTTGACCTTATGGACCTTCAAGCCTGCTCCACTGTTCAATAAATTCATGGTTGACCTTTGACTTCAACTCCACTTTCTTGTCCATACCCCATATCCCTTGATTCCCTTACAGCCCACAAATCTAGCAATCTTCATATGGATATACTTCAATGACTTCAATCTTCAATCCACAGTCCTCTGGGGTAGAGAATTCCAAAGTTTTGCAATGATCTGGATGAAGATTTCCCCTGATGTCAGCCCTAAATGACCAACACTTTATTCTGAGACTACACCCTCCAGCCAAACGAAACAGTCTCTCAGCATCTACCTTGTCAAGCAGAATCACAGAATTTTAATGGCATGGAAGGAGGCCATTCAGCCCATCGTGTCTGTACCGGCTGTCCAAATTAGTATTATGACCTAGTGCCATTGCCCTGCCTTTCCCCCGTACCCCTGCACATTGTTTCTATTCAAATAATCATCTAAGGCCCTCTTGTATGCCTCGATTGAACTTGCCTCCGCCACATTTCCAGGCAGTGCATTCTAGACTCAAACCATTCGTGTGAAAGAGTTTTCAAATATTTTTATATTTCCATGAAATTACCTCTCATTCTTTTAAACTCAACAACAACAACAACTATATATAGCATCTTTAATGTAATGAAATATCTCAAGGTGTTTCAGAGAAGCATTATCAAACAAAGTATGATACCGAGCCACATGAGAAGATATTAAGCCAGATGACCAAGAGCTTGGTCAAAGAGGTAGGCTTTAAGAAGTGTTTTAAAAGAAGAAAGTGTGATAGAGAGGCAGAGAGGTGTACAGAAGCAATTCCAGAGCTTAGGGCCTAGACAACTGAAAACATGACCACCAATGGTGAAGCAATTATGATTGGAAATGCACAAGAGGCCAGAATTAGAGGAGCGGAGATATCTTGGAGTGCTGTGGAGTTGCAAGCAATGACAGAGGTAGGGAGGGAGAAGAGCATGGAGGGATTTGAAAACAAGGATAAGAATTTTAAAATCAAGACGTTGCTTGACCAGGTGACAATGTAGGTCAGCAAGCACAGTAATGGTAGGGTAACTGGACTTGCTGCAAGTTATGGGCAGAGATTATAGTCCAATTCCATTCCATCTTGCCTCATGGGACAATCCTCTTATCCCAGGAATCAACCTAGTGAACCTTGGTCGTTCTCCCATTAAGACATTATTCCTTAGGTATGGAGACCAAAACTGTGCACAGTTCTGTAGGTGTGGCTTCACCAAAGTCCTGTACAATAGCTGGAAGACCTTACTCTTGTATTTCAACCCTCTTGTAATAAAAGCCAACATACCATTTGCCTTCCTAATTATTTGCTGTACCTGCCTTTGGTGTAGTGGTATTGTCACTGGACTTGTATTCCAGAGGCCCAGAGCAATTTTCTGGGGACCTGGGTTTGAATCCTATCACAGCAGATGGTGAAATTTGAATCAATGAATACCTGGAATTAAAATTCTGATGACAACCATGAAACCATTGCTGATTGTCCTAAAAACCCATCTGGTTCACTAATCTGCTGTCCTTACCTGGTTTGGTGTACATTTGACTCCAGGCCCACAGCAAAGTGGTTGACTCTTAAAAATACCCTCTGAACAAGGGCAATAAATGCTAACCTAGCCAGTGATGCCCACATCCCATGAACAAATAATTTTTAAAAAAAACTTTCTATGTCTTGTATATAACCACACCCAAGTTCTTTTGAACACTAACATTTAATTAACCTGGGGCACATATTTTGGCAAAAGATGCAGGATGTGAGGAGGAACTTTTTAATGCAGCAAATGCTGCAACTCCTGGAACGCGCTGCCCATGAGGGTGGTGATAGTCAATGATGTCAAAAGGAAATTGGACTGGCACTTGAAGGAAATAAACCTGCAGGTCTACATGGATCGAGCTGGGGAGTGGGACTGACGAGATTGCTCTGTGGAGAGTCGGCATGGACTCCATGGGCCAAAAGGCCTCTTTCTGTGCTGTAAATAACTCTATGACTCTCACCATGTATAAAATTTATATTTTTCTATTCTTCCCATGAAAATAAATAAACTTATATCTGCCACCTTCTGGCCTATGCATTTGACTTGTCTTTGCAGACTCTTTGGGCCAGATTTACACCATTGAGGCAGGTAACGTGAATCAGGAAATTTCTCAGCTCAGCGCACCCCCTCAGGAAGAAATGCCCCAAATGGCGTGATATTTATTCTGGGCAGGGTGGAGGGGTTGCGTGCAGGTGCAGGACAGAGTCAGGCTCATGACCTCCAGACACAGATCGGAGGTGGCCACAAGGGCTGCTGAGTGCCGAAGGGGACTGGTTAAAAGTGATTAAAAGGACTGCTTTGGTTCCCAGTTGTTTTGTTAAATGCTAGGCCCTCTGGCCCTTATCCTTCACACCCCCTCTCACCCATCCACTCCCAATGGCTCCTCATACCCTCCATGCCAATCCATGCCCCCCCCACTCATCCTTATAGCCCCTATGCCAACTTAGTGCCAACTCTTGCTAATGTCCCCCCACCCTTTTCCCCTGCACCCTGCATGCCAACTCACCCAATATCCAATATGGGCAGACCTCAGGTGCCATGCTGAGATGAAATTAAATAAATTTCTAAGCATCTATTACAGACTTCACTGTACAAAAAGAACACTCATTCATTAAAGCCCATTCAATAAATTTAAATCCCCTCAAATACTTAATTCCTCATAAAAACAAATATTTGTATTCATAACCCCACATCAAAGACATCCAATCCTTTAATAACCTCTTTGCGTTTTCAATTTGCTTACACACCCCCACATCCCCTAGTGTGTTAATAACATGCTGTAGAAACAGTTACACAGTAATAATACTGTAATGATAGCCCTTAACATTATGTCAACAGACATCTGTTGAAACAGATAGAACAGATTTTCTTTTAGTCTCACAGACACAGGCAGGCAATTATTGGTAAATTTTAAAGAGCAGGGGATTTAAATAACTTGATAGCTTGACAGTTTAACATACTTTATCTGCCCTTCAAGAGCATTTATGTCGTGGAAGAGGCTGTTTCTGGAGCAAAAATCTGATCTGCTTGTCCTGTGTAGAATTTAAATGGCCCTGCCGATTTGTAATTTGTATATGTGCACTTCATGGCCCTGCACCCACCCTCTTTCCCCTTCCAACGAGAATGGCATCTGCCAGAAATGGGGGCAAACTTCCAGATTTGGGTCCATCCACTATCTTTAAAGGACCGCGGTCTCCACAACTCTGCAAAAACCTGGCCCTTTTCTCCTCACAGCTTACTTTCCCACATAGGTTTGTATCATCAGCAAACTTGGGTACGTTTGATATGATCCACCAGTCTTTGGGATGTACAGCCTACATACCTAGCATCACGCTGGCACTGAAATTCATATACCACATTACTCATTTGTGTGATATCCAGAAAGTCATTTTGGCTTGACGGCAGCATCCTGTTAGTGGCGAATACCACTCGTGCTGCTACTGCATAGTAGCAGCATGAAACAGCTAGCTTCACCTGTTGCTCATTTTTTTGAGATATCTTGCCCTTCCCGGATAATCTGAAGTAGGCTGGGCACTTTTCAGGGCCTTAGGCCAGTCAGTATGAGGCACATGGTCAGAGAGGGGAGATTTCGGCCTGAGTGAGACAGAAACCAAGTGAGTATATTTGGGAATTTTGTTCAAAGTGGGAATTCAACTGGTAAATCTTTTTCAAGTTCAATTTTAGAGTGAGAGCCAAATTCTGACCTAGAACTCGCAGCATTTAAGTTAAATAACCCAGTTAAACGGGCAACTGCCTTAGTCACAGCTAGAGAGTGACTCATCACAGCTCCATATAAGAAAGGGACTTCTAAAGCGCACGTTCAGTTAAAGGCACACAGTCAGTGAGGAGAGACTTTGACCTGCATGAGACAGAGACCGAGTGAGTATATTTGGGAATTTGGTTCAAAGTGGGAATTCGGTGCTTGGGGAAAGAGGTACTTTAGGTAAGATTTACTCCAAGAAGTAAAGTGTGTTGAGTGGGGAGTTCTGTGAAGAGCGGGGAGGAGATGCTATTTCTTTTACTCTTTTTCAGTGTCCAGTTTTTGATTTCCATTTTGAGCAGCAGAAGGAGCAGGTAAACCAGTAACTGGCATTATTAGTTTTATCAGTACTGTAAGTACTGTATTGTTTTATCAGTATTGCAAAGTTTACTGGCAGTGCTGAAAGCTATTGGGAGATGTAAGCTTTATTAATTATAATTAATTAGCAATTATTAATTAATTAACACATATTGAAGATGGCAGGGCAGGTGATGTGCTGTGATTGCAGAACGTTGGAGCTCCTGGATAACATTGTGATCCAGGGCAAACACATCTGAAGTAAGTGTTTGCCCTGGATAACATTGTGATTTAGGGCAAACATGGCTGCAGTAAGTGTTTACAGCTGCAGGAACTTTGGCTCCGAGTTATTGAGCTGGAGGCCAAGCTGCAGACACTGTGGCACATCAGGGAGGGGGTAAGTTACCTGGACGCTTTATTCCAGGAGGTGGTCACACCCCTTAGGATAGAGTCTTCGGATTTGGTCAGTGGTCAGGTAGAATAAGGTGTGACAGCAAGTGAAGCAGGTAAGGGGACCCAGAAGATAGGAGTGCAGGAGCCTTGGCCCTTGCAATTGTCCAACAGGTTTGACTTTTTTTTAGTTTGTTTAGATGAGAGTTTGGGCTGCAGGGTGGATGAGCTAACTGGCCATGGCACTGTGGTACATGAAGCCATTCAAGCAAGAGGTGTTACAAGGAATGTAGTGGTGGTGGGAACAGTATAGTCGGAGGGATTGACACGGTTCTATGCAGCAAAGAGCATGAATCCAGGCGGCTGTGTTGCCTGTCCAGTACCAGAGTTCGGGGCATCCGCTTGGGCTGGAAAGGAACATGCAGTGGGAGGGGGATGACCCAGTCGTTGTGGTCCATGTGGTACCAATGACATAGGCAGGACAAAGAAGGAGGTTCTACAAGCCAGTATGAGGAGCTTGGCACCAAACTAAGAAGCAGAACCTCAAAGGTAATAACCTCTGATTATTACCTGGCCCACATGCAAATTGGCATAGGACAAATCAGATTAGGGAGATGAATGTGTGGCTCAAAGACTGGTATAGGAGAAGTAGGTTCTGGTTCTAATAGTTCTAAAGTGGGATCTGTACCACTTGGACGGTCTACACCTGAACCGTTCTGGGACCAGTGTTCTTGCGAGCCGCATAACTGGGGAAGTAGAGAGGTTTTAAACTAAGTAGTGGGGGCAAGGGTATAAATTTGTGAAGACGTGGTAAATCAAAAAGTAGAGACAAGGCAAAAGAGAAAGGTATTATTGCAGGAAATGAAAATCAGAACATGACAGGAAGGGATAGAGTGTATAAATCTATCAGTAAATCAACAGAACAGACTAGAGGCTCTAAAAGGAATAAGAAGATCAAACTCAAGGCTCTGTATCTGAATGCACAAAGCATTCGAAACAAAACAGATAAACTGAGAGTGCACAAAGAAATAAATAAGTACGATTTGATAGACATTACAGAGACATGGCTGCAGGGGACATGGATTGAAACCTGAACGTTAAAGGGTATAGGACATTTAGGAACAACAGGAAGCAAGGGAAAAGTGAAAGGGTAGCTCTAAGATGGAAGCATGGCTCTGTTAGCTAATAATGGTATTAGTACATAGAGAGGGATGACCTAAGTTCAGGAAGCCAGGATATGGAAATGGTTTGGGTAGAGATGAGAAATGGTAAAGGCAAGAAATCACCTGTGGGAGTCATGCACAGGCCCCTCAATAGTAACCAAATGGTATGATAGAGCATAAAGGAAGAAAAATTGGGAGCTGGTCAGAAACGCACAACAATAATCATGGGAGATTTTAATCTACATATAGACTGGAAAAGTTGGATAGGAAAGGGAGCCTAGATGAAGAGTTCATAGAATGTTTCCAGTATAGTTTCTTAGAACAGCATGTTCTGGAGCCAACCAGAGAGCAGGCTATACTAGGCCTGGTATTGTGCAATGTGATGGGATTAATTAATGACCTCATAATGGAGATACTGAGATAGTTGATGCATTGCTTTTAATTTTCCAAAACTCTCTAGATTCAGGGAAGGTCCCATTAGATTGGAAGATAGCAAATGTAACTCCATTATACAAAAAGGGAAGGAGACAGAAAGCGGAAACTACAGCCCAGTTAGCTTAACATCTGTTATAGGGAAAATGTTAGAAGCTATTATCAAAGAAGCTCTAGCAGGGCACTTAGAAGCTCAAGGTAATCAGGCAGAGTCAACATGGTTTTGTGAAAGGGAAATCATGTTTAACCAACTTATTGGAGTTCTTTGAGGAAGTAACATGTGCTGTGGATAAAGGGGAACCTGTGGATGTACTATACTTAGATTTCCAGAAGGCATTTGACAAAGTGCCACATCAAGGGTTATTGCGGAAAATAAAAGCTCATGGTATAGTGGGTAACATATTGGCATGGATAGAAGATTGGCTGTCTAACAGGAAGCAGAGAATAGGCACAAATGGGTCTTTTTCACCTTGGCAAGATGTAACAAGTGGTGTGCCACAGGGATCAGTACTGGGACCTCAACTGTTTGCAATTTACATAAATAACTTGGATGAAGGAATGGACAAGATGGTTGCCAAATTTGCTGATCACACAAATATAGGTAGGAAAGCAAGTTATGAAGAGGACATAATGAGGCTACAAAAAGATACAGACAGGTTAAATGAATGGGTAAAGATCTGGCAAATGGGTTATAATGTGGGAAAATGTGAAATTGCTCATTTTGGCATGAAGAATAAAAGAGAAACACACTATCTAAATGGCAAGAGATTGCCAAGCTCTGGGATGCAGAGGGATCTGGGTGTTTTGGTGCATGAATCGCAAAAGGCTAATATGTAGGTATAGCAAATAATTAGGAAAGCTAATAGAATGTTATCATTTATTGCAAGGGAAATTGAATACAAAAATAGGGAGGTTATGTTTCATTTATACAGAGCACTTGTGACACCACATCTGGAGTACTGTGTACAGTATTGGTCACCTTATTTAAGGAAGGATGTAAATGCGTTGGAAGCAGTTCAGAGAAGGTTTACCAAAATAATATCCGGAATGGGCATGTTGTCTTACAAGGAAAGGTTGAACAGGCTAGACTTGTATCTGCTGGAATTTAGAAGAGTAAGAGTCAATTCGACTGAAACATATAAGATCCTGAGGGGCCTTCACAGGGTGAATGTGGAGAGCATGTTTCCTCTTGTGGGAGAATCTAGAGATCACTGTTTAAAAATAAGGGGTCACCCATTTAAAACGGAGATGAGGCGAAATTTTTTCTCTCAGAGAGTCGCGAGTCTTTGTAACTTTCTTCCTGAAAAGGCAGTGGAAACAGAGTCTATGAATATTTTTAAGGCAGTGGATAGATTCTTGGAAGCAAGTGGGTGATAGGTTATCGGGGGTGTGCAGGATGCAGATTTGAGGTTACTATTAGATCAGCCATGATCGTATTAAATGGTGGAACAGACTTGAGTGGCTGAATGGCCTACTGCTGCACTTTGTTCATATGTTTGCATGTATGTTCATGAGTTTGCATGATATAGAGCATGAAATGAGCTGATCAAGGTAGCCGTTATCCCACAGGATGCTTTTGATGTGCCCTATTTCAGCATCAAGGTTGCATGGAGAGCATATGGCTCAGGCCCTATTTACAAGGCTGCCGAAACAACCAATCTTATAGCATGTGAAACTGTAAGAATCCCAATGCATATATTGACCAGTGAAGGTAGGCTTGCAGTAGGCCATGATAGAGAACCTCTGGCAGATTTCTCAACTAGTATGTCAAGGAAGGGGAGTTCATTTGACTGCTCCGTTACAAAGATGAATTTGAGTGCAAGATGGAGTCCATTAAGACATGTAAAGAAATTATTACATGCAGCTGTGGATTTAAATACAGCAAACATATCATCCACATATCAGAAATTTGCGAGGGATTGGAGTTAGGTGTCATTCCATTGAAGACACGTTTCTCATGGAACCCAACAAAGATATTTGCGAGAGCTGGGCCTAGAGGGGATCCTATGGCAACACCATGGGCAGGATTTTGAGGTCGTCGGGCAACCATGGTGGGCGGGAAGCTGGTGACAAGGAAAGCTGGTGACAAGGCCCTTCCACCTTGGACTGCCTGCTGGCCCTGCACCCCTTGTGCCTCCGCCTCTCCTCCCACAGGTCACCACCTAGAAGTTGCATTGGGTTACCTGGCCTCCTCTCCCTTCTGTCCCTCTCTTCCTTCTCAGAGGAGGTGCCACCAGCAGAGACCACAATACTCATTACCAGGGTAAGGGAAGGCTATATGATATCTGGAAGGGTCCACAGTGTCCGTGGGGACCTTGGAGACACCAAGGAGTCCTGAAATGAAGCCTGGAAATGCTAAGAATGAAGCCCTGAAAAGAGATGAAGCTGCCAAGCACCAATAAGTCACCAGCAGCAAACTATGTACCAAACTCCCCACTACTGACACTGGCAATACTGTTCACCCCTTTTATTCTGCCCCTGGATGAGGTTTTTGAAAATGTCGGCTGGCTGCCTGCCCATTTTGCCCCTGCGGCGAGTGCAAAATTGCACAGGTAACGAAAAATTGGTGTCAATTGGCTTTTTAATGGCCTTAAGTGGCCTCTTAATTAATGGCTGGCACGGTTCTAGCACCTGCTCGCGCCTGCCGACAAAAATATCGCGAATGCATGATGACGTTGGCATGCTCATCCGATGTCAACTTGTGCTATTTTGCATTTGATCGGGTCGGGCATGCACCCACCTGTGGGATGTAAAATTCTACCCCATATATTTAGGCATATATAATGTCATTAAAACTGAACTCAACTGTGCAAGTTGCCAAGTTCATAAGTTCAATGAATACTGATTTACGCAATGGTGGCAGGTCTAGATCACCATAATATAGTGCAGCAGTGCAAATATCTATGGTTCAATCTATGGCTTCCTTAAGTGAAACATTGGTGAATAGGCTAGCAATGTCAAATGAGCACATGGACACAGTATTGCTATCAATGTGTAAGCCCTGCGTGGCCTCTGTGAATGTATGTGGAAAACTTGCTCAAAACTGCTTGTAACAATTCACCCAGCCATTTGGCCAATTCATGTTGTGGAGAACCCATCATAGATGTGTCTTATGCAACCCATGCATACCCTGATACAGCGAGCCATGTGGATGAACCCTGTGATTTATATATCGCGGGGTAGCTTATCACTCTTACACAAGTCCACCAAGCTATTTTTTTAGCTTACTTTCGAGCAAGGCTATCCGTCATGTTGCGTGGCAGGTCCAATAGATATGAATTTGGACCTTGTTGATGTAGTCACACTTGCTAAGGGTGATTATTCCCGTCCCTTTGTCAAGTTTACTGATGTGTATGTCCAGGTTGGTCTTAAGGCCTCGTAAGACATTCGCTTTGCATGTGAAGGTTAGACAGGTCGTTCAGAATCCTGCAATAGTGCACGCTAGATCAGCTCGCACGCTTTCAAGGATTCAGCGTCTTCAGCGGACACTGGTTTGTGGCGGGACAGTTGGGAATACAGGAGTTCGAACTCAGCAAGTACCTCTTCCCATTTGATTTGGGATGAGGTCACAGCAAAATTGAAACCATGCGCAAGAACAAACTCCTCGCCTTCTGAGAGTACGTGGTCAGAGAGATTTGTTACGTGTTTAGTGGTGTTAATCACATTGCCAAACCTCTTCCACTTAGGTGAGCTTATGGTGTGCTGCTCATACAGTATAAATTGTTGTTTTCCCCTTACATTGGTATTGTTGCGAAGTGTCCTGATGAGTGCAAGACGAAAAGCTTCGACATGTCCCTTTTATCAGCAATACTAAAATTTTTGTCATTACTATAAAATAGGAAAGATTATTTCAAACTTTTTCACATGTTTCGAACTTACTTTACACTGACTTACGTTTATATTTCTCTGGTCTCTTAGCCTCTCTTGAACTTTTCATTGGAGATTGCTGGTGCTCAATTTTTCTACACCCCTCACTCACTGTGACCTTCCTCCTTCTGAACATTCAGCACTCCATTCTCTCAGGTCCAACACTGACATTGCCATTAAAGCTCCTGTCAAGGCTGACACTTGTTGTTTGGTCAACAAATCTCTACTTTGTGAAGGTTGAATGCCAACTCATCGACACCTCCTCCTACTTCCTGCAGACAATTAATCCCAGACTGTCACTGATTTTATCTGCTCTGGATCACCCCCTTTACAGCTCTTATCTAATAGCCTCCAACCTCATAGTGCATGAACACCGCACAGCCTACTTCTACTTTCTCCCAGGATTCACAAACAGGACTGCCCTGGTAAACCCATCATTTAAACCTATTGTTCTCACCCAATGTGATTTATTTTTCCCAACTCAACTCTATTTTCTTTCTACCCTTGTCCAATTTCTTCCAACTAACATCCAAGTCTCTTCCAACACCCTCCACCACTTTTAAGTTTCTTTGCCTTACCACTGTTCTTTTGATCTTGATGAGGCAAGTAGTAGTAGAAGATATAGCTAAGCAGGAGGCTTAATTCAGGGGAAAGTAGCCATCACCCCTCAGCAGGTTTCCATTAAGGCCTTGATGTTGATGTAATCATCCAAAATAAGTTTATGGTTGACAAATGCCTTGTTCATAAGTGAGGAGACATTCTGGACAGAGTTGCATAGGGTTGTGGTGAAATCAGAAGCTACAGGGTCCGCAGTGGGAGGGATGAGTTGGACAGGAAGGATATTAGCAAGATTACTCTGCAGTGGGCACAATGGGCGGGAAGATCGACAAAGAGTGAGATGGGACAATTGGCATTGCTGCTTGTAATGTGCTTTGCTGAGAGCCTCGATGAGCCCTTTGGGGGACGCTGAGAGAGACGAGGGAATCCATACACTTATCAAAGAGGGAGTCAAGCCTGGGATAACAGCAAGTACTAACTCAAGGATCCCCAAATTGAACTTCCTCAATCTTTTATACAATCTGTTTAAAAAGTCCATGTTATACTCTTTCATCTGTTTTTAAAATTCTATTAAATTCTGATCATGCCTCATAGGCATTTAACAGACCATCTTTCTTGTAGGTTCCATCCAAGAACTCTGATAGAAGGTTAAACACTAATCTCTTTCCAACTGGTTTATTCATCCTTCACCAGATCTGGCTGGACCACATAAAACACTAAAGGGCCCTGCACATCATTCTCCTCCAACACCTCTCCAACGTTGTCCAGCTGGGAGCTGGGTGGGACTGCTCTCACCTGGTTCCATTCTTATTTAACCAGACATATCCATGGATCACTTGCAATGGCTTCTCTTTCTGCTCCCACACCATTTTGTCTGGTGTCCCCCAAGGATTCATCCTTGACCCCCTCCTATTTCTTATCCACATGCTGCCCATTGGCAACATTATCCGAAAGCAGTGTTAGTTTTCACATGTACGTTGATGACATCCAGCTCTTCCTCGCCACCACCTCTTTTGACTACTCCACTATTTCTAAATTATCAAACTGCTTATCTGACTTCCAGTACTGGAAGAGCAGAAATTTCCTCCAATTAAATATTGGGGAGATTGAAGCTGTTGTTTTCAGAACCCTCCCCCCTGCCCCCCACCACAAACTCTGTTCCCTGGCTACTGATTTCACATCTCTCCCTGACAACAGTTTGACACTAAACTAGTCTGTTTGCAATCTGGGCGTAATATTTGACCCTGAGATGAGCTTTCGACCACATGTTTGTGCCATCTCTAAGACTGCCCGTTTCCACCTCTGTCACATCGCCTTGCTTTGTCCCTTTCTGAGCACAACTGCTGATAAAACCCTCATTCATTGCTTTTCTCTCTCCAAGCCCTCTCCTTTCTCTGTCCCTCTAATCTCCTCCATCCCACCATCCTCCAGGATGTCTGTGCTTATTTAATCCTCAAGAGCATCCCGATTTTAATCGCTGTAGCAATGGTGCCTTCAGCTGCCTAGGCCCTAACTCTGGAATTCTTTCCCAACACTTCTCCACCTCGCTCTGCTTAATTGAGATACTCCTTAAAACCTACCTCTTTGATCTAGCCTTTGGTAATCTGACCTAATGGCTTGGATATTGCAATCAACAGTGAAGTGGATGCATGTGCTTCTGACAGCATTTCAAATAACGCTATTACTTTGGTATCCCAGCTACAGCATTAATCTATTGGTGAAGTAAGTAGGGAGGCTAGTGGCAAAGCACAATTTCAGCAAAGTCACACCTCCTTTGATGTCAGGAATTGAAGTCACACCCCTTGAGGTCTGCCTGCAGCCAAATGACCAGTAAGCATTTCTGATCATTTTAAATCTTTTCTTTGATCTATTTTAAATTTTACCTACCACCTCCACACCCCTGAATTCCTTCCCCTCCCCGTCACCCCAGTCTCTGCTCATCACTCCCCCAGGCTCTGCTCGCCGCCTGCCACCCATCAGCTCCAGCTCCCCACATCCCATCGCCCCCTGCTCCGTTCTCCTCAGCACCCCAGCTCTGTTTCCAAACCCCAACAGCCCCAGCTTTTCACTGACATTGATTGGGCAAAGGGTGACAGGAAGGGTGAGGAGCAGGGCCAAGGAGAGATATCATGGGCCCTGGTGCTTCTCCTGTTTCCAAGTCCCTTATTTCACCAACACGCCCCCCCTATCGTTTTAACCCTTGATAACCTCTGTCAAACACCTTCATGGTGCACTTTGGGTCCTATGGAATAGAATAGTGCAGGACAGAAAGAGGACATTCAGCCCATTGAATCTGCACCATTTCTTTCAAAAAGAAACCAAGGCAGTCCTACCACCTGTTCTTCCCCTTTATTTTTTTTTCTCCAAGTATTTAGCCAATTTCCTTTCAAACATGAATTTGAATCTGTAAACACCACAATATCAGAGAGGGAGTGCATTCTAAATCCTAACCACTTTTTGTGTAAAAGCTTTTCCTCGTGTTGCCTCTGGTTCTTTTGCCAATCAACTTAAATGAAGTCAAATCTGGGCCATCTGATTATCAATCCTTCAGCCATTGAAAACAGTTTCTATATATTCTATCTAACCCTTCATAATTTTATACACATCCATCCAATCCTCTGCGGCTTCTTGGCTCTAAGGTGATCAACCCCAGTTCTCTGTAATCCCTCATCCCTGGTGCAGTTCTAGTAAATCTCTTCTGAACCCTCTACAAAGCCTTCACATCCTTCCAGTGCCCAGAATTGGAAACCATAGTCACAGTGGGGATGAACTGTTTTATATAGGTTCAGCAAAACTTCTTCGCTTTTGTACACTATGCCTCTATTTATAAAGCCCATAGGAAGCGCAGGTTTCAATATGATACACTTTACAACCACGGCTTTGTCAGACGATTACACACAACTTGGCCATTCATATTATGCAACCAGTTCCACTTCTTTGAACCTGGCTTGTTCATTGGGGATCCTTGAGTTAGTACTTTCTGTTATCCCAGGCTTGGCTCTTTGATAAGTGTATGGATTCCCTCGTTGTCTCTCTCAGCATCCCCCAAAGGGCTCATCGAGGCTCTCAGCAAAGTACATTACAAGCAGCAATGCCAATTGTCCCATCTCACTCTTTGTCGATCTTCCCGCCCAGTGTGCCCACTGCAGAGTAATCTTGCTAATATCCTTCCTGTCCAACTCATCCCTCCCACTGCAGACCCTGTAGATTCTGGTTTCACCACAACCCTATGCAACTCTGTCCAGAATGTGATATCCAGACAACAACATCCATCAGACTTTAACCACCAAGTACCCATTTTCAAATGTGAATATCTTGAACTCACAGTGACATGGTCAATTGGCACATCACTCCTGGTTTTAGTTCCAAGTTTAAAAATGGCAAAACATTCCTGTAAATTAGCGCCAACCAATTCATCTACAATAATGTGCTATTTCGATCCATACAAGTAGCTTTAACAGAAAAAATGTGCTTCGTTTTGAGTGATAAATATTTTCTCATTTTAAATTAAAACTAACTGCACCTACATATTCCCAGCATCGAGCATATAATAGGAGAGCAAAGTACTGCAGATGCTGGAAATCTGAAATATAAACAGAAAATGTTGGAAATAGGGAGCATGCGTGGAGAAAGAAACAGAGTCAACACTTCAGGTCCACAATCTGCAATAGTTCAGGCAAAGGGCTCGGTTTCTCTCTGCACAAATGCCACAGACATGCTGAGCATTTCCAACACTTCCCATTTCTATCAGAGTGAAAATAACACCTTTGCCAGACCTACAAAAAGCAGAGTTCTTTTGAACCTCTCATTCCCCCGCAGCAAAAAACTCAGCCTGAGATCTAGTTTGGCACAACATTAAACATGAACTTTAAGATATGATAAGGTATGAAGAAAACATAAACAGCTTGCTGAGCAAAAAAGATCAAAGTCAAAGCAATAAATTGATCATTTAAAAAATGAGTAATTATTTAAAATGGTCATTAATAAGTACGAGCTAATAAAACCTTGTTTGCCTTTTCGCTTAAGAAGCAGAGCTAGAGAGAGACAGACTAGGCCCCAAGTCTTGGTCACCAAGAAAGGGGGCAGGGACTGAGGCAAGCTGAGAAATTAGGTTTAACTATAACTCACGTTTGCCTCTGGTGGCGCACATTCTGAGCTGGTCTCAGTGGAATTTAGACAAAAATGGAGGTCGGAAGCCTTTAGCCTAGGTTTTCCTCCTCTCTGGACTTAGAACATAATTGCGAGGCGGGACCTTTTCTGGGTCCTGACTCTGCTCAAGGCTCTTGTGGCTTGGAAACTATTCTACCTGAATTGCAACATTGAGCAACAAGCTTTGAAAAGAATGTGGCTCATCTTTCTACCCTTTCCTGTGGTTTGTACAGGAACCTGCTTAAGTTTTTTTTTGTTTCCCAGTCTTGAAACATTTCCTTTCCTACTTTCTCCAGTACTTTAATACAACATACACATGTTAACCATCAGCATTTTACAGTCTTATTATATATTATAATACAATAAAAAAAATTCCGCTTGAAGAACTAAGCTAAATCTTTGTAAATAACTTTTAAATGATTAAGCAATACTTTCCTTTCAATTTCTTCCCATGGTTGGAGCCTAGTTAATCAACACTTTTTTGGAAATTCAAGCAGATTTTTCTCCCTTTCAGCAATTACAAGCTGATCAACTGTTTTCAATTTTGTTGATCCAACAAATTGGGCTAAAAATGGGATTTTCTGGTTCTCGGTATTGGGAGTGTGGGGTCGCTATTTGTGATCTACCGGCTCCCATGCAGATTGAGGTGGAGGAGGCCAGCAATTTTTATCTATCCACTTCATCTGCACAATCTGCATCATTGGCCCAAGGCAGTTGCAGTGCTGCATTCTCTTCATCTGAGCTGCTTGTGGGCTCTGAACACAGCAGGAGGGTGGTTAGCAGAGCTGGGAGTGACGGGCGGTGGCATGTAGGACTGTTTTGACAATCCTGCTGGTTTAAAGCCCTTTAAAAGGCTCTAAGCCTGCTAGGAGCAGTGCTGAACAAATCAATATAAATATTCAAGTGAGTATTGGGCACTCAGTTGAAGTTTACAATCTGACTTGAAAAAGCAAATTGTCTAATCATGGAGAAATGGATGGGGGCTGGAGTTGGGACACCTGCAAAGTTTCTGACTAAAAATGAAGGAGAATTTGCCAATGATGAGTTCAGTGACATGTGTAAAACCATGAACATGATTGATCATGAATACTGCAACTTGAAGTGCTTTCAGCAATGGACTAATGTGAAAAGAATCATGGGTTATTGATGAAATGCTGCACAAAATTTTAGCTGATCAATCAGACTGCAAGTTGACAACTGTCCTGGCATGCAAAGAATTCACTCCAAATGGTTGGAAGATATAATCCCTATCAATTAGCCTATGGACAAAACTTTAAATTACCTTCTGTACTGTTTGGTATTGTTATGATCCCAGCTGATGTTACTACTGGACAAGCCAGATCCCGTAGTGGAACCTGGTTTAATAGATCCTAATTTTTATTTTTTGTTTAGATATGTGGAGAGTGGCTACTGAACAAGGTCACAGGAGTTAGTTCATGGAACTTTTAATGAAAGAATAAAACATTTATTAAACAAGAAAAGATAAGCTTTATTACAATATTCCTTCACCCATAATTATACTTTACAGATTTATACAGATTTGTAAGGATAACACAAGTTACAAAAGCTATCTTATGCTCTAATGTTCACAGTAAGTACATAGTCCATGTAAACTAATATGTGACCTGTAGTCAGGCACACCACACTCTGAAACCAAGTGACAGATGCTACCCCAAACAGATGCTATGGATTCTCATCAACTCCCCCCAAATGCTTGTTGCGCCATAAGCCAACCGGTCTCACTGAACTCCGTCTTTCACACGAGGGTTTCCAATCTCCACTCTCAAAGAAATTGCTTTGGAATCTTCTCCCAAACGATGCTTTCTCTCAGATGCCTTCCACAAACCTCCAGGGTTTCGAACTCTCCTTCCGATGTCCCTTTCCCCTGGATTGCCACGTGCATTCAAGCTTCCTTCTATGCACTCTCTCTCAAATGTCAGCCATGCCAACAGAACACCACTGCTTCACGTGCCCATAGTAAAGAGTTACAGAACTTCAGCTGTCTCCTTGGATCTTCTGGCTTCTTGCAAGCCCAGGTTGCTTTAAATCTGTGTCCTGCAGCTTCTCCCTTTAAGTTTGGAGCCTTTCTCTGCTCCTTACTCTTAACAGGACCTTTTCCAGATTTCTGTTTGTTCCCTTTGACTAGAAGGTCTTCTTGAGGCCTTCTTTCTTTTGTTCTTTGTGGAAACCCTCTTGCTCTGCAGTTCCCTCTGCTGTGTCCAGCCTCTCCTGACACCTGCTTCCAACGGAACTCCAACTGCTTTTGGTTTGCATGTGTGTGTGCTTGCGTTTGTGTTGGGGGGGCCTCCAACTCTGGACCCCTGTTGCTAGGCAACATCAGTTTTTCTACTTTGTTTTAACTTCCCTAAACCACTACCCCACCTCACCCCCCCCCCCCACCCCACCGCCTTGATAGGACAGCTCTCCACTTCAAGGGCCATAAAACTCATTAAAAATGCAGGCATCTTTTAATGTGAAGCTAAAACTCAGGTTTCATCCTTTTAACTCACAAAATACAGAGATAAAAATTAAGCTTAAAAATATACCTGATTCCTAACAGCTCCAAACACACATATAACTTACTTAAACTATCTCTATTTCCTAGCAATATTCCTCTTGTTCCAGAAGGTACTCCACTTAGTTCAATTTTTACTGCACATTTGAATGCTTTATATACAGGGAGACAGGTTTTCATCAAGGCTGAGGTCTCAGGAAATTTGGAGAACACTGCAGCATTGTCTAAGGCCATCCGAGACAGACTTCAATTCAGGAGATTTAGTGTACATTAAAAGGTATATACGTATGTGTTTGTATCTTGTAAATGGCAGATAGGCTTTAGGGAGTCAGGAGTTAAATTACTCACCACATTCAGGCATGAGCTGATAATTGGCAGGTAACATTAGCACCACACAAGTGCCCGGTAATTACCATCTCCAACAAGAGAAAATTTAACCATTTCCATTGACATTCAATAGCATTAGCATCACTATCAACATCCTGGGTATTACCATTGACCAGAAACTGAACTGGACCAATCATATAAATACTATGGCTACACTAGCAGATCAGAGGCTGGGAATTCTGTGGTGAGTTGGAAAAGCTAATGGCACTTTAAAATATTGGTCGAATGTTTAGGATGATGGTCAAGAGCTTATGTCCATAGACTGGCAGAATGCAGTGAAAGAGTGGGAGGCAAGAAAGCAAATTTAAATTTCTGATAGCAAGAAAAGAAGTGACTCTTGCATAAAAAAAAATGATCATGCACCGGAGAAAGAACTAGTGCAGAAAGGCAATCTTGAAGTAGTCCTGATGAACATAAAGGTGGAAGTAGAGACTTTAGCTAGAATAGATTTCACAATGAAACAAAGGCAACAGAACGGTCTCAAAACAGAACTAGGGGCAGAAATCCTGATGATTGTGAAGTTTTGGTGACTGCCAATAACCTTGAGGCTAAACTAACAAGAGAGGCAAAAGAAATTGTGTTAGATAATTGAAGAGATTTTGGAGTTTATTCTGAAGTATCAGATAAGGATCAACCAGCTTTGTTGTATCAGTGGATTTGTACTGAAAAGGTCCTTGCAGATGGGATTTTATGGCTAAAGCAAGGCAAATAGATTAGTAATAAAAACAGAAAATACTGGAAAAACCCAGCTATCTGTCATCATCTGTGAAGAGAGAAACAGAGTTAATGTTACGTGTCCATATGACTCTTCTTCAGAGCTTAGTGACAAGTAACTTAGTGACTGGGTGATACAGATGTTGGAGTGTACTTTCCCACAGCTGGAAAAGTCATCTTCAAAATCTTTTTTGCTCTTTTGGCCATATATTCATGGGAGCATAGACCAATCAGCATAAAAACCACATCTATGCAGAGGAATACTTTTCAGAGAGAGATGTTTCTGAAATCACCCAAAGAGGCAGCAGATACAGAAGGAAAACTATGGAAACTAAACAAAAGTGTCTATGAGCCAAATGATGCTTCCACGGATAGTCTTTTTTTGGTGGAATCAGTTTTGCTGTGTTCAACTGTTAAAGCAGATCCTTCAATGTTTTATTCATAACACAAAGGAAAATTTTCAGGGATCTTCATGATGCATGTTAATGATTTATTATGGGGTATCTTACTAATAAGATTAAAGTGGAATTTAAAATTAGGAGTCAAGCTTGTGGGTTTTTAAATATATTGGTTTAGATATGAAGCAAAGTAGGTCTGGAATAACTTTAAACCAACTATTCTATGAGTGTTACTCCCATCCAGATTAATTGTAGTACTCGGTCATCATAGAAAGATGATGTTGTATTTAAAGAAAGGACAGCAATTTCAAAGCTTGATTGTTAGTTGAATTGGTTGGGCACTCAGACTAGACACGACGCTAGTTCTGATGTGTTGGAGTTAAATACGACAATGAAATATCCTAAATTTAAGAATGTTTTAAGGGCAAATAAAACATTAAGATAATTAAATATGGATAAATGCATTCATAAGTTCCCATCCTTAGGTGGCCCAAAAGAATAGAACACTTATTGTTTTTATCAATTCTTCACATGCTAATCTTCTTGATGGGTAGTCTGATGCAGCTGGTTTCATCATATTTCTGATGCAGGAAAGTGGGAATGTAACTTGCGAAGCTGAGAAAATAAAGAGTTGTTTAAGTACTCTGGTTGCTGAAATAATGGTTTTTGTGGAGGCAATGGATATGAGATTCCATTTGTCAAAAATTTTAAGCGAGGTTCTGTACAATTGGCATACTGAACATAGTATACCCATTGAATGCTATATAGATAACCGTTCATTGTGGGATCATGTCCACTCTGTAAAAAGTATGAATGAGGAAAGGTTAGGTATTGACTTTGCTGGTCTGAAATAAATGCTGGAGAAATAGGAAACCTCTAAAATTAAATGGGTAGATGCCAGCCATCAACTACTGGATTGTTTTACAAAATGATATGCGTATGCAAATGAATTGTTAGGGGTCTTAGAGGAGAGGTGTCTTGCAATGTAATGCTTTGCACAGAATATGAAAGGCTTTGATTTAATAGGTTTTGAAATGTTGGTTGTATATATACAGTCTAATTTATATTTAAAGTGAGAGAAGGGAATCTGTTAATTGCATATTAATTATGTTTATTTGTATGCAGGTGGTCGGCATTAACTGTATTAACTGGTGCTCCTATGAACAGGAAAAGACTGGAATTTTTGTTGTTGGGTTAGGAGGTACAGATTTGTAATATGTTTCTCTAGAAATAAATATTTATATATTTTTTTAGAGATTGGCTCCAGTTCTATCCTTCATCACCTGGCTTTCTGGAATTTAACATGCTTAACCAAATAACTGACCCCACAACTTTTACTTCCTCTGCCCTTGTTATCTTCCCTCTTTTAGGGCCATATAAAAATTTAATAAGCTTAAAATTGGTTTTGCTATTCAAGTCACTTACATATGTTAGAAACAACATGGTTTCTTGCATTGGCCCATAAAATACACCACAAAACTACTGCCAAACTAATCTTTCATGGTTAGACTATTTTCTACTTTTTTTAACCAGTTCAGTTTAAGTTCATGTTTCATTTAGAATGTCAGCAAAGTCTTTATTAAAGTCTGAATGCATTCGATTCGATTATTGGCTTTACTGCCTGGATGTTAAGCATCACCTTAGCAAAATGCAGGAGGGAAACATCTACTGAGGAGGTTCATCTGCCCATTACAGAATCTGTTGCATTTCACTTCCATTGATTTCATGCAAGCCTATCCTTTAGGTAGTTTTCCCAGGTGATGTTCAAACTCAAGAAATAAAATCAAAATCTATCCCACTATTCCAGGGAATTTTACTATGGGATAGATATTTAGTTTCACTGCCAGAGTAGTAATCTGGTGGTGCAGATTTCAATGGAATGAAAATCAGTGGATTCTACAACTGACTGGTGATCCATTCTGCCAGATTATCACTCAGGTTATGAAGACTAAAATCTACCCAATGTAATCTTCAAAAATGTTGAGGTTTTTAACCTTTTTTAAAATTTATGGTGGTTATTCCTACACATATATTCCTGTCTGCTCCTTAATTTTTTTTAAATTATTAGTTCATGGGATGCGGGCATTGCTGGCTAGGCCAGTATTTATTGCCTATTCCTAATTGCCATTGTTCAGGAAGCATTTAAGAGTCAACCACATTGCTGTGGGTCTAGAGTCACACGTAGACCAGACCAGGTAAGAGCAGCAGATTTCCTTCCCTAAAGGACATTAGTGAACCAGACGGGTTTTTATGACAATCTTCAATGGTTTCATCATCAGGCTTCTTTAATTGCAGATTTTTTTTATATTGAATTCAAATTTCATCTGAATTTCATTTGAACCCGGGTCCTCAGAGCATTACCCTGGGCAAGTGATAATACCACTATGCCACCGCCTCCCTCTAAATTGCCTGTAGCATTTTATTGATGCAAGCCTAATTGTTGACACACACACACACACACACACAACACGTTTCCAGTCCTGCAGAATCTACACAATGCCCAGTACTTCCTCAGTAATGATCGCCAATGTCCCACAATATTCTTTTAGAACACTAGGAAATCATTAAGTGATATGTTTTGATAAAGAAGTAGAACAATAGGACACCACCATATTCTTTTGCATGTTTCCCTGCTCTTTCTCTGTGCACTTTAATGTTTTTCATCAAGTGTTTATCTAATTCCCTCATAAGCATTGTGATATTCTCGTAATCCTCTATATGCAATAAATCCTTCTAACCACCCTTTGTGCTTTTGGAAATAATCATGTGCTTATGTCCCCTTGTCATTGATTCACTGGTTGAAGGAGATAATCTTTTGCTATTCAGTCCCTCAAACCCTTTCATAATTTTAAAGGTATATTAGATCCTCATTTAACCTTCTCTGCTCCACTGAATTCAGCCCCAGTTTCTTAGGTCTCTCATCATAACTATTTCTTTGAATTCTTGTGAGCTTCATGATTCCACATTAATCTTTCTCTACTGTTCCCACATTCTTTTGATATCCAAAAGTGTACATAGTTTTTCAACTGCAGCTTAATCAATATCTTGTAAAGACCCATCATCAATTCCATGCTTATTTGTTCCACGTCCCATATATTGTCAGTAAGAGGAAGGTTAATAAATATGAAACTCTCATATTCAATATACAAATATTAAACATTAGGCTTAGAAATTGGTCAGCACAGTGCCTGTTTTAGGGTGCATCTTAAACTACTAAAGTCCAGTAAAGCAAGCAAAAAGAATGTGTGCATTTCTTAATAGATAAGGACAAAAAATGCATATTTTACTGATGTCTGATAAGCATTATATAATTTTTGTAAGTGTCTATCTGAGGCTTCCTCTCAAAGGTTTGTTTACCCTGAGGCAGAAAGAAACTAGGCCTATGGGTCATTGGTTAAGAAGGTGAGAAGCTGAACTGAATGTGAAGCTTGAAGGAGCAAGAGTTCTCATCCTGACTGCATGTTAAAGGAACTGGATTGCCTTCCCTCCCAGGCCCAATTTCCTGTTTCTGACTCTCAATCTCCCAGACCTGATCTCCAATCTCCCTCATCCTACCAGACACTCCAGTCCCGGTTTGGGGACCAACCTCAATTCTGACCCTTGTTCCCTAACCCCATCTATCCCCATTTCTGGTCCACTCCCTGGCCTGACTCCTGATCCCGAATCCCAAACTTATGCAATCTCTGGATCCACTTACCCAAGGGCCACTGTGGCATTAGCAATGGCCAGACTTTTCACTAGTCTACATTGGTGTAGCCTGGTGCTGCGTTAGCTCCATTATATTGAGACCAGATTTCGAACAGATCCAGCAACTCAAGACTGGACATCCATGAGGCGCTGTGGGCAGTCAGCAGCAGCAGAACTGTACTCAGCCACAATCTGTAACCTCATGGCCTGCAGAGCTTCAGGAGTCACTATTAAGGCTCAGGTAATGTACCCTGCATCTGTCTGCTTGCTCAGATTTCTGGGTCTTATTGCCCAATAATACTTTGACAGATGTTCTGTTTTGTATCTTGTGATGTAGAAGATCCAAGGTTCCCTAGTCTGTCCATGTGCTCGTTGATCTATATTGACTCCTAATCCACCAATGCCTGAATTTTAAAATTCAAAAATTCACCAAGGCTCCTTTGACAGCATCTTCCAAATCCACGACTGTTACCATCTAGAAGGACAAGGGCAGCAGATACATGGGAACACCACCACCTGGAAGTTCCCCTCAAAGCCACACACCATCCTGACTTGGAAATGCATCTCTGTTCCTTCACTTTCGATGAGTCAAAATCCTGGAACTCCCTTCCTAACAGCATTGTGGGTGTACCTACACCACAGGGACTGTAGCAGTTCAAGAAGGCAGCTCACCAGCATCTTCTCACAGGCAATTAGGGATAGGCAATAAATGCTGGCCTAGCCAGCGATGCCCACATTCCATAAATGAATAAACAAAAACACCCTTGTGTTCAAATCCCACTGAGTCCTCACTACTCCCTATCTCTGTAATCTGTTCCAGCCCTATAAGCCTTTCAGATATCTGCATTGCTCCCAATTTTGTCTCCTGGGCATCCCTGATTTTTATCCTTTCACCATTGATAGCTATGCCTTCAAGTGCCTAGGCCCAGAGCTCTGGAATTTTCTCCCCAAACCTCACTCTCTCTCACATCCTTTAAACTGCACCTTAAAATCTACCTCTTTGACCATCTATTGGTCACCTATCCTAATATCTCTTTTTTAATTCATTGATGGGATGTAGGCATCACTGGCAAGGCCAGTATTTATACTAACCCCCAATTGTCCTTGAGACAACCAAATGGTTTGATAGACCATTTTAGAGGGTAGTTAAGAGCCAACTACATTGCTCTGGATCTGGAGTCACACATAGACCTGAATTAGTAAGGACAACGTATTCCCTTCCCCAAAGGACATCAGTGAACCAGATGGGTTTTTACAACAATCTGGCAAATCCATAATGGTCACCATTACCAATAATAGCTTCTTATTCCTGATTCATTTAATTAACTGAATTTAAATTTCCCAGCTGCTGTGGTGCAGCATACAGAGTCCCTCCAGGCAGCACACTGTCTAAAAGGAGCAATGCCCAGAGTCCCTGCAGACACTGCACTGACCAGTAGGAGCAATGTCCAGGAGGAATTGCGTCCAGAGTCCCTGCAAACAGTGCACTGACAAGAAGGAGCAATGCTCAGAGCAGACTGTGTCCAGAGTCCCTGCAAACAATGCACTGACCAGAAGGATAGGTGTTTAGAAGGAGCAGTGTCCAGAGTCCATGCAAGCAGTACATGGACTAAAAGGAGCAATTTCCAGAAGGAACTGTGTCTGGAGTCCCTGCAAACAGTGCACTGACCAGAAGGAGCTATATGTCCAGAAGAAGCAGTGTCCAGAGTCTCAGCAGGCAGTGCAGTGAGCTGAAGGAGCTGTGTTCGAAAGGAGCAGCATCAGAAGGAGCAATGTCCAGAGTCCCCGCAGACAATGGATTGACCAGGAGAAGCAATGCTCGGAGTTGCTGCAAGCAATGCAGTGTCCATGAGGAGCTGTGTCCTGGGTCCCTGCTGGCATTGTTTTGATCAGAAATTGTTTTGATCATCTGTACAAGTACCTGGGGCCTTTTATGAGCACTAATGTCAGTTACAGACAGCAATGATCTATCTGATCGCTTCACCAGACTCCTGGAAGAATGGGCTAAAAAACTATAAACAGGATAAAATGTATGGATATAATTTAAGAGGGAATGGGATTGGGGGCAAGTTGGTGCTGGGGGACGATGGTGGCTGGCGGGGAATAAAAATACAGAACTGCAGTAAAATAGCATTTTATTAATTTATAATGAGGAGCCAGAACAAACATCCAACAACCACACATATTACAAATCATTTATTTGCAACAAGTTGTTCATTGAACTTCTGCATATTATTTTATTTTTCATATTTCCTTTTCCCTTTTTCATATCCCGAGAACAAAACTGTAATAAATAGTTCAAGTCACCAATGAATGCACTTCTGCTCTCAGAACCTGAAGAGCTGAGATCCTGGGGCTAAATTGGACAGGCCCCGAAATCAGGTGCAGAGATTGTGATGCATGATTATCTCACGGCTGTTCAAAGTGATACAGATAGCACACAGACTTCATGTTGCCTGCTAATTAAAATGAATATATTGTGAAGCTCAGAGTTGAATGAGTTGCTGAGTGGCTGCACCCCCCAGCAGAGGGACCAAATTCATGCAAGGCTAGCACCATATAAAACCATCCTGCACTACTTAAAGCCAGATTACACCTTTTAAAGGTAAGTTGCACCCTGCAGCAGGGGCTGGAACAGATTAAAGAAGAGCTGAAGACTAGGAAAAACCTACAAAAATAGTGTCACAAACCAGAGAGCCGCAAGGCTCTCAGATTTTGTGCTGGAGGCTTCGGCGGAGGAGATACAAAGGAGCGAGAGATCCTCTTCCCTCAGGGGGCCAGGAAGTCATCCATACAGATACTGAGACAGCAGTGGAAGCAAGTGGCTGTTGTGGTCAATGCCAGAAGTCTAGCCCCGAGGACTTGGATACAGTGCCAAAAGAAAGTTAATGGCCTCACGGTCACTGAATGCATCTTCACCTTCCATATCTTACCAACTACACCCACTTCACTTGCCTACTAACAATCAACCAATACTCATACCTCACATTCACAGCCTCATCACACCCTCTCACATACTTAACACTACTGCACATCTGCACATGGTGAGTCACTGGGCACGAGTGGATTGCAACCAGACCATAGGCAAAGGAGAGTTTGGGTGCCAGCTCCCTGGAGGGCGAAATTACACATGTTTCACTGTAGAGGACACAGATGAGGACTTTGATGTGACAGCGAACAGGAAAAGGTGGATGGACATGTACACAGAAATGCTTGGTGCATTGGCTACCAGACAACCTCCTGTCAATATGAAGGAGTATGGAGGTATCTGTCACCAACCTGGCACATAGCTTTGCACAGAACTTGGAGCCAATCCTTTCCAGCAAAGTTAACAAACTGTATGAGGCTATATGCAGTCTCGACCATGATCCAGCATCTAATGGCTAATGTCACAGCTTCTCTGCAGCATAAGCAGAAGCCACCCAATAGCTGAGTGCTCAGACTAAGGTCATGAATTCTCAACTAGGTGCTATGCAAATTAAGCTTGGTACCATGCAGACTCAAACTGCTGCCATTGAGACTACCAGGGCTCGAAGCGGCCCTCAGGGTTTCACAGCAGTCCATCTGCCCTCACACAAAATGGTTGATTTGAGGTAGCTTTTATTTCAGGAGTGTGGCCATTGGATTCTGTGATAGCCTGTAACAGATGGGTGACAAGAATCATCCCAGATTTGCACAAAGTGTGGTAGTAGGTGTGAAAAAGGTTGTTCTATCCGCCAGCCGCAGTACTGGGTTTACACGCCGTAATGTCCCATTCCTACCTCATTAATTATGCAGCCACAAGAAACACGCCATCTCTCTGGAGGGCAGCCGTAGATTTGTCTGCCACACTGTTACCTCACCGCTTCCTCGCGCAGGGTTTCATATTAAAGCTGCAGCTGTATACACATTTCTTAATGCTTGCAGACCTGGAAGGCACCGGTGAAGACATGGCCGCCAGAAGCCAAGAAGAGTGCAGCCCCCTGATTCAGTGATGCATCCCTGGGACACCTTCTGGACACCATGGAGGCCTGTCGCGATATCCTCTACCTCTGCTCTGGCTGCAGGAGGCCCATCAGTCTCACCACTCCGGCTTGGGAAGCACTGGCGGAGGTGGTCAGTGCCAATGCTGCACACAAGAGGTTGGCCACCCAGAGCAGAAGACAGATGAATTATCTCATCTGTGTTGCCAGGGCAAGGCAACCATCTTGTCACTCTAAATTCACACACTCACAAGGCCATCACACATTCACTGGCATCTCACTCACTGCCAGCTCAAGGGGCATCACCATCCATTCTCACACACATACCCTCACATGTCCATCTGGCCTCATCTCCTCTGGAGACTGCCTCTTCTGGTACTTGCACAGATTAACGTGTGTCCCCACACACACCCTGGGATACTTCTGTTCCCCAGTACATCCCTCACCCTGTGGCCTCTTCCTTTGCCTGAGTCCACTTCTCCCCTTCTCCAAGCAAGCCCTAGCCATGCAGCCATCGAAAAGCCACCCCTGCCTTACTGCTGGTCTGGTAGGTAGAGACTTGCTCGTGAGGCTCCCTAAAAGTGATGTGGTGCTACCTGCAAAGCCTGGCGCTGATGAAGGCGAGTGCTGCCCGAAGCAAGGTAGGCAAACAAACCTCGAAGACCCAAGCAAAGTGTGGTTCGCCAAGTGCATGTCGCTCACGTACAGTTGTGAAATACATTGGCATGCAATGATCCACCATGAGGGGATAATTCCGGCGAGCAGGGCTTACAATGAGATGCTTAAGTATTGAAATTAGGTTCCCAACGTGCGGCGGCAGGAAACACAGCCCACCATTGACAGGTGGAGCAGACGATCGCAAACTGGTTTCACGCCGTTGATTTTTGGCCTTCTCGCCAAATTGATCCCCCCACCCACCCCCAACCCCAACAGGCTTGAAAAGTTACAGCCATGGACTGTTGAACAAGGAGGATCTGGGGTTTTATTCATGGGAACTGGAGTTGAGTGATGGCCACCCCATCCAGATTGCCTCAGCTCTTTCCCCTCCTACACTTCCTGCTGTTCCTCTTTCTCCAGATCGTGGACATTCACCAGCATGATGTGCTGAGTGTGGTTGCACATCAACTCTGCACTGATTGTGGTTTTGGTACATTTTACCATTGAAATTCAGTACCCACAAAGCCACATAAGTCACTGACAACTTGCACCATGAAGAGGGGTGCTATCCTGACAAAGCAACGTTTGTGCTTCTGCTTCTCTCTATTCAGAAAAAGGACAAAGTCCCCTCTCCTGGCATGCATAACGCCTATCACGTCTCTGGTGCAGAAATGGACACTGAACTAGGAGATGCTACCCATGCTGCATGTTCCAGCATGGAAGGGTCAGGCCACAAAGAAGTTAAGAGCTATGGTGACCTTCACAGCCACAGGCAGTGCCATCCTCACCCTGCTCTGAGGCTGTAGATCTGTTCCAAGAGCTGGTAGATTGCAGATGCCAAACATACTGCTCCTGGCTTAGATGGAAGTAGGATTAATGTTTCTGAAAGACCCTAGATGGATAAGGCATCCTAAGAAACCTTCTCCCCTTCCTCTTCTTCCCTCTAAGTAGCTTGTCTTCTAGAGGTAGGTTAAGTCAGTGGGCAAAAATTTGGGAGCTGGAGTATAATGTGGGAAAATGTGAGGTTGTACATTTTGGCAGGAAGAATACAAACTCAGAATGTTATTTAAATGGAGAGAGACTGCTGAATGCTGTGGTACAGAGGGATCTGGATGCCCCTGTACATAAATCCCAAACAGTTAGCGTACAGGCACAGAAAGTAATTAAAAATGCAAATTGAATGTTGGATTTTATTGCAAGGGGGATGGAGCATAATAGTCGGGAAGCCTTGGTACATCTGTACAGGGCATTGGTGAGGCCACACCTAGAGTACTGTGTACAGATTTGGTCTCCTTACAAAAGGATATACTTGCATTGGAAGTAGTTCAGAGAAGGTTCACGAGGTTGATCCCTGTGATGAAGGGGTTATCTTATGAGGAAATGATCAGCAGGTATGGCCAATGCTCATTGGAGCTTAGAAAAATGAGAGGTAATTTTTTGAAACATAAAAGGATTCTGAAGGAGTTTGACCGGGCAGGTGTTGAGAGGATATTTGTCCTTAAGGTGGAATCTGGAACTTGCGGGCACAGTTTCAAACAAAAAAAAAAGGGTCTCCTATTTAAGACAGAGATGAGGGGGAATTTCTTCTCTGAGGGTTGTTAATCTTTGGAATTCCCTTCCACAGATAGTAGTGGAGGTTGGGCATTGAGTATATTCAAGGCTGAGTTAGACAGATTTGTGATCTACAAAGGAGTCAAGGGGTTTTGGGGGTAGGCAGGAAAGCCACAATCATATCACCTATGAGCTTACTGAACAGCGGAGCAGGCTTGATGGCTTACTCCTGCTTCTATTTATGATCTTACCATCTCCATCTCATACCGCTACCCAAGGGAGACTGTTACTATAGCCCCCATGATGGAGCTTTAGTGGTGTTCTCGCAGTCCTTAAGTTACAAGCAATGCCTTCCCCACATGTAGCACCAGTGTCACCAGACTTTAACAACTGTTATCAACTCTTCCAAACACCCAGCACTTCCACAAATTCACCAAAATGGCATTCAGCATAGGTCATGTTGCAAGTGGGGAGAGGTAGTGGGGACACTATTTTGCTACCAAACCAGCAGCTGTAGCACCCAAACTACCAGTACGATGGATAGGAATTTTGAAGCCCTTGAATGAGACTAAATGTGATGCATTGTCTTAATTAGTGGCTTTTCTTGTTTTTGCTTAATTTTAATAGAAGTTTGAAAATCACACCCAAAACATAGTTTGCATCTTCAATAAGATTTACTGCAGTGGCTTGAAAATAAAATATCTGGTTTAATACCATAGTAGACCTTGAAAGGGGTAAAAATATTTTGACACTTCAATACCGTGATTGAAAAGTTGCTAGGACATGGTATTTGACAAGACCATTTCCTATCATTCCACCCAGATGTATTCCTTGTTTTAAATCACAAAATGTGACCATAGGTATGATTAAAATATACCTGACACCTATTAGTGAAACTAAAAGTAAAATCTGCTGAAAATCTGAAATAAAAACTGGAAATGCTTCTTCAGAAGTAGAGTTATATTTGACTGAAAACATTAACTCTCTCCACAGATGCTGCCAGGCTTGCTGAATATTTCCTGCACTTTTTGTTTTTATTAATTAGTAAAATGCACATAATGCCTATTATGGCTTGAAATTGTGTTAATATCCTCAAGCCCAAGTAGATTTGTACCATGCCCAACATTAAAATTACAGTTTGGTGGCCAATAAACAATTCACACCAATATTTGCTGACCCTTGCTGTTTCTTAGCTCCAACCAAACTGATTCTGCATCTAGATCCTTCGATCGAAGATCCTCTCTTACTAATGCACTGCTCTGACCCTTATTAATAGTGCTACCCCATCTCCTTTGCCTTTTTGCCTATCCCCCCAAATGCCAGATATTCTTGGATAGTCAGTTCCCAATCTCTGTCAGCCTTTATCCATGTCTCCATAATGGCAATTAAATCATACCCATTTACCTCAATTTGTGCATTCAAATCATCAACCTTTTTGCGAATGCTACATGCATTCAGATAAAGTGCCTTCAATTCTGCTTTTAACATTATCCTCTATTCTGATCCTATTTGATGCCAATGTCTTATCTGTCTTCTATTTTTGCTTTCTACTTTTCAACTGCCTTGTACCAGTTTTGCTTCCCTCGAATCTGAGCTCCCTCTCAGGTTCCCATCCTACTGCCAATCTAGTTTAATCTAGTTTTTATTAAACCAAGATCCTCATCTGTCCACTCAGGTGGATGCAAAAGTTGCAAAGAAGAGCATGGGAGTTCTCCTGGTGTATGATTCAACATATATTCCTCACCAACATAAGTAAAAGAGATCTCATTACTGTTAACCTAGAACTGGCGTAGGACCCCATTTTGCACCGTAAAGCGACGTTATGTCTGTTTCAGAAATGAATGTATGAATTTTTAAGAAATCGTGTAAATGCACATCCATTTACCGGTCATTCCCATCCCTGCTCTTGGCCAGATTTTCCTGGCTACCCGTGAAATAGAATACTTTAATTTCTTACCCTACTTTTGTGCTATTTAACTGTTGTTATGATACGGCAGATGATGTGTGCCAGGTAAATTGAATCCACGAGGGAAACTCGATCCCGCTATCACAACAGTTTTGCAATTTGTAATTTTATTTTGAGATGCGTGCCCTGAATTCAGTAGCAATAAGTCCACCAAGACTTGAGATTTTTTAGAAAACTAAATTAAACATTTATTAACACAAGAAAGCTTTCAAGCACATACATAGGTCTACAAATTACTACTATAATACTCCTAAAACCCCAAATTAACCTGGCTTCTAGTTACACCCCTGTTAAGGCAACGATTTAAAAAAATAGATTTAGATGGATCCAGGCAAGCCAACACAACACCCGGACAATAGAATTAAGAGTGGCTTTCCCAGCTTTGATTTCTATAGATAGCAGGCTTGATGCACAAATGCTGGAGGCTTTACACACTTATGGTAGATCTTACAATGCCTTTTCTGACACATAACCTCAATCCTTTATACATGTTCTTCCCTTTTAATGTAAATTCCATTGTTCCCATCGGTCTTTGGAACTTTACCTTTCTCATAATATCAATTGTTTCATGGTGCAAATATTAGCAATAATCTTTGGGAAAAATAAACACACTGCTTGGCCTAGCTTCTCTGGCTAGGTGTAAGAGTCTACCATCTCTTTGAAATTCAAACTACCCTGATTTATCTAAAAACGCAAATTCTCCTCACCTCACATTCTAAAATTTCAGCCATGTTTACATGTTTAGCATTTCAAAACTAGCTTCTTTTGATGAGTGAAAGCATCCAGGCCAGCTGTCTCCAATTCAATTAAATCGCACGCATACACACACGTGCACACGGAAACTATCCAAACCCCACTAATAACCTACTTTTACAATAAATCACAATAATATGAGAATTATTATTTACAGTGTCACAAAAGTATAAGATGAAATTAAAGTATTATCTGAAATAGGGACAGAATTTATGAGTAAAATGGTAGCCCAACTTCTCTGTCAAAGCATACATAAGATCAGGTGTAGATACCTTAAGCCTGTTATGCTTTTTCTGTTATTCAGGCAATGACTATCGCCAACAAAAATAAACCAACCATCTCCCCTAGATGTTTAACTGCATTGCCATGGCAGAATCCCCACTATCGACATGCTGGGGGTTCCCCATTGACCAGAAACTTAACAGGACAAGCTATATTAATGCTGTAGCTTTAAATGCAGGACAGAGGCTGGGAATTCTGTGGCAAATAACTCACCTCCTGACTCCTCAAAGCCTTTCCACTATCTACAAGGCACAAGTTAAGAGTGTGATGGAATACTGCGCATTTGTCTGGATGAGTGCAGCTACAATAACACTCAAGAAACTCAACACCATTCAGGACAAGGCAGCCTGTTTGATAGGTACCCCATCCACCACCTTAAGCACTCGCTCCACCACCGACACACAGTGGCAGCAACATGTAACATCTATAAGATCAACAGCAGTAACTCGCCCAGGCTCTTTCAACAGCACCTTCCAGGCCTGCAACCTCTAACTTCTAGAAGGACAAGGGCAGCAGTTGTGGGGACTTAACTGAGTATTAAGATTCAGAGAGAGATTGAGGCAGAGAATGGGATCAGGGAGACATCGGCAGAAGGGTTGGAGGGATTGGTGAGAGATCGGAAGAAGAGATGGAGGGTTGGGTGAGATCAGAGGAAGAGATTGTTGGGAGAGATCAGAGGAAGAGATTGTTGGGAGAGATCAGAGGAAGAGATTGTTGGGAGAGATCAGAGGAAGAGATTGTTGGGAGAGATGAGGGCTCAGGGAGAGATCAGAGGCAAATTCTGAAATCGGAGGGAGAGATAGGAATTATCAGGAGAGATTGCAGGGGGTTTCAGAGCAAGATAGGAGGAGATGAGAGGGGGTGGAATCACCCCAGACTTGTGCTAAGTGCGGTAGCGGGTGTGAAAAAAAGATGTTTTAAACCACCGGCCGCAATAGCTGGTTTTTGCACATTCACAAACCCATGACTCATCCACAGGGACCTCACACCTCAAGGGACAACACCACTAACTCTTTCACACACCCTCACATCTCATATCCTCTGGAGTTCATGTCCTCATCCTGTCCATGGCGCCACTCACCACACAAACCCTCCATGCAGTGCCATGCGTCCTGCCCAAACTCTCTTCATCGATTTTCATGCAGGAGAAGCTGCCTCACAACAACAGGGAGAGATCCCAGACCAGGGGTGGAGTGGCCCACATTAGGCCCCTCATTCACTTTGAGGAGCATGCCATCGAGCTGACTGGTGAGGACGTGGACTGTGCCTATGGTGATGGTGAGGTCGGTGGTGAACACCCACATGAGGATCCTGCACCACATTATCTGTCTCTCAATGCAATTGAGTGCTCTCTCTCTCCTGCTTTTGACTATACTGCCATGCGCTAATCAGCTCTACTTTGGTCCTCTTCAAAGGATGCACATCGAAGGGAGCTTTGCCAAGCGACCAATGCCTTCAGCCAGCCAGTCCCTCAGCTCCATCCATGTCCTCATCTCCAGTTAAGAGGACACCAAGCAGGAAATAAGCAGCCTGGTAGACTCATAACAGCGCTAACCCACACCCTCCACCAACACAGAGACACACACCTCGGTGGGACCTAGATCAAGAGCAGACTTAGGAGCAGCAGCTGGACAGCCCCAGGTCATCCACTCAGGAAGTTCAGAGGCTATCCACTCCCTCCAAGTCCCCTTTGCCTGTGACCCTTTCAATCTCATGCTCTGTCACCGAAGAGGGAGCAGCTGACCCAGAGGAGTACAGCCAAAGCAAGCTGGGGCCCTCAAGGTCTCTGCTCTCCAGACAATGCATGCCAAAGTCATCAGAGGCACCAGGGCCAACCATTGCACAGGCTATCTCCAGCACTGCTGCAGATGTCAGTGCAGCACCTAGAAAAAGTGGTAGGCCTGGAAAAGTTGAGAAATTCTGATCACAAGTGAACACATTTTGTCACTTTATCATCTGAAAATATGCTCACTGAATAATGTGTAATAGTGTCTTTCAGCTTCATTGAAAGGCTTTGCGAGTCCTCCCCCTGCATCCCCCCTACCCCCCCCACCACTACACCCACCCTCAGTTCACTTCCCAGGAGGCATTGATTCCACAGGCCTCTCCCTTGCACATTCACCTGGACATCCCAGCCTCCCCCCTGGACACCTTCCTCCACCATCCCCGTCTCCTCAGACATCTTCTGCACTCTGAGCCCCCTTCCTTACACCCTCCTCCCCACCCCTCAACACCTTCCTCTCCCACTCCACCAACCCCCCTGATAAACCTTCCTCTGCCATTCATATCTATACCTTCCTCTTCCTCCCACCACTTGCCGATCATCCACATCAGCACATGGCCAAGACCATGAAGTTCCAAAGCAGCCCCAAAGCATCAACGGATACCATGGAAGATGATGCAAGCCCATGGCCAAGACTGTGATGTTCCAAAGCATCAATGGAGACCTCCCACCTTCCATGCGCATGAGGATACACCCAGCAATACATGCAATGTATTTATCCAGGCTCCAGTAGCTGTAGGGCTCCAGCATCACCTTTTCCTCAGGATGTCTGCGATCTGAGCAAGGCTTTAATGGTAAGTCCCGACTTCTGCACATCACACTTGTCCAGGCGTGTTCTGGGCAGGAGCGTTTTTCCGCTGGCATAACGGTAAATCGGGCACTGGAGGATGATTCTGATCAAGCCTTACTTTGTCCAGGCGTGTTCTGGGCAGGAGTGTTTTTCCACTGGCATAACGGTAAATCGGGCACTGGAGGATGATTCTGATCAGGCCTTACCACTACCGGGATCCAAATAGTGTTCACACCAGCCTCCAGCAGGATTCACATTCCACTATGGCAGACACCAACAGGTGATCCCGCTGTGATTTCACACCAGCGTTAAACCGATCTCTACCCTTGATGCTGAATTCTGCCCGTGGTCAGGGTGAGATTGGAGGGAGAATGGGTGCATCGGGGAGAGTCAATGGTCACCAGAGGATCAGGGACATGGATCATTTGGTGATGACAATTTGAGGGGAACACCAGTATAAGAAGTTGTAGTCTTTAAAAATTGGTATTTTGTGCATAATATAGAACCTTTATAGGATTTGCTAAACAGTATTGATCCTCTCTCTGGAAAGAGGATTTCTAAACACTTTTACCTCTAAACAGTCTTAGTTCAGTCTGCCATGTTGACATTTCTAAGCTTCTAGGATGGCATCTTGTGCACCAATTATCTATGCAATTGTTTAGAAAGCACCAGGATATGACCCTCAGCATGATATAAACTGAAAAGCAGACCTCAAACAGGGCAGATGGTAACCACCCTGACAGTTTGGGTAAATTGGTCAGAAGGGTTTGGATAGGTGACTGACACTGGGTAAGCTACCAGGCCCTGGAAAAAAAGGTATATTAACAAGTGCTCAGGCACAGGGGCCAGGTCCTGGTGGGTCATACCCTGGTGAGGTATCATGGTGAGGTTGCAATGCCTATTAGCAGTTGCCTTCCTCAGAATGGACAAGGAGGAGGAGGATGACGAGATCAACACACTCTGTGCCAACCATTTGTCTGCCATCTGGAACCAGTAAACTACTCTCAACTGTTACAGGTTGAATACATTTTCTGTCCAATTAGTTAATGTATCATATCTAAACTGTTGTTTCTTAAAAAACCACCATCTTAAAATTACTTATGACTAGTCGACTGCCTATTTATGTATCTGTAGCCCCGAGTCCCAAAATCTTACACCAGTGAAAGCAGGGATGATGGAGGCTGTCTGGGAAAGATCACAGCAGGAACAGGAGTGTATACAGGTTTATTTGTTGAGCCTGGAGAAAGCCATCTTGCTCCGTAAAAAAGGTTTCAATGACCAACCTGCCTCCTAGGGGCAGATTGGTCATCTCATCTCCATTGAAACTTCAAGTGGATAGATTTGAGGCTGGTTGGGTTCCTGTTTCAGATTTTTAACATTTTAACTTACCAACTGACCCAAGCCTGTTGTCATATGCCTTTAAGAGATAACAGCATGCCATCACTAGAGGGGATCCAGCCTCAGTTTCATTTCAGCCTGGAGCAGCACAGCAGATACAACCCTGCTGCTGATGTCTTCAAGCTTTCTATCCATGTTCTCATGTGCCTAGTTTAAACAAATGAACCCACAATGTGTTTACACCATCCTTTGAGTTATTGGTGCCTTTATATCATTATAAAAACACAACATGGTGTTCATGGTGGTCAAACAGCATGGCAGCAAGATTAAGCACAGGTACAACATGATGAACAACCTTAGGTCACGCTACATGGTGCGAGATGACCCTCGACATTTTGGTCAGACTGCAAAGAAGTGTAGCACAGGAGTGTTGAAATTTCAGCATAGTGACTGCAAAGAAAAACTTTGAAAAAGCAGTGCAGAGATAGTGCTCAAGTAAAGAGCTGGTAAGCAGATGGATCCCTTGTGGTGAGATTGCAGCATGTAGCCTGTCAGCTCCATGAGTGGGACAGTGCGTTGAGAGGACCAACACCGGGTTAGCTCAGTGTAATAACTTGAGACGTAATATTGTCCAATAGCAGAGTAGCGCAGGCTACCTCTATATGGGGGAGGCTTGGGTTAGTAAAGACAGAGTTTTTAATGTTGTGAACACAAGTATAGTTGTAGAGTTAGATTGTAAATAAACAGAATGTGTTTATTCTAACAATGACATCCTGATGTTCTCTGTCTCTATACCGACGCGGTCACCCCAAACAAAGCGTGCAACCTGGATCCTTTAGCCCCAGCAAACCAAAGGCACTGGATCCAACAAACTGGTGACGAGAGAAAGCATGAAAAATCACGGAAGAAAACAAGGTTAAAAAGCGAGAGAGTAAAATGAAGGAAACGAGAAGAACTGAAATCAGGCTGTACCTTGCACAGTAGCTGTAAGTTAAAGAAAATTTCCTTCTGAATGTCGAATTAATTCCCTAACAAATGCCACAATTTGGAAGAGTAACCTCAGATGACTGGTCTCACTATGTTGAACATCTTGCGTTCTTCTTCCAGGTGAGCGACGTTGCGGGGAAGGAAAAGAGGCGCGAGATCCTTCTGTCCACGTATGAGAGTAAGACTTACGGATTAATTCAAAATCTGTTGGCGCCCAGTGCCCCAGGCTCCAAAGGTTTTGATGATTTCGTGAACCTCGTAAGAAATCATTATCAGCCCAAGCCATCAATGACCATACAAAGATTTAAATTCAACTCAATAATCAGGGCTGCGAGGGAGACTGTTGCTCCTTACGTAGCGCGTTTGAAGCAATTAACCAAATACCGCGAGTTCGGGACTTCAATCAATGATATGCTTAGAGATCGGTTGGTGTGTGGTATAAACGAAAATACGGTCCAGAATGGCAGCAACAAATCTCGATTTTCTGAAGGGGTAGGAAATCACTCTTGCAATTGAAGGTGCGAGACTCAGAAGCCATTTGAGGAGCGCAAAATGGCATCGTCCTTCATGTTGGGCAGGGAGCTTTAACCAAAAGAGCACAAAAGTACAGAGCTTTGTTCCGAAGCGGGAAGCAGCCACCTCTAGCGGACAAATTAAAAAGGCGATCTCAGCAGTAAAAGCTTGGCATCATACTAACAGCGATGGAAGTAGACAGCCCCGTAATGAAACACAATTTAAAAATATTGAATGTTTCTTCTGCCATTGATATGGGCACCTCATGAGACATTGTAAAGATAGAATTCAGGCAGACTGTCAGGCAAAGCAAAAACCCAATGAGATAAACAGCATTGAAGAGCCTGAAGTAATAGATGTTGATATCTATTCACTATATAATTTAAAGGTAGGAAAAACGGAGCCTACGTAACCATGAGAGTGAATGAGAAACCTATCAGACTGGAGGTGGATACTGGAGCAGCTACAACGGTGATTGGAGAGCACACTTTTCAATACTTGAATCAGGGAGAACATAAGCTGAATTTGGAAGAAACTGTTGAAAAATTAATGACAAACAGGAGAAAGCATAGGCGTCAAGGGCATATGTAAAGTCTCAGTAAACTATAAAGGTCAAACAGAGAGATTACCCTTGATGGTAGGAACAGGCTAGGGACCTAGTCTCCTCAGACAAAACTGGCTGAAAGAAACTAAATTGGAATGGAATGAAATCTTCCAACTAAGAACTAATGGACTTTCACAGTTATTACAGAATTATGCCTCAGTTTTCAAGGAAAAAAACTTTAAAAAATTGAAGGGATTGAGGGCAAAATCGAAGGAAAAATTAATGTAGATCCCGAGGCAACACTAAAATTCATGAAGGCAAGACCAGTATCTTATGCAATGTGGGATAAGGTAGAAGCAGAACTAAACAGATTAGAAAAGCTGGGAGTGAAACAACCAGTATAATTGTCAGAGTGGGCAGCTCCAATTGTACCTGTTTTCAAACCTGACCAAAGCATTAGAATATGCAGGGATTATAAATTAACAGTCAATCAAGTTGCAAAATTGGATAGACACCCCATACCTAAAATTGAAGATTTATACACTAAATTGGCAGGTGGAAAGACTTACACAAAGTTAGATTTGAGTCATGCCTACTAGCAATTGGAATTAGAGCAGGCAGCCTGAAAGTTCATTACCATAAATACACATAATGGATTGTATCAATACAGCCGCTTACCATTTGGTGTACATTCTGCTTGCGCCATATTCCAAAGAACTATGGAAAGCTCCTTACAGAGATTGCCCCATGTTGTAGTTTATCTTGATGATGTTCACGTGACTGGACTTACAGAAAAAGAATTTTTGATGAACCTGGAGAAAGTTCTGAAAGTTTTTTGCAGGCTGGAGTGAGATCGAGAAAGGAAAAGGGTACATTCCGGGCAAAAGAGGTAACTTACTTAGGCCACAAGATCGATTCAAAAGGCTTACATCCACTTGAAGAAAAAGTGAAAGCAACTAAAGAAGCCCCAGATCCAAAGAATACATCAGAAACAAAATCATTTTTGGGAATGACTAACTACTATGGACTTTTCTTGCCTAATCTATCAACAGAACTGGCACCATTATATTGTTTGCTTAAGAAAAATCGGAGCTGGTCATGGCAAACACCACAAGAAGCTTTCACAAAAGTTATAAGGTTGTTACAGTCATCCGCACTTCTAGGACATTTTGATCCAAAGAAAGAGTTGATATTAACATGTGATAGATCAGCTTATGGAGTAGGAGTGGTGCTTTCTCATCAAATGCATGATGGATTAGAACGACCCATAGGTTATGTGTCGAGAACACTTAGTACTGCAGAGAAAAAGTACTCACAACTCGAAAAAGAAGGCCTGGCAATCATTTACAGTGTTAAAAAGTTTCATCAATATGTGCAAGGTCATCACTTTCCTATCATAAAAGACCACAAGCCATTAAGATTATTCAGTGAAGACAAGGCTATACCACTTATAGCCTCGGCAAGAGTACAAAGACAGGTGTTGATCTTGGCAGCGTAGAAGTACACTTTTATTCATAGACCCAGAAGTCAAATTGCACATGCAGATGCACTCAGTCGTTTATCCTTGTAGGTAAAAGATGAGGATGTTCCAATTCCTCAGGAATACGTCTTATTATTAAACTTCCTGGACTCATCACCAATGTGTGCTAAACAAATTAAACACTGGACGAACCAAGATCCAATCTTATCCAAAGTGAAAGTTCTTTCCGGTTGGTCAAAAATACAAGAATCCGATGAAATGAAACCGTATTTCCAGAGAAAATACGAGATAACCAGCCAAGAAGGTATTTTATTGTGGGGAGCTCATGTAATTATTCCTCCAAAGGGACGAAAATCATTGTTATCGGAGCTTCACAGTTCACATCCTGGAATTTCTAAAATGAAGGCAACAGCACGTTGCAACAGCACATGTGGTGACTGGGAATGGGTGGAGAGATAGGAAACCTAGTAAAAAGTTGTATGCAGTGTCAACAAGTACAAACATTATCGGCAACAGTTCCATTACACCCCTTGGAATGGTCAAAAAGAACATGAGTATGTGTACACATCAATTACGTGGGACCTTTTTTGGGAAGGATGCTTCTCCTTATAATAGACGCGCATTCAAAATGCATGGATATATATGAAGTAAGGTCACCCACATCTTCAGCGACAATAGACAAGCTACGACAAAGCTTCGCTATGAATGGATTACCTGAAATCCTAGTATCAGATAATGGAACAGTGTTCACAAGTGCTGAATTTAAACGATTTACAAGCCTCAATGGTATTGTTCATGTGAAAACATCTCCATACCACCCTTCTTCCAACGGACTTGCTGAGAGAGCAGTTCAGATGTTTAAATCTGGTATAAAGAAATTGCCTGGAAATTCAATAGCGATTAAATTAGCACAATCTCTATTCCACTATCGAACCACCCCTCATTTGACAACAGGTGTCACACCTGTTGAACTGTTAGTGAAACGCCGTCTCCATTCGAGACTGAGCCTAATTAAGCCAAACTTGGGTGGTGGGTGGGGGAGGTAGAAAGAAAGCCGGAAAAAAATCAGAAAATGGGACATGGTTGTCACAGTCGGGACAGAGCATTTCATGTAGGAGAGAAGGTATTTGTGAAAAACTTTAGAGAAGGACCAGCATGGTTGTTTGGTGAATTAAGTGCTGTAACGTGACCTTTTTCCTACCATGTGAAAGTTGAAGATCGAATAATGAGAAGACATGTGGGTCACATACAAAGTGGAGAAGCCAAATATCCAGAAGTGATTCCACCAATGCTCGAGACTGAATCAACATTTCCTGTGGAAAGAACTAAACCAAGTACAAATCTATTTGAAAGGCTGACTGTACCTGAAAAAGTCAAAGAAACAAATTTACAGGTACTTGCTGTAGAACTTGAAATTCAGACGACTTCAGTAAGGGAGGCTCCAAAGCAAACTTCAGAAGCTGTAGAGTTGAGATGTTCTACCTGCTTAAGGAAGCCCCCAGAGAGACTTACTTTGTAAATAATTGAATTGTGTGAATAACTTGATGTATTGAAAAATTGTAAAATGCATTTTTCAGTAAAGGCGGAGGAATGTAATAACTTGGGATGCAATATACCTTTAAGACAAGTATTGTAATGTAAGGTCACATGATCTTATTGTCCAAAAGCAGAGTAGCACAGGCTACCTCTATGTTGGAGAGTCTTGGGTTAGTCACTGATGAGTGAAGACAGAGTTTTTATGTTGTGAACACATAAGTATAGTTGTAGAGTTAGATTGTAAAGAAACAGCATGTGTTTATTCTAACAATTATTTCCTGATGTTCTCTGTCTTTATACCAACAGGGTCACCCCGAACAAAGCGTGCAACCCGGATCCTTTAGCCCCAGCAAGCCAAGGGCACTGGATCCAACACTCAGTCAGGAAAGATAAGTAACCAGGGTGTGGGCAGGATCAATATCGAGCAAGGGAGAGTCAAACAAAACGAAAAAACACACCATACCGTCATAAAATCAGGCCAGAGAAGGTTGCAATCATAACAGGTGGCATTGGGAGTTGCTGAACAATAAATTGAATAAATCAAGGAGGAAGGTCATAAGGATATTGTCAAAATGTCCACAAAGTTCCTCAGTTTGAATTGGGACGGAGCTGACCAACTATCCAAATTAAAAATATTTAAACAGCTTACAGAGCTATGGTTTCTTGATTCATGTGTGTCTGAACAAGGCGAGCAATCCATAAAAATTCACCTAACAATTGGGAATGAAGGTCTGAACACGTCAGGGTTAACAGCAGAAGAGCTCAAGGATCTCTAAAAGATATGGACTACATTGGAAGACTGGTTCAGAATCAGGTTAAACTTCCGCATTCATCGACTACACTTCATGCCATTTCAACAACAGCCTACAGAATCCATAGGCCACTTTGTCAGCAGATGCAGAGAAAAGGGTACGGATTGTGATTTTTCAAATGCAGAGCTAGTAGACAGAATTGCTGAGTTGGTGATCGTATCCACTCCCATGGGGGTGTTCCAGAAAAAGCTGCCAGACAAGCCCAAACCATATAACATTGACAAACTACTCAAGGATGGATGTGAGTACAAAGCAGGTCGACGAAGTTTACAGGTCCTAAGTACAACCCCAATTGTTGACACACCCACGAGAATACCTATACTTAACAAGACATGTAGAAGGTGTGGCCTTCTGCATGCACCAAAGAAATATCGAGCTTTTAATCAGTTCTGCAAGGCATGTGGCAGAAAAGGCCATTGACAGTGACAGTGCACAAGAGCAAAGCCTAATGCAGCTACAAAGAGCCATGGACTGATCCAAACAGACCATGTACAATGGCTACCTTCAAGCAATAAGATTGGCCATCTGATAACCCGTCAGAAACATACATGAAGTGATTGACAAACCAAAATATGACAATGATGTGCACGATGAGATGAAGAGTGGTGAACACATGTTTCACACCATCAATCTCGTGGAAACCTAAATACTGTCACACCATTTGAGGTGTTTGCCAAGATTCAAATTATCTGCCCTAAGAAAGTTGGTAACAACTTGTTAGTGGCCAAGATTGACATAGGGCAAGTGCCAACATACTACTACTGTGAATTCTAAAAGAAGTGTATCCACAGACATGGTGAAATATACTACATTGCAACTTTCAGCGTACAATAGTTCACTAATTCCATGTACAGGATCCATAGTCCTAGAGTGCAAATACAAAAAAACAATCTGCCTGGGTGTCACAGATGTTCTAGATCATGGAGACTAAAGGCCCAGCATGTCTACCAGCATGCCGTGACCTTGCACTAGTGACAATCCATGGAATCAGTTAGACATCACACAGCAGATCAACCTCGGAACCTACTCCTATTGCCTCAGTTCATGACTTATCAAAAAGTCCAAATGTTTCGACAAAGTTTGCAGTTTAAAGGGAACTGCAATGTTATGCTTGCAGGAGAATGCAAGTCTGTCAATTAATCTGGTACAACTTGCACAACGCAAATGCCAGCAGCTACAAGGAGAAACGGCAAAAAGATTCCACACTACAGAAACTGTGGAAAACCATCAGTGAAGGATGACCTGATTCAATTCAGCGTGTTTCCAAACACGTGACACCATTTAGGCCATCACACCGGAATCTTTGTGACCGATGTTCTTCAGCAACTCCAGCACTCATACATGGGCATAGATAAGATGAGAAAGACTCACAAGAGAGACATATATTGGTTGGACATGAACAAGGACATTGAAGTTGTTGTCAATAAGGTGCGAGGCATGTCAAGAGCATATGCCAAGTCAGCACAAAGAACCACTGATTCCACATGATTCCAACCCATCCTTGGTCCAAAATTGCATCCGATTTTTTTCATGCCCATGGCACTGACTTCATCGTCATTGCTGACTACTTTACCAAGTACCTCATTATTTGACAATTGCGCAATCATCAAGCACAACTGTTGCACATGTTCTAAGTGCTACTTTCAGTTTATTTGGTGTGCCCCAATAGATCTTTAAGGATGGCAGTCTGGAATTTATTGGTAAGTCATTTCAGAATGTGAGAGAGAAGTGGAATATTGATCATTCTATTTCTCCTCAATACTCTATATCTAATGGCCTAGCTGAACAAATGATTCACATGATGAAATCCCTCATTCTTAAATGTAGACAGACTAAGCAAGATCTACATATTGCAATGTTGTATCTGAGAGCAACACCTTTAAGTGCAGCTGTGCCATCACTGGCAGAGCTCATGTTCAGCAGACCAGTGCGAACCAATTTACCTACTCTTACCCATCCTACTCTCTCAAACTAGAGAACAACTTTTAAAACCACAAGAGAGGATGACCAACATACACAGTAAAAATGTAGGTACAGAATTGTGAAGTTTACTTTTGGGAGAAGAAGCCTGTATCCAGGATCCCACAGAAGGTACGCGGCAACCAGCTGAGGTAACAAGGATTTGTTCAGAACCAAGGTCCTATGAAGTCATTAGACAGAAAGGTGCAATGGTGAGGCGTAACTGAGGACACATCAGATCTATTCCAGCTCCTAAACCAGGAACAACAGCGGAGAATGACAATCCCACAGATCACTGTGAGCAATTAAAGAAGCCTTCAGACAAGGTTCCATTACAAGATCTGGATGTACCAACAGGTTACCTCTATGCTTTAGAGACTCATCAGTTCTATATACTTATCTCATGGTAACTAAACATGAACATGTATTGTAAACAGTTATACTTCTTTGGAAGGGGTGGGTGGGGGAAATATCTTTGAAAAGAAATGGGGATGTTGTAATATGCCTTTAAGGGAAGCATGATGCCATCACTAGAGGGGAAGTGCGCCATGTGATCCAGCCTCAGTTTCACTTCAGCCTGGAGCAGAACACAGCACTGATGCTGGTGTCTTCAAGTTTTCTATCCTTGTATACATCTTCTCATGTGTCTAGTTTAAATAAATGAACATGTTTACACAATCCCTTATGAGTGATTGGTGCCTTTCTATCATTATAAAAACACAACAAAACCCTCTTGTTTTTAGGGGTTAAAATGATCGCCATTGTATTTATCCTATTAAATTCATTTATCATTTGAAAGAACCTTATTAAAATTATCCTTCTAAAGTAAAGAGGAAACAAACCAAATTTATGGAATCTGACCTCACAATTTAACCCTTTAAACTATGGTATCATTCTGGTTAATCTGCGCTTTTCCCTTACAGGACTGTTTTTCATGAGATTTGGAGCTCAAAACTGAACGCAGTGCTCCAGATGAGGTCTGACCAAAGTGCTGTCCTACTGAAACATCACTTCCCCACTCTTGAGTTCCAACTCCTTCGAGGTAAGGCCAATATTCCATTCGCCCTTTTTTGTTTTTTTAACCTGAATGCTGGCTTTTAATGCTTTCATAATTTGTGCAAACGGGCACCCAAATTCCTTTATTCCTCCATATCTCCCTGTCCCTCACCATTAAAATCTTTTTAAATTTGCCTTTCTCAGACCCAATAGATAAGCTCACATTTCCAAACCTTGAAGGAGCCTCCTCTATACTTTGTTCAATTTATATTATTACATCAATAAATAAGCTGTCCTTTACCTGTATCTAGAGTGCATGCATAGCAGCAGACACAGAGCCACACTTTAACCTTAGAGTATCAGACAAGAATGAATTCTTCTGTTTAATCTGATGCATTCCATACATGTATAGGAATTAACACTGAAATCTACTTAATTTATAGAATACCAGAGTGATTTATTCTCCATTACCTGATAAATACTGCACCAATACAGAAGCTATTACTGCTGAACATGAGCCGAACAATATCAAAAAGGCGTGTATGGTTCCCTTTTACCTTGTATCGTACATGTACAGGAGCTGAGACATGGGCTGCAGTGTAACATATTCTGGCATTATGTAAATCCACTGTGATATGGCTGCAAAGCATTCCACTTTACAAACTTGCTGTTGCAACCCCCTCCAATATTATTAATTTCCCTCAGTGTGTCATATGCAGATATGAGAAACATTTTTCACAAATGCCTGCCTCACTGTAAAACACTGATATTACAGAGAGAGGTGGAGATGCATATGTAGTTCAGGAGGTAGAAACAGGGATTGTGAGAGAAAATAAGTGAGCTAGGGAAAGAAATTGATAAAAAAAAAGGGAAAGGAGAGGGACATTGGAAAACCAGAATGACAGAAATAGAATTAAAAATGGAGAAATAGTGGATGAAATTCAAATAGGTGCAGTGATAAAGAGAGATAAGAAAAATGAGCTGAGGATAAGAAGTTAAAAAACAGAGGTAGAGCAAGGGAGATAGGGGAGAAATATTGAAAAGGAGAGGGAAAATAGCGTAAAAGAGATAAATAATGGGAGAGGCAGAAATAAATATAGGACGCATCTTTGTATGTACATTATGGTTTACTCATTCATCTCTGTGATATTGTGCAGATGACCTCTGGCATTAGTGCTTACCATATGGATGTCTTGATCCTGAGTAGGCTTGAGCTGAAGCAGCTGGCATTCATCCTCACACTCTGACCCACAGCCTAGCAAAGGAGCAACCTTCAGCACACTGACGCCAATCACCTTCTATAGCAGGACCATGTGATATCGATGAGTATCCAGTCAATGAGAATGTCAGCTGTGATTAATTCTTTTTTCACAGTGCGAGAGCAGCAGCTACCTCACTGAGAAAGCTTCACTCCTGTATGCAGTCATATTAATACTGGCTTGTAATAGGATTAACTATAGATGAGAAGCACAAATAATATGAAGATTATATGAATAATAAATCATATTTTTTGTTATTGCTTTCCTAACTACATGAAGCTTTCTCATCTGAATTTTAATATTTACTGTGTGGGAAAAATACCTGATTAAGTGATACTTGCAATATAATACACAAAATCCAAAGCAAGTGCCGAGGGCTCACTTATTTAAAAACAGCAAAAAAAACCACACTTGCTTCAGCATTCATCGTTCCTTCAGAGCCTCAAATCTCCCTTTCCCATCAGGGACCCTTTAAAAACAAAGGAAGTAATTTTGACTTTGATAATGTAAAAGAGGTGGTAGTGATTCAGTCACCTGTTATGAACTTAAATGGAAATGAAAATCAAGAAAGATAAGAAACGGCTGGCAGAATCAGTAATGGCCATTTTACACCATCAACCAAAATCAAACCATTACCTCCAAACTGTTTCAGTCAAAATATTGTCCCCTCCTGTTCTGAAAGTGCTAAATCCTGCTGGAGTACAGTTCCACCAGTGCCCTCCAGCAGCTCACCCAAGTGGGTAATCTTTATCTAAATGATGAGTGCCTGTGGGCTATTTAACTGCAGGGGCATCACTCTGGGCCTGATCTTATTCTCAGCTAACGTCCACATATTCACTCCTGCTAACAGTCACATGGAAAGTAATCAGGAAAGGAAACCCTGGCTGATTTTTCTCTCACTAGCCCAGCTATGATGCATTAACCATTTCTTCAGTTTATATCAGACTGTACACGATGCCTGAAAGTTTGGCAAAAGCCCTCCTGTTCTGCATGGCTCAGTGGCATACCAAGAAATGTATTTAATTCCTGAGGTGGTGAGAAAGCAACTCTCATCTTTTAAGACAATTTCCCTCTTTTAATCTCTAGTATCTTTCCATCTATATTTTATGTCATCACTGACGTAGACAGCTGACAGAACAGTAGCTCTTGCGTCTTGCGTCAATTTCATGCTAAAAGTTACCACAGAAAGAGCCAGAATACCTCAGTGTGAGTTATTATCTGTTCTCAGTTCAATATATTTTCAAGATTTTGCACATGACACAAATGAACCTATGCAAACCATAGGTATTTCATCAGCTGTCTGTTCCACAGAACAGCAAACTGACTGACCCTGCACCACATAGAGCACCAATATTTGCCTGCGAGGACTTTGTTGCAAACAAATTGGCACACATGGTGGCTTACTGACCAATTACAGTCATTTTATTCGTTTGTGGGCAAGGCCCTCATTTATTGCCCTTTCGAAGGTGCATCACCTTGAACCGCTTCAGTCTATCTGGCAAAGGTAATCCTACAATGGTGAAAATAGGAGCCAACCGCCAGCCATTGGGGGGAAAGACCCTGGAGCAGCATTTTGCCACCTGTGGCCAATTAATGGGCCACTAATGGGTGCACCGGCCAACTGAGAACAGCAGCCCATCTCCCACAGCTGCCAGTCCAGTCAGAGGCCAAGCAGCACAGCAAGCTCAGCAACACCACCTTTAGCAGTGGCCACTGCTGAGGCTGAAGGACAAGGGAGAGGGTGTCTGAATGATGAAGCACCCTCAAAGAGAAGGCAAGTGTCCTTGAAGAAGCTGGGGCCAGCAGGCGCCTGGGGATCGGGGGGGTGGTCATATTCCAGCAGCAGCACCTTAGCTGTGGAGGTGGCCATTGATGCTGGGGGACCCCTCCATGGGCCATGGAGCAGCCATTAAAGAGAGTCCCAACCCCAGGAACCTGCTGGGTGACCACCAGGGTTTATCTGGCAGTTTCCTCACAAAGCAGCGGGCCCTCCCAATGGGAGCAAAATATCAGTGGGGGGGAAGGGGTAGAAAGTGGCCCTAAATTGGACAGGAAGACTTCAACCTCCCTTGCCTTGCCAACCCTCCCACCTCCCAGCCCATCACCAATTCTATCACTTGTCACCCAAGGAGTTCTGACTTTGTGTCCTTCCTTTCCCCCAAGTGGGAATGTAACTTGACCATACTCGAACTATCTTCTCTTCAAAGACAGGTTTTCGTGTTAATCTTTGCCTCCAGTTTACCTAGGCCATATCTGTTTCAACCCACTGAAATTAGCCTTGCCCCAATTAATTTGGATTGCTTCATGTCCTTTTCCATAGCTGGCCTAAATCTATGATCACTGTTCACTAAATGTTCCTCTACTGTCACTTGATCCATTTGACCCACCTCATTCCCTAGAACCAGATCCAGCAATGTCACTTTCCTTGTTGGGTTGGAAACATACTGATCAGAAAATTCTTCTGAACACTCCTCTTCCCTCTCTTGGTCCTTTACCCTATCACTACCTGAGTCTATCTTAACGTAATTAAAGCCCCTTCCGTTGTAACTACTCTACAGTTTTGCACCTCACTGTAATTTCCTTGTAAATTCCTCTATATTTTTTGCACAAGTTGGTAGCCTATAGAATGCAACCAACAGTATAATGGTACCTCAATAGTTTCTTAGCTCCAATTAAATAGATCTGTCCTTGATCTCTCCAGGATATCCTCCTTTTATAGCGCTGTAATTTTCTCCTTAAATCGATTTAACACCCATCCTTCTTTCTCCCCTATCTTTCCTGAATGCTTGTATCCAGTAAAACTTAGTGCCTATTCTTGCTCTTTTTTTGATCCAGATCAACATCGTATTCCCCTGTAGTTATGTGTCCGCAGCCCATTTACCACACTCCGTGCGTTCACATTCATGCACGGTAATGCTAATTTAGAACTTACTCATTCCTGCCTACTCTGGTCCTCATCAGCCAGTTGTAGGCTGATGCAGCAATCGGTTTAATACATCATAAATACAGAATATTGTAAGGTTTGAACCAATTCTGTAGCAGATCACCTATCGATACAGGTAAGCAGTTAGCAACTTCTACTGCAACACCAATCTATAACAGAATTGGATCACACCAAATATAAAGCAGGAGCCTTGGAAAATGGTGTGATTTTTCATTCAACCATCAATTATGCCGATATAAATTAGCTCAAGAAGGATAATGGATAATGCATAATTTCAATTCCATAGCAACAACAAACCACTTCCTCCCTTCTGCAATAATCAGCCTGCAAGTATAAAAGGTTAAACCTGTACCGTTTTATACCCCTGATATAACTGATGATATCAATGGCCTTATCCTTACCTATCATTGTAACCTCCTTGAGCCCCTACAAAGCTTCAGGATCTCCGCACTCCTTCAATTCTGGCCTCTTGAGCAAACATAGCATTAGCTGCCATGCTTTCAGCTGCATAAGCCGTAAGCTCTGGAATTCCCTCCCTCAACCTCTCTGGATCTCTGCTTCCCCCTCTTTTAAGATGTTCCTTAACACCTACGTCCTTGACCAAGGTTTTGGTCATCTATCCTAATATCTCCTTATGTACCTCGGTGTCAATTTTGTTTGTTAATGCTCCTTGAGACATTTAACTACATTAAAGGCATTATATAAATGCAAGGTGGTCTTGATTCCTTTCACATGAATATTATGAACATTCATTGTAATAACAGCAGTAATTTCTAAGTTTCAGTTTCAATAGCTAACGTAAGAAGGAGGAGCTTGTAGAACAGCAAAGATTCCTTGGACTTGCCTGTGGTTTAACAATCTTAGGATACCTACTACTGAGTTCATCATTTAATATAACTTCACTTTAATTCCAAGCTCAGTGGCAGGATCCATTTACCTGTACTGTTTAGTACTGAGTTCACCATTTAATAGAGCTCACTGACTATTATCGAGCTCCACATTTAATACTGAGCTCCTTGTTTAATAATGAGCTCACTAAGCTTCCAATTTAACACAAATTATAATTTAATATGGAACTCAACAGCTGAGTCTCTATACTTGTACTGTTTAGTACCAAGCTCACTATTTAATACTGGGATTACTGTTTAATACAGAGTTTACTGTTTATTACTCAGCATCTTGCTTAATATAGAACACATTACTTAATAGAGTTCAGCAACCAGGTGCCTTTACCCACCCTGTTTAGTACTGAGCTCACTGCTTAGTATAGAACCTTTCTTTTATACTGGGCTCGCAATTTAATACTGAGTTTATCATTTACTATCGAGCTCATTCTTTAACTATGTACTCAACACCCAGATCTCTGTACATGTACTGCCTAATACAGGGCTCAATATTTAATAGAGATCACTGTTTAATATTGAACCCACTGTTTAATACAGATATCAGCAGATGGATCCCAGTACCTATACTGCTGAACACTGAGCTTTTGTTACTGAGCTCACCACTTTATTCTGAATTCCTCATTTAACACTGAGCTCACTGTTTAGTACTGAGCTCACTGTTCAGTATTGAACTCATCATTTAATACTGAGCTCACTGCTTAATCCTAACAAGCTAATTTAATAATGAACTCACAGTTTAATACTGAGATCACCATTCAATACTGAGCCCTGTGCGTCCACTTTTTAACACTGAGCTCACTGTTTAACACTGAACACATAGTTCAATGCTGAACTCAGTTTAATCCTGAGCTGGAAACAGAAAAGTCAATAAGGTCTGGCAGCATTTGTAGAGAAAGAAACAGAGCTAATGGGCAGATTTTGATGCCCTGCTCTGTGGTGAGTTTGATGGTGGGGCGGCATCCTGCCTCCATCCTGATTAAGTCCATGTCAGGAGGACCCGTGGATGGCACTGCTGCCAATTGGGGCCCTTAAGTGGATAATTAATGCTCACTTAAGGGCCTCATCCCACCACCGCTTGACTTAACCCACTAGCTGGGGAGTGGGGGGCTGGTGGTTCACCATGCAGGAAGCATGACAAGCAAACTTGAGCGGGGCTGTTTGTGGGCTTCCAGGGCCAGGGGAATGTCCCTCATTCAAAGGCCTGATTGAGGGACCCAGCACTGGGAAGGGGTGGAACCCACTGAGAACCACCCCCTGACCTTGCTGCCGACACCCCTCTACCTGACAATCCCCACCCTGCAACCCTCACCCTCTCAATGTCACTGACCTGTGGCCTGGGATCCAGCAATAACACTAGGCCTTGGGTGGATGTCGTAATATCAACAGCCACTGCCTCCCTGGTGGCACTACCGTTCAATACAGCTGCCAGCCTATGAGCGGCCAGCAGGTCTTGGTGGCCGGGGCTACCAATCCCAGGCTCTGAGTGGCACATGGTGTGGCAGGCCTTCCCATAAAGAGGTGTTGTGGGGCTCTTGCTGGCTCCCTAACCAGTGGACGAGATCCCCTTTGCCTCAATTCAATTCCACCAACTGTTTCAGATCTGTGACCTTTCATCAGAGCTAGGAAAGCTAGAAATATAATAATTTTTGAGCAAGTGATGGGCAGGAAGGTGGGGAAAAAGAACAAAAGGGAAAATCTGTGTGGAGGGCAGGAGAGGCAGGTGGAGGACAGGAGAGATTAAAATGGTTAATGGTGTAACACAAAAATAATTTATAATGGGACAAGTAAAGAAACAAATGATGTGTTTAGAGAAGGTGTGCATGGCAGGATCCTGAATAGTTGTTTTCAGAAAGCAAAGAAAATGAAATAGATGAAAAACGATAAAAAAAAAACAAGCCACAAAAAAGAAAACAAATGGGGGAAGAGGTTATAATCTAACATTTTTCAACTCAATGGTGAGTCCAGAAGGCTATAAAGTCAAAAGGTGAGGTGCTGTTCCTCGAGCTTCATTGGAACGCTGCACGAAGTGCCAGAACTCAAGACCCTCTCTCTGAGCCATTGAGCTGGCCCGAGAGGACATTGACTGGGCCTGTATCATCAATAAGGTCAGCAGCAAACACCCAAGAGAGGATCCTGCACCAGCTCACCCCTCAGACAACCGTAGTGTGAGTGCATTGTCCTGTTGTAGAGTTGCCTGCCATGCACTAATTATCTCTACTTTCTTTCATAGGAACCTCAGCCAAGTACCCAACAGCCTCAACCAGGCCCTTAGCTCAAGTTCCAAACACACCTTAGATGAGATTCTGAGGACACCACAGCAGAAGACCCATCACAGCGCCCAACTACACACAGTGCAGAGAGACACCTCAATGGGGCCTAGTTCTAGTGCAGGCTCGGGGTCACAAACTGGTGAGCACAGCACACAATCTGGTCCACAGCAGGCGGAGGCAGGGGCCCCTGAGGTCGGCAGCACTCAGAGGACTGTAGGAGGCCAGGATCCTGCTGAGTCTGATTCAGATGATGAGCCTTTGGACTCGGTCCTAAATCAGTTGGAGCTGCAGCGACAATCACGGGAACATCAGGAAGGGATGTCAGCTGCACAGCTCAGATTGCAACGGATGATGGAGGAGTGCATCCACGTGCAGTCTGAGGTGATAGCACCAGCATGCCAACACGCTGAGGTTAACATTGGCTGGATTGCGGCCGCTATGGAGGCCTTGGTCCAGGACATCAGTCCTGCACTGGTGCAGGAGCTGCACTCCATTGCTGTAGCCATTGATGGCATCCATCAATGGCTTTGCGAGAGGGGGTGCAAGGTACATCAATCTCACTTCAGCTGCCCCTTCTTCTCAAGAAGTCAGCCAGGGGCCCTTGGGCACCCTAAGGAGGATAGCCTACAGATGACAGCTCGGGGCCATCCACCCAGGTGTCTCCAGGAATGTCCAGCCGATCCCAATCTCCTCTTCCTGTCACCCCATCACCTCCAGTTCCATAGGCTGTGGAGGATCCACCTGCCTCACAGAAGGACGTCCAAAGCAGGTCTCGGCCCTCCAGAGCATGCCTGCCAAAGTCATCACAGACAACAGGGTTTAGCAGTCATCAGGTTGCCTCCACCACCACTGTGGATGTCGGGGATGCACCCAGATGTAGCGGTAGGGTTAGGAAAGTTAAAAAATTTAGGAGCACAACAGTGGCATGGGTGCTCACAACATGTATATAATGTCCACAAATGTAAATAGAATTGCACCCATTTCACATCTCCTCTTGTGTGTGCTTCCTTTTTATGATGAGCTGTGTTACTGATAATCAGGCGTGATATCATGGTACCCCCTCCCCCCACTTATCCCAGATGTCACTATCATGGGCCTATTGTCTATATAGTGTGCTTCTATGTCACCACAGTATGTGCCTCTTTTTCAGATCATCTTCGACATCAGTGATGCTTCGACCTTAATGTTAAGTATGCTTGTGGAAGGAACCTCGTTCACATGCTTTGCAGGGTCATGTCATGTTTATTCTTGGCTGTGTAAGATTGAGGCAGATGTATTCTCCTATCTCCTCTGCATTCTTGAAAGATGAAGCTGTAGGGTACAAGGAGAGATGTTTTTATGCATGGAGAAGGGTCATATATCGTGCAACTCCACTTGCTCTCTGTCATCCAGTAGGGTTTTCATGCTATGAGCCCATACTCAAAGCTTGTGTGCACTCCTGTCTGCCAACCGTATTTCTGACTTTCTGAGTGTGCATCTGCTAAGCTCACTAAAAGCAGGAGCACCTTGCCACCTCAAGGTGCCGAAGCTCCGACCCTCTCAACCACATTATTGCCCTGGTGCTCGAACCTACAATTTTGATCGTTTCTTAACCTGTAATTGTTTGTATTGCAACCACAAGGCTCTCATCACAATGTTGGGATGCTGCGCTGTCTGTCCCATCACCGAAACACTTGCTGAGACGTGTGATGCTAATTGCAAATGGCGGTTTTTGGCAGCCAGTAGAGCCTTTGAACAAGCTCTGGAAGCACTCATTGTAGCTTTAAATAATGTTGAGGGGAGCAATGGGATAGGAACGAGGATGTACTGAAGATGAAATCTGTCCTTATTTAGCAACAACTCTTCACTTTTAGGGCCTCATGGTGTCTGAGCATTTTGGAGTTTTCAAGGGCCAGAGCTGGCCATGAGGGCACAATGTGTGTATTAAAAAGGCGGCATTTTAATATGTGGCACGCAAGTGGTTGAACATTGTCATCTTCATGTCGTCCACATGCATAGTAACGTGAGGATAAAAGTAGGCTAGCATTCCTTACTGAGAGTACCAGATGTTAATGTGACAGAGAAGAAGGTGACACAGAGGATTGAGTCATCTCTGATTAGATGCACACCTGCGGAACGTCCTCAGCTGCCTTGGCCCAAGTATCATCTATCAGTTTCACCATCAAGGTTGCCCATTGCTGGATTTGGATCTCCTTGGGAAGCTTTATCAGATTGAAGGCATTAGCTACGAGCCCACTGAGGATAGTGGAACAGTTCCTGGCTCTTGTAGGCTGCCATTGTGACTGGGATGCTGGAGATACGCTTGAAGAGACAGCACCTTCTGACGTCTGATGCCGGGACTCCCTCCTCCAGTTAGCACCTCATCTCAGCAAGGACACATGCTCCCAAGGCTTCAACATCCTTCAAAGGATCAGGACCATGTGAGCCTGATGTGCAACTATTTGCTCTCATATTGAAGTGCATGGTTGAAATGAGAGGAATAGCAACGCTGGTGTTATTGCTGGCCTGTGATAGAGGTACTTGTCCAACAGGGTGCTCACTGTAACATGTCATCCTCCTTGTGGAATCTGGTGGCTATGAGGGCCTTACGCGCACACCTGCCGCATCTGGCCCATGCTATGGCCTCTTCCCCTGCAGCCTCAGCTTCCTGCATCTCAACACCCTCATCTCCTTTGATGTCCTCCTTATCGGAGGGGACGTGTAGCTCCTCCATGTCGGCATCTAACGAGTCCTCCCCACTTTGCAGCGCCAGGTTATGCAGCGTGTAGCAAGCCAAGATGATCCGTGACACCCTCTGGGGCCTGTACCAGATCTGTCCAGGCACTGGAATCACATTTTAAGATGCCTATGGTCTGCTGTACCAATGCTCGGGTAGGGGCATGAGCAACGTTGTCCTCCTCTCAGTAGGATTCTGCGGCCACCACATGGTCATCATCAGCTACATCCTTTGTGAGTACCCCTTGTCAGTGAGGAGCCAACCCTGGATACTGTGTGGTCCTCTGCAGCCCATTCCCTTGCCTCAGGCCAGTTTCCCCCACCTTCCCCAGAGGAGGCCTTACCCTCCAGCCCCTTCCCTTGCCTCAGTTTCTCCCCTTCCTCAGTGGAGGCCTTGCCCTGCAGCACATTAAAAACCACCACCGCCTTACTGCTGGTCTGGTAGGTAAAGACTTACCTTTGACACCCAACTGAAAGCGATGTGGTGCTGCCTGAGAAACCTGGTGCTAAGTCTGAGTTGCCGCAAGTGCTGTGCAATGCAAGGTAAGCAAACAGACCTTGGAGTCCATGAGCGAAGTACAGGTCGCTTGGTGCGCGTCACTTATATACCGTTGTGAAACATGTCGGTCCATTTGGATGCCAACGTGCCCTCTTAATCCAGCGTGGGGGGTTGATTTCGGAGCAGAACAGCACCTCATCTTTCAACTGGACACTTTATAGCCTCCTGGACTCAACACTGAGTTCAACAATTTTGGATCAAAACTTCTGCCCTCATTTTGTTTCATTTTTCTTTGCTGATTTGTTTTTTCTCTCTTGTTTCTCTTATTTATTTCTCTTTGATTTCAGGTGGCAGCTATTCAGGATCCTGCCATTAACTCATCGCATAGGCACATCTTTTGTTTCTTTACTTGTCCCATTACCACTCCCTTTGGCTTTACATCATGATCTTTTTTGTCAATTAATCTCTCCTTCTCTCCACCCTATCACAGCCGCTTCCTTTTGTTTCTCCACCCGCCACCGCCTTTCACTTACTCAAAACCTATAACATTCCTAACTTTTCCCAGTTCTGACGAAAGGTGACAAATCTGAAATGTTAACTCAATTTCTCTCTCCACAGGTGCTGCCAGACCTGCTGAATATTTCCTGCATTTTCTGTTTGTATTTCTGGTATCTGCAATATTTTGTTCTTTTATTCATACTGAGCTAACTGTTGAATACAGACCTCAGTAGCCTGATTCAGGTATCTGCACTGTTTTAGTGAAAGTTCCGTCCATCCTATTCTATTAAATAATCTATCTTGCTAGCAAAGCCTGAAGAAACATAAACAACTTATTTCTGAATTCAGTGTTCTGTCTCTTAACACAATTTAACACACTGAGTCTTTACTGAATTCATTAACTAAGTCGTACACACCAGAAGATCCCAGATTCCATCTTCAATTTATGCTGAGTTAACTGGTCACAGTCAGGGCACTCTTTGGGGTGATGGGTACGCAGGGTGCTATAATTGGCCTCAGCACCCAAGCTGCTTGCTGCTCCTACTCCATCCTACTTCCATGCTGGAAAGTGTTGCTGTGTGGAGAACAAAATTGAATTCACCCTTTTCATGTCAAATAACTGCCAACACTCCTCATCAAGGCACACTTGCGAAGAATGCTCACTTTGGTAAGGTACTGGAGGGCAGCTAGCACCCATAGGTCCATACCTCAACAAGACTCGGCTTCTTCCTGAGTGATGAGGGGAGAAATCTGACAAACAAAATGCTCATCTGAATATTTATCCTGTTGCATGGTTTGTGTAAAGCACAGTTAGCAGCTGTTGGCCACCTTTCATATTTCCTTCACTCCTTAAAAAAATGGATGCAAATTAATTAATGGAAGCCAATCCATGAGAAGAATTTGCATAAATATAAATGATTCTAATCTAAGATGTAACTTGCAGACCCAGGCTAAACAAAGCCTCTCCTTCACTGCTAGCTCCCACTGAACGCCCACGCTTCTTTTCTTCATTCTGTGCTTTTTTTTTCTAATTCATTGTTCTAATGAAACACTCCCAGGACTGAAAGCCTGTTAATTGTGTGAAAAGAGACAATCCCTTTTACAATTCTCAATTCTTGGCAGCCTGCCGTATATAATAAATCATAAAGCAAATAGACTAAGCTAAAAAAAAGGCTTCTAATGGAGCATAGCCACTTATTTTCTTCCATCACCCACTTTTTATTAACAATAGTTACTGCCCATGGCCAGTTTTATTTGCACACTATTCCACTGCCATGTTCCAGCTGTGAGAGATTAATTCACAGGAAAAATATAGGATGGAACACAAGCTCCCAAGCAGGACAACTCAAATAATTACAAATACTTAAAATGGATCAAACATCAAGTCATCAGAATTGGACAGTCCAAAATATTGAAACCATGGCTGGGATTTTTCAAAGGCAACAAAGATCCCATCACCAGGGATGAAAGCAGAGGCGGGGAGATGCCCCCACTTCAGTGGGTGGCGGGACCCAGGGCCATATTTTATGGCAGCAGCCAATTAGATAGCTGCCACCAGAGCTGCCATCCAATTAAGGACAGGGGCCCACCATCTAAGAGCTGCCAGCCGAATCAGAGGGCCGACAGCTCAACAGAGACCACTTCTGGAGCTGCAACTGGAGGATGAGGGCACATTTATGGATGGCATCTGTGACTGGACAAGCAGCAAAGAATGGGAAGGTAAGTTTTGAAGGTAAGTTCCAGGGCTCAGAGCATGAGGCAGGTGGAACAGTGGGACCCAGGTGCGGCAGCCGGAGCAGTGGGGCTCGGGCAAAGTAGTCAGAGCAGTGCGGCCCAAGGGAGGCAGCTGGAGCAGCAGAGCTCACCAGCATCTGAGTAAGTGAATGAGAGAGTGTGAGGGGGTTTGGGGGGAGTGAGTGTGAGGGCATTGGGAGAGAAAGAGTGTGTCGGGGTGGTGAGAGACTTTAGGGGGGAGAGAGAGTATGGGGGAGGGAGAGAGAGTGTGGGAAGAGGAGAGAGTGTGGGGAGAGAGAGTGATTCACATTAATTCCTTGGCTGTGAAGGCCTGAGGATGTGAAACACAGCGTAGTGTTTGCATTCCCTGCTGGCAGCTTTACATGAAATTTACAGCACAAAAACAGGCCATTTGGCCCACCCCATCTATTTTGGTATTTTTGTTCCACACAAGCCCCCTCCCACCATTCTTGGTCACCCAATCAGGGTAACCTTCAGCTTTTCTCTTCCTCATATGTTTAGCAGCTGCCTTGAATGTATCTATACTGGAATCATAGAATGATTGCTGCACAGAAGGAGGCCTTTCAACACATTGTCTTTGTGTCAGTTCTCTGCAACAGCAACTCAGCCGGTCCTACTCCTTGACCTTTTCCTTGTAGCCCTGTAAAATCTTTTCTCTTCAGATAATTATCCAGTTCCTTTTTGAAAACTGCAATTGAATCTTCTCCACCAGATGCTCGGGCAGTGCATTCCAGATCCAAACCACTTGTTGCATAAAGAAGTTTTCCTAATGTCGCATCTGGTCCTTTTGTTAGTCACTTAGGGCTCTTGACCTTCTGCCGATGGGAACAGTTCTTCCCCATTTACCCTATCCAGACTCCTCATGATTTTGAACATGTCTAACAAATCTCCTCTCAACCTTCTCTTCAAGGAGAACAGCCCCAGCTTCGCCAATCTATCCACATAACCGGAGTCTCTCATCCTCGTAACCATTCTTGTAAATCTTTTCTGCACCCTTTCTAAAACCTTCATAACCTTCCCATTGATGCTGAACCAGTGTTTTACGAAGGTTTATAACTTACTTGCTGTTTTACTCTGTGCCCCTATTTATAAAACCCAGTGATTCAGTATAATTTACTAACTGCTTTCTCAACCTGCCCTGCCACCTTCAATGATTTATGCACATATGCACTGAGGCCCCTCTGCTCCTGCATTTCCTTTAGAATTGTACCCTTTATTTTATGTCATTTCTCCTCGTTTTTCTGACCAAAATGTATCACTTCACACTTCTCTACATTAAATTTCATCTAACACATGCCTGCCTCATCCCGCTGCTACTGGTAGTCACCCAGCAATGAATGGGGACCTTGCATTGCGGGAAGCCTTTCGGAGTTGTGGGATTCTGGTGCCTGACCAAGGGACCTGGAATCAGGAAGATGGGGGGAAATACTGAGAGCCATTCCCCTATCCTTGCTACTGACCTTCTCCCCTGTCCCCCATGACTCCCACCCCCCAAACCCCTGCCCACCATCATTCACCTATGGCCTGATCCCCTCAATCATCATTGGCCTCAGGTGGCACTGCCAAGCAAGGCACAGCTGCCAGCCTCTGATTGGCTGCCAACCTCAGAGGTGGGATTTCTGCCCCGGGGTCCTTGATCCCAGCCAAGGCCTGTCACTGCCCCGTTAAATTCCTGATTGGCATTTAAGTCAGCAGGCCTTCAATGGTAGGCAATGTGGGGCTCCAGATGGTGGGTGAGGCCCCTGTCGCCTACATTAGCTACCTATCACTCTATACGTACAACCAAAATTTCAAAACAAGTTAATTCAAAAGGCTTCATATTCTGCATAAAACAATAAATTGTGAAACACGCCTCCTCTAGGACCTTGAAAAAAATTCTTTGTATTTGCATTTCTTTTTCTAAAGAAATCAGACAGTTGCTGACTTGAATCTATTCATTTAATTTATGATTTCCAGTGAGGGGGTTAGGGAGCCAGGTTTGAAAGGCCAAGGGGGAGGGTGAAGGGGGAGGTGTGATCTGGGGCGGGGTGCTTCCGATAGGCACAGGGGACCCCCCCTGAAGGAGGTCCCACCTCTCTTGCCCAATACCAGCCGGTGCAGCTAAAGCTGATGGGATATCTATTTGGCATGGGCCCTCCCTTGCCACAGTAAAATAGCAACAGGGGCACAATGGGCACTTAAGGGGAGCGAGGTGGTGAGCTGCCTGACTAAAATGGTAGACAGGCTGGGGGCAGGCAAGAAAGTGGTGGGGAGACCGTGGACTGCTTTTTACGAGCCCACCCGTCTTCAAACATGCCAGCAGGAGAGCATAAAATCCAGCCCATTAACTCTGTTTCCCTCTCCACAGATGCTGCCAGACCCTCTGCGTAATTCTAGCATTTTTGTATTTATTTCAGATTTCCAGCAACTGCAGGATTTTGCTTTAGGTTTAATTTTTTCATGTTTTCTTTGCCTTTAAAGCATTTTCAAATTTAAAGTGTTCCATCATAGTAATTAGAATCAGGACAAGGGACAGTTTGTGGTCTGAGTGCCCAACCTGTTCAATTGAACAATCAAGCTTCACAATTGCTCTGTCTCTTCTTTAAATATAACACATTCTATTATGAAGGAAGTCTTAACAATGCAATTAGAAATGTGTATTATGATTAGAACAAGTCAACATGGTTTTTTTAAAGGGAAATTCTGTTTGGCAAATTTATTAGAGATTTTTGAGTATGTAAATAGTAAGCTAGATAAAGGCGGACCAGTAAATGTAATATACCTGGATTTCTAAAAGGCATTTGATAAGGTATCACATAAAAGGTTAATAGGCAAGATAAGGGCTCATGGAGTTGGGGGTTATATTTTAGCATAGGTAGAGAATTGGTTAATGGATAGAAAGGCTCTCTATCTGAATACAAACAGCATTCATAACAAAGTAAAGAAATTGATGGCCCACATTGAAGTAAATAAATATGATCTGATAGCAATTACAGAGATATGGCTGCAGGATGATAAAGATTGTGTGCTTAATGTTGAAGGGTATGTGACATTCTAGAAGAATAGGAAGCTCAGTAAGGGTGGAGGGGTAGCACTGTCAATCAAAGAGGGCATTGGTGCAATAGTTAGAGATGTCCTTGGTTCAGGAGATCAGGATGTAGAATTGGTTTGGGTAGAGATGAGGAATAGTAGGGGGAAAAAGTCATTAGTGGGAGTGGTCTACAGGCCCCCTAACAGTAGCCCAGCATAGAATAAAGTACTTAAGATAAAATATTGTGTGCTTGTGATAAAGGGACGACAATAATCATAGGTGATTTTAATCTACAAATAAACTGGAAAAATCAGATTGGCAGTAGTAGCCTGGATGAGGAGTTCTTAGAATGCTTTTGAGATTGTTTCTTAGAACAGCATGTTCTGGAACCAACCAAATAGCAGATAATATTAGACTTGGTATTGTGTAACATGACAGGATTAATTAATGACCTCAGAGTAAAGGTATCTCTAGGTAGCAGCGACCACAATATGATTGAATTTTACATCCAGTTTGAAAGGGAGAAGAGAGGGTCTAAGGCTAGTATCTTAAACTGAAATAATGGCAACTATGTGAGGATGAAAACTGAGCTAGTTGTAGTGAAGTGGGAAACTAGGCTAGAGGATAGATCAATAGAGAAGCAGTGGCAAACATTTAAGGGGCTATTTCAGAGTATTCAGAATAAGTGCATTCCTACTATAAAGAAAAATTCTAACGGGAGGACCTACCATCAATGGTTAACTAAAGATGTTAAAGAAAGCATCAAACTTAAGGAAAAAGCATACAATTCCACAAAGATGAGTGGCAGGACAGATGATTGGACAGAATATAAAGAATGACAGAGAATGACTAAAAGGTTAATCAGGAGAAAGAAATTAGAATATGAGAGGAAGCTAGCTAGAAATATAAAAACGGATAGCAAGAGTTTCTACAGGTATTTAAAAAAGAAAAGAGTAAGTAAAGTGAATGTTGGTTCTCTAGAGAGTGACAGTGGGGAGTTAATAGTAGATAATAAGGAAATGGCGGAAGAAAGGAACAAATAATTTGCTTATGTTCACCATAGAGGATTCAAAAAAATTCCCATAATAGCTGCAAATCAGGAGGTGAACGGGAGAACTTAATGACATTGAAATCACTAGAATGATTAACCACGATGAGCTATCACTCCCTAAATAGAATTGTTGATTTAAATATACTCCAGACTTACTTTCCTTAATTTCTAAACATTATATTTTCTAGCCTCATAAGCTTGACTCCCAATATTAAGTTATACTTTAATCTTAATAATGACGCATCTCTCAAAATCCATAGCCCCATCCCATAAGAAATCATCAACATGCATCATGAAAATGCCTGAAAGATTTCCTTTATACCAATAAAACAGGTGGGATTTGCTTTCACATGAACACTTCCTATATTTTCAACAAAACAGATCTTACAAAAAAAACCACACCTTGGAAGCAGCGTTCAGACCATAACTAAATTTTGTTTAGTTTCCATAGTTTTCTTTCTGCTGTTTCTTTGGGTGGTTTCAGAAACACTTATCTCTGCAAAGTGTTGCCCTGCAGAAATGTGACTTTTAAGTCAATTGGTCTATATGCCTATATGTGGCCATAGAGCTAAAAAGTTTAAGGATACTTTTCCAGCTGTGGGAGAATCCACTCACTCTTCAAAACTCCTAGCAACTAGTCTCACTTTAGCCTTGTAAGTCACATCTGCAAGCACTTCTTCAGTACTGATCCACCTGTATGATGAAGCTGGTTGTCCCTTATCAGGTACTTCCTAATAAACTGTAAACTCTCTTCAACTATCTAATTCCTTTTGTTTTGTTTCTCTTAGTAGTTCATCTTCAGTTTATTGGCAGTGACCAATACTTCACAATTATGACTTCTGCTTCTAGTCCTGTAGCCTTTATTTCATTGCATAATCTATTCAAGTTAAAGTCTCTGCTTCTATTTTTATGTCTGCAGTGACTACTGCTGCAAGATCACGTGCTTGAACTATTTTGTAGATGGTACACACTGCTACTACTGTGCGTCAGTGGTGGAGGGGTGAATGTTTGTGGATGGGGTGCCAATCAAGCGGGCTGTTTTGTCCTGTACGGTGTCAAGCTTCTTGAGCGTTGTGGGAGCTGCGTTCATCCAGGCAAGACACTCCTGTCTTGTGCCTTGTAGATGATGGATAGGCTTTGGGGAGTCAGGAGGTGAGTTACTCGTCGCACAATTCCTAGCCTCTGACCTGCTCTTGTAGCCACATTATTTATATGGCTAGTCCAGTTCAGTTTCTGGTCAATGGTAACTCCTAGGATGTTGATAGCAGGTATGAATAATAGTGATGGTAATGCCATTGAGCATCAAGGGGTGATGGTTGGATTCTCTCTTGTTGGAGATGGTCATTGCCCGACAATTGTGTGGCGCAAATGTTACTTGCCACTTGTCAGCCCAAGCCCGGATATTGTCCAGGTCTTGCTGCATTTGGACATGGATTGCTTCAGTATCTGAGGAGTCGTGAATGGTGCTGAACATTGTGCAATCATCAGCGAACATCCCAACTTCTGACTTTATGATGGAAGGAAGGTCATTGGCAAAGCAGCTGAAGATAAGCCAAGAACACTACCCTGAGGAGCTCCTGCAGTGATGTCCTGGAGCTGAGATGACTGACCTTCAACAACCGCAACCGCCTTCCTTTGTGCTAGGTTTGACTCCAACCAGCAGAGAATTTTCCCCCTGATTCCCATTGACTGCAGCTTTGCTAGGGCTGCTTGATGCCACACTCGGTCAAATGCTGCCTTGATGTCAAGGGCAGTCGCTCTCACCTCACCTCTGGAGTTCAGCTCTTTTGTCCATGTTTGAACTAAGACTGGGATGAAGTTAAGAGCTGAGTGCCCTGGCGGAACCCAAACTAGGTGTCAGTGAGCAGGTTATTGCTAAGCAAGTGCCGCTTGATGGCACTGTTGATGACCCCTTCCATTACTTTACTGATGATCGAGAGTAGATTGATGGGGCGGTAATTGGCTGGGTTGGATTTGTCCTGCTTTTTGTGTACAGGACCCATACCTGTGCAATTTTCCACACAGCCGGGAAGATGCCAGTGTTGTAGCTGTACTGGAACAGCTTGGCTAGGGGCACGGCAAGTTCTGGAGCTCAAGTCTTCAGTACTATTGTTGGAATATTGTCTGAACCCATAGCCTTTGCGATATCCTGTGCCTTCAGCCGTTTCTTGATATCACGTGGAGTGAATTGAATTGGCTGAAGACTGGTGCCTGTGATGCTAGGGACCTCTGGAGGAGGCCGAGATTAATTATCCACTTAGCACTTCTGGCTGAAGATTGTTGCAAATGCTTCAGCCTTATCTTTTGCACTGATGTGCTAGACTCCTCCATCATTGAGGATGGGAATATTTGTGGAGCCTCCTCCTCCAGTGAGTTGTTTAATTGTCCACCACCACTCATGTCTGGATGTGGCAGGACTGCAGAGTTTAGACCTGATCTGTTGGTTGTGGGATTGCTTAGCTCTGTCTATCACTTGCTGCTTATGCTGTTTGACATGCAAGTAGTCCTGTGTTATAGCTTCACCAGGTTGACACCTCATTTTTAGGTATGCCTGGTGCTGCTCCTGGCATGCCCTCCTGCACTCTTCATTGAACTAGGGTTAATTCCCTGGCTTGATGGTAATGGTGGAGCGGGGGATATGCCGGACCATGAGGTTACAGATTGTGTTTGAGTAAAGTTCTGCTGCTGCTGATGGTCCACAATGCCTCATGGATGCCCATTCTTGAGTTGCTAGATCTGTTCGAAATCTGTTCTGTTTAGCACGGTGGTAGTGCCACACCACATGATGAAGGGTACCCTCAATGCTCATTGTGAGGGCAGGACTTCGTCTCCACAATGACTGTGTGGTGGTCACTCCTACTGATACTGTCATGGACAGATGCATCTGTGGCAGGCAGGTTGGTGAGGATGAGGTCAAGTATGTTTTTCCCTCTGTTGGTTCCCTCACCACCTGCACAGACCCAGTCTAGCAGCTATGTCGTTTAGTACTCAGCCAGCTCGGTCAGTGGTGGTGCTACCGAGCCACTCTTGGTGATGGACATTGAAGTCCCCCACCCAGAGTACATTCTGCGCCCTTGCCACCCTTAGTGCTTCCTCCAAATGGTGTTCAAAATGGAGGAGCACTGATTCATCAACTGAGGGAAGGCAGTATGTGGTAATCAGCAGGAGGTTTCCTTGCCCATGTTTGACCTGATGCCAAGAGACTTCATGGGGTCTGGAGTTGATGTTGAGGACTCCCAGGGCAACGCCCTCCCAACTGTATACCACCGTAAAAGGTATTAACCTGGACTTCTTCTGACTTTCTACTTAGACCTGATGTAGTCTGATAGTTTAGAAATTCTCTTCCCAAGGACGCCAAATTTTCCATTAGGTTTGGTCCTTGGATAAGTCCAAATTGTTGTGGATGAGTGGAATTCTGATCCATGGCTAAATTTTTAAAAGTGTAGGTTCTGCTTTAAGAGCTTTCTGAATTCCAAGAGGGCCACGCTGTTCACTTGGAGACAAAGGGATTTCTCACACTTGCCGGTTTTGGCAGGCTCCTCTACAATGACGATCACATTCAGCTTGAAAAACATTTTCTGAACAATATTTGCCTTGAACAGCTGCCTACAGAGTTTTCTTGCTCAGCTTTTATGTTAAAGTCATGAATTCGTCGAATCCTGGCTTTTGCTTGCCTTTAGCTGAGTTTAAAAAGTTGCAATTCTCCCGGAGTATTTATAAATTTTTGTGGAGCAAGCTCGGACGCCACATGTTAAGACGCCAACTCGGGGTTTGGGTTTTAGCAACAGCTTTTTTCAAACTGCACTTCTGACTCTGAAATTTTTAAAGGTTTCTCAAGATTTGCTGTAGCCTTGAATTTAAACGATTTAGCTGACCCTTGCTAGATCTGCTGACTGTGATCTGGGAGTTGAAGCTGGACTTCCAAAGGAGATGTAATGGAGTCTTCTGCTACAGTAAGAAAATTTAAATCTCTGCCTTCAGCTTCCAACCTTTCTTTGGAGCTTTTCCTTTGTGATTTTTCCTCTGCGTCTATGTTTCTGAAGCTTCTTTTCAGGTCAGACTGCTTTTCTGAATGTTTTCTCAGTCTTATAGCATTTTAGTTTTCTCTGCATTTTCTGCAAGATTTTGGGTTTTTCCACAAGCTGCCACCCTATTGTAGGGTGTTGGTTACAGTTCAGTAGGCCTGAAGAAGTCTTTGCAGTCACACATAGGTTAACTGTAAGTCTTTATTGGCTCTTAGGACTATTTACAAATATACAGTAAAGGGTACAAGCTATGAGCTGTCTCCATACTTGCTGGTACACATGATTGCGTCCAACACTTGGCTGCCACTAGGCGCAGGTCATGTGCTCTTTTACATCACTCTATGCGTGGTACTCCACTCAGTCCTACATTAACCCTATAAGTGCCAGACCCTTATACCATCGTCACATCCTCCGATACTTTTTACAGGTTTCACACCTCTCACCAATATCTTCTATCAGCCTTGTAAACCCTTCATCAACCAAACCTGCATCACATAGCAGGATTTTAAATCTTTGACAAGTAGGCTCAGCAAATTGTTGATGTAATTTTAACGCAATTTACTTTTTTCCTCCCTGATTCCTATCACAAGATGCATTAATATTTGTCTAACACACTGTTGAGAAACACCAGATTTTATTAAGGGGATGCAACGATGAACTGACTGGGTAAACCACAGATCCACTGACTTTCCAAAAATAATCTCCTTATTTTCTCTATGTCAAGTTTCATTTGTGCCTTTCTCATAGATGGGTTACTCAACGGCATAGGTATTCCACTAGAGACTGCATCAGTTCTTACAAAATGGCTAACTCCAGCTATTTTACATGGAATTACAACCCTCTTTAGTGACATGAATGTGTTGTTATCACCAAACCTAAAACAAGTAGTACTTTTATATTCCTTAACCTTACATTGATCACCATTCCTTTGTGAATCATGGTAACATTTTATCCAATGTGTTCTACATGCTGTTGAATGCAAGTATTATCTAGCTCTGCCCAGTTAATGAGTCCTCAGTTAACACATTCATCACAAAACTCCTTGTAACCAGTATAATTTGTTTGGATTTATTATTTTTGTCTTCTTCCTGAGAATTCTCTTTGTCATGTGTCATTTCAAGGAGCCTGCCTGCCCACTTTGGGCACTTATCTGCATACATTGAGTCACACCTAAAACCTTTATTAACTGTTTCTTGGACATCCCTGGGATTCATTCACCTATTATTATAATCCAGCCTTCTGCTACAATAGCCAAACCTATTAACACCTTATTCTGCCTGTCTTTAATCCTTCCATTTTATTGATACTGATGTCCAGTATCTGGACCATATCAAAATCTGACAATCATTTCAGAAAGTTCCATTTGTTCCATGAATGCTGAAGGAAATGACTGTTTCCCCACGAATTATTTCAAGGCAGCAAACATCTGATCCAATGGGGTCTGCCTTTCTGAGGACCAAACTCTATTTAGAACCAGTAGCCTATCCATATGAGACTCATTAGCACAATCCAGCAATGTAAACACTCATGCTGATCCAGGGATCCCCAAATTAAATGGTCAATCTTTTATACACTCAGTTAAGGTCCATGAAATGCCCATCTGTTTTCCAAAATCCCTCAAAGTCTGACAATGCCTCATAGGCTCTGAACTGATCGTACTTCTTGTAAATTTCATCCTAGAACTCTAAAAGAAGTCCAGACCTTCATCACTATCCCTTGGATGGGCATCAAGCTCACAAAATACTTTACTTCTGACTTTACTTCTTGTAGACAAGACCATAGTTTATTTCTTCTTTGGTAAGGATGTAATGTAATCCACTTCACCTTTCTACTGGTCATATGCTTCAGAAATTGAGAACATTAGAAGGTAATCATTACCAGGGAAGTGACGCTTGCTTTCTGCCATTTTCCACAATGATTGCCAGGATTGTAGTTCTCTGTTTTTTTATTTTCCCTTGCTTCCAATCTTCATCTTTAGGCAAGAATCTTCTGCTACCATGTTATATTCCAAAAATCCAGGAGGTGAAGGATAGAATTGGAACCAATCTTTACACACTCTTCTATTTATTTACAAGTTATACATTACAGGCAGACACCTCTTAACTCAACAACCAGAAGTTCAGTCTGTGTTTATGTACAGGGATTCAAGTGAATTACCAGGCAATACCTATCAACTGCAAACACTTAAATGCAATTAATATACAATTGACATTTATGTATGTAGTGTCTGTCATGTGTTACAATTCTGAAGTTTATAAGATTATTATATTTTGTAGCTGTGTCTTTAAATTTAGGGAAATGGAGGGGGTTATGTAACTGTCCTGCATTCTCCCTGACATTAAGCCTGGGGGGTTTGATTCTTAGAGATCAAAAGAAGACTCAGATTGTTTTACTGAGAGGAAGGTGCAAGGTATTTATGTTTGGAGACAATGACTGCAGTCTATGAATATACCCTGAGTACAGCCTGAGTCTCCCAAAGTCCAAGAAAGATGTATTAGTATTCAGTTGCAAACAGAGGTGCTGTAAACTATCCATTTACTTCTAAGATAAAAGGAAGTAGGGATCAAAGATAATTAATTAGCATTTCTACTTAGGCATAAAACTAATGTGTTTCCCATTGTCTTGGGGAAGAGGGAGGAGGGAGCCATTTTTGAGATTAGGTTACAGATTTCCCTGTGAATATCACAGATAGACAGCAGTTTGTAGTTTTTTCCTTGTGTGGTCAGCAGCCATCTGAGAGGTAGAGAGCACAAGATAGAAGCAGCCAGGCCTTCACCTGAAGCAGGGAGAATGCTGACTCTATCTATGCAGATTGTGGTGGGAGCTCACATTCAGATTGTAGACTGAGTTTATGAGGATTTAAAGAAGGCTGGAAGATTCACACTGGAGGAAAGAATCCCACAGTGAAAGGCAGTTCTGAGATTAGAAGTTACCTGGCTTGAAGAGTAAAAAGCAAGCAAGCCACTGGTAGCTGAAAATGCTTTTAGACTGGTTCCTGGAGGATGAAGTGCCCACTTAAGGGACAGTGTAACATTTCACCAAAGTGGGACATTTTCAACCATACTAAAAGTTATATGGGGAGTTAAAGTATAAGTTGCCTACAAAAAGAAAATAGTGTTTGGTTAACAGTGTTTTTCATCATTTGTTGCAGTAAAACTTTTAAAACGTGAAATGTTGATGTGTCATTCTTTCAGCTGGAAGTTCGAATTCCTCCTTACAAGTCATTGGTCTCTAAAGAGATTGTAACACATTGTCACATAGGCCAGGTGGTGAACTATGAAACTAGACACTAATAGAGCATTACAAGTGTTTGCTTCTTACTTACTCTTCTGTGTCCCAGCAGTCTCTCTTTATAAGTGCTCTAGGTTTTTAAACAATGCCCTTGACTTGTGTATCTTAACAATATAATTAATATAGCATTACCACACATGTCCTTAGGATTTACAAATTGCTTTATGACCAGTGAATTACTTTTGAAGTACAATCACAGTTGTTCAATGGCTGGTGATTCAACTGGTTTCTCCATGTAACTCAAGCAGAATTCCAGTGGAACTCTTGGGAAGTGTAATCCGACAAACAGCAACTGAGATAAATGAGAAATGTTAGCCAGGATAACAAGAGTGCTGTCTGCTCTTCTTTCACTATAGCTATGAAATGGTTCACACACATCTGATTAGGCAGATATACTTACAACAATAGAACACTCTTTTAGTTATATTATACTATATTAGGTTATCAAGACCATAGGTGTCATGAAGCTATTAATGTAAATAATATTATTGGAAAATATTTTTCTTTTAAAATAGAGGTTTAGTCTGTGGGTGTGTCTTAATTGGATTAAAGCCAGCTAGTCTGGGTGCTTTGATGTGTACTAGTTTGATTGTGTAAGAGAGACAGCATTGTATTTTTTGAATAGAGCATTCAAGAAGTGGGGTGAAAGCTGACACCTATCTAGCAGATACCAAGCCATATGTTTATAGTTCTAATAAAATTGATACTATGAAAGGGGTTTTATTGTTAGAAGAGGCTAGTGATACAATGAGAATTTACATTCAATGGGTGGTGGTAGGTATAACTTCAGCAGTTTTTGGGTGTGCAGAGGAGCGGCAATGTGAGATCAAAAGGCAGCTGTAAGCCTCCAACTGTTTCCACAGGAACCAAAGGGAAAAGTGCCTTGTTTTGAATTCATAGGGTGAAAATGCTTTGTCTGGTGTCTGGTTAAGTCTATGGGCAGGATTTTACGCGTCAGCGAGCGAGGGCGGGGCCCGCTCGCCGACACATAAAATGACGCGCAGTGACGTCGGGAACTCCCGACATCACTGCGCCTCATTTAAATTTTCAGGAAGGCGGGGGCACACTGAAATCAGCTGTGCACCTGCTGACCTGTCAATAGCCAATTAAGGCCATTGACAGAGTCAATTAAGTAATTAAAGGACCTGCCCGTCCAACCTTAAGGTTGGCGGGCAGGCCAGGAGCCCCGGCGCGAACTAGAAAAAGCATGAAACCTCATCCTTGGGTGGGATGAGGTTTCATGTAGGTTTTTAAAAATTTTAATAAAGTTTGTGTGAAAATTATGGACATGACCCAACTCATGTGACATTGTCATGTAACATGAGGCGACATGTTAGGGAAATTTTACTTTTCTATTTTTAGGTTTTTTACCTTTTGAGCCGATCTCCCTGCTCTTAGCCTCAGGCTGCACTTAGCCTCAGGGAAATGAGTGCGCTCTTTTGTGCGCCTGCGCGAAAGAGCACACTTTTGATTTTGGGATTCCACCCCCTGCCCCCACCGGCCCGAACAGGGAGCGCATAGCGCTTCTGTGTGGATGTCACGCTGGGTGGGCCTTAATTGGCCCGCCCATGTAAAATGGCGCTGCGTCCCCTATGGGGGGCACCGATCGGAAGTGCGCCTGTGTGCACCCCACACTTCAACTCCCCCACCAGCCCCAACCGGGGGAAAATTCAGCCCTATGGGTTGGTGTTGCCTTAATGAAGATCAGTTTGGGAATTTATTAAAAGTTATGATAGTAGTAATTTGTAGCCATGTGTATATATATATATATAATATATATATTTTTTAATCTGTATAAATTAATAATAGTTTCATTTAGTTCAATGTAAAACCTTGAGAACTGGTGGTCTGATTCCTGAATTTAGAGTCACATCTCAAACATAAGACTTAAAATTATAGGTCATGACAGTTGTTTAAAGTTTCCCTCTGGGATTTTTAAATAACTCAGTTTTACCAACTGCATCAGTCATAACAATAGGAAGCAGAAATAGGAATCAGGCAATCAGGAATAAAAATAGAATTAGAAGCTTATGAGTTAATATATAGGGAACAGGGCCCCAGTAATAGAGAGAGACAAACTGAGGTAGGAAACAAAAACATAGATGGAGAGATGGAGATTGGAAATAAGATTTTGACTGAGTGAAAAGGGAAAGAATATTCCTACTGGTTGGCAATGAATTTTCAATTTTAAATGGGCCTGAAAAGGTGGGGATAAATTTATTTAATGATTATCCTAAAGAAGATCACAGAATATTAGGCATTGAAATTCTGCAAATGTTTCAATGGTCACCCACTACAACTCCAGCAAGAGACGGGTGGAACCCTGTCCCCAACTGCAGGGAAACAGTGGAAATAGTAATCTCTCCTGCTTCCCAAGAGTTCTATTAGTATTCTGCTTGAGATTCATACGGAAACCAGTTGAATTATCACTGCATTAAATATTACAGCATAGGAGAAGGCTGTTGATCCATCACACAGTACCAATCTGAAAGAGCTATCCATTTCGTCCCATTATTTTGTCTTTCCAGATGCCCTTTTAATTTTTTTCTTTTTCAAATGTTTATTCATTTCCCTTCCAAAGCTGCTATTGGTTTTAATATCAATTATATATTGCATTTTAAATAGTCATAGGCCAGAATTTTACATTTGGCGTGTGGTCTCAGTGGGAGCGGGCAGGGGAAATCGGCTCCACACCGCAAATTCGCACGGGCGGGCCAATTAAGACCCTCCCTGCATGGATTGCGAGCAGTAGCACCCAGCACTGCCTGTACGGGTAGGGGGAGGAGGAAGAGTCGGGTCTGGTGCGCAGTTCGTGCTTGCGCACGAAAGAGTGCTTCAATCTCCCTGAGGCACAAAGCTGCCTCAGGAAGATTGAAGCGCTTTTTTAAAAAAATTAATAATGGCATTAGAAATTTAATGAAACATGCCCCCTCATGTGACCATGTCACAGGAGATGGGACATGTTTTTAATGGCAAAGAAAAGTTTTTATTTAATTTGTATTAGCTTTAGGAAACCTCATCCTGCTCGTGGATGAGGTTTCCTAAAAACTGTAAAGGCCGCTTGGCGTAAAATTCAATTTAATTACCTTGTTAAAGGCCTTAATAGGCCTTTGAATTATCAGCAGACGCAGCCGACTCTGGCACGTGCCCACTGAACAAAATATCATGATGGTGTGTGGTGACGTTGGGACGCACGCCCGAAGTCATCGCGTGTCATTTTATGTTCCAGCGTGTCGGTTGTGTAATATCTATTACACTCTGTACATGCACTGCAATTTTATCCATTACACACTGTACTCATCTGTTAAACACTGTTATATACTGCAATTTTACTGTACTGGGAAAGGTAGCACGGTGGTAAAGTTACTGAACCAGTAATCTAGAAGCATGGACTAATGATTTGGTGACATGAGTTCAAATTCCAACTTGGGAATTTAAATTTAAATAAATCTTGAATTAAAATGCCTGTATAAGAAGCTACTGGATTGTCATAAAAACCCATCTAATATCCTTCAGGAAAGCAAATCTGTTGTCCTCACCCAGAAGCCTATATGTCATTCTTAATTGCCCTCTGAAATAGCCACTATGAGTCTAATAAGAGTAAAACAGGATTGACCATCTGGCATCAACCAAAATGTTGGACATGACAAAGTCATACCCAGCCCAGTTGACCCTGCAAAGTCCTATTCATGAACTTGGGGACTTCTGCCAACATTGTGAGAGCTATCCTACAGTCTAGTGAAGCAACAACCTGACATAATAATACTCACAGAATCATACCTTTCAGGCAACATCCCAGAATCCTCCATCATCATCCCTGGACACATCCGAAACCACCAACAAGACAGACTCACCAGCCATGACAGCAAGTTGTATACAGGTGGGAGGGAGTGGTCCTGAGAGTCCAGAACATTGATTCCAAACCTCATGAAGCCCCATGGCATTAGATTAAATATGAGGATGGAAACCTCCTACTAATTACTAGCTGCAAACCTCCCTCAGCTGATGATTCAGTACTCACAGAATGCACTCTAATGGGGGATCAATTTGGCTGAATCCTGAAGGACATAGCTGCCAGACCAAGCCTGCAGCAAATGTTGAGAGAACTAACATGAGGGGAAAAACTTACTTGACCTCATCCTCACCAGTCTCACAGATGCATCTATCCATGGCAATATTTGTAGGAGTGATCAATGCAAATTCATGGAAACAAAGTCCTATCTTCACATTGTGGACATCCTCCATCACGTTGTGTGACACTCCTGCCATGCTGAATGGGATAGATTCGGAGCATATCTGGCAGCAAAAATCCATGAGGCACTGTGGGCTATCAACAGCAGCAAAATTGTATTCAGTCACAATCGGTAACCTCTTGGCCTGGCATATTCCTCACTCTACCATTGCCATCAAGCCAGGGGATCAACCCTGGATCAATGAGCAATGAAGAAGAGCATGCAGCACCAAGCATACCTAAAAATAAGTGCCAACATTGTGAAGCTACAACACAGGAATACATTCATGTTAAACAGCTGAATAAGTGTGCTATATAGCACACAACCAACAATCAAATCAAAGCTCTGCAATAATGCCAAATCCAGCCTTGCATAGTAGTGGATAATTAACTAATGGGAGGAGGAGGTTCCATGGACAACCTCATCCTCAATGATGAAGGAGCAAAAGACGAGGCTAAAGCATTTGTAACCATCTTCAGCCAGAACTGCAGAGTGGATGAACCATTTCAGTCTCCTTCTTGGGGTCCTTAACATCACAGATGCCAATCTTCAAGCAATTCGATTCACTCCACATGACAACAAGAAATGGCAGAGCGCACTGGATACAGAAAAAGTTATGGGCCTTGACAACATCCAGCTATAGTATGGAAGATTTGTGCTCCAGGACTAGCTACACCTGTAGCTAAGCTGATCCAGTACAGCTACAGCACTGGCATCCACCCAACAAAATAGAAAACTGCCCAGTTATGTCCTGTCCACAAAAAAGCAACATAAATTCAGTTTGTTCAATTACCAATTCATAAATCTGCTCTCAATCATCAGAAAAGTGATGAAAGTGCAATCAAGCAGTATTTACTCAACAATAGCCTGCACACTAATGCTCAATTTGTGTTCTGCCTGAACCACTCAGCTCTAGATCTCATTACAGCCTTGGTCCAAACATGGACAAAAGAGCTGAGTTCCAGAGGTGAGGTGAGAGTATCTGCCCTTGGCATCAAGGAAATATTTGACTGAATGTAGCATCCAGGAGGCTTGGAAAAAGTGAAGCCAATGGTAATCAAGGGAAAGATGATCCACTGGCTGGAGTTATACCTAGCACAAAGGAAAATGGTTGTAGTTCTTGGAGGCCAATGATCTCAGCCCCAGAATATCACTGCAGGAGTCCCTTGTGGCAGTGCCTAGGCTCAGCTGTCCTCAGTGTCTTCATCAATGACCTGCCCTCCATCATGAGATGAGAAGTGGGGATGTTCACTGATTTCAGTATTCAAAGAATACACAGTGCTCAGTTCCATTTGCAACTCCTCAGATATTGAAGCAATCCCTACCCACGTGCAGTAAGATCTGGACGATGTTTAGGCTTGAGTTGATAAGTAAGAAGTAACAAGTATGCCACGCAAGAGCTGGACTATGACCATCTCCAACAAGACAGGATCTAACCACCTACCCTTGATATTCAACAGTGTCACCATCATTGAAATCCCACCATGAACGTCTCAGGGTTGGGGTGGGGTGGTGGGGGGTTGTGGGGGAGGTGGATGCTGGTTACCATTGACCAGAAACTTAACTGAACTAGCCATATAAATATTGTGGCTACAAGAGCGGGTCAGAGGCTGGGAATTCTGCAGCGAATAACTCACCTCCTGTCCCCCAAAGCCTGTCCACCATTTACAAGGCAAAAATCAGGACTGCAATGATACTCTACACTTACCTGGGTGAGTACAGCTCTAACAACACTCTAAAACATCGACACCATCCAGGACACATATTTAAGATAATTGGCAAAAGACCCAGAGATGAGATGAAGAAACATTTTTACGCAGCTGTAGTAATTACGGTTTTATTTTGTGTGTAATGTACCTTTAAGAATAATACGTGTTAAGGAAGATCACATGATCTGTAGTAACCAACAGGAGAGTAGCGCGGGCTACCTCTGCAGTCAGTGTAGAGATAAAGCTGGAGTTGGAAGCACACATGTAGTTGTTGCTGAGTATATTGTAAATAAACTTAATGTTTCCACCCAAGAAGTGTCTGCAGATCAATTCTATCATTAATAGTGCAACTTGGCCACCCTACAACAACAACCTGTTGTTATGATCTAACATGAACTGCCTGAAAGATTCAAAAATAGCTTTCAAAGGGGAATTGAATGAATACTTGAAGGTGAAAAAACTGCAGGCTTTGGGGAAAAGACAGAATGGGACTAATTGTATGGTTCTTTGAAAAAGCTGGCATAGTCAAGATGGGCCGAAAGGCATCCTACTGTGCTAAACCTCTGAACACCTAATTTCATGTCTAAACCTACATCACAGATGGAGCTCCATGTTAGGTGTTACTATGGAGAACTTTGAGATATTGTTATTGTTTTGCAAAAGTCCCTCCAAAATAAGTTTATAACGGCTCATGTGCTTTTGGGGGATAAACCTATATTTCATGTTGTGGTGATGGACACTTTAAAAACTAGGTTTCTCGGGAAGATGACTTCTATATTGAAAAAAATTTGCTTCCAGTAAATGATCATGTGACCAAGCTGCCTGGGAGATAAACAATAGTAAAGTAAATGGGAAACAAGAAATTAATTACAATAGGGGGTTGATTCCTGTGAGTAGTTCCATTTTCAAGCAGTTTAATTAAGAACAAACTGGCTGCAGGGAACATCTCTTACAAGTTGAATTCAGTTAAAATTCTGTGTGCTGGCTAAAAGGGTTTAAACCCTTGACACCTGAGGGACTCTACTAACAGTGAGTTGGACTTCTGGGATAGCCAAGCTGAGAGGAGACAGTGAGAGAAAGGGCAGAATCACCTCAGATTTGCACTAAGTGTGATAGCAGGTAGGAAAAAGAACGTTTTACCCGCTGGCCGCATTGGTGGTTTTTCATGCCATATCATCCGATTCCCTCTTAATTATGCATTCACAGGGAACATGCCAGCTTGCTGGTGCGCTTGGATTTTCCTGCCACACTCTGACCTCAGCATTTCCTCGTTCCGGGCGCCATATTTAGAACCCACCAGAGCACATAACTACATCATGTCTTCAGACCAGGGCTGCTCCAGGTGACAGATGGCCTGGAAAGCAAAGAAGACAGCAGCCCCAAAAGTTAGTGATGCCTCTCTGGGGCACATGCTGGATGCAGTGGAAGGCCACTGCAATGAATTTTACCCCCACTCTGGCTGCAGGAGGTCCACCAAAATCACCAATCCTGCCTGGGAGATGGTGGCAGTGGCAGTCAGCACCACCAGAGCACAGAGGAGGTCAGCCATCCAGTGCAGGAAGAGGATGAATGCTCTCATCTGTTCTGCCAGGGTATGTCACTCTTCTTACCATTCTCAACTCACAAACCCATCACACATCCACAAGGATCTCATACCTCAAGGGGCAACACAACTAACTCTCACACACACCCTCCCATCTCCAACAGGCACATATCCTCTGGAGCTCGCATCATCATTCCTTCCATAGCTCCACTCACCACACAAACATTCCATATTGTGCTATGCATCCCGCTCACATTTTTTCCATTTATCTTCATGCAGAAGAACCTGGCTCACAACAGCAGGGAGAGGCCCCAGACCTCTGGAGTAGCCCACATCAGGCCCCTCACTCACTTTGAGGAGCATGCCATCGCGCTGACTGGTGAGGATGTGGACTGTGCCTGCAGCGACGGTGAGGTCGACAGAGAACACCACATCATCCCTCTCTCAAAGCAACTGTGAGCGCTCTCTCTTCTGCTTTTGACTCTGTTGCCATGCACTAATTATCTCTAATTTGGTTCACAGGGAGCTCTGCTAAGCAACCCTCAGCCAGCCAGTCCCTCAGTTCCATCCAGGTCCTCACCTCCAGCCAATTGGACACCTCCTCCTTTGAAGGACTGGAAATAAGCAGCCTGGGGGACCCGTCACAGTGCTTACACACACCCTCCACCAGCATAGAGACACACACCTCGGTGGGACCTAGATCTAGAGCTCGGGTCCCAAACTGATAGTCACTGCACGGACACGTGTTTGTAGCAGTAGGAGGCTGGTTCAGATGAACTCCCCGGCACACAGGAGACTGCTGAGGAAGAGGCATCTGTGAGGACCAAGTTAGGTGACGAGGCTCTGGATTCAGCCTTCCAACCCATTGTGAGCAAAAAGTGGGGGGCAATAAAGCAGAGCTGTTGGAAGCCCTCAACAGAGTGGCACACAATTCGGAGGAATGCATTTGCTTGCTCTCTGATAAAGTGGTGCCCACATGTACCTGTATGGAGGTCTCCAGGGAAGGGTGGCGAACGCCATGGAGACTCTAGCCCAGCAGAACATGGAGATGCGCGCAGATCTACACTTCACCATGGTAGCAATGAGTGAGTTCCTGCAGTGGCAATGTGGGAGGGAAATGGGGCACCTTGACATCCCTCCAGCTGCTCCTTCCCCTCAAGGGGTCAGGTCGGGGCCCTTGGGCACTCGAATGAAGGAGGAGCTGGACACCCTTGGGTCATTCACTCAGGAATCTCAGAGACTGTCCTCTCCCTCTGAGTCCCCATTGCCTGTGACCCCCTCAACCTCATCCTCTGTTACCACAGAGGGATCAGCTGGCCCACAGGAAGACAGCCAAAGCAAGACAGGCCCTCAAGGCTTCAGCTTTCCAGAGACCCACACGAAAGTCATCAGAGGCAATAGGGCCATCCAATGAACAGGCTACCTCGACCCCTGCTGCAGATGTCAGGGCAGTACCTAGAAGAAATGATAGGCCTAGAAAAGTTAAGAATTTCTGATCACAAGTGGTTGCATGGTTGAACACATTTATCAGTTTATAATCTGAACATATATTCCCTTTCACTGACTAATGTGTAATGGTGTCTTTCAGCTTCATTTACAGGCTCTGCGCGTCCTCCCCGCTACATCGCCACATCCCCCACCACCACCACTAGCAGTTCAGCTGCATGCAACTGGACTACGAGTGATTCTGGAGGGAGATGTGTGCGTGTGGCACGGAGCCTCGTGCAAGCACTCTCCCACGCATGCGGAGCCTTCCTCCATCTCAATGTCCCGAGCATTTTCAATGCTGTCTGCTGGGGTTCTCTTTCAGCTCTCCATCTGAGCTGACCTGCATCTCTGCCTACCCACTGATTGCGCTCCCATGCAGAACCTGTGCCTGCCCAACACGAGGTTCCTCTCACTTTTGATTTGAAAAAACATGGTCGTAGTAAGGTTTCTTCTCTGCTCCCCTGTCCTTTCCCCTCCCCCAATCACCCATGCCCTTTCTCCCAACACTGTTGACGCCCCCTCCGGCATCACCTTTCACCTCCCCACTGTCACTTACCAATCCTTTTCTTTCCAGGATGTCCAGGTGAACTTGCACATCCCCGAAAATCCCACTCGCATCCACATTGACCTCCCCGACCTCCTCCTTCCCACTCCCAGGGTCTGCATCTGCCTTTGTGTCCCCACCAGTCACCCTTGCTGTCCTTTCTACCACTACCATCGCACCCTCACCCTCCCACCCTTCCATCTCACTCTGCCCTCTCTCATACTCACCATTCCATCCTACCAACCCACCCTCAGTTCGCTCCCCAGGAGGCTGTCAATGACTCCACAGATCCCTGTTCACCTGGACACCCCCCTCCTTACTCCCTCCTCCACCCTTACTCTCTCCTCCCTCCAGACACCTTCCTCCCCCGGACTCCTTTCCCTTTCCAAACACCTTCCTCCCCCCAGAATCCTTTCTCCCCTCTGAACACCTTCCTCCCCACCGAAGTCCTGCCCCCCTCCAAACTCTTTCCTCCCCCCGAACTGCTTCACCTCTCTGAACTCCTTCCCTTACACCTTCCTCCCCCCTTACACCTACATCCCCAGTTGCCTCATTCTCCTTGTTACACCCTCCTCCCCCAATACTTTTCCCCCCACTCCCAACGTCACCACCCGACACCTTTAGTCCCCCACTTCCAACCTCACCCCACCCCTCTCCCCAGTACACCTTCCTCTCCCTGTCAAACCTAGACATTCCTCTCCCACCCACCCAGTACTGAACAGTATTAGTTTTACTTCTTATCTTCAACAGTACATTAAAAAATAAATTGAAGTATAATATAATGCAGTATACAGTAACGGGTTCTGGATAACATCATAGCTGCTTCCAGTTGGTAAAGTAGCCACCTCAGGTCAGAACTCTCCTGATTCTATTGTGCTTTACCTCTGGAGACTTTGAGTGGAATTTTCTGTCCCCGTTGGCATTGGGCGAGGAGCAGAAGATGCTGGAGCCCTACAGTACTGGGCCCTGGAGGAACACATGCATCGCATGCTGGGTGGATTCTCATGGACATGGCTCTGCCACAAAGCAGCTCATGGAAGGTGGGAGGTCTCCGTTGATGTCTGCAATCTGCTTTGGGACATCATGGTCTTGGCCAGGAATTGCTAGGGATGATCATCGAGGTGGTGGGGGGAGAGGAAGGCCCAGCTGTGAGTGGGAGATGAAGGTGTAAAGAATGAATGTTTACTGTTTTAAACAAAATAATTTTACTACTTTACCAACTGGAAGCAGCTATGATGTTATCCAGAACCCATTACTGTATACTGCATGAATAACATGTCCCTGCTCATGTGAGTCTCATGAGCAGGGACATGTTTCAATGCATTCTTTTTTCTATGGTTCTTCATCTCCCCGAGGCAGCTCTGTGCCTCAGGGAGATTATGAAGCGCTCACTCACGCGCACGCGTGAAGTCTGTGCTCAGCCCGCTCGCCCTCCTCCCCCGCCCCTCCCGCACAGGCAATGCTCAGTGCTGCCACTCGCATTTCACGCTGGGCGGCCTATAATTGGCCCACCAGTGTGAAATCGCGGTCTGGTGCCAATTGCAGGCGGCAGCCAGCTTCCCGATCGCCCAACCCCGTCAAGCCCGCCTGCCAAGGGCAAATTTCTGCCCATGGAGAATGAACAGAGGGCAAGCAGAGCAGGGAAAATTACTAGAAGGGAGGAGGATGATGGGGAAAAAGGCTCATGGCAGGTGCTATATCTACCCAGAGTGTTCAGGGAACTATTCTCCTACCTGAACTTCAGCATGGAACACTTTGGATGTCCTCATTCTAATCTGCCACCTGCTGCAGACACAAACAGGACGAGAACCATATTTCCACTGGGTGTGAAGGTGAGTGTGGCAATGAACTTTTATATGTCGGGCTCCTTGCAGGTTGGACCTGAAGATATTTGCGACATCTCACAGTTTGCTTTCTACTGTTGTGTAAGAGAGGTTACTGATGCTCTCTAGTCAAAGAGAGCTGCCTACACTTAATTCCATGTTGTCAGAGAGCAGTAAACAAAGCGAGTACACTGCTTCACGAGAATTGCAGGCTTCCCAATGGTGCAGGATGCCATTTACTGCATGCACATCACTTTGTGAGCACCGAATGTCAGCTCTGAGATGGTCCACAATCAAAGGCATTCTACTCTCTCAATGTCCAGCTGGTGTTCAACCATACACAGCAAATCATGCAGGCCAGCGCACAATACCCTGGCAGCAGTCATGATGCCTTCACTCTGCAGCAATGCTGTATCATCTGCATTTCAGCCACCATGACGAACAAGAGGCTGGCTTCTAGGTGACAAGAGCTATCCACTGATTGCATGGTTGATGACTCTAGTGTGCAATGCACACACAAATGTACACATGCATGCAATGAAAACCATGATGCTAGATGAAATGAGTTTGAGCAGACCATTGGCATCCTGAAGCAACATTTCCGCTGCCTGGGCTGAGGAGAAACCCTACAGTACTTGGCAGAGCAGCTTTCAAGATTTATCTGTGGTGGTCTGCTTTATGCTGCACAACCCTCCCACCACCAGGCACAGACCTTGGCATCGGCTATGTGGTGAGCAGATGAGGAGGAGCGAAAGGAGGAGGAAGAGGAAAACCAAGGAAGGAGCCAACCTAGATCGCCACTTTCTGGCTGGGTTGTCCATGAAGAACTTATCTGGCTGCAGTTTTTATCTCTGCAGCAGGACACTTTCGGAACTTCATCTTACAGTGAGCTTGCATCTGTGCTGCCCTTGCCCTTCCTCCATACTACTCATGCCCAGTTTCTAATCATGTGAGTGTTTTCAATTTTAGGTGTTGAGGAGCCAACGTAAGTCAGCAAAGGCAGTGGTGATTGGCAAGCAGCGCTTGTTACAGGGCAGGATATTGGTAACAGAGTTTTGGATAAACCAGCTCATTCAGAGCACTGGAAATGCTCAGCAGGTTTGTCGACACCAGTGGAGGGAGAAATAGTTCAGGTCCAAGGCCTCTCATTAGAATGTTCTGATGAAGGTTCATCGACTTGAAATGTTAATTCTGTTCTTCTCTTCACTGGTGTTGCCAAACTTGCTGAGTATTTTCAGACTTTTGAATGAGCTAGTTTATTGTCAGTGGGGATGGAAAACCAGCTAGGAGAACATTGGAATAGTCGGGTCTGGAGGTTGCAAAGGCATACATGACAGCTTCAGAAGCAAGTGAGCTAAGAAAGTGGCAGTGGTAGGTGATGTTCCATATGTGAGAGTAGGTCGACTTTGTGATGGGGAAGCTGTGGACTTGGAGATGGATGTAAGGCTGCACTCCCCGAACCAGTGTGGGACTTAAAGGTACCACATACCTTGGTCAAATTTCCAGTAATCCAGCAAGCTGCGGAACGAGAGACAATTTACCTGGCAGAGCATTGCTAAAGATTAGGCTGGCACAAGGCTAACCACAGCCCTCAGGTAAGTGAGTAGGTTGTGGGGGAGGCAGGCAATTGGTGTTCAGATTGAGAAGATTGGTGGCCGGTGGGGGGAGCACCCTGAATTCCTGTTCCTTCCAGCTGAGCATGGGGGCCTTCCTGCCAGTTAGCATTATGTGTACTTTGTGAGTTCAGCAGGGGCTAAGTGAAGGTCTGGGGCATACGAAAAATCTACGAGTCCTGCAAAAAACACAGGTCTTTCATTTATACCTAGCACAAAGGAAGACGGTTGTGGTTGTTGGAGGTCAATCATCTCAGTCCCAGGACATCACTGCACCAGTTCCTCAGGGTGGTGTCCTAGGCCCAACCATCTTCAGCTGCTTCATCAATGACTTTCCTTCCATCATAAGGTCAGAAGTGGGGATGTTCGCAATGATGCACAATGTTCAACACCATTCGTGACTCCTCAGATACTGAAGCAGTCCATGTCCAAATGCAGCAAGACCTGGATAATACCCAGGCTTAGGCTGACAAGTGGCAAGTAACAGTCACGCCACACAAGTGTCAGGCAATGGCCATCTCCAACAAGAGAGAATCTAACCTTCACCCTTTGACATTCAATGGCATTGCCATCACTGAATCCCTCACTATCAACATCCTGGGGGTTATAATTGACAAGAAACTGAACTGGACCAGCCATATAAATACTGTGGCTACAAGAGCAGGTCAGAGGCTAGGAATCCTGTGACGAGTAACTCACTTCCTGACTCCTCAAACTCTGTCCACCATCTATAAGGCACAAGTCAGGAGTGTGATGGAATATTCTCCACTTGCCTGGATGAGTGCAGCTCCAACAACATTCAAGAAGCTTGACACCATCCAGGACAAAGCACCCCACCCACAAACATTTACTCCCTCCACCACCTTCCAAACCCATGACCCTTACCATCTAGAAGGGCAAGGGCAGCAGATACGTGGGAACACCACCACCTGGAAATTCCCCATCTTGACTTGGAAATATATTGCCATTCCTTCACTGTCGCTGAGTCAAAATCCTGGAACTCATTTCCTAACAGCGCTGTGGGTGCACCTACACCAGAGGGACTGCAGCAGTTCAAGAAGACAGCTCATCACCACCTTCTCAAGGGCAATTAGGGATGGGCAATAAATGCTCGCCTAGCATGCGAAGCCCACATTCCGTAGAATGAATAATTAATAAATAAATAAATAAATATTGACGTTTCATGTTGCCAGCATGAGCTCCTGCTGCCAGTGCAACTTCTTTTTCCTGCATGACGTTCACACTTCCTGCTTGCCACATTGGAAGCTTTGCAAGCTGAATGTATAGACCAAGCTGTTGGAAGCTCATCCTAGCATCAGATAGTGCATGGAAGTTTCAAACAGTCTGGTTCAGCCAGACATGCTGGCCAAGGCAGGGGTTGGAATCAATGGCAAGGGTACAGAGCTTGTGGCAGGGCTAAAGTTAATGGCTTCCAGTCTTCCCAGTGTTCAGCTGGAGGAAATCGTGGCTCACCCAAGACTTGGTGTTAGACAAATAGTCAGGCAGCACAGAGTAAGTGGAAGTGTCAAGGAAGGTTGTGAGCTGAATGCCAAAAGTATATATATCAAAGGTGATCCCATATGATGATGTTGCCAAGGGGAACCATATAAATGATGAAGAAGAGGGGACCAAGAACTGATCCTTGTGGAACTCTGGAAGTAACAAAGCAGGGTGAAAGAGAAGCCATTTCTGGAGATGCCATGGCTACAATTGAATATGTAAGATTGGAATCATACGAGTGGCTGTCCCATCAAGCTGGACAACAAAGGAGAGGTGTTGAAGGAAGGTGGTCTGGTTGACTATTTTAGAAGTTGCAGAAAGATTGAAAAGGGTGAGGAGGTTAGTGCACTGGGGTGACAATCACAGAAAATGCCTTTCATGACTTAGATTAGAGTCATTTTACTGCTGTGCAAGGTGTGGAAAATTGATTGCACATCAAACAGGGAGTTGTGAGAGAGATGGGCATGAATTTGGGGGGGTTGGGGGAACATATTCAAGAATTATACTTACCTCTTTAATTTAAAAACCCAAAGAAATACCTGTTTATCACTTTGATTAACACACTTTGATTAACACATAGCCATGAAAATGCCATTTTATTCAAAAAAATGGAAAACCAGTAGCTAGTTGCAACCTATCTGCCACTAGGACCTTTAAATGTCAGAATTGTCAAAACATTCATTAATCCAGTTGTGAAGTGTACAATATTTTAGGAAAATGCAACTTAAATCAATTAGATTTACTCACAAAGCCCCAAACCTGATTTTAACCTCTGTTGTAAAGAAATTAGAGCTGTTTTTTGCCAAGGGAATCTGGCTCACACATGAGCTAAATGACACTATAAGTATGTCAGTATGTCACTAAACTAATGAACTCAAAACTTATCTACATGGAAGTCTTGGCAGGAAGTCCAGGAGAAGTTGCAGTACTTCAAGAAAATCACAGCAGTAAGGTAGGAATATTACTGGAAAAGTAGCAGCTCAGCTTGACACCATCCAGGACAAAGCAGCCCACTTGATTGGTATCACATCCACAAACATTCACTCCCTCCATCATCGACACATATTAGCAGCAGTGTGTACCATCTACAAGATGCATTGCAGGAATTTACCAAGGTTCCTTAGGACGGCACCTTCCAAACCCATGACCACTACCATCTAGAAGGACAAGGGCAGCAGATAGATGGGAACACCACCACCTGGAAGTTCCCCTCCAAGTCACTCATCATCCTGACTTGGAAATAAATCGCCGTTCCTTCACTGTCGCTGGGTCAAAATCCTGGAACTCCCTTTGTTAATAGCATTGTGGGTGTACCTACACCACATGGACTGCAGCGGTTCAAGAAGGCAGCTCATTACCAACTTCTCAAGGGCAACTAGCGATGGGCAATAAATGCTGGCCTAGCCAGTGAAGCCCACATCTCCTGAATGAATAAAAACAAACATAGGAAAGTAGTAAATGTTAAAGACTGTCGTGACACAGGGAAGTGTTAGCAAAAATGAAACAAGTAAGTTTACTTTGCTTTGTGGTTTTTGGGTGTCTTTCACAAACTCCCAGAAGAACCAATGTGCTTGAAGGAACAGGTCAGAGAGAGGGCTGCATCAGAGTAGCTACTGTTCTCCGACCCATGCTCTCTCGTGAGAATGTGAAATCACAGAATTACTTTTCCTCTGGTTTGAGTGAAAAAGTCAGGTGAATTTAGCTGAAAGCAAAAAGAAAATGAAATCAAATATAAAGGAAAATGTTTCTTATCGTGTAATTTAGGCCTTGTTATTACATCTCTGTTGAAACAGTGGACAAGCAAATGGCGTTTGAATAGGCTGACATATGCTAATAATCAAACTGTACATTTTCAAGACCTTAAGGTTTAAAAAACACACAATGTTATAAGGAACAAATAATACAATACTTTAAGTGACATAAATGCTTACAACTGTCTTCACAAATTATAGTTCTGGAGTTGACCTGCATCATCAGTTATACTCTCACTGCCTCCAAGGAATTTCACCCCATAAGAGCAAATTTGCAGATGGTTTAGAGAAATATCTAAGGGCACTAATAGTGGGTGATTTTAGCCCTTGAATGTCTTCAAAAAGGCTGTGTTGGAAAACCATGGAATTGAGCTTAGAGGGAGTGCGTCAGGATGAAACTGGATATTTTTTCCCAAGCTGAGGGCTAGCACTGTACAAATTCTACCGTTTCTGCATATTCACTGTCATAATTTGAAAAGCGATTAATATGCTAATAAAAGACAGAATGCACAACTTAGGCATCTCTGAAGCTGGTGAGTGACTCTGTCCCACTTGACACATATGCTATATTCTTAAGTTTTCCCTTGGTTTCCCACAGTATTCTGGCCAGCTCCAGTTAAAATAATGTCAGGATCCATTTGACATAATAGGACACTGATATTCATAAATTCATGACACTCCCACATGCTTTTGGCTTCCAACTGCCTGCAGAATTCAGCAGGTTAGTATCAGAGACGACAGGAAAGGGTTGAATTCAGAGTGGGTAAGTGGCCTTCTCATTTTTAACTGCCCAGGCAGTTGCCCTGTTTCTGTCAGGCGAGTGGGGTTAAATTCAGCCCCTCTGCTTGTCTATGCAGTTCCACTCATTGTACGTGTTGTCTACAGTTCCCATCCCACATACACAATGCAGCACACTTATAAAAGCACTCAAAGGGCTGACAGTGAAATTCAGCAGAGTTTTACATCAGAACTGCAGCTCTTCACAGCTTCATTTGCACAACGTAACCTTTAAAATGGAGCACAGGCTTCTGAACAAAAAAATGTTATTCAAATTCAAATTTGCTCTGTTAATCACACTGCAAGCTTTACCAAACCATGTTACAGCATAGATAGCTCAACAAAACATAAGGGTTAGTTTGGATAAACACAAGGGCCGCATGGAACGTTTTGCCAAAATGAGGAGAAAGCAAGATTATCATTATCAACTGATATTTAATTATCCTTCTCTAGTTTGAGGTATAGCAAGACAAAATCAAGTATTTACTTGAATTCTGACCAATCTTATCAGCTGGAGAAATAAATTTCCTTTGTATGCAGCACAACTCGATATCTTAAACATCCATTCTTTTCCCAGTATCACCCCTACCATGCCTTATTTGGTAAAGGTAGTGTGTAACTGAGCAATAAAGACCAGAAGGCCCCAGCTTAAATATCCAGTTTATGCTCATCTCGGTTAGATCAATGTTAGGTATACTATAATTGGCCACAACAGTGCTATTAGGAATTGCAAAAAATATGAGCCATGGCTAGATTCCTCATCATTGTTGGTAACCATAAACCGACAACATCGCATTTACATAGTGCATTTAATGTAGTAAAATGTTCCAAGGCAGTTCACAGAAGTGTCCTCAAAGCAAATTTGACATTGAGCCGCATAAGAAGATATTGGGACAAATGGGTTTTAAAGTGTCTAAAGGAGGAGATGGAGAGGTAGTAAGGTTTAAAGTGGGAATTCCAGAGCTTAGGACCTAAACAGTTGAAGGCACTCACGGTGAAGTGATTAAAAACAGGGATGCACAAGAGGCCAGAGTTGGAGGAATACAGAGATTTTGGATGATCACCTCTCCAACTTCCCTTTCTTCTTCAAAGTCCTGGAATTCCCTCCCAAAACCTCTCTGCCTCTCTACCTCTCTTTCTTCCATACAACATTTCAGAAAACTTACCTCTTAGACCAAGCTTTTGTCCACCTGCCCAAATATCTCCTTATGTAGTTTGGTGTCAAATTTTGCTTTATGATGCTTCTTTGAAGGACTTTGTGACATTTTACTGTATTGAAGATACTGTATAAATGCAAGTTGTTGTTCTTGTTGGTTGTATTACTCATGAAGCATACTGAGATGAGGAGGGACAAAGCCATGGGGTGAGTTGAAAACAAGGGCAAGGATTTTAAAATCAAGGCATTGCCAGTCCAGGAGCCAGTGTAGGCCTGCAGTCACAAGGGTAATGGATGAATGGCATTTAGGGTGGAATCATCCCAGATTTGCACCAAGTGTGCCTAGTAGGCAGGAAAAAGGACTTTTTTCCTGCCGGCCGCAATGATGAGTTTCCGTGCAGTATCATCCCAATCCCGTCTCATTAATCATGCATTCCCAGGAAACACGCCATTTTGATGGTGGGTGGGCTCTAATTTGCCCACTACACCATCACCTTGCTGCTTCCTCATGCTGAGCGCCATATTTAAGGTGCAGCCAACATGCACACCTCTTAGTTCTTCCAGACCAGGACTGCTGCAGTCCATTTCGGGAATGGCCCCGAAAGGCAAGGAGGCTGCAGTCCATTGGTTTAATGACGCATCCCTCAAGCACTCTTTGGACACAGTGGAGCCACGCCGTGATGTCCTCTACCCTTGCTCTGGCGGGAGGAGGTACAGCAACATCACCAATCCTGCATGGCAGCGGTGGTCAGCACCAATGCCCTGCAAAAGACATCAGTCACCCAGTGCTGCAACAGGATGAATGGTCTCATCCATTCAGCCAGGGTAAGTCACTCTTCTCATCACTCTCAACTCACACACTCACAAACCCATCACACATCCACAGGGACCTCACACCTCAAGGGACAACATCAATAACTCTCACACATACCCTCACATTTCCATCAGGCTCATATCCTCTGGAGCTTACGTCCTCATCCCACCTATGGCTCCGCTCACCACACAAACATTCCAAGCAGTGCCATGGGTCTTGTTCACACTCTCTCCATCTGTTTTCATGCAGGAGATGCTGGCTCACAACAGCAGGGAGAGGTCCCAGACAGAGAGTGGAGTGGCCCACATTAGGCCCTCACTCACTTTGAGGAGCGTGCCATCGCGCTAACTGGTGAGGATGTGGACCATGCCTGCGGCGACGCAAATCTGAGTGCTCCCTCTCCTGTTTTTGACTTTGTTGCCATGCACTAATTATCTCTACTTTGGTTCTCAGGGAGCTCTGCCAAGCAACTGACGCCCTCAGACAGACCATCCCTCAGCTCCATCCAGGTCCTCACCTCCAGCCAGGAGGACACCTCTTCCATTGAAGAGCTGGAAATAAGCAGCCTGGAAGACCCGTCACAGTGCTTACTCACACCCTCCACCAGCGCAGAGAGACACACCTCGATGGGACCTAGATCTAGAGCAGGCTCGGGTTCACAAACTGGTGGTCACCACACGGAGAAGTGTTTGCAGCAGATGGAGGCAGGTTCAGACTAGCCCCCCGCATTCAGAAGACTGCTGGGGTAGAGGCATCTGTGAGGTCCAAGTCAGATGACAAGCCTATGGATTCGGCCTTCCAGCTCATCGTGGAGAGTCAGCAGAAGGCGGGGGAACATCACACAGAGCTGTTGGAAGCCCTCAACAGAGTGACACACGAATCAGAGGATTGTGTCCGCCTGGTCTTTGATGAAGTGGTGCTCACATGTGCACATATGGAGGTCTCCATAGGGAGGATGGTGGATGCCATGGAGACCCTGGTCCAGGAGAGCGCGGAGATGCATGCAGATCTGCACTCATTCGCGGTAGCCACGGGTGAGCTCCTGCAGTGGCAACGTGAGAGTGAAATGGGGCACCTCGATGTCCCCTCCCAGGTGATCCTTCCCCTCAAGGAGTCAGGTTCCTGATGGGAGGAGGAGGGGCTGCTGGACACCTCTGGGCCATCCACTCAGGATTCTCAGAGGCTGTCCACTCCCTCCAAGTCCCATTTGCCTGAGAGTCTCTCAATCTCGTCCTTAATCACCACAGAAGGAGCAACTGGCCCACAGGAGGACAGCCAAAGCAAGTCAGGCCCCCAAGGCTCTCTAGAGGACCCATGCCGAAGGCATCAGAGGCAACAGGGCCAACAGGCTGTCTCCACCCCTACTGTGGATGTCAGGGCAGCACCTAGAAGTCTAATGCGTTCAAAAGTTAAGAAATTCTGATCACAGTTGGATGCACAGGTGAAGACATTTTGTCACTTTACAATCTGGAAATATATTCACTTTCACTGAATGTGGTTGGTGATGCAGTGGGAGGACTCACAAAACCTGTCAAAGAAGCTGAAAGACACCATTACACATTATGCAGTGAAAGTGTGATACGAGAAGGATCTGTGTGCGTGCACGCAGCCCACCCACAAGTGATTCTGGAGGGAGAAGTGTGTGTGTGGCAGGGCCTTTCGGAACATCCTGCAAGCACTCTCCCACGCACACACATCCTTCCCGTATCACACTCATCTCAATGTCCTGGGCATTTTCAATGCTGCATCCTGGGGTTCTCTTTCAGTTGACCATCTGCTTGCCAAATCAAAAGCTCACCTGCACCTCTGCCCACCCACTGATCACACTCCCATGCAGCACCTGATCTCACCCACCATGACTCTCGTTTCACTTTCGATTTGGCATGCATGGTTCTGCTGCGTTTTTTGCTGCACTCCTCTGTCTTTTCCCCTCCCCCAGTTACCCATTTCCTTTCCCCCATCACTGTCGACCTGCCACTGACCTTTCACCTCCACTCCGTGACCTACCAGCTACAACCCTTTTTATTCGGGGATATCCAGGTGAACGTGCACTTTTCCTTTCTTCCCAAAAATCCCACCCCATCCACATTAATCTCCCTGATCTCCTCCTTCCCACCCCCAAAGTCAGTGCCTGCCTCCAAGTCCCCACCAACCACCCTCCCCATCCCTTCTACCAATACTGTGCACCCTCACCCTCTCACCCTACCACCTGACTCTGCCCTTGGTCATTCTCACCATTCCTTTGTACTACATCCACCCTCAGTTCGCTCCCCAAGAGGCAATCACGGACTGAACAAAGCCCTCCCTTGTACGTACACCCGGACATTCCCTCCTCCAGACTCCTTTCCCCTCTTGGAACTCCTTCCCCTTTCCGGACTCCTTTGCCCCTTGTAACTCCTTCCTCTTTGTAACTCCTTCCCCTCTTGGAACTCCTTTCCCCCTCCAGACTCCCTTCCTCCCGCTTGGAGCTTCTTCCCCCTCTGGACTCCTTCCCCCCTTGGAACTCCTTCCTCCCTGGAACTCCTTGTCCCCCTGGAATACCTTTCGCCCCAACTCTTCCCCAAACCTGGGCTCCCCCATTTCTTAGCCCTTCCCACTTCCTGGCTCCTTCAGACACCCTTACTTCTTCCTCCACCTTTACTCCTTCTCCCTTCCTGACTCCTTCAGAAATCCTTACTTCTTCCTCCAGCCTTACATCTTCCTCCTGCTTTACTTCTTCCTCCAACCTTACTCTTCCTCCCCCCACCCCGGACTCCTTCCCCTCTCCGTGCTTCTTCCCCCCCTCCAAACTCTTTCCCTTGCACCTTCCTCCCCCTTACACCTATCTCCCCAGTTGCCGTCTTCTCTGTTACCCATTCCTCCCCCTGTAGACCCTCCGCACTAAGCTCAGCCCCCAACACCTTTGTCCGCCCCACTCCCAACCTCACCTCCCCCCGACACCTTTGTTCCCCGCCTCCCAATCTCACACCCCGACAACGTCGTTCCCCCTCTCCCTACCTCTCCTATCTTAGACCTTCCCCTCCCACCACCATGCCCCCCACCCCACCACCCCAGTACATCTTCCTCTCCCAAACACAGCTCTCCACCCCCTCGACCGTCATTCATTGCGGGCAGATCCTCAACCGTGACTTTGCACCTTCCATGAGCTGCTTCAAGGCTGAGCCATGTCCATGAGAATCCACCCACCATGCCATGGACATTCCTCCAGGGTCCTGTTGCTGCGGGACTCCAGGATCTTCTGCTCCTCAAATGTCTGCAATATGAGCAAGATCCTAGCGGTAAGTCACGGCTTCTGCATGTCGCACTTGTCAAGACGTGTTCTGCACCGGTGTGTTTTCCTGCAGGCGTGGGCAGGTGATCCAGCATGGGGGTATGATTCTGGTGGGTTGGGCATATAATGAAATGCATATATATTTCAATGAGGTTCCTGATGTCCAACAGCAGGAAACATGGACCGCCATTGATGGGAGGAGCAGACAATTGCAAGCTGGTTTCACGATGTCATGAAACCAATTTTTGGCCTTCTCGCCATATTGTCTGCTTATGGCCCTGAACACGCCCGATGCCAGCAGGCATGGAAAATTCCGCCCTTAGTGTGAGTTAAAATACGAGCAGCATCTGTGATCATCAGATCATCAACAAGACAGGGATTGTTTGTGATGCCCTCTACAGACAAATACCCTGTTATCAGTTATTGTACAGGCTCAGTTATGTGTACATGTGACTTGGGTGAGGTAATAAATCTCCTAAAAGTAATTACGGTAATATTCAATCCCTCAAATTGAGCATTTCTTCTAAAAAAACTATAAACAAGTCTGTAACAGTGAGTATTGTATTCAAGACATTATAACACGTCCTGATGTTGTGGTGTTACACAGAAATTTGGCCTGTTCCTGAGGCCCAACCATCATGGATCCAGCCAATTCAGTACACTTCACATGACGCTAAGAAGTGGTTGAGAGCACTGGATCCAACAAAGCCTCTGAGTCCTGACAACACCTTGACTGCAGTGCTAAAGTCCTGCACACCAGAACTAGGTGTGCCCAGAGCAGCTGTGCCATTGCAGCTACGGATACTATGGCTCTGATGTTAAATCCCCTTGTCTTGTGAAAAATGAGCAGGGGCCAATTAAAATTAGGCAGACGACTTACTTGCTCTGATCCCGCTGCTTTCCTATTGTGTTTGAATATGAATCTCCTCTTTTAAGCAGAAAAACTGGATAAATGACCCAAACTGGAAAAGGTCCTCTTTAAATATGCAAATCAGAGCACAATGCTATTTTAGCCTAAGGCCTGAGTGGAGGACCAGTTGGGGACGTGCTTCCCCATCATGTCAAAACTGTCGGGAAGGAGATCGTAGTCCATATAGGGCCGAGGCAGGAATTTTAAAATTTTACTTTGACTTTGTGCTCCTCTGGGCCACCTTTGCCCCGGGCCACCCCTCCCCCAATTGCCTTCGCTCCCCCTCGCTCCTACAACTTACCTCAATGCCCAGGGCAGGTCCTTTGGGTTCCCAGCTGTTGGCTTCTGACTGCAACCTTTTGTGTCCATTGGCCAACCAACCAGGTTGTTCATGTGGATGGGTTTGAGAAGGGCTTTGTGAAAGTTATGGTAATTTAAGATCAGCTGTGTCTCCACATCCCTGGGTTCCCTGCATGTGCCACCCTCTCCAGGGCTTGCGTGCACCATACCTGCCCTCTTTAAAATTGGGGTCTATGATACTGGCATCTACCCAACAATGTAAAAATTTTCCAGGTGTCCACAAAACAAAACTAAGTGAATATCTGGTGCCTTCTTAATTATCAACAGACTAATGGAAGGAGCCATCAACAGTGCCTTTTGAATTGCCCCCATTGTGCTCCCAGAGAATGAAATGGACTGTCCGAAGGGGTATCCACCTCTCACCTTTTTAAAATTCCGTTCAAGGGATGTGAATGTCGCTGGTAATGACAGTATTTGTTGTTCATCCCTAATTGCCCTTGAGAAGATGGTGATGAACTGCCTTCTTTAACCACTGCAGTCCCGCTGGTGTAGGTTGTTACAACTGGTCCATAGGTAAGGTTCCCCCAAATTGTTGTGCTCCCTGGTGAAGAGGGATGAATTGGCTCCCTTTTTTAACTCAACCCCACCTCGGTTGGTCGCAACAAGGTTAATTTAAAAAGGATCCCTTCCCTCATGGATACCTTTTCCTAGTACAAATATATTTATGTTTTAAAAGGAGCCGATTTAACCAGGTTTTCATGAGTCAGAGAAAGAGCGAGTTTATTAGCTACTAAAACATGAGAAAAAATAAAAATGCAACATACATACACAGATTAGAAATGAGAAGTGAGTCCAGAAGCAAAAGTTCTAAAAAGATATACAAATCATGATTTAACTTGTCCATGAGGAGTAGATAGTGAAACGTTGCAGCTGTTAAGTTGGGGTGGTTCTGGTAGCGCTGATTTTGGTAGTTGAGTGGTTGGTTTGGAGATTCTTGGTTCTGCAGGTTAGCTGAAAGGAGTTGTCCTGTTTCCTTTTCAATAGTGGCTTTGCTGACTTATGACTTGCTTCCAGCAATTAGAGGGAGAGAGAGACTTTTTTGCCTGCACGCACAGGGATGCCTAGTTGATGTTTTTCAGCTGCGATCTTCACAGCACATTAACACAGCGCACAATGGAACAACAAACTAGCACACAGAGACCGGGGTTACAACTGGCTTTCTGGTGTATTCCTGGAAGGAAAAAAAAAACGTCTTTTGCCCAGAAACTGCTTTCTTTCAACTTAGATCAGGAGATGGTTTCTGCTGAGATGGTAATCAGCCTCCATTATCTCCACAAGCACAGGAGATTACAGTTCAGCTTTTGCATTGCATCTCTTCCTTTTAAGTATATTTTTCTCAAGTAGGCCTTGACACCTTTTTAGGTGCAACAGTCCATTCTCTCTAGACTAGTTGGTCAAGTATAATCCACATAGGAATTTTCCAGCAAATGGTTACTTTACAGTCCCAGCCAGCACTCGCTGTAGGTCCATTTTTAAAAAATATGTCTTACTTAAAAGTTCAATATGTCTGTAAGTAATTCAGGGCTATGGTCCGTGGTCATGACAAGGTACACCCACAGTGCTGTTAGAAAGGGAGTTCTAACCCAGGTACAGTGAAAGAATGGTGATATTGTTCCAAGTCAGGATGGTATGTGGCTTGGAACAGAACTTGCTTGGTTGTACTTGGGCATCAACAATAACAATATCAACCAAGACTGCAGGTTTCCCACTTCAGCCAAAATGGCCAAAAATGGAGCCTTCACAAATGGGCAAAATGCACAATTTTTTTTTTTTTTTTTGTAAAAATATACTTTATTCATTATCACATTCCAAACCATTTCAAAAACACCATTACAAGGGTACAATCCAGGTTAAACTTTTACAAAATGTATCAGCAGGTGCATCAGTACAAACAATATTACAATCATTTACAGCCTTTCATTTTGAGCTGTACAGCCCGAGGGGCTCTAAACAGTTCCCAGTCTCTCGGTGCACTGTGGCAGAAAGGTCTTAGACAGCGACCCTTCCCCATTGCGCCTTTGCGGCAGCTGCCCCAAGCTTTAGTGCGTCCCTCAGCACGTAGTCCTGGACTTTGGATTGTGCCAGTCCGCAACAATCGGTCGGGGACAACTCTTTGTGCTGGAAGACCAACAAGTTTCGGGCAGACCAAAGCGCCTCTTTCACCGAGTTGATGATCCTCTAGCTGCAGTTGATGTTTGTCTCGGTGTGTGTCCCTGGGAACAGCCCGTAGAGCACAGAGTCCTGTGTCACAGAACTGCTCGGGATGAACCTCGACAGCAACCACTGCATCTCTCTCCAGACTTTCTTTGCAAAGGCACAATCCACAAGGAGGTGAACAATGGTCTCTTCCCCACCACAGCCACCTCGAGGGCAACGTGCAGAGGGGGTGAGACTCCTGGCGTGTAGGAAGGATCTGACGGGGAGGGCCTTTCTCACCACCAGCCAAGCTACGTCTTGGTGCTTGTTGGAAAGTTCTGGCGATGAGGCATTCTGCCAAATGACTTTGACAGTCTGCTCGGGGAACCATCCCACAGGGTCCACCCTCTCCTTTTCCCTCAGGGCCTCTAGGACGTTACGTGCTGACCACTGCCTGATGGACTTGTGGTCAAAGGTGTTTTTCTGCATAAATTTTTCCACGAGGGACAGGTGGTATGGCACGGTCCAACTACTTGGAGCGTTCCGCGGCAGCGTGGCCAGACCCATCCTTCGCAACACCGGGGACAGGTAGAACCTCAGCACGTAGTGACACTTGGTGTTTGCGTACTGAGGGTCTATGCACCACTTGATGCAGCCACACACAAAGGTGGCCATCAGTATGAGGGCGATGTTGGGCACGTTTTTTCCCCCTTTATCTAGAGGCTTGTACATCGCGTCCCTGCGGACACGATCCATTTTCGACCTCCAGATAAAGCGGAAGATGGCTCGAGTGATCGCCATCGCGCAGGAGTCTGGAATGGGCCAGACCTGCGCCACGTACAGCAACAGCGAGAGCGCCTCACACCTGATGACCAGGTTCTTACCCGCAATGGAGAGGGAGCGTCGCTCCCACATGCCCAGTTTCCTTTTCACCATAGCCACTCGCTCCTTCCAGTTTCTAACGCATGCCCTGGTCCCTCCGAACCATATCCCCAGCACCTTCAGGCCGTCAGCCCTGACAGTGAAGGGGACAAAGGATCGGTCAGCCCAGTTCCCAAAGAACATGGCCTCGCTCTTCCCACGATTTACCTTGGCTCCCGAGGCCAGTTCGAACTGGTCGCAGATGTGCATCAGTCTGCGCACCGACAGCGGATCCGAGCAGAAGACGGCGACGTCGTCCATGTACAGGGAGGCTTTTACCTGAGTGCCTCCACTGCCTGGGATCGTCACTCCTCTTATGCCCGGATCCTTCCTGATGGACTCGGCAAAGGGTTCTATGCAACACACGAAAAGAACAGGCGAGAGAGGACAGCCCTGCCTGACTCCAGATTTAATCGGAATGCTCAGCGAGATAAATTGCTGTAATTTAAATTGCAGCAAGTCAGCTTTGGTAAAAAAAAAGCTTGCATTTACATAGACTCAAAGCACTTCATGGCGAAAGTGTCCTCATTGTTGTAACAAGGAAATGTGGCAGCCAAATTTAAAACCAGCCAGAACACTTCAAATTGAATGTGATTGTTTTAAATGGGGAAGCAGTTCACATTGGGTTTCTGCCTTAACTAAAATTCAGGAATTACAATACCTAATTTACATTAGTTTTGCTTGTAAAGAGTGATTATGCATGCACAAGATTAACTCTTTCCTATCAAAAAAAGGTGATCAACATCAGGCACGGAAAGAATGCAGCACCAAGTTGGAGGCCCAAATTTCCAATATGCATGGATTGAAGGTGAAGCTCCACAAAGCATTTAGCCTGTCAGAAAATAGACCCCAGCAACTTTAAGTAATGTGTGCTACATAACTATGAACAATCTCTGTCAGGGAGAATTACACAGAAACTATTTTTAAAAGTCTAGGAACAATGAGTATTGCACAGTAACTATAAACATGACTTGTCATAGTTATTACACAATGATTATATTCATAGTTCGATAACAATGAATATTGCATAGCAATATCCCTATGAACATTTCCAATTACAGTGAGTAATATAGGAATTCTAAATACATCCAGTATGAGTGAACATTACATAGGAAATATCAATAAAATCTTGCACTATGAATAATTCCTGTAATCCTGTGAATTAGATTAAAAACTATAAGCATGTATTGTAGTAGGGAGTATTACATGGTAATTGTTGTGAAGTTCTTTCCCAGTATTACACAGTTTGTAGTTTAAGCTTCTTGTCTATCTGGGGCTGTACAGCAACAAATTTTGTGACAACTACCTGAGATAATATTAATGAGAGCTTAATGAGCCTGCTCCCAATTTCCCGATGTCAAGCATAAGCTTCATTTACAAAAACTGGGATCTGGAGGGTTTGAAACCAGCAAGAAAATCTCTTACAGCTGCCCATACAATTTGTTACTTTTTATTATTTTTTTTGAATACCTGGTGCTCATTTTCTGAACTTTCTGAATAAGAATTATAGTCGTTACAATTGAAAAAGGAAATAACTACCACTTTGCAACATTCATCCCTTTAGCAAAATGAGAATGAGTGAACAGGCCATGTTATGACCAGGTGAGAAGGGTAAACTGGTCCCCTCTATTCAACCTCCTTGGTTGGTCACAACAAAGGTTTAAGTTTGTTGTTCACGAGAATATGCCTTTTCCAAATCAGAATGTATTTAACTATTTAAGCTGTGCGTAATAAGGAGCCAATCAAATAAAGTTTTCTTGAGTCAAAGAAAGGGCAAATCTATTAACCACTAAACCTGAGAAAAAATAATTAAAATGTGACGTCAAGTGTTTTGCCCTCATGCAATCATTTGGACCCACGCATATACACACACACACACGCACACACACACGAAGGTATCAGAGATAAGGGGAGTTAAGAGTCCAATTAAAAAAAGTAAAAGAATATATGGCTCAAGTGTCCTTTGATTGCCCTTGGGGCATAGATTTTAAACTTTGTGGCCGATTTAGGTTAACTGGTGTCTTGGATGTGGTCAGATGTAGAAGATGTTGTAATTATTTTTGGTTTGCTGGTAGGCTTCTAGTAGAGATGGCTTCTCCAACCGGGCAACACACTTATTCCAAAAGACCGAGAGGGAGAGAGAGCAGCCCTCAGCTTGTTTCATCTGCTCTGTGTCACTTGCAATCTTTCTCTGGTGGCTGGCAGGCTTCCCTTGAAAGACTTCACCCATTGCGTATTTCCAAGGAGTTTTCTGTGTGTTTGCCTGTGGTAGTTAATGTGTCAATATCCATTACTTGACATTTTTAAATGTCTTCTCCTAAGACAGTTACAAGTTTCAATGGGTGTCTGGATTATAGGGAATGTCTCTCTCTTCACACTTCCCTCAGAGTGATTTTTTGGTTTCTTACCTTCACCTTGGAATATGGCCTTGCATTTTTAAGCAGTTTTCCCCTTCTGAGTTCAAATTGCAAAATTTCCTGTCAGCTGAAAAATCATATTTCCAAAAATAAAGGGGCATTGCCTCGTAACACCTCCCCATCACAAAGAAATGAAATGTGATTCACTCTCATTTCATTACAAGGGATAAAAACACAAAACAAAAAACAACACATTCATAGCCTTGGTCTGGATTATTCCATCATGTTCTAACTGGGTCTCTTAAGTTCTGAAAAGGGCATCCACAATCACATTCGATTTCCCTTGTGATGCAGGTGATTTTTAGGTGATATGGCTGGAGAAACAAACTCTAATGGAATAACTTTCCATTCTGAGTTTTGAATTTCTCCACAACGGTCAAAGGGTTGCCGTCGGTATAGAGCATGGTCTTCCTGTATCCATTTTGGATATGTATCTCAAAGTGTTTGAGAGCCAGTAATGAACCTAGGGTTTCTTTTTCTACTGTGGAATACTGTTTCTGATGTTTGTTCAGTTTTTTGGAGAAGTACCCGATTGGTCTCTCTATTCCTGTTTGGTCCTCCTGAAGGAAGACAGTCCCTACCCTGAGGTCAGTAGCATCGACAGCTACTTTAAATGCTTGATTAAAGCCTGGAGCTGCTTTCAGCTTTTCAAAAGCTGTCTGCATTTCTCGGTCCATACTACTTTTGCTTTTTTCTGTAGCGGTCTGTTAGTGGGGCAGCTACACTGGAATATGCAGTAGAACCCCACACATCCCTAAAAATCTCATGATTTCCTGTTTTGTTGTGGGAATTGGAATGGGTGCAATTTTCCATGCCCGCTGGCAATGGGCGTGTTGGTGAGAAGGCCAAAAATCGGCTTCACGACACTGTGAAACCAGTTTGCAATCGTCCACTTTGCCTGTCAATGCCGGGCCACGTTTCCCACCATCAGGCATTTGGAACCTCATTGTAATGCATCTGCATATCGTCATAAGCCCATCCCGCCGGAATCATCACCCCATGCTGGATCATCCATGCACATCGGCGTGATTGCACGCTGACATGTTTCACAACAGCATCTATAAGGTGTGCACTTGGCAGGATGCACTTCAAAGGGAGCTCGGAGGTCAGTGCACAGTAATTTGCACAGTGCTCGTGAGGGTCGCCTGTTGGACTCGAAGGTTGGGGCTTGTTGGTGGTGGGGGGGGGGGGGGGGGGGGGGGGGGTGGCGGTAAGGGTTGCACTGTGATTGAGGCAAGTTGGAGGTCAAGGGCTGCACTGTGGTTAAGGCAAATTGCGGGGGCAAGGGATGCACTGCGGTTGAGGCGAGTTGGGCGGGAGCAAGGGCCCCACTGCAGTTGGTGGTGCACAAGCATGTGTGGGGTGGTTAGAGGGCGGGAGGGGGAGTGGCCACGCATTAGGGAAACCTTGTATAAAGCGACCATTCCTCTGCAGCTGAGACAGTTCAGACGCAGCTACATTAACATGCTTGGACTCCGGTTTCTAGCTTATCTGCCCACTCAAGCAATGCAGAGGCACGAAATTACCAAGTGCTCCAGAGCTTTTCACCGCTCGGGCAAGACTGCAAATTAATGAGCGTTTTAATGAACTTCAGAAAAGTTGGACGACTATGCACATTGTACAATCTCCTTGCAAAAGCTGGCCGTGGAGCAGTCACTGATGGAGGCACCCACAGCCCCTTGCAATGTCATCATTCAGGTTTGGACCAGTCTCCCCCATGATTCAAGCTAACAGTACAGCCTTGCAATGCGGGTTAGGAGAATGCCTGTGCCTGAGCTGTCCAGTGGGCAAAGCTGCAGCCAATTGATCGGGTGGATTGGGGAGGAGGGTGGGGTTTTGGGCAGCCATGCAGCGCACTTAACTCTGGCCCATCCTAGTGTTGGCCAGCACTCTCTGGGATGCGTTAAGGGTCCTTGAGACTTAACCAGGAGAGATTCTTAGAACACTCATGCTAACTCTGCAGGAGTACCACGTCAGGAGCATGGAGCCTGGTGAACTAGCTATATGCTTCGTGACGTACAGAGAACGGAGATGATGGAGAAGAGAGCAACGGAGGCATATGGCTTCGCAGAGGAAGGAGCAGCACCCTCAGGAAGAAGGGGCAGCTGGGGCTTCCGCACACGCCACTGAAGAGCCACAGCGAGCCATCGCTGGTCAGTGTCTAGCTAGGCCTAGGGTCTATAGACACTGCCTTTCATTCTGGCAGATAATCGAGAACCAGTGTCGCTGAAGATTGCACATGCCTAGGGAACTGGTTGGTTACATCTGCCAGCTACTACAGGATTTGGCGCCATGGGGACATGGAGGACATCCACTGCCTGTGACCATGAAAGTGACCACTGCGCTCAATGTTTACTCCAGTGGCTCATTTCAGGGCTCCACAGGTGACCTCTGTAGGATATCGCAAGCCTCTACCCACAAATGCATCCATGAGGTCACGGATGCCATTTTCACGAGGACACACAACTTTGTACGTTTCGCCTGGGACCAGGACAGCCAGGATGCAAGAGTGATTGGATTTGTCAAGATCTCGGGTTTCCCACATGTGCAGGGTGCCATCAACTCCACTCACGTAGCTCTCAGATCTCGATCGCAACAAGCGGTCAACTACATCAACCGCAACGACTTCAATACGCTGAATGTGCATGTGATGTTCAACCACCAGAAATGCATCCTGCAGGTCTGCACATGATTCCCAGGGAATATCCATGACTCCTACATTCTCAGTCGGTCACAGATCTCTGATGTCTTCCAGGGTCCACAGAGGCTGCAGCGATGGCTCCTAGGGAACAAGGGCTACAAGCAGAGTACGTGGCTGATGACACCCATGCAGCAGCCTCAGACTGCAGCAGAGTGAAGGTATAACAAGGCTCATGCTGCAACTCGCACCTTGATGGAGCAAACCATCGGGATGCTGAAAATGAGGTTCCAGTGCCTGGACCAGTCTGGTAGAGCCCTGCTATATGCATTGTCGTTGTCTGTTGCGCCCTATACAACCTGCCATTGCAACCAGGAGAGAAGCAGATGGAAGAGCTGGAGTTCTGCTCCAATGAGGCGGACGTCAATGGGGATGAGGGTGAGGAGATCCTTGAAGGCGACGATGACGGTGACGAGGCCATCGCACTGACCAGACGAGGCAGGTACACACAGAAGGCCCTCATAGCTGCTAGATTTCTGGAGGATGATGACGACATGCAGTGAAGTGACCTCATAGATCCTCACATTGCATCTGCGAATGTTTGACTCCAGTCTGGCTTATGGCAGCACATATACCCTCTGTGATAATGCTCCTGGCATGGAGACGCAGCAGAGGCCCTAATAGTCAGTCGCTCGATTCCAGGAGGATGATGACGACATGCAGTGAGAACATTTCATAGATCTTCACATAGGCTCTGTGAATGTCTGACTCCTGTCTGGCCGAGGGCAGCCGGCTTGTGTCACATCATGGAGACGCATCCATGAAACTTTAAATGCACTTGATCCTTTGTCAGCTTTCAGCATCTGACCCCTTCAGGAGCACAGCGTCACTGGTCGCAGGTACTTACGAGATGGGGGCTTGCCCCACCTTAAAAGTGCTGAGAGCACACAGAGAGAATGACGGAACTCTGCAACACCCGCCCAAAACATTCTGGCAGCAATGACAAGCACCATCGAGGTGCAGGCATCAGTAATATGTCAAGGGAGTGTGACGTCGGACCATCTTTGGTCTGAAGGCTGCACAAAGCACAGGGACGAGGTCTTGGACTGAAACATCATCTTGTGCAGGAACAAAGGTTTCACATCTGAGTGACACGAATACTGCTCATCAGAACAAGGAGCCACAGGCAGGTAGACATGTTTGGGGGTTTATTTACAATAGGGAACATTATGTACAAGTTATGAACATCTGTGCCCAGGTTGTGCAACTACATCTTCTTAACCTTCCTAACCCTGCCACTACGTTTTGGTGGCCCCTGGACATCCACAACAGAGGCGGGGGCAGCCTGCTGACTGCTACGCCCTGCCTGCAATGACATTGGCGAATGTTGTCTGGAGGGCTGAGACCTGGAGGGCCCCGGCCTGCTTACGAGGCCCTGCTGTGTGGCACTGGCACCCTCCTTGGCCTGTGGAGCTGGAGCTGCTGGGGTCACAGGAAGAGGGGATTTCGATGGGCCGGACATTCCTGGAGTCACCTAGGTGGATGGCACCGGGGTAGGCACCTGTTGATCTTCCTCCCTATGGGTGCCCAAGGCCCCCAGGCTGACTCCTTAAAGAGAAGGGGTAGCTGGAGTGAAATCGAGCTGCCCTGCACCCCTCTCACATACACACTGTTAGAGGCCAACAATGGCATCAGCGATGGAGTTCAGCCTGCGTAGCAGTGCAGGAACGATGTCCTGAACCAAGGTCTCAATGGTGGCTGCCATCCTACCAGTGTTGATCTCGGTGCATTGGCATGCTGGCAGTATCACCTCAGCATGATGGTGGACAGACTCCTCCGTCATGTCTGAGGAGTGCAGCGGCATCCCTTTCTGATGTTCACAAGCTTACCTTTGCAGCTTCAGCAACTGAGACATGACTGAGTCCAGAAGCTCGTCATCTGACTCAGGTTCAGCAAGTTTCTGACCTCCAACAGTCCTTCGAGTGCCAGGGACCTGGGAAATCCCTGCCGCTGCCTGCTGTGAATCAGAAAGTGCAATGTGCTCACCAGATTGTGATCCTGAGGCTACTCTAGGTCCCACCGAGATGTGTGTCTCTTCGCTAGTGGAGGATGTGGGTGAGTGCTGTAACAGGTCTTCAATGAAGGTGCCCTTCAGGTTCCTCTTCAGACGTTTCTTCGGGGCTTGATTCGAGGCCTTGTGTCGTGGACTATATCGGCAGTTTCCCAGATGTGCCTGCAAAAGCAAAGAGGAATAATTAGTGCATGGCAGGGAACTGCAGAACAGGACACATCACTCGCAGCATGGTTGTCTGATGAATGTTGCACTGCTGGATTCTCACTTGGTAGAGCATCGCCGACCTCAGCATAGGAATGGTCCAGATCCTCGCTGGCCAGCTGGATGGCTTCATTTTCAAAGTCCATGAGGACCTTGATTTCAGGCATTCCTCCACCAGTCTGCGACCTTCCCCCTTGTTGTGTGCCAGCACGTCCTGCATGAATAGAGATGGAGAGTGTGTGAGCAGGACACCTGCCAGGCCAGATGATAAGTATGCCTGGTATTTGTGGGTGGTGAATGGTCCCATGGACGGGATGAGGGCAATGAAGTTGTGTATGAAAGGGTGAATGGTGATGTCCCTTGAACTGGCAGTGAGTGAGGGCCCTGTGAATGTGCGATGGGTTTGTGATGTGCGAGGTGAGAGTGAAGAGGCGAGTAACTTACCCTGGTGGAACGGAGGAGATCATTCATCCTTTTTTGGTACTGGGCATTGGTGCTGACCACTGCTGCCACTTGCTCCCATGCTGGATTAGTGATGTTGCTGCCATTCCTGCGGCCAGAATGGGTGTAGAGGACATCACAGCGGGCATTCACTGCATCCAAAAGATACTTGAGGGATGTGTCATTAAACTCGGCGGTGGGGGGGGGAGGGGGGAGCTGCAGTTTTCTTGCCTTTCAGGGCCATGTCTTCCTTGGAGCAGTCCTGGACAGGAAGCACTGAGAGGTGTGCGCCTGGCTTCACTTTAAATATGGCGCCCAGCATATGGCGCCCAGCATGATGAAGTGATGAGGTAATGGCATGGCAGGCGAATGAGAACCTGCCCTTCATCAAAATGGCATGGTTCCTGGGAATGCATAATTAATGAGGCAGGATTGGGATGATAGGGCATGAAAAGCCACCATTGCAGCCAGCAGATAAAATGTCGTTTTTCCCACCTGCTACCGCACAATGCAAATCTGGGACAATTCCACCCTATACAACTGCTTGTAGCTTTGCAACTCCAGATAGCATTTGCCCTTGACCCAACATGTGTCCCAGATAGGTCAACTGAGCCTTAGCGAACTTGCTCTTTGCGATATTGATCACTAAGTCAGCTGACTGTAATTTCTGGAAGAAGGCTTCCAGTTGCTCTCAGTGAGTTTCCCAGGTGTCACTATACTCCAGGAGGTCGTCTGAGTACATTACACAATTAGATAAGCCCGCCACTATCTGGTTCATCAGCCCTTGAAAGGTGGCTGAGGCATTTCTGAGTCCAAATGGCTGGACTCAACACTGGCGTAACCCATCCAGAGTCACGAAGACGGAGATATCCTTTGTGCAGGTGATCAAGGGAGCCTGCTGGTTTCCCTTGAGTAAATTTATCTTTGTAGTGTAGGCTGCGTTCCCTACCCTATCTATGCAGGCTTCGAGGCGGGGTAGGAGTTGACTCTGGTCACTGCATTAAACTTGTGGTATTCAATGCACAGTGGAGCCATAAGGCTTGGGAATGAGCATGACTGGGGACCTCCAGCAACTCTACAGGGCTCTATTAGTTGATACTCCAGCATGTCGTTAATCTTCTCCCGAACCTGGGCCAGATTTTTAGACCTAGGTGGTAGGGTTGTTGCTTTATGGGAGGGGCCTCTCCCACATCCACATCATGTACAGCTAAAGTGGTGCAGCCTTGCTTGTGTCTACAGATGCTTTTAAATGCAGTGGGCAGCCTTGTCAGGTCCCCTCGCATTTAGGTGAATGAATGTGGTGTCCGATTTCAATAGAATTTCTGCGTTTGGTTGTCGGACAGTAGGGGTTCAGTGTGGGCCTCACCTTTGTTTCCCTCCCGTTCACCCTCACTGTTCCTCTTATTCTCCAGGTCTGTTGTTATTGGACAACCCGTTACCTGCTTGACCCTTCTTGGCTGTGATATTGTTTTATCAAGTTGACATGACACAGCCTTTGCTTTTTCCTGTGGTCTGGGTGTCACTTAGGTAGTTTATCTCCCCAAGCTTCTTTGCTACTCTGAATGGGCCACTGAACCGGGCTTTTAGGGGTTCACCGAGTCTTGGTAGGAGCATTAGCATGTAGTCTCCTGGCTGCAAGGTTCAGGCCCTGGCATGTTTGTCTGCCTGATTTTCATAGCTGTTGGGAGATTTTTAAATGTTCTCAAGCCACATCACAGCCTCTCATGAGTTGCTCACAGAACATGGTTACTTAGACTAAGGTGAAGACTTCCTCCTTCTCTTTTAAAAACCTCTCCTTGATTAGTTTCAAAGGACCTCTCATTTCATGTCTGTAAATCAATTTAAGTGGAGTAAAACCAGTGGACTCATTTGGGGAATCTCTGGTAGTGAACAGAAGAAAACCTAGACCTTTATTCCAGTCATGGAGCTACTCATTGTAGTATGCCCTGGTCATTGTTTTTAGAGTCTGGTGGTAGCATTCCAGGGTCCCCTGCGACTGTGGGTGACATGCAGAAGACTTCAGGTGGTCATGCCAGGTTACACATGATTTCCTGGAGTATTTGGGAAATTAAATTTGATCCCTGATCTGACTGGATCTCACTCTATCCCAGGTAAAGAATTGTGTTCGTTCCCCTGCCACTATTTTGGCAGATATAGTTCTCAGGGGAATGGCCTCTGGGAAGCAGGTAGCCACATCCATGATGGTATGGATATACTGGTTGCCCCCTTTTGTCTTGGGCAGAGGTCCCACACAGTCCACCATAACCTTGCTGAAATGATTCCCGGCTTTTGGGGAACCAAAGTGCAGGTTTTATTGCAGTTTGGGGTTTTCCCACAACTTGGCAGGTGTGGCACATTCTTCAAAACCTTACTGCATCCTTGTGGAGGTGTGGCCAGTGAAAATGCTGGCTAATGTGTGCTTGGGTTTTTCATATACCAACATGCTCAGCCATCGGGATTTTGTGTGCTAGCCTTAATATTTCACCCCGGGACCTCGGTGGCACAAGTACCTGGTGGATCACAGTCCACTCTTCTTTTGCAGGGTCATGAGGAGGTCTCCAATTCCTAAGCAGCAGCTCATTTTTAATGTAGTAGCATTCATATTGCCTCTGCCTTAGCTTCAGTTTGGGCAGCCTGAGCTAATTTTATTTTAAACAATGGTCAGCGTGCTGAACCACAACAAAGAAAGATCTACTTGTTACATCTTTAGGGCCCTCTAGACTCCCAAAAAAAGTCTCAGATAACCAGACAGTAGGGTCATCTGTCTGCAGTGCCACTTCAGCCTCCTTTGACGGAGTTTGTCTGGTCATAGACCGGGTTACTGCACATTTAGAGAATGCCAGGCACTTGCTCCTGCAGCTGTTCTGTCTCCATGGCCTCAGTTGGCTCCTCTGAGACTACTGGAGATGCTATCACTTTTGATCCTGCCAGGCCATTGCCAAGGCACAGGTCAACCCCGTCCACAGCCACACTGGGGACGACTCCCACTGTCACCAGCCCTGACACCAAGTTGCACTTCAGGTGCACCCAGTATACTGGGATAGGCATGTACCCTCCTTCAATACCTTTACCAATACATTGGCACATACTGCACTCTCAAGTGGAAAGAGCATGTCTTTTTCCCAGCAGTAGAGTTTGGCTGCCCCTTGTATCCCTCAGTATTACTATAGACTTATTCGCCTCGCTCAGGGGTTCTTCCTTCTTCCTTCTGATGCATAGTCCTTGTAACTCTCAAGGATTTTTTTGAACTCACCTGTGCTCACAGTAATGCATCTACAGGAATTGATGTTGCAGTCAGAACCATAGCCTGGTCTGCTATGCCGTCTGTCTGACTCCCATTTTCTGCACGTGGTTTGTGTACCCCAACAAATCCCATGGGTTTTTCCTGTAACCTCCAGCAATTTTCTTTTTTATTTGTTCATGGGATGTTGATGTTGCTGACTAGTGTACAAGGTCACCCAGATCCCTTTGTACATCCACATTTCCCAATATATCACCATTTAAATAATACTCTGCCTTTCTGTTTTTCACACCGAAGTGTATAACTTTGCATTTATCCACGTTATACTGCATCTGCCATGTGTTTGCCCACACACACAACTTGCCCTGGAGCCTCCTTGCATCCTCCTCACAATTCACAATCCAGTTTTGTGTCATCAGCAAACTTGGAAATATTGCATTTGGTTTCCTCATCCAAGTCATTTATATATATTCTGAATAGCTGGGGCCCAAGCACTGATCTCTGCAGTACACCACTAGTCACAGCCTGCCAGCCAGAAAAAGACCCATTTATTCCCACTTTCTGTTTCCGGTCCATCAACCAGTTCTCAATCTATGTCAGTATATTATCCCTGATCTCACATGTTTTAATTTTGCCCACTAGCCTCTTATGTGGGACCTTATCAAAAGCCTTCTTGAAATCCAAATACACCACATCCACTGGTTCTCCCTTATCTATTCTACTAATTACATTCTCAAAAAACTCCAGTAGATTAGTTAAGCATGATTTCCCTTTCATAAACCCATGCTGACTTTGTCTAATCCTATTGATGCTTTCCAAGTGTTCCATTACCACATCTTTTATAATAGACTCTAGCATTTTCCGCACTGCTGATGTTAGGCTGACTGGTCTGTAATTCTCTGTTTTTCCTCTCCCTCCTTTTTTAAATAGTGGGGTTACATTTGCCACCCTCCAATCTGTAGAAACTGCTCCAGAGTCTATAGAATTTTGGAAGATGACCACCGATGCAGTCAATATTTCCAGGGCCACTTCCTTTAGTATTCTGGTATGTAGATTATCAGGCCCTAGGGATTTTTCAGCCTTTAATCCCATTAATTTCTCTAGCACCTTTTTTTTACTAATACTGATTTTCTTCAAATTCCTCCCTCTCACTAGACTCTTGGTTCCCTAATATTTCTGGGAAATTATTTGTGTCCTCTTTTGTGAAAACAGAACCAAAATATGTTCAATTCTTCTGCCATTTCTTTGTTCCCCATTATAATTTCCCCCATTTCTGACTGTAAGGGACCTACATTTGTCTTTGCTAATCGTTTTCTCTTCAAATATTTATAGAAGATTTTACAGTCAGTTTTTAATGTTCCCTGCAAGTTTGCTCTCATAATTCATTTTCTCCTTCTTCATCAATCTTTTTGTCCATTTTTGCTAAATTCTAAACTGCTCCCAATCCTCAGACTTGCTGCCTTTTCTGGCAATTTTATATGTCTCCTCTCTGGATCTAATACTATCCCTAATTTCTTTTGTAATCCATGGTTGAGCCGCCTTTCCTGTTTTATTTTTGCGCCAGACAGGAATGAATAATTGTTGTAATTCATGCATTTGTTCCTTAAATATTAGTCATTGCCTATCCACCATCAGCCCTTCTAGTAAGGTTCCCCAATTCATCATGGCAACTCGCGCCTCATACCCTTGTAATTCCCTTTATTTAGATTCAGGTCCCTAGCTTTGGATTCAACTTCTTCACTCTCCATCTTAATAGACAATTCTATCATCTTACAGTCACTCTTCCTCAAGGGACTCCGCACAAGAAGATTCTTAATTAATCCTTTCTCATTGCACAATACCCAATCTAGGATAGCCTGCTTTCCAGTTTCCTCAATACATTCCTCAATGTATTGGTCTAAAAAACCATCACGTACACACTCCAGGAAATCCTCCTCCACAGTATTATTGCTAGCTTGGCTTGTCCGATCTATATGTAGATTAAAGTCACTCATGATTACTGTTGTATCCTTATTGCATGCATCTCTAATTTCCTGTTTAATGGCTTCTCTTACATCTCTGTTACTGTTTGGGGGCCTATAGACAACCCCCACCAATGTTTCCTGCCCCTTGGTGTTTCTTATTGCCATCCAAACAGATTCCACATCATGATTTTCTGGGCCAATATCCTTCTCCACTATTGCATTTATTTCCTGCTTTACTAACAGTGCTACCCCACCTCCTCCTCCTAATTGTCTGTCATTTCTAAATATTGAATACTCCTGGATGTTCAGTTCCCATCTTTGGTCATCCTGCAGCCATGTCTCCTTAACTGCAACTATATCATAACCATGTATATCTATTTGCGCTGTTAATTCATCTACCTAATGGCGAATGCTCTGCGCATTAAGATACAATGCCTTTAGACTTGTCTTTTTAACCTTGTTAGTCATCTTAGCTTTGTCTGTTTCAGTGTCCCCAATTTCCACCTCTAGATGTTTCACCACCTGTTTTAAAATTTCCATTTTTCTGGCTTTTAGGCAGAATTCCACCTCCAAGTGCTTAGCTACACCCTTTAATTCTTCTAAGGACAGTGCCCTTAACGTCTCACCAGTTATCTCATCCTGTTCGATGAAAGCATTGGCATTGAATGTGGACATTTTAGCACTTTCGTATTACAGATCCAAAAAATATTTTGCAGTTTTAAAATTGCTTTTAAAAGGAACAATTTACTTTCCCCACTCCAATTCTTTTGTCAGTCTATAGGAACAATTCCATCCACCAGTCCCCAATTTTGTTAAGACCAGGTGAGCAGGGGTGAGCTTGTTCCTTCTATTCAACCTTCTCAGTTGGTCACAACAAAGGTTTAAGTTTCTCGTTCATAAGGATGTGCCTTTTCCAAATCAGAATGTATTTAAGTTGTGAGCAATCAGGAGCCAATCAAATAAGGTTTTCTTGAGTCAAAGAAAGGGCAAATTTATTAACCACTAAACCTGAGAAAAATAATAAAACCGCAATGTCAAGCATTCGGCCCCCATACCATCATTTGGGCCCACACACACACACAAATGCATATATAGTTACCTAAAATAAGGGGAAATAGAGTCCAACCAAAAAAAAAGTAAAAGAATATACAGTTAAATGTCCTTGGATTGTCCTTGAGGCATAGATTTAAGCACTGGAGCAGATTTAGGTTCACTGGTTTCACAGATATGGTCCGAAGTAGGAGATGTTGCAATTATTACAGGATCTCAGTTCACTGGTAGGCTTCTGGTAGAGTTGGCTTCTCGAACGGGGCCAAAAGAGTGAGATGGAGAGAGAGAAAGCAGTCCTAGGCTTGTTTACTCTGCTGGAGACTTTCTTGACACCGTCAGTGTCACTTGCAATCTCTCTCTGGTGGCTGGCAGCTTTGCCTTGAAACACTTCACCCATTGTGTATTTCACGGGGTTTTGGATGTGTCTGTCTATGGCAGCCATTGTTTCAAAATTCAAACTTTGCATTTTTAATGTCTCTTCCTCAGATAGTTACGGGTTTCAATGGGTATCTGGATTATAGGGAATGTCTCTCTCTTCACACTCCTCTGAGGGTAATTTTTTGGTTTCTTGCCTTCACCTTGGAATGTGCATTTTTAAGCAGTTTGCTCTGTATGAGTTCAAATTGCAAAAATACCGGTCAGTTGAAAGCTGAAAAATCATATTTTCAAAAATAAAGGGGCATAGCCTCTAACAACGACTCCACTATTACCTGAGCATGTAGGACAAGACCTGTTTTCATTGCTGCCACTTTCCTGGTGACAGAACTGAGCCATGAACTGTGACTACACAAAAGGCTGGTGAAAAGCTTCCTGTTGGTGTGAAAGTCATAACCACTTTAGTGTCCTATGCAACAGGATTCTTCAAGGACTTTCCATAGGACACCTACCAGATCAGCCAGTCTGCAATCCATTTCTGCATCAATGATGCAATGTTTGCTTGGTGAGACAAATTTATCCATTTCCAAGTGGATAAGAGAAGATAAGAGTGAAGATAAGAGTGAAGAAGACACAGAAGTTTGACCCGATGGCTAGCTTTCTTGAAGTTCAAAGTACTAAAGATGGTATTCAAATGGCCATCAGGGCTCTTCACCAGAGCCTAAATATTTATTTCAATCGGAAGAACTTTTATTTCTTTATACTGAAGGTTCATTGTCACTACCAGAATGTTATCCTGCTTGTCAATGCATAGTTTCCAGATAAGTGCGCACAATATCTTAATTCTTCAGATGTTTGCACTGCCAACATTGTTTGAATGTTGCAGCCTTGTCCTTGCAGTCGATGTAGCGAATGGTTACAGAGCTGGTAAAAGTAAAATTTAGGATGATCCTGCAAAAGGGCACTGTATCTCATCTAAAAGGCAGTAATGGTGTGGAAAAGGTCAGAGCCTGTGTTCTGATGCCTCAGAGGTCGGAGTTTCTGTACTTTCTCTGGGCTATACCTTCCATAGAGCAAGAGGCAACATCCATATAAAGGAGGATGCCCTTAGCTTGAAATTTTGATGTAGGCTAGTAAACTCCTTCTGCCCCCAGTTCCTTGGATCTGGAAGCCAATGTTAACTTGCAAAGTCACTTTTGTAGGAAGGTGGCCCTCTAACCCAAATTATAATAATTAGGCTTGCACAGTAATTATAAACAGTTCCTATAGCATTGAGTATAGCATAATATGGACAATTTTCCATTTCACAGGTTGGGTATAAATCTTCTGAAAGAGTTATAGACAATGAGGAATACAAAGACAGGTTTGAAATGCATGTATGTAAATGCACAAAGTATGGTGAATAAGTTTAGTGAGCTACAAGCACAAATAGCCATGTTGGAAAATGATATAGTGGCAAAAACAGAAATCTGACTTAAAAATTGTGAGGACTGGATTCAGAAAAGATAGGGAAGGAGAAAAAGCGAGGTGGGGTGGCTGATTAGAGAAGATATTGTCATGTTCAAAAGAGAGGATGTCCTTGAACAGGCAAGGACAAGATCTATTTGGTTAGAGTTGAGAAGCAAGAAAGGTATGATCCCACTACTTGTGATATTCTCTCGGACTCCAAACAGTGAGAGAGAGAGAAAGAAGAGCAAATCTATCTGCAGGGAAATAACAGAACACAGAGCTGTACAATAACTATACAGTGTGATATTGTGGGGGGTGGTTTAATTATCTAAATATCAATAGGATAATGTTAGAGTAAAGGGAAAGGGGGAGGTGAAGGAACTTCTGAAATGTGTTCAGGGGACCTTCCTTAACAAGTATGTTCTTGGTACAACTAGGAGGGAGGCATCTCTAAATCTGGTGCTGGGGAATGAGGTGGGCCAAGTGGACCAAATGTCAGTGGGGGAACACTTGGGTAAGGTGATCACCATATCACATGATTTAGACTAATAATGGAGAAGATTAAGGAACAATCTAAAGTAGAATTTTAAATTAGAAGATGCCTAACTTCAATGGGAGGAGAGGGGCCAGGCTAAAAGGGAACCCACAACAACTGACAGGAAAAGTTGTAATGGAACAATGGGTGATCTTTAAGGAGTAGATATTTCAAGCACAGGCTGGGTACGTCACAACAAAGATGAAAGGTAGGGGAACCAAGCCAGGAATCAGTGGATGATGAGGGAAATAGAGATTATGACAAAACAAAAAAGAAGAGCGTATGATGTGTGTCAGGTGGATTCTTCAGGGGAAGTGAAGAGAAAAATAATTCTGGCAAAGAGAATAGATTGGCGGTTAACACAAAAGAGAAGCCAAAAATCTTTTCCTGGTCTGTAAATAGTAAGCGGGTAGTAAGAGGTGGGGTGAGTCCGAGTGGGGACAAAGAGAGTGATAGAGTGATCTTTGTAGGTGAAAGGGCATATTGTGACAGTTATTGGCATAAGGGAACTTGGACTTCATAAATAGAGATATTGAGTACCAAAGCAGGACATTGTTGCTGAACCTCTATAAAGCTCTGGTTAGGCCACAACTAGAGTATTACATCCAGTTGTAGTCACCACACTTTAGGAAGGATGTGAGGGCCCTTCAGAGGGTGCAGAGGAGATTTACCAGAATGGTACCAGGAATGAAGGATTAGCTACAAGCTTAGGTTGGAGAAGCTAGGGTTGTTTTCCTTGGAGCAAAGGAGATTGAGTAAAGATTTGATAGAAATGTACAAGATTATGATAGGTTTAGATAAGGTAGTCAAAGAAAAATGGTTCTCATTTGCTCGTTGTACAAGGACTATGAGACACAGATTTTAGGTTTGGGAAAGAGATGCAGGGGACATGTGAGGAAGAACTTTTTCACCGCAGCAAGTGGTAATGACCTGGAACTCCCTATCTATAAAGGTGGTGGAAGCAGAGATGATCAGTGATTGCAAAAGGAAATTGGATGGGCACTTGAGGGAAATAAGCTGGCAGGTCTATGGACATAGAGCAGTGGAATAGAACTGATTGGATTATTCTGTAGAGAGTCGGCATAGGCTTGATGGGGAAAATGGCCTCCTTCTATAGTGTAATGACTCTAGGTGCTGAACCCAATTGTATTTGTAGGTTCAGGTCCTAAACTTGGCCCTGACATATCCCTGTGCAGCAGTATTGGGAGAGGCTTCTTTTCCCAGGATTCGGCCACTGAAATTTGTTCTGCTTTACCAATTTCTTGTGCTGCCATTTCTACCGATCATATCGACACATCCTGAACTAGTCACACATTTTCTCATTTAGCCTCGCATATCTTCACTTCAGCCAATTCACCATTTCTTGTTTTCCAGTCACGGAGGTTGCATTTTCACAGGGTTCTTCTAATCTTTCCTCTAACTGCAGCAGAAGGACCGCAGGGACCAACAAGAAGCAACATAAATGCTGTTTACACCATTTTTCTGTGATTTCCACAAAACTTCCACTGAAGTTAGAATGAATGATCATTAGAAACGCGGCAGGTGTTAAACTCTTGGCCTGCTCTATTTCTTCGCTCTTATCTGGGTTTTCTTCGTCCTCCTTCCTTTTTGTTTATTTCTTTTAACATGTTATTCTTCTGCAACATTCTCCTAATCTAGTGAATCAGCATCATTTCTTAGTATTATTAAAATGATAAATCCATGCTCAATTCAGTGAAGGGCTTGCACATAAAATTTCACTTGCCGGTTCTATCCACAAATACTGCTTGGCCTGTTGAGTGATTCCAGCATTTTTGCTTCAGATTCCCAGTACCTGCAGTTTTTTTATATTTCGTTTATGATGCCACATGCCTGCTGTTTTTAGGCCCATCTTATTTCCGTCCAGAAATGACAATGTATTGAAATCATATTCAAATGACAAAAATATATCATCCTACATACCCATAAGCAAGACATGTGGTATTTATTTGTTGATCTGATACTTATTCAAACAGATAGTTTTAACAATTTGAATAAATCACTCACTATTTTATTACTAGAACAACTATATGGTGTTGTACATTCAACAAATCAAACCACTGCAGACATAAATCTACTTTCAGCCTGTGTGATTCACTCAGCAGCCTGAGGGTGAATGGAGGGTGACTCAAGCTCCTTTAAACTCTAAAACCTATCCAATAATGAGTTGTAGCCTGATTCCTTTTATTGTGTAAGGCAATGCTTGGTGTCATCATCTTTATCCATGCATTGTCTCCATTTGAGATACCCTACAGCATGACTTGGCAATTTTTATAGGATCCTGTTACTGGGCTGATTAGAAAAAGAAACAAATAGTTTTTAGATTATGCCCTGTGATATTAATGTATGGTCGTACCATGGTTTATTTTAGATGTATTATTGCTTTCATTAAATAGTGAACAAAGGAACTTTGCACAGATGCATGAAGCCATCATAGACTAATAATAATCAGCATCATTTCTTAGTATTATTAAAATGATAAATCCATGCTCAATTCAGATAATTAATTCTTCAACTAAAGGTCCAAATGCCTGATTAAATGTGTGCTCATCGCTTTATGCAATAAATGGGTCACCACCTTTTGCCAAGTCCAAAATCAGCAAAGGCACGATCAAGACCAGGCTGTGGAGGTGGGACTGTGACTCGAGTTCTGTTGCTGATGATGATCCATTGGATACCTTGCTAACAAATGAATGCCTCCATGTCATAAAACACAGAAGACAGTAGAACACTGAATTTGTTTTTAGAAAATAGACTTTTGATGTCCAGTTCACCTTTTGAAAATTTTTCAGACAACCAACAAAAACCAGACATAACGTGGCTTATTCAGAAACTGTCATTAAGCGAGTCTGTCTGACATTCACCAACTGATGAATAAAATATAAACCCCACCACCATCAAATTACATCAGTGTTGAATTATTATGACAGTATCTTCGGAATTCTCTAACTCAGGATTTGACTAACTGAACCACATGTGCATTATAGTCCTTTTACTCTGGATAACAGGTCAATATGTCCAATTAAAAAAAGGCTAAAGGTTTATACACAGCTGCCCACTTTATACCATAGGAAACAATAATATATGGACATATTAAAGGCTTTACATGGGTCTTGGCTTTAAGGGTTAAGCATACACTGTTTGACTGCTTCTAGAAGATGCTTCTTGCATGCATCTGTAAGCCTCCCTGCAACTACAGTAACACATTGGAAAAATAGATGAAATAAATGGATATTTACCATTCGAAGAAGTTGGTTAGCCGACCTGCTGTTTACATCACATTCACCAAGGTTAATCACAAGCAACGCATGTGAACTCTGACAAACTGAGGACTTTTCTACCTTCCTTTGAGCACCTGTGGCTTAAAGTGCAGAATATTTGTTGGCAAGTGGTGGTCATGGATGTTGGGGGGAGGGGAGGATGGGGTGCGTCAGAAGTAAACCTTGCACTGCTCCCTATTATATCTCCCGAACCAGAGAAGACAAAGGATCTTGTTTCTGCTTGGTGAGCTAAGATGCTAATCAAGGTTGGTGGAAGAATGCTCCGGATATCACGATTCATCGACAAGTGTCTCGGAGCAGCTGCTGTCTTCACGCCCACATCCCTGATTAAATTGTGAAGGCTTTTTTTTCTCTCTTACTCTCTCTTCCCCCACGTTTCAAGCTCTCTCCCTTTCTCTCTCGTCAGCTCAGTGGTTTGATGAACAGGATACTTTCAAAGCCCACCCACACACATGCACACATATATAACACATGCTCCCTTAAATTAAGCAGAAACATGAATGGAAAAAGCAGAAGGGAAAAGAAACAGCAAACAATGCCAGGAAGAGTATGCAGATTACAAACAATCTGCTGCGAGGTGTTTGAGTAAGCTCTGATTGCACCAATATAGTTGCAGTGAATTCAAACTGCATCTCTGCCGCACACAGAATCTCATTACTGTTGCAGGAGAATTGTACACAACCAGAATTGAAAACAACAATAAAATTGACAAATTCCTTACACACACACTAAAGAGTCCACGCAGCAGCTGCCACCTTAAAACTACAATTTAGATTTGCAATGAAATCTATTATCAGTATTCTGAGCGGATCCCAAGATAGGATCAAAGTGTACCACAAAATTGCTGTAGTTAGGTTAAGATGAGAGAAACTTTAGGGTCAGGGAGAATGTGATACAGGTGGCATGAGAGCTAGAGAATGTTTTTCTTCATATTAATTAATGTTCATTCAATTTTTCCCCAAGAAGTTGAATTTTGAAGCCAACTAATTATCTTGCCTGTGTTTTGTTGACAGCTAGAAATGGTAGTTCTTACACCTATAAAACAGATTTGAATTGCTAACACTAATGAGATAGAGAAGGTGAGAAACAGATAAAATGGTAGACAGTGTCCTTTATCATTCTAAATTGATTTGTGTTTTACATTGAATTTTGAAAGCAGCCAAATCTGCTGAAGGAATTGCTAAGAAGATGGAGTAAGAGCCGGAGAAAGGATAGAAATAGGCTGAGAGTGAGAGGTGCTCTATCCTCTTCCTTAAATTGATACAAAGTGAATGAAACATAGAAGGTGAGGTGCATGAGAGCCATACAAGGAGAGTGGGGGATAAATAGGTGGTAAGTCAAAAGGCAAAAAATGTAAAGATAGTGATGGGAGTGAGAGGTATTTTGAAAGGGAGGAGACATTGGAACAGTGAAGGAGTAGGAGATGTTAAGGGATTGAGGAGAGAAGGAAAATACCAAGTGATTGGAGAGGAGATTGGGAAGGTGATGCTGAGGACTAATATTCCCTAGATCTCACCCCAAATGCTGCGTGGAGCCATTGATGACTTCTTTCCCTGTCATGAATGGTCATCCCACCCACCACTTCGCACCTGAAATGAAGGAAGGAAAAAACAAGACAAGAAAAGGAAGAAAGAGAAAACAGCTAAAAGTGCTGTTAGGGATAAAATAAAAAGCAAGAGAAAAGAAAAAAATGAGGGAGACAAATAATCACAACGAAAAAAGAGGCAGATACGAGAGAGACGTGGGGCTGGATTTGAAGTTCCTGTTGTTCTGGAGGGAGGGGGAAGGGTTCGAGTAGTGTTTGGGAAATTCAGAAGTTTCACCAGCATATCTATCAGTGACTTGTTGCCACTGCATTGATGTACTATTTCTTAGTTTCCTAACAAATTGGCTTGAGCAGGTGTGATGAAAACCTGCACGAGTTGTTTTCAACTGCAGTATTTTAAACGATACTGCAACATGAAATTTGCTGGATTCTGGAGCTGGGAGCACAATGCAAGGAACTGACAGATTGCAGTGCACATGCCCAATGGCTGCACTTTACTTTCATGATATATCACTAGATGCAATGCTGGGGACTGTAAGGGCCAATAGGGAGATACTGTCCTTACTGACGGGAGGAACAATTCTGGAAGTGACCAAAAAAGCATGGCTGCAGGTCACAGAAGAGATCAGCAGAAGGAGTATGGCACTTGCATTCAAAGACCGAGTTGTCTCAGATTTGCATTAAGTGCGGTAGCAAGTGGTAAAATGGATGTTTTAGCTGCTGGCTGCAATGACGGCTTTTCACGCTGTAACATCCCAATTCCACCTCATTAATCATGCATTCCTGGGAAACACACCACATCACTGGCGGGGCATCCTCTCATTTGGCTGCCCCGCCATCACATCAGGCCTTCAATAAACCGGGCACCATATTTAAAGGCTGCCCCTGCAATGAGCTAGTGATCTTTAAGGGACTGGAAGCTGCTGCGAACTGATGGCAAACTGAAGGGAAGAAACGTGCTGCCCCCAGATTTAGCGATGCCTCTCTCGAGCGCTTACTGGATGCAATGGAGGCCTACTGCAAAGCACTCCACCCCCGCTCCGGGCGAAGGCAAACAAGCAAGGTTACCAATCCAGCATGGGAGGTGGTGGCAGCAGTGGTCAGCACCAATGGCCTGCAAAAGAGGTCAGCCACTCAACAGCGAAGAGGATGAATGGTCTCCTCTGTTCTGCCAGGGTAAACCGCTCTTCTCATCACTCCCAACTCACGCACTCACAAACCCATCACATCCACAGGGATCTCACACCTCAAGGGACAACACCACTAACTCACACACACCCTCACTACTCCATCAGGTTCATAACCAATGGAGCTCATCCCATCCTCTCCATGGCTCTGCTCACTACACAAACACTCCATGCAGTGTCATGTGTTCTCATTCTCTCCATCTGTTTTCATACAGGTCCCAGGCTGCGGGTGGAGCGGCCCACATTAGGCCCCTCACTCACTTTGAGGAGTATGCCATCACGCTGACTGGTGAGGACATGGACCGTGCATGTGGTGACAGTGAGGTCGACGGCGAACTCCTATATGAGGATCCTGCACCACATCAACCCTCTCTCAATGCAAATGTGAGTGCTTTCTCTCCAACTTTTGACTTTGCTGCCATGCACTAATCATCTCTACTTTGGTTCACAGGGAGCTCTGCCTAGTGACCGACACTCTCAGCCAACCAGTCCCTCAACTCCAACCAGGTTCTCACCTCCAGCCAAGAGAACACCTCCACAATTGAAGAGTTGGAAATAAGCAGCCTGGAAGATCCATCACAGCGCTTACCCACACCCTCCACCAGTGCAGAGACACACATCCCGGTGAGACTTAAATTTAGAGCAGGTTCAGGTTCACAATCTGGTGGTCGCCGCACGAACCCGTGCCCACAGAAAGAGGAGGCAGGTTCAGATGAGCTTCCCGGCACTTGGAGGACTGCTGGGGAAGAGGCACCTGTGAGATCTGAATCAGATGACAAGCCTTTGGATTCGGCCTTCCAACTCATTGTGAAGTGTCAGCAGACGGCGGGGGAACATCATGCAGAACTGTTGGAAGCCCTCAGCAGAGTGGCACACAAGTCAGAGGAGTGCGTCTGCCTGCTCTCTGATGAACTGGTGCCCACATGTGCGCGTATGGAGGTCTCCATGGGGAGGGTGGCAGACACCATGGAGATCCTGGTCTAGCAGAAGGCAGAGATGCGTGCAGACCTGGGTGAGTTCCTGCAGTGGCAATGTTAGAGGGAAATGGGGCACCGCAACCTCCCTCCAGGTGCTCCTTCCGTCAAGGAGTCAGGCTGGGGGCCCTTGGGCACCCGAAGGGAGGAGGATGGGCAGCTGGGCAGCCCTTGGTCATCCACTCAGGAATCTCAGAGGCTGTCCTCTCCCTCGAAGTCCCCTTTGCCTGTGACCTCCTCAACCTCATCCTCCGTCACCACAGAGGGAGCACAGGAGGATGGCAAAAGCAAGCCAAGGCCTTAAAAGCCTTGGCTCTTCAGGTAACGCATGCCAAAGTCATCAGCGGCAACAGGGCCAACCATTGCACAGGCTGTCTCCATCCCCGTTGCAGATGTCAGGGCAGCACCTAGAAGTGGTAGGCTTAGAAAAGTGAAAAATTTCTGATCACAAGTGGTTGCACAGGAGAGCACATTTCGTCACTTTATAATCTCAAAATATATTCACTTTCACTGAATAATGTGCAATGGTGTCTTTCAGCTTCATTTACAGGCTTCGCGAGTCCTCCCCCTGCATCCCACCCCCACTCCCCAGACTAGCAGTTTAGCTGCCCGCAGCCAGCCCATGAGTGATTCTGGAGGTAGAGGTGTGTGTGTGGCAGGGCCTTTCAGAGCCTCATGCAAGCACTCTCCCACGCACGCGGATCCTCCCTGCATCACACTCATCTCTCTGACCTGAGCATTTTCATTGCTTCCTGCTGGCAGCACTTCCACCTCACCCACCAAGGCGGTTCACGGACTTGCCCGGCTGCCCTAATGTCCTGTCGCACCTGGTAGCAAGTGTACAGAGGAAGCACGTCACGCAGTATGATGGCGGCATCGATAGAATATATTATATTCAGCTGTCCATCTGAGCTAACCTGCATCTCCACCAACCCACTGATTGCACTCCCCTGCAGCACCTGTTCCCACCCAACATGAGGCTTCTTTCGCTTTCGATTTGAGAAATATGGTACTGTAAAGTTTGTCTTCAGCTCCCCCATACTTTCCCCTCCCCCAGTCACCCATCTCCTTTCCCTCATCACTGTTGACCCCCCGGCATCATCTTCCACCTCCCCACTGTCACCTACCTTCCCAAGTATCCCACCTCCATCCACATTAACCTCCCCGACCTCCTCCTTCCCAGCCCCAGGGTCCGTGCCTGCCTCCGAGTCCCCACCAACCACCCTGGCTGTCCCTTCTACCACTACCATTACATCCTCACTCTCACACCCTACCAGCTCACTCTGCCCTCTCTCATTCTCACCATTCCCTCCTACCACTCACCGCCCGCCCTCACTTTGCTCTCCAGGAGACAGTCATCAACTCTACAGACTCCTCCCTTGCACATTCACCTGAACATTCCCTCCACCTACTCCTTCCGCCACCCTTACTCCTCCCTCCTCCCAGACTCCTTCCTCCCCCTGGAGCCCTTTATCTCTCACGACTCCTTCCCCCCTCTGAACTCCTTCCCCTCCCTGAACTCCTTCCCTTACACCTTCCTCCCCTTTACACTTTCCTCCCCAGTTGCTGTATTCTCTCCTGTTACACTCTCCTCCCCTACTCCTTCCCCCCCCCCCTCAACCTCACTCCCCTGATGCCATTGATCCCCCCCCTCCCAACCTCATCCCCCACTGACACCATCATTCCCGCTCTCCCAACATCACCCTCCCCCCCGGTACACCTTCCTCTCCCAGTCAAACCTAGACCTTCCTCTCCCACCCCTAGGTACGCCTTTCCCTCCCTGCCAAACCTACACCTCCCTCTGCATCTCCTCGATTATCCATAGCAGGCCAAGGCACTGATGTCCCAAAGCAGACCCTCAACGGTGACCTTCCACCTTCCATGAACTGCTTTGTGGCAGAGAATCCACCCAGCATGCGATACACACTCCCCCAGGGTCCAGTTGCTGTAGAGCTCCAGCATCTTCTGCTCCTTGAATGGCCGCGATGTGAGCAAGGTCCTGACGGTAAGTCCCAACTTCAGCACATCACACTTGTCAAGATGTGTTCTGCACCAGGATGTTTTCCCACAGACGTGGGCAGTACATTTGATGTGGGGGGATGATTCCGGCGAGCAGAGCTTATAATGATATTCAGATGTATTAAAATGAAGTTCCTGACATGCGGCAGTGGGTAATGCAGCCCACCATTGATGGGCGGAGTGGACAATTTCAAACTGGTTTCATGACTCTGAGAAACCGATTTTTGGCCTTCCCTCCATATTGTCCGCTCATGCCTGCCATGATGCCCAAGGCCAATGGGCATGGAAAATTCCGCCCCTAATGTTTAATGACCTAAGCAGGGCAGAAAAGGTGATACCTTCACCTACATCCTATTCTGTGTATTACCCCAACACCTCAATCTCCTCGTCACTCCTGCTTCAACACAGCACTCCTTACCCTTGCAGAAACACATCCTTCTCTGACTCTTCCTCATATCCCCATCTGTCCCTGGCATTCATCATAACCTTCATGCAATTTCATGCTGCTCAGCCAGGATTGATTTGTCAACCAATCAGCACCCTTTTTTCCTGCAGTATAAATTGGTGTGATTGGTTGAAATTTGGCATTCTTGCATTTGTCCTGATGAATGCAAGAAAAGCTTCAGCAACATCTCTCTCTTCAGCAATATTCAAGTTCTGTACTACCAAGAAGCTGTTTCAACACATTATTACCCTGACACTTAGGTCTCTTCCCTCCTTACACAGGGAGAGGCAGAGAACCAGAAGTGGCATCCAGCAAGCTCACAACTAGCAGCTGCAGAGGTGCAGGCACTGGACATCAGCAGAGCATCTGTGTGCTTGACCATAGGAGATGGGCAGATAGATGGATTCCCAGCTGCCTGATGACCTGCTTAATTAAGTATCAGGCAGCAACATGGCATACATACTCACGCATGTTGACTTGATGTCAGTAACAAGTCAAATATCATCATGTACATAATAATCACAAAAAACATTCTTACCTTGACAGTTCTAATTCATGTCTTCAATCTCCCACAGGGTAATCGAGATTCTCACAGTAGGTAGTGCAGGGGGGCAACAACGACTCCCCAGAGGAGTTTATTCCCTCTGAAAATACATCACCACAGGGCTCACGCAGACCAGTATCAACTCAGATACTCATGTTTAGGGGAACTGGGAAGAAAGATAGTTGGATTGTCACCTGGTGACTCATACCTCACAACTGAGCAAGAGCAGGTGTTGAAGACAGGGACAGTAGTGAAGTGTCTATTTTAGAGGCTGCAGAACGCTCCAAGGTCAGCTTAGTTGGACACAGAGCTGAACCTCGGGAGCTGTCGATGAGGAAGAAACTTCTGGAGCTGCAGCAAAAAAATGTGCAATAGATTGGCAGCCTTTCTAACCACACTGAGCACACTTGGAAAGAGGTTGGAAGAGCCTGACCCAAGCATAAGTTTCATGATTTCGCAGGCCTTTGTGATGATGTCTTTGCCTAAGGAAAGAGTGTTCACCTGCATGGAACATCAAACGCAGCAATTAAACAAATGCAGATCATTATATCAGATTCATGAAGCCCTAGCATTGGTCATTCATTGCCTTACTTATCTGCAACAGTGTTCTGCAGCTCATTGCTCGCAGGGAAGTGTGGGTGGGCGATGAGAAAGTTGATGCTGGAAGAGAGAATGGAAGTAGGGGGCTGGCTCAAACCTCTTCTACTTCCTACATGTTGCCCTCAACCTTAGTCAGTATCCCACTTGCTGCTTCATGTCCCAGTGGTCGAATCTGACAATATGCAGGTGCAGCAGTGTTTGGCGGGGCCCTTGTGGGCTCCAATCCCTACAGGAATCAGAAAAAACGCATCTAACCAGTCATAATAGACATCTAAGCAAACTGCATCTCTGTTCAAGCCACAGGGCTTGCGCCAAATGTGCTTGGAAGAGAAAGAGTAACGAACTGTATTGCTCAAGGGTATGCGTACGGGTTTGTTACACAGTGTCAGAAAACAAGCACCAAGACGTTGCTTGGCTGGTGATGAGAAGTGTCCTTCCTGTCAGATCCTTTCTGCATGCTGGGAATCTGATCTGCTCCACTCATTGTCTTCGAGGTCGCTCTGATGAGGAAGAGGCTGTTGTTCACCTCCTTCTGGAATGTGCCTTTGCAAAGAAGGTCTGGAGAGAGATGCAATGTTTTTTGTCGAGGTTCATCTCAAGCAGCTCTGTGACACAGGAGTTTGTGCACCCTGGGCTGTTCCCAGGGATGCACACCAAGATCAACATCAACTGAAAGTGCTGGAAAAACTCAGCAGGTCTGACAGCATCTGTGGAGGGAAAAACAGAGTTGACATTTCGAGTCCGTATGACCCTTCTTCAAACGGATTGGATAGGCACCTGAACAGAAAACATTTGCAGGGCTACAGGGAAAGAGTGGGGGGTTGAAACTAACTAAGTTGCTTTGTAGAGAGCAAGCATGGAAACAATAGGCTGAATGGCCTCCTTCTGTGTTAACCATTCTATGATTCTATTCTAACTGGTGGAACCTAAGTGAAACTTGCAATGATGACGGCTTACCAGGTGTCCTGTGCAGCAAATGTGTGCTGCTGCTGGTACCTATGCCACATCACATCTCTCCTCCTCCTCCTTCTCCTCAGAGGCATCTGAAGCGTCTCAGTGCTCTTTGCATTTTGCCTCCTGCAGGGCCAAATATCTGTGCTGTGCAATATTGTGCAGAGTGCAACCCGCCATAACCATTCTGCATACCCCAGCTGGTCTGTTTTGAGCGGCACCTCCAAATTTGTCCAGGTACCTGAAGTGCACCTTCAGCATGCTGATTATACGTCTGGCTGTCATATAGCTTTCATGCGTCAGTGGGTGGGTTTGACTGGTTAGGTTTCTCACAGGTGTCATCAGCCATGTTTTAGATTGGTATCTCTTGTCTCCCAACAGCCATCTTGGAAGTCAAGGTGAAAGAAATCAGGGAGGACGGACTGTCATAAGAGCAATTGTCGCTGGAATAGTAATCCAGAGACTCAGGATGTTCTGGGGACCAGGCATCAAATCCTGCCACGGCAGGTGGTGTATTTTGTATTCAATAAAAATCTGGAATTAAGGCCAGAATTTTACATCATCGGGCAGGCTCGGCGGGAGCGGGTGAGGCAGTCGGGAACCCACCCACCACCCGCGATCGGCTCCGTACCACCAATTTACACGGGCAGGCCAATTAAGGCCAGCCCAGCATAAGACACGACGGCGGCAACAGTGAGAAGGGGCAGGCGGGGGTGGGAGCTCAATGTCCGCCGGGTTCAGCGGCGACCCAGTGGCTGATTCAAAAGCAGCCACGGCCGCAGCAGCTATTCGAAGGCTGCCAGAGGAACCTCGGCATGGAGCACTCAAGTGCTGAACACGACAGGTCGGCAGGGCTGTCGGCGCCGCGTTTTCCCGATGAGCGCCTTGCTGCCCTCCTGGTGGCAGCATGCAGAGATATACTTGTCCCCGGAGACGGGGGGAGGAGGCCCCCCCCCGCCACCTCACCAAAAATGCCTGGGAGGAGGTGGCAGGGTGAGCTCCCATGATTTGGTGAGGCACATATGGGTGCAGTGCCATAAGCCGTTCAATGGTCTCCTGTGATCAGAAAGGCTGAGTATCGTGTTGGCATGGGTCACTTAGCACAGCAGTTATGAGCACAAGCCACCACCCCCACCCCACCCACACCACCCCCACCCCACCCACCCCACCCACCCACACTCCCACCCCCACTCCCACCCCCACCCCACCCACCACCCCCCCAACCCCCAAGCCGAATATAAAATTCTGGCCTAAAAGTCTAATGATGACCATGAAACCATTGTCTATTGTTGTAAAAACTCACCTGGCTCACTAATGCCCTTTAGGGAAGGAAATCTGCTGTCCTTACCTGGTCTGGCCTACATGTGACTCCAGGCCCACAGCAATGTGGTTGGCTCTTAAATGCACTCTGAACTAGGGCAACTAGGGATAGGTAATAAATGCTGGCCTGGCCAGCGACACCCACATCCAATGAATGAATAATAAAAAAATATCATGGCAACTCCCTGGGAATCCTGCGCACACCTGCATAAACATCATTTTGTGATTGTACACCAGCTGCACCATTGCTGAAATGGAAGCACATACAAAGATGAATACGCGTTGGTGATCCGGAAAGCATCGATTGCTAAATGAAGACCTGCACCTGTGGGCAGCAGCTAGAGATGTTCATGTTGACCAGCATTATCGATGAAAAGGTTGTTATAATTGCCAGCCCTGGCAAACAAACCATTAGTCACCTGCCTTATGCATTTGTGGGCAGCTGACTTGCGCTCCCTCAAATGTCACCAACAGAACCCTGGAAGGACCTGAGGCAAAGAAGTTGACGGTGGCCGACACTGGTAAAGTGTGGTCACATCACTTGGCATCACATCTTGTTCCAGGCGACTGCAAATGTCTGCCACTACCAGACACAAGATCCTGAGCCTCCTGAAACACTGGAGTTCCAATATGTCAAGGAAGTTTATTTGTACACCCTGTGTGCCAAGTATGCCCTCCTGCAAGCTGCAGCTCTCTGCTGATCTCCTCCATCCCTTAGAGCATCAGGTCTGTAAGAACAGGCTGCTGCTGTTCCTGCTGGTGCTCTTCTTGCTGTTGCTGGTCCTGCTGATGTCATTTTGCTCCTCATCTGAAGTCCACAATAAAACAGCATAAGTGGCACCTATGATGAACTGATAGATCAGGGTTCCACAGTCAAGATCAAGCGTACAAACCTCCAAAAATTGTGGAAGTCACCTCCAAAGTTGTCAAAGTAACCTCTCAGCACAAGTATCATGAACAAAATCTTTTACACAATCAGGCAAGAAACCAACTGCAAGGTCTCAGTGCTTATTTGCATATTTCCCTTCATCCCAGCCTCCTCCAATGCATACACCAGGCTTCTCCAACCTTTCCAGTCAGAGGGGCCACATTTGCTATTGTTTCTCACTCAAGGGTCGGTGAGCAAATTTCAGAAAGATAAGGTTTGGCACAACAATAAACTAAACTTCAAAGATAAAAGTTGAGGTATTAAGAAAAGAAACAATTCCTGAGCAAAAGTGCATACGAACATACATGCCAACGTACGAATATATGAATTAGGAGCAGGAGTCGGCCACTCGGCCCCTCGAGCCTACTCCACCATTCAATAAGGTCATGGCTGATCTGATTGTAACCTCAACCCCGCATTCCTGCCTACTACTGATACCCTTTCACCCCCTTGTTAATCAAGAATCTATCTAGCTCTGCCTTAAAAATATTAAAGGACTCTGCTGCTACATCTTTTTGAGGAATAGTTCCAAAGACTCACTACCCTTTGAGGGAAAAAATTCTTTTCATCTCTGTCTTAAATGAGTAACCCCTTATTTTTAAACAGTGACCCCTAGTTCTAGATTCTCCCACAAGAGGAAACATCCGCTCCACATCAATCCCGTCAAGACCCCTCGGGATCTTAAAGGTTTCAATCAATTCACCTCTTACTTTTCTAAATTCCAGCGGATACAAGCCTAGTCTGTCCAACCTTTCCTCATAAGACAACCCACCCATTCCTCGTATTAGTCTAGTAAACCTTCTCTGAACTGCTTCTAACACATTCACATCTTTCCTTAAATAAAGAGACCTGTACTGTACATAATGCTCTAGATGTGGTCTCACCAATGACCTGTACGACTGAAGCATAACCTCCCTACTTTTGTAATCAATTCTCCTCACAATAAATGATAACATTCTATTAGCTTTCCTAATTACCTGCTGTACCTGCATAATAACCTTTTGTGATTCATGCACTAGGACGCCCAGATCCCCCTGAATCTCAGAGCTCTGCAATCTCTTCACCATTTAGCAACATGTCAAACATGTTTTTGGCATTTTGTACAATGTTTTAATGTTATAAACGAAGGACATAAATCAAAGGAAGGTTCAATTCAATTTAATTCAATTCAATTTAGGTAATAAGCTTCTTTTTTATTCTTCCTGCCAAAATGAACAATTTCACATTTGCCCACATTATATTTCATTTGCTAGATCTTCGCCCACTCACTTAACCTAACCATGTCTCTTTGTAGCCTCCTTCTGTCCTCTTCACAATTTACTTTTCTTCCTATCTTTGTGTCATCAGCAAACTTAGCAACCGTTCCTTCAATCCATTCATCCAAGTCATTTATATAAATTGTAAAAAGTTGAGGCTCCAGCACAGATCCCTATGGCACACCACTCATCACATCCTGCCAACCAGAAAAAGGCCCATTTATGCCAAATCTCTGCCACCTGTTAGCTAGCCAATCTTCTTTCCATGCCAATATGTTACCTCCTCCACCATGAGCTTTTATTTTCCGGAATGACCTTTGATGTAACACTTTATCAAATGCCTTCTGGAAATCTAAGTAAAGTACATCCACTGGTTCCCCTTTATCCACAGCACCTGTGACTCTTTCAAAGAATTCCAATATTTTGCTTAAACATGATTTCCCTTTCACAAAACCATGTTGACTCTGCCTGATTGCCTTGAATTTTTCTAAGTGCCCTGTATAACATCTTTAATAATAGTTTCTAACATTTTCCCTTTGACAGATGTTAGGCTAAAGTTTCATGCTTTCTGTCTCCCTCCTTTTTTGAATAAAGGAGTTACATTTGCTATTTTCCAATCTAATGGAACCTTCCCCGAATCTAAGGAATTTTGGAAAATTGAAACCAATGCATCAACTATCACACTAGCGACTTCTTTCAAGACCTTAGGATGAAGTCCATCTGGACCTGGGGATTTGTCAGCCCGCAGCCCCAACAATTTGCTCAATACCACTTCCCTGGTGATTGTAATTTTCCTGAGTTCCTTCCTCCCTTTCAAAGACCGAAGCAAAATACCTGTTTAATTCATCTCTCTACTTCCCATTATCAATTCCCCAGGCGCACTTTATATAGGACCAACACTCACTTCATTAACTCTTTTCTTATTTAAATATCTAGAGAAACTCTTACTATCCATCTTTATATTACTAGCTAGCTTTCTCTCGTACTCTAAGTTTTCCCTCCTTATTAATCTTTTTGTCATTCTTTGCTGTTCTTTATATTCTTTTCAATCTTCTGACCTGCCACCTGTCTTTGCGTAATTATATGCTTTTTCTTGAAGTTTGATATTGTCTTTAACTTTCTTTTAGTTAACCACCGATGGTGGGCCCTCCCCTTGGAATTTTTCTTTCTCATTGGAATGTATCTATTCTGTGTATTCTGAAATATCCCTTTAAATATCTGCCACTGAACCCCTATTGGCCTATCCCTTAACCTCACCTGCCAGTTCACTTTAACTAACTCTGCTTTCATGCCCTCATAATTGCCCTTATTTAAGTTTAAAATACTAGTCTTGGATGCACTCATTTCTCCTTCAAAATGAATGTAAAGTTCAATCATATTATGTTCACTGCTACCTAGGGGTACCTTCACTACGAGACTATCAATTAACCCTATCTCATTGCTCAATACCAGGTTCTAGTATAGCCTACTCTCTGGTTGGCACCAGAACATGCTGTTCTAAGAAACTATCCTGAAAATATTCCAATAACTCATCTACACTACCTGTACCGTCTGATTTTTCCAGTCTATATGTAGGTTAAAATCCCCATGATTATTGCTGTACCTTTCTAGCAAGCTCCCACTATCTCTTCTTTTATATTCTGTCCTAATGTATAGTTACAATTAGGGGGCCTGTAAACGATTCCCACAAGTAACTTTTTGCCTTTATCGTTTTTCATCTCAACCCAAACCGCTTCTACATCCTGGTTTCAGAACAATAAATTATTAAGTTAAGAAAGATTAATTAATAGAAATGACAAGGCCGAGAGAGGGTCAGTGTTTGTCCAGCTCACTCCCAGTCTCAGAGTGCACACTCACTCCCCTCACCCACTGTGAGCTGGGGGGGGCGGGGTTATGTGTGTGAGTGTGTGTGTGTGTGTGTGTGTGTGTGTAGTGGTGCGAGTCAGTGAGAAACCAGAAGCTGGGAGTGAAGTAGACACTCACTTAATCTCTCATTCACACTCTGTCCTCCACTCCCAAAGTCCCTCATTCTGACACACCCCCACACACACTCTCACTCCATCCCACACCCCTCACACACAGACATACACTCACTCCCACATCCTCACCATGGTACTGTCTCCTCTCTGGGCCGGCAAAACATTCGCCCTGCCCAGGCTTGCCAAAATGTCACCCTGCCCGGACCCGCCAAAATGTCACCCTGCCTGGGCCTGCCAAACCTTCGCCTTGCCCCGGACTGCCGAAACTTCACAAGAACATAAGCAATAGGAACAGGAGCAGACCATTCAGCCCCTCGAGCCCGATCCATCATTCAATAAGATCATGGCTGACCTTCTTGTGTTTCGATTTCCACATTCCCATCTACCCCAGATAACCTTTGATTCCCTTGCCTAACAAGAATCTATCTACCTCTGGCTTAAAAATATTCAATGACCCCATCTCCACTACCTTCTGAGGCAAAGAATTCCAAAGTCGCACAGCCCTCAGAAAAGTTTCTCCTCAGTTCTGTCTTAAAAGGGCAACCCCTAATTTTAAAACAGTGCCCCCTAGTTCTGGACTCACCCGCAAGAGGAAACATCCTTTCAACATCCATCCACTAAACCTCCTTTGAACCGCCTCCAATGCATTTACATCCTTCCTTAAATAAGGACACCAAAACTGTACATAGTATTCGAGGTGCGGTCTCACCAATGCCCTGTATAACTGAAGCATAACATCCTTACTTTTATGTTCAATCCTTCTCATAATAAAGGATAGCATTCCATTAACCTTCTTAATTACTTGCTGTACCTGTATACTAACTTTTTGTGACTCATGTTCTAGAACACCTAGATCCCTCTGCACCTCAGAATTATGCAGCCATTCTCCATTTAAGTAATACTCTGCTTTTTTGTTCTTCCTGTCAAAGTGAACAACTTCACATTTTTCCACATTAAACTCTATTCGCCAGATCTTTGCCCACTCACTCAACCTTTCTATATTCAACTGCAACCTCTTCATGTCCTCTTCACAGCATACTTTCCTACCTATCTTTGTGTCATCTGCAAATTTAGCTACCATGTCTTCCCTCCCCTCATCTAAGTCATTGATGTAAATTGTAAAAAGTTGAGGCCCCAGCACAAACCCCTGTGGGACTCCACTCATCACATCCTGCCAACCCAGAAAAGTCCCATTATGCATACTCTCTGCTTTCTGCCAGCCAATCTTCTAACAATGCTAATATGTTACCACCTACACCATTCACCCTGCCTGCCCCACCAAACCTTTGCCCTGCTCAGGCCCACCAAAACTTTGCCCCACCCGGCCCCGCCAAAACTTTGCCCCGCCCAGACTCCAGCCCCGCCATACCTTCACTCGCCGGGCTCCAGCCCCACATACCTGGACTCCCCAGGCTCCAGCCCCATGTACCTTCACTGCCCAGACTCCAGCCCCACCGTACCTTCACTCCCTGGGCTTCAGCCCCATTGCACATTGGCTCCCTGGGCTCCAGCTCTTCCTTATCTTGGCTCCCCGGGCTCCAAACCTGCCACACATTGGCCCCCAGGTTCCAGCCCCAACATACCTTGGTTCCCTGGGCTCCACCCCTGCTGTACCTTGTTTCCCCGAGCTCCAGCTCTGCTGTAGCTTGGCTCCCTAGGCTCCAGACTCGCTGCACCTTCAGCTCCCTTGGGCCCAGCAGCCATCAGCACACTTGCTGCTGTGGGGTTCACTATGCTCCTCCAATCAGAGATTGTTTCTCTCCCTCATTTGCTGCTGATAGGCTCAATAGTGAACTTATCAGCAGCAAATTCAGGAAAGGGATGGCTGTGATTGGAGGAGCAGCACCTTGCAAAATCTTGAATTTCACTCATCTGCATTTTGAACTTAACAGCTTGTCTTACTGGCTTTTGAACAGTGACTCTGCAGACCACATAGACAGGCTTCAATTCAGTCAGCTGGCTGCCAGTTGTACAAGCCTGACATACACCAGGAACAGCACCACCTGCAAGTTCCCCTCCAGGCCATACACCATCCTGACTTGGAAATAGAATGCCATTCTTTCACTGTCACTGGGTCAAAATCCTGGAACTCCCTCACTAATTACATATATAGGTATATGTACCTACACCATATGGACTGCAGTGTTTCAAGAAGGCAGCTCACTACCACCTTCTCAAGGGCAGTGAGGGATGGGCAATAAATGCTGGCCTAACTAGCAACGCCCACATCCTGTGAAAGAATTTAAAAAATGTATTCTTGCCTTGCTTTCAATGGCAAGTTCAAGGAAAATTGGGAACCTCGTGCACCCATAGTTAACATCTGCAAGTCATGTTAATATCACTCTAAATGATTCACATATTGAAATTGACAATCCATCTCTCACGAAGGGGTTGCTTGCACGCAGCCTAACACACTGCAGTTAAAGATGGAAAACAGATAGTTGGGGCTGGCTTCCTGATGTACTGCCAATTTTTTGGGGACTTTTAACACCCATCTTGCTCGTAACACATACGTTCCTACAAATTAAAATTGAATCCCCATGTCTTCAAAACTTTGGCCCTAGAAACCCCAGATTTGGACTGCACTGTCTTAACATGGACAGCAGCAGCCTGGGCTGGCTGGCTGACAGCCAAGGGCAAGGGCATTGGTGGAGTGGCAGTGGTGGGAGGATGAAAGCTATCATCCTGAGAGCGGAAAGCAGGTTCATGCTCCACAGATTCACTGGCGCTCCCTTGGAGAAGTGCCTCTGCAATCCCAGCAATCAGTTGGATTGCGAGACTGGGTGTGAGACTCTGAAAGAAACCTTGGACACTGCTTTCTGAGTCAAGATGGAAGTAGGCTGAGCCTGCATGGCAACAAGATGATATTTCATGAACACAGTGTGGGTTTCCACTGCAGCACTCAGACATTGATTGGCTTCTGCTTGTGTTGCAGTGAAAACTGAGACATTGGCTCAGACAAATCAGAGTTAGGTCTGCAAATTCTGTCATGTAGTTGACCACCACTTCCACTCAGGAAAGATGGGCTCTAAGCACTGCACAAGGCCTTAAGTCAAGTTGGAACTGGACCCCTCCATGCTCCTTGACAATGACAGCAGGCTTTCTGGCAGGCCAACCAATGTACAAAGCATTTCTGTGTGCCTATCCATCTCATATGTGTCACCCCATGGAAGTCCTCATCTGAGTCCTTTGCAATGACACTCATATGAGGCCTCAACTTCCAGGGAGCTGGCACTTGCATGATTCTTTCCCCCGGCATGGTTGCAGCCCACTCATGACTGATGACACACCATGTGCAGATTCTGCCTCTGTTGCTACCCTCTAAAGTTCATGCAGTGCCAGTATCTAGGCTGATAGCTGTGAGTGTCAGTTTGAATGATGGTGTTTCTTCTACATTAATCTATTCTTTCCCTAGGTCTTCAACCTCTCTGACCAGGTAGCTATTCTTGGATGGCTGAGGTCAGGGCTGGAGTGAGGGAAGGTGGGAAAAGCAGGAGGTACATGGTTGTATCATCTGCTGATTGTAAATCATGTTAGAGTGCAGGATGAGGGTGAAGTAGGTTGTGAGAAAGTGGATTAGGCAGGAACATGCCATCATTCTCACTGACTTCAGCTGCACCATGGGGTGAGCACATACAGCTGTATCTGCCACCTGCTCACTCTCTATTACTGCCACCTATTGTGGTACACTTTGGCCTGCAAGATAGAGAAAAGTGTGTCAGTGAATATGGTGCATGATGTGCATGTCTGATTTGTGTGTAGGCTGTGAGATATGAGTGTACAGCTTGCAGCAGCACTAATTATGTGAAGGTGAGGTGAAGCTATGAATATGAGGTATGAGTCATGGATGATAAAGGCTGTTGGTAGGTGAGTGAAGGGGCTGTGGTGAATGGTGAAGTATGTGAGTTGGTAGGATGTGACATGTGAACATGCATTCACTGACCTTTACCACTCGTGTGAGGTCACTAAACTTCTTTTGGCACTATATCCAACTCCTCGGGCTAGACTACTGGCATTGACCACAATGGCTACCTGCCCCCACTTCCTCCTCAGTAGCTGCCTAGAGCACCTCATGGTCCCCTGAGGGAAAATAACCTCTCTCCTCCTGTGCACCTTCTGCACCAAGACCTCCAGCCTGGCATCAGGGAACTTTGGGACATGCTCTTTGGCCTATTGTGCCACTTTTGTAGGTTCTTCCTGGTCTTTGGCTCCACCTCGAGCCCCGCTGCAGCCAGAGTGCACCTTGTCATTAAGAGGTACAGTCTGGCTTTCAGTAGTGCAGGCTAGTTTAAGTGGTGCTAGCCTCGCATGAACATGGATCCCCTTTTGAGGTGTGTAGCCTCAACAGCTCGTTTAGTTGCATTCAACCACACATCATGTGGAACAATTGCACTCTCACAGAACAAATCAAATCTGGAACAGCTATAACTTTCTGCTGATTTAATAATTTTCATTATAATCTTTGATTGTTACTTAAACTTACTGTAACTTTCTAATGCATTCTATTTCTGCATTGAATCACAACATTACCAAAACAACTATTAATATATTTTACAGCTACTGTAAATAGCACAGTTTGAATTATATTGTATAACAGTAATTGTTCAGATAAAAAGCCTATTAATCCAGACACTTTTGACAGAGGGGACATTGAACTCACTTATGGCACAGTTAAGTTATAAATTCTGAATTTGCCTCTGTTTTTTTTTGGTTCTATTCTTTATATCTTCCACATTTTATGCTGTTTGATTCTAGCTCTGTGCATATCATTTTTTTCTGGCCCTGAAAATGAGTCAGATGCCTGGTGTGCTGGTGCGCTGTGAATAAGAGAATATGACAATCCATGAGGGAGCTTTGATTGAATAGCAACACACTAACCACCTCTTAACAAGTTGCAGAGCATACTCCAAGCATATATCTCTTAACTGTCAATGACACAGGCATGCAACATTAAGCCATCAAGAGCTGCATGCATCAGTAAAGCTGGAGCTGTTGTGAATGTTAATGGAGGGAAGCTTGGAACTAAAGCATCACAGTATGTGAAATTGCATGACGTAGTGTAGCACAATACAGCAATTACTAAATAAATGCACTCATCTTAACTTTTCACTCTTACAATTCTTTCACCTGCAGGCAGTGACTTACACTAGGGTATGATTTCTCAGATATAGATATCAAAGCCTGGATTTTCAGTTGCTCCTGAGGTTGAGTTTGGGTGCTCATGCACATTGAAAATAGAGTTCTGGAATGGTGTCACTGAATCCCGATGCCTTCAGAACATGACATGATTTTCAAAAGTGGGCAGCCAGCAACCCTCACATCTTCAATTAACTGGTTGTTGAGTTTGCTGTAGAGCTGATTAACAGGATTTTGAGCAGCAGTTTTAGATTTCTAATCAGGAGGCCCTGGAAAATGGCGGGTCTGGGACACATTAGGCTGCAGCTGTCAGTGGGGGGCCATGAGAACTAATGGATACACTGGTCAACTTATTTAAGAAATTAAGATATTTACTCATCTGCTTAACCAGTAGCACAGATTTGCCATGCTGGAGCTAAGAGGCTTACATTTGTGAACAGTGGTTAGACTTATGAGAGGGATGTGAAGCTGCTGGCATCAGAGTTTGGTAGATGACGCCCTAGTGAATGAATGAATGGCAGATGAGGGTGTGGATATGAGGCTACACTGGCATTGAACACAGTAGTGAGGAGGAGCTTCAGCAGAAGCATTCTCCTGGTCAGGAGGATGCCAGAGGAGCACATTGCGGGGCTGCAAGAGGAAGAAGTGCTAACAATGATATCAGATATCACCACCCAAGAGTGCCAGTGCCATCAGAGACTGTGCCTATCCAGACAGATGGTCTCAGACATTTACATCCTGGTTCACAATGACCCGAGGCCCCACAGGCCCCATGGCAGTCCCCTATCTGCAGCCATCAAGGTCACTCTTGCCCCGAATGCTTATGCGTCTGATCGTTCCAGGGATCAGCTATGGACCTGGGTTACATCTCACAGTCGGCAGCTTGTTAGTCAGGTAGCTCAATGGATGCCTTCTTCCAGAGGTTGGGAAATTAATTCCATTTTGAGACAAATGGGCCATCGCAGGCAGAGAGAGCATTGGGGCTTGCTGCCATCAATTGATTCCCTCAGGCTGGCGTTGGAGAGGGGGGCATCGATTGTGCCAATATAGTTGTCAAAGATCCAACAAACCAGACAGACAGATTCTTGAACAGAAAGGGTTTCCGGTGAAGGTCCAGCTGGACATGAGGAAGCACATCTTGCAGGTCTGTGTTCGGTTCCTGGGCAGCTGGCACGATGCCTTCATCCTTCAAGAGTCCCAAGTTCAGGCCAACATCCAGTCTCCATGGGTGGCTGCTAAGGGATAGGGGGTTATCCTCTGAAGAGATGGCTCCCGATACCCAGCCACAGACGGAGAGAGGTGCTACAACCAAAGCCATCTACTAACAGGAGCCTGCATTGAACAGACCATCAGCATCTTGAAGATGTGCTTCCGTTGCCTTGACTGGTTGGGTGGCGCCCTCCAGTACAAGCCTGACAGGGTGTTTCGTATTGTGGTCATCTGCTGTGCTGCACAATGTGACAATACAAAGAGGCGTGGAGCTGGATGAAGAGGAGGACCACTCTTCCTCGGAGGAGCACAGGAAGGATGAGGACAAAGGTGATGCTTCAGAGGAGCCCAGCAACCAGACATGGGAGGAAAACATTCAAGGCTGTCTAAGCCTCATGGCAATCAGCAGGCTGACATGGCCACAAGGGCGAAGGTAATTCAACAACACTTCACTTGAGCGGCTCTCATCCCTATGACATATGAATTTTCATCGGAGAGAGAAATTCTCCAGTGAGCAGATACATCTGAATACAGCTATTCCATCACCACCCCAATACATTGGGGTCACCAATACCAACAGTGTCCTACAACAGAGACCATGACACCACAAAAAACCCTGCCACCCCCACCACCACAGACTCCCCACTCCCCCTAGCCCTTAATCCCATATCCCTTTTGAAATCAAGCAATAATAACACACACCTGATTGTAGGCATAAGCAATTATTATTAAACAATAGATTAATGACTATGCAAACTGAGAAAACATCACCCCAGGTAACTCATTAGGTGCATCTAATGACATGGATTAAGTTACAGTCCTGTCCATTTCTATGAAGTGCTTCCCCTGTGCATGAGGATGAAGTGGAGGCAGCCTGCCTGTTGTTTCTGCTTGTGGCTGAAATGCCCCTGGCTTCTGTTCTCATCATGGAGACGCCCTTGGCAGCTCTTCCCTTTGGGGCTGCGCCTATGTGCATCATTGCAGGGGCAACTTCTGTCACAGGGCCTTGTGACATAGATAGTTCCTCAGTCAGAGAACATAAGAGTATAAAAACGGAAGAAATAGGAGCAGGAATATGCCACTCAGCCCTTCGAGCCTGCTCCACCATTTAATAAGATCATGGCTGATCTGATTGTGGCCTTAACTCCACTTTCCTGGTGGCACCCAATAACCCTCGACTTCCCTGTCAATCAAAAATCTGTCTAACTCGGCCTTCAATATATTCACTGACCCAGCCATCACTGCTCTCTGAGGTAGATAATTCCAAACACTTACAACGCTGTGAGAGAAGGAATTCCACCTCACCTCCGTCTTAAATGAGAGACCTCTTCTTTTGAAACTGTGTCCCTTAGTTCTAGATTCCACTACAAGGGGAAACATCTTCTCAGCATCTATCCTATCAGGCCCCTCAGAATCTTATACGTTTCAATTAGATCACCTCTTATTATTCTAAACTCCAATGAATATCGACCCTACCTGCTTAAACTTGCCTCATTTGACAACCCCTCATCCCAGGAATCGGTTTAGTGAATCTTCTCTGAACTGCCTCCAATGCAAAGATGTCCTTCCTTAAGTAAGGTGACCAAAACTGCACATAGTATTCTAGGTGTGGTCTCACCAATGCCCTATACAGTTGTAGCCAGACTTCCCTTCTTTTATACCCCATCACCTTTGCAATAAAGGCCAAAATTCTGTTTGCTTTCTTGCTTATTTTCTGGACCTTCATGTTGACTTTTTGTGATTCATGTACAAGGACACACAGGTCCCACTATGCCACAGCATTCTGTAATCTATCCCCTTTTAAATAATACTCTGTTTTTCTATTCTTCCCACCAAAGTGGGCAAGCCCATGTTTTCCCATATTATATTGTTACGGACAGGGGAGAGAGGCAAACCTGAACTCCTTTATTTTCTCACCATCTGTAAACAGAGATGTATTAATTTTTAAATAGGCTGCGTCGTGTTTCCCCAAACCCTTGGTTTGTGAGGTCAATTTTTAAAGTGACTCAAAGCAAACCCTCTTTAGGGTTAAATCAAAAGTATAGTTTATTCAGACATTCAAACCCAGGGGGGTGGTCACAACTTCATACACACACAGAAGCACACAGTAAGAAGATAGGAAAAAGATGTTACAACTATGAATAGCTTCAAAGAAAAAGAACCACAATATGGATATCAATTCACATGATTTCCAAAGTCCAGAAAGTCAGAGTCCAGTGTGGGTTCCTTCACGGAGGAGTTACAGTTCAGGCAGGTTCAGCTAGCTGAAGCAGGAGTTGCTGAATTCCTTTAAAGTTAATGGTGATGCAGCGAGATGAGGTTGGTATATGAAGACTTGATCTTTTCAGCAGGCGATGGCAGGAATCTTCCAAATAAAACAAGCTTCGAGGACTTTGACTTGATGTAGGCCGTTGGTCAGCCTGGAGTCTTGTTGTGGTGTTTGCAGGCTGGAGGTTAAACAGCAGACTGAGTTGCAAGTTTAGAAATGTAATATTAAAACTTTTCAAAGGCCAGGAGTTTAGGTCACATGATGTTGCCCATTAATGAGTCAGTGGCAGGCTAACAAGCAGTTTCTATGCCTCTAGTCAAAAACCATTATTCATCTTAGGAGATAGATGGTGCCTATGAGCACCTCTGCATGGATAACAAGTTTTGATGGCTCTCTTTTTGTTATAGGACCAGGCTGGGCAGAGCGATTGTCTGCTGGTTCCTTGTTTCGTATGTGTCCTCACAATGAGAGGTGTGAGATTCCAAAAGGATGAGTACTGAGCTTTTGTTCTGTAATTGCTGTTGGAAATTTCTAGAAACTCTAGGCAACTTGTGAATCATGTGACCTGTAGTGGTCATCTTTTGGTTAGCAAAGTCCACTTGTTAAATAAGCAAAAAAGTCAATAAGCAAAAGAGTAAGGTTTGATTTAAACAGTTTAAGATCTCTTTCACGCCTTAGGGACATGACAATACTTCACCTGTCACATTTTCGCTCACTCACTTAACTTATCTATATCCCTTTGCAGACTCTTTGTAGCCTCCTCACAATTTGTTTTCCTACCTATCTTTGTATCGTCGGCAAATTTGGCTACAATACAGTTGGTCCCCCCATCCAAGTCATTAATATAGATTGTAAGCAGTTGAGACCCCAGCACTGAACCCAGTAGCACTACACTAGTTACAGTTTGCCATACCAAAAATGACCCATCTATCCCAACTCTCTGTTTCTTGTTTATTAGCTAGGCCTCTATCTATGCTAAGGTATCACCCCCAACAAAATATGCTTTTATTTTGTGTAGTTACCTTGAACATGGCACCTTATCAAATGCCTTTTGGAAGCCCAAATACACTACATCTTCTGGTTCCCCTTTATCCACCCTGTTTTTTAACATCCTTGAAGAACTCGAATAAATTTGCCAAAACAATTTCCCTTTCAGAAAACCATGTTGACTCTGCATGATTGTATTATGATTTCTAAATATCCTGCTACTACCTTTTTAATTATGATTCCTAAATATCCTGCTAATACCTTTTTAGTTATGAATTCAATCATTAGAATGACAGACTAACTGGCCTATAGTTTCCTGCTTTCTGTCTCCCTTATTTCTAGAATAGTGGTGTTAACATTTGTGGATTTCCAACCCATTAGGACCTTTCCAGAGTCTAGGGAATTTTGGAAGATTACAACCTATGTATCCACTATCTCTGCAGCCACTCCTTTTAAGGATGCAGGCCATCAGGTCCTGGGGACTTGTCAGCCTTAAGTACCATTAATATTCCCATTACTTTTTGTCTTTTAATAATGATTGTTTTAAGTTCCTCCTTTCCTTTTGCTTCTTGATTTTCTACAATTCTTGGGTGCTTTTTGCATCTTCTAATGTGAAGATGGATACATTTCCTCATTTCCTATTATTATTAATTCCCCAGTCTCACCCTCTAAGGGACCATTACTCACTTTAGCTACTATTTTCTTTTTATATACTTGTGGAAGCTTTTACAGTCTGTTTTTAACTTTCTTGCTAGTTTTCCTTCATATTCCAATTTCTCCCTCTTTATTTTTTCAGTCATCCATTTGCTGATTTCTAAAATTTTCCCAATCTTCTACCCTGCCATTTATCTTTGCAGCATTGTACAGCTTTTCTTTCAATTTCATACCACCCTTAACTTCCCTAGTTAGCCACAGATGGTGCATCCTGGCAGAGGCTTTCTTCCTCAATGGAATATATTTTTTGTTGAGAGTAATGAAATATCTCTTTAAATGTCTGCCACTGCATCTCCACCATCTTACCTTTTAATCTATTTTCCTAGTCCACTTTAGACAACTTTGTCTTCATACCCTTGTAATTGCCTGTATTTAAGTTTAAGACACTAGTTATGGACCCACATTCCTCACTCTCAAACTGAATGTGAAAGTGTTATGATTACTCTTGCCTAGAGGCTCCTTTACTATGAGATCTTTAATTAATTCTGTCTCATTACACATTACTAGGTTCAACATAGCCTGGTCCCTGGTAGGTCCAAAAACATATTGTTCTAAGAAGCTGTCCAGAATACATTCAATGAACTCATCCTCCAGGCTACCACTGTCAATTTGATGTGTCCAATTGATGTGAAGATTATAGTCACCCATAATTATTGCAGTATCTTTCATGCAAGCCCCTATTATGTCTTGGGGCAGAATTTTGCCCTTATCGGCTGGGCTCAGCGGAGGCAAGTGGGAGTGGTTGGGAAGCCAAGCGCCACCTGCATTCAGGGCTTGAATGCAATTTCGCACTAGTGGGCCAATTAAGGCCCGCCCAGCATGAAACCTGCACTGCAGTGCTCAGTGGGGTCGGAGAAAAGAGGGCAAGCGCGCAATTTCATGCATGTGCGTAGCTGCGTGCAGGAAAAGCTCCCTAAGGCACAGAGCTGCCTCAGGGAGATGAAGATTTTGAACAATGAAAATGAAGAATTTAAAAATATTCATAACATGCCCCTGTTCATGTGACTCTGTCACCTGAGCAGGGACATATTAGAAATTAGTTTGAAAAATTTTAATTTTGTTTAAATCACTGAATGGAACCTCATCCCACCTGTGGATGAGGTTTCGCAAAAAATCCAAAGGCTGCTTGGCCTTTTTACCTGCCCGCCAACCATAAGGTTGGGTGGGTAGTGAAAAATTTAATTCAATTGGTACTTTAATGGCCTTAACAGGCTTGTTAATTGTCAGCGGGCTTGCTGCCGACTCCCACGTGCCTGCCGACTGAAATATTGCGCAAATGCGCGATGATGTCGGGATGCTCGTCCAACATCATCGCATGTCATTTTACACTTGTTCAGGCAGGGCACGCACCCACTCGATGAGTGACAAATTCAGCCCTTGATGTATACCCTGTCCTTCTGTGTAGCTGCTGTTAGGGGACCTTTAAACCTCTCCCACCAGAGACTTAATTCATTTCTTATCACCACCCAAACTAAATCTACATCTTGATCTTCTGAACCAAGATCATTTCTCTCTGATCTCATCCTTTATTAGCAGAGCTACCCCATCTCCTCTTCCTTCCTTCCTGTCCTACCAAAATGTCAAATACACTTGAATATTCAGGGACCAGCCTTAGCCATGTTGCAACCATGTCTCCACAGTGACTATTATATCATACTCATTTATTTCTATTTGTGCGACCAATTCTTCCATCTTGTTATGAATGCTGTATTCAGATAAAGACCTTTGAATCCTGTCTTTTTACCATGTTTGCTTACTCTGACCTTATTTACTGGTGCACATTTATACTAGGGGCCGAGGAAGCAAAGGATGATGCCTGTGGTCCCTGAGGGGTGGCCCCCTCATCAGTTTCTTTGACTGCCTCAGCGCTTTCATAGTGTTTTTGTATGCTGAATGAAGCCACCAGCTGGAACACAGTCAATATCGACTCCTTGAATCTCTGCACCATCAGTGACACTGAGGGGTCCATGGGCACTTGCCTGTGCCAATGCTGGCCCTCTGAGGTCCTAGATGCTCCACTGCTTCAGTAAACCTAGTCATGGCTATTGTTCGCCTTTTCAAAGAGCACACCATTCCTAGTTCCCATCTCCAGTCCGCTCCAGGCACCGCTAATTGAGCTTCAAACTCATCCCCAAGCCAAGTAGACCCTTTGCATTTCTAAAGCAAGTTGTGTAATGCAACATGGGGTCACAATCCAGAAATAATCCAGGTATCAGGTTCCCGAATTGGATTGAAAATCCAGCCCCAAGTAACAATCAGTGTGTCATCCAAGTGACTATGCCTTCTGCATGAATCAGCAGTTGTGATTGCAGACTATTTGATCATGGGGATTAAACCCAAGCTTGAATTTGTCCCAAATAAAATCAGAAAATGCTGGAAATACTCAGAAGGTCAGGCAGCATCTGTGGAGAGAGAAACTGAGTTAACGCTTCAGGTTGATGACCTTTCATCAGAACTGGGAAAAGTTAGTGCAACGCAGGAAAAAGCACACTGAAAGCATGAAGATTTCAGTTCAGTGACTCTTTATTCCACTGACGCCAAACATATGAGTACACAAATGAAAAACTAATCTTAAAGAAACAAATTCCTTACAGTGGATGACGGTTGCTCGACACTCCAAATCAAAAAACCCGTGAGAGTTCCACTCTTTATTACAAAATTAGCAGAGCTGCAGACTTGTTTGCTAAATAAAGGAAGCAAAAATGCTTGCTTTCAGCAGGCTAGTGATTCTGAAGCTTTGGGATAAATGTGCTTTACCTTCAACTCTTGGACTGATCGGCTGGAAATCTCGTGGCTGAACTTGTCTTCCTACTGTTGCTCTTCACTGCACAAGTCCCATACAGTGAGCAGCTGCCGGTTGGGCTTGCTGTGGATGCTGGCCCACTCTACCACAGGAAATTGACTTGGTGCTCTCCATGCCTTTTAAAAAGCAGCTGCTACAGCCGCCAGCCCAGTCAGTCCAGTATTCGGCCTACCCTGGCACTGCTGTTAATGCTATCCCACTCAATGCCCAGCCATGCTCAGAGGCTCCTTCTTCACCTCCTCAACATCGCAGACCCCAAGCTTATGGCCCCTAGCTCCACACCCCGCAAGCCCACCAAAGAAACTGCTTCTTCACCCTAAAGGAACCCCAGGGAACCCTGCACTCACCACAGACACCTGCTGGCAGGGACCTGTCGACAGCCACCATGGCAACTGCAAGGCTCAGTATGACCTTTCCATCTACAGTGATGTAATAGGTTTTGAGTGAGGGATGGTGGGACAAGGGCAAAACTAAGGTGTATGGAGCTATTCAATGACAGAAGAGTTAGTCTTCCAGCACCAAAGGGAATGGTGAAGGGCATGAAAAGAAACAAAAACGATGTGCCACGAGCTGGTGTGCTGCTGTCTGAAAGTGAAAATAAATGAAAAACTGAAACATGTCAGAAAGAGAAAAACAAAATGGAGGATAGTGTTTACAGTCAGGAATTGTTGAACTTAATGTTGAGTCCAGAAGGCTGTAAAATGCCCATTTGAAAGATTGAGTTCAACAATTTCATACTGTAAACTCAGTTTCAATAACTTTTGCCTGACACTAAATGCATGTGACATCTTTTCTGCATTTGTAGAAAACTGTCCAAAACAGGGATGGTGGACAATGGGCTGCATACAGATTTGGAGCTGGAATTCAGCATCAAAGATCTCAGCCCCATTTTTTCCAAACTTTGGTCACCCAGTCAGAAAACTAAGTCTGAGTACATGCAATCACTTTGTAGATAAAGTTGCAGAGGCTAAATCTCCGATGTCATTTAAGGGCCAGTTGATTGCTGTTGGAAGAGAAGAAGTCATAGGAATCTTCAGAAAGGTGAACTGGATGATTAAATTGCCTTCTTTACTTTTAATTATCTTTCTGAAGGTAAACAAAAAAGGTTGTGCACATGCTACAGGTAAAAATGCACCCCTCAGTTCCTAATAATAGTTCAATCTGTAAAGTCATGTCTCACTGTGCTGAACCACAAAAGGTTCCTTATGTTTTGATCTTATTTCCAAGAATTGAAGAGAAACTATGGGATGATCCGGTACAGAGGGATCTGGGTGTTCTTGTACATGAATCACAAAATGTTAGTATGCACATACAGCAAGTTGGCAGCAGCGGCAGCAGTGGCTGTTCCTCGATCGATTCAAGGATGATGTCTACTCAGGGTGATGAGTTTGTGCTTTGGGTCTTCATGTGACTGAACAAGCCAATTCTTGACCTACATATCTTTGAACACGTGGGGCTGGAAGTCCCACAAGATAGTGGGATCCGGAGTACAGCTTCCTTTTCTGCCACCACCCTGCATCTCATCATTAAGGTGTTGAGACTTTAAGCTTGATACTGCTTGATGGAAGGTTGTCTCCATGCTGAATGATTGGTAACAAGCTCCTCCCAGTCATTAATGTCAATGCTGCCACACTTCGAGGAAAGCTTTGGAGTGTCTTTGAAGCATTTTCTTTGTCCTCCCCGGAACATTGGCCATTTGAGAGTTGAGAAAACAGGACCTGGTGGGGAAGATGCTTTTCAGCCATCCAGACACAGTGTCCAGTCCATCAAGTTGATTTTGTAGGAATTTTGCCTGAATGCTTGGGAAGCTGACTTCAAGAAGGGCATTAATGTTTGTTTGATGGTCCTCCCATTAACTCTGTAGGATGCAGTGGAGGCATTGCTGATCAAACTATGTTGAGTGGGAGACCTGAAACAGATGCCTTCAAAATCTGGAACCAGGTCAAGCAAGGCTATGTGATGGCCCCCATACTATTTACAATCTACAGCAAGTAATTAGGAAGGCAAACTAATATTTGTCTTTATGCAAGGGGGAATGGAGTATAAAAATAAGGAACTCTTGCTACAACTGTACGCGGCATTGGTGAGAACACACTTATAGTACTGTATGCTGTTTGGTCTCCTTACTTAAAAAAGGATATACTTGCATTAGAAGCAGTTCAGAGAAGGTTTACTAGGCTGATTCCTGGAACAAAGGGGTTGTCTTATGAGGAAAAGTTGAGCAAGTTGCGCCTATGCTCATTGGAGTTTAGAAGAATGAACGGTAATCTAATTGAAACATATACGATTCTGAAGGGGTTCGACAGGGTAGATGCTGAGAGGAGAATCTAGGAGGGCACAGTTTAAAAATAAAGGTCTCCCATTTAAGGTGGAGATGAGGAGGAATTTCATCTCTCAGAGGGCTGTTAATCTTTGGAATTCTCTTCCACAGAGAGCAGTGGAGGCTGGTTCATTGAATATATATTCAAGGCTGAGTTAGACAGATTTTTCATCTGCAAGGGAATCAAGGTTTATGGCCAGCATAGGTGGAGTAAACACCAGATCAGTCATGATTTTACTGAGTGATGGATCAGGCTCGGGGAGCTGAATGGCCTACTCATGCTCCTATTTCTTATGATCTCATGATCATAGTTTTACATCTTGACCTGGCCCACTCCCTACTCATAGATTCCCACTTGGAGCATGTAATTGCTGAATGTCAAAAGCGAGGATGTAGGAAGTGTGTACAAAAGATATGTAATCCATAAAGTGTTCCAACTGTGAAGCATTTTTTTATTCATTCATAGGATGTGGACTTTCAAATTTCACAATTTTTTTCTAAACAGACACACACACATACACACACACATGCCCATGAATGAAGCCAAGGCTTTCCCCAGAGTTTTCCGGCTCCAGCAGTCCCCAAGTTGTGGCTGATGGCGACATGAAGATTACCATTACTACAGGTGTAAAGGTTAACCACTCTTCCTCCTTCAAAAGATATAGCATTGGTGCCTTGCCACTAGTCATTCAAAGTTCAAGGACAGATGCAGACTGACCACTTACAGATGATGATGTAGCTTTCAGCAACTTGTGGTCAGTGCTACTATCTGCACTTGGTGGTCAGATCTGCATGGGTTTTTACCTTTGTAAAATTTCAGACATGTTTTATTCACTTCCTTAGCATTGTTTACATTTCAGCCGTGGATCGTTTAAGGTACGTAAGAACCATGGTGTGCACATTTTCAAGATTACTTAGTAAGGTGCAAATACCTAATATTTTGTTGGACTGAGAACCAGCCCTAACAGAAGAGGCTATTTGTGCACATTTTCATTTTGCATTCAGCAGGCTTTCCAGCTGCATTGACTTCTGTTTTTCCCAGTTCGGTATAATCTCCACTGCATCACTGAACCCAGGGATTTGTTAATATTCCCTTGTAAAACATTTTAATTTGGTTAATATTGTAGTATTTTTCTTCTAGAAAGCAAATGATGTCATTATTTCCTCTGCCCTTAAATATATGACAGTAGATCAGAAGGATATACATGTCTTCCTCTTTAACATTTCTGTACCTGTCTTTTCAGGATTTTTTCTGTTCGTGTGAGTCGCATGAAGCTTCTTGTTCGTCATGCCGAAAAAGAGAAATCAAAGTAAGCGATGCCACCACAGGTACAAATACAATGCACACTGGAGCAATTCCTACCCAGTAAAAACAGCAGATTTTTAGATAAAAACGCAGTGTCTTGTTCTGAAGACATCAACATCAGGCATTCTGGAGTAAACGACCTCAAAAAACCATCTGGAAACCTACAAGCATATAAATCGAACTGTGATCTCAAAAGCACCATAGTCGGCAACAGGCTTTTTACTCTCGACTCAGCAGAGTTTAGTTCAGAATGTTACAAATGCTGAAGTTAATTTTTGCCAAGCCATTGCAGATCATGGATTACTGATTGCATTCGGAGGTCATTTCACAAAGCCCATAAAGCTGATGTTTCCCGATTCAAACATTGGAAAAGAATTTTCCTGTGAGAGAACAAAACCCACTGCAGTAATCAAAGCTCCTGCCAAGCAGCATTCTGAATCAGTTGCAGCACATATAACAGACCCGAACACTTAAATGGTAGATGAGGATAACGGTGTTTGCAGTGATAAGGAGGTTTGTATTATCACTGGGAAATTCACCAGACTCTTAAAGTTGTATAAACAAACCTCTTGCCGTGAAAATAAGTAATATAGCAAATGAACAAATCTGTTCACCATAATAAATTCTTTTTTTTTGCTAACCATCACATTCCATGGGGCAATGTTGTTGGTTTCCCTTCTGACTCTGTCAACATTATAATGGGAAAAACACGGTTTTAAATCGGATAACAGAGCAGTCAAGTTCCATGTCCAGATGCCTTGTATTTTCCACAACAAAGGGTGCTATTTTAAAAAGTCTTGTATTTATATCGCGCTTTTCCTGATCACTGAATCTGATCACTGGTGCTTCACAACCAATGAAGTACTTTTGAAGTGTAGCACTTATTGTAATATAGGAAATGCAGCAGCCATTTTGCATTCAACAGCTCTCACAAACAGCAATCTGATAATGATCAATTAATCTGTTTTTAAAATGTTAATTGAGGGATAAATATTGGCAGGGCACCAGGGATAACTCCCCTGCTCTTCCTTGAAATAGTGCCATGAGATGTTTTCCATCCTTGAGCTGACAGATAGGGCCCCTCAGTCTCATCCAAAAAGGCAGCAGCCCTTCAGTACTGCACTGGAGCATTAACCTTGATTTTTGTGCTCAAGTCGTGGAGTGGGACTTGAACCTGGAAACTTGTAAGTCAGAAGACAGTGCTACCAACTGAGCCGCAGCTGACATTCAAAAGAAGATCTGCCGATGAACATTTTTATTATTTTAATGACAGTGCAAAACAAAAAAAGAGGCATATAAACAATGCTAGCACTAGTCTAATATGGACAAGCTTCAGCTAATAAAATACTAAGGGCAAGCATGCTCAGTCTCCTCCAAGCAGTATCCAGCAATAACCACTGGGAGACCCTAGAGCCTCTTTTGGAAGCAATAAGGAAATAGAATGAAAAGCAAAATGCTGCAGATGCTGAAAATCTGAAATAAAAAATAGAAAATGCTGGAAACGCTCAGCAGATCAGGCAGCATCTGAGAGGAGAGAAACAGAATTAATGGGTAAAACGTAATTGAGCCTTCAGAGTGGGCATGATGGTGGGAGGCTGGAAGAATCAAGCAGGATCACCTGCGTCTTGAAAGCTGCCCTCAAATCGGTCGGGGACGGGAAAGGCCCAACACAGGAATCTTGCCCACTGGTGGTGGAATGCCAATTATGATCATGAATGAGCCACTTGACACCAATTATTCCTGAGCCCACCAGAATTCAGCGGTGGCTCAGGGATTTAACAGGACTGGTAAAGCTGTCCCATACCTCCAGCAGCCATACTCCTGCCTCAGACCCCCTGCACCCCACCCTTTTCCTTTGGCATTTTGTTTTAGTTACAGTGCCCCATCAGGGGTTGTTTACCCCCCTTTCATTTATTGATTTTTGTTTAATTTATTGAGTTTTGTTTATCTCAGAAGAGTCTATTAAGAGGGGATATTACAATGCCCCTTTAATCAGTTAATTAGTTTATATTTGTTTATTGTTTTCAAAAGAGCACATAAATCATGTTGGATCTCTCCCATGGAAGTGGGCTCCCATTGGTTCTCCAACCAGTGGGGCAACATCTGTTGCAAGAACTAAATCCCAGCCAACGCTTCAGGCCAATGAAAACAAATAACCTGGCTGAGTTCAGCAAATTTACACCAACAAACAAAACAAGAAAATGCACCTTTACATTCCCCTTTTGGTCCACGGATATAGATTTGTTAGCCTACAAAGTTTTTGTTTCAAGCCAAGGATTCAAGAAGTTGCCCATCTCTGGGAAGAAAGCATTAAACTGTTAAATACACTGATCAATCAATTTGTAAAGCTGGACGTGTTAAGCAGTGCCAGTCATGTAAATCTTTGAAATCCACCATGGTCAATGAATCAGAAAGAAAACAGGGGGCAGAATTTTGCTCTTGATGGGCGGGCGGGCCTGACCGACTCGGCGGTGGGCGGGCAGGCAATCGCCACCGGCGAAACAGGCCCTGCCGCCATTTTAAGTGGCCCGCCCAGCGTGTCGCCCAACGGGAAGTGCTATGTGCTTCCTGTGCGGGCGGGGGGGTGGGGGAGATTCCCCAACTGCCAGAGTTGCCAAAGTGCTGCCTCCGGGAGATCGCTGAATGGCAGTGAAAGATTAAAAATCGAAAAATAAAACAAAATCATTAACATGTCCCCCTCATGTGAAAATGTCATATGAGTTGGGACATGTTAATGAACTACACAAAAACTTTATTACAATTTTTTAATTCCGATATCAAACCTCATCCCGCCACTGGATGAGGTTTGTAAAAAAATCACTTACCTACCTGCCTGCCTGTTGGGCCCGTGCACCGACCCAAAGTTCACACAGGCCCCTCAAAATCCTGGTCAATTGGTCACTTAATGGCCTTAACAAGGCCGAACCGAAACATCACGATGCCGCGCGCTGACGTCGGGACGCTCACGTGACATTTTAAGCGCTGATGTGTGGGCTCCACCACCCGCACATCAGCCAGAAGATTCAGCCCAGGAAGTTGTCTGTTGGCATTAAAACTAAATTTGCTAATGGTCTGGACAGCGCCACACATCAGATTTACTATGCTGGAGTCAGAGGGGGAGAAATTTGTTTTTGTGTTGCCTGACCTGGTGAATCAATACACAAACAATTTTTCCCCAGAAAGTTGTATTCAATAGCTTTCCAGAAACTACTAAAAAAACTACCACAAACAAACAAAAAAAAAATCAGGTATTGGCACTACTGCATCTGCCTAAAAAACTGAATCATGATTTTTTTTAAAAAATCACAGAATCTTAAATAAATGGAGGCCATTCGACCCATCATGTCTGTGCCAGCTCTCCAAACAAGCATTATGGCCTAGTGCCATTGCCCTGCCGTTTCCCCGTACCCCTGCACATTGTTTCTATTCAAATAATCATCTAATGCCCTCTTGAATGCCTCGAATGAACCTGCCTCCATCACACCTCCAGGCAGTGCATTCCAGACCCGAACCACTCGTTGTGTGAAAAAGTCTTTTCTCACGTCACACTTGCTTCTTTTGCAAGTCATTTTAAATCTGTGCCCTCTCGTTCTTGATCCTTTTAAGAGCTTCTCCCTATCTACTCTATCCAGCCCCCTCATGATTTTGAACATCTCTATCAAATCTCCTCTCAGCCTTCTTCTCTCCAAGGAGAACATCCCAACCTCTCCAATCTATCCTCATAGCTGAAGTTTCTCATCCCTGGAACCATTCTTGTAAACCTCTTCTGCATTCTCTCCAATGTGTTCACATCCTTCCTATAATATGGTGCTAAGAAGTGTACACAATACTCCAGCTGAGGTCTAACCAGTGTCTTATATAAATTCAGCATAACCTCCCTGCCCTTGTACTCTGTGCCCCTATTAATAAAGCCCAGGATACTATATGCTTTATTAGCTACTCTCTTCACCTGCCCTGCCACCTTTAATGATCTATGTATATATACACCCAAGTCTTTCTGCTCCTGCACCCCTTTCAAAATTTCACCCCCTATTTTATATTGTCTATCCATGTTCTTCCTACCAAAATGCATCACCTCACACTTCTCTGCATTGAACTTCATCTGCCACCTATCTGCCCACTCCACCAACTTATCTGTGTCCTCTTGAAGTTCCACACCATCCTCCTCACAGTTCACAACACTCCCAAGCTTCATATCATCTGCAAACTTTGAATTTGTCCCCTGCACACTAAGATCTAGATCATTAATATATATCAGGAAAAGCAAGGGTCCCAATACCGACCCGAGGAACTTCACTACAAACATTCCTCCAGCCCAAAAAATATCCATTGACCATTACTCTCTGCTTCCTATTTTTCAGCCAATTTTGTATCCACGTTGCTACTGCCCCTTTTATTCCACGAGCAATAACTTTTCTCACAAGTCAGTTGAGTGGCACTGTGTCAAATGCCTTTTCAAAGTCCATGTACACCACATCACCAGCATTACCTTCATCAACCTTTTCTGTTACCTCTTCAAAAAACTCCAGCAAGTTAGTTAAACATGATTTCCCCTTTAGAAATCCATGCCGGCTCTACCTTATCAACCCATATTTTTCCATGTAACAAAGATGCAATTATTAATCTACGGACTTGATTTCCATCTGCAACGCAGTCTGATGATGACAAACAAACATGAATTGGTGGAACCAGTATCAGGTAGATTGTGTACTGCTTGCTCTGCAGCCAGCGTTAACACAATGAGAAGCCAGTGCTGGATCTTAAAATGGGGACAGAAGAAAATGCATATCCAGCTCTCTGGAAATTGATTGCTACTCTTTCAATTCTCCTTCATGATCATCTGAGCTCGGAGCACATTTCCTCCCGAATGTGGAGACACAAAACTATGTGCAACGAAGTTTTATCTGCTGTGCTTATAATGAAAACAAATGGCCAAGCCTCCTATGAGCTGAAACCTTCCCAACTGCTGCAGGAAATTGCAAAAAGCACAGCACTCCAGCAGATGTCATCGCAATCACTATCATCATAACCTTAAACTGAGTTGCATAGCAACATGATTATAATGGGTAGGTTTTTTAACAAGATTTTTATGAAGCATCTTCAAACGCATCAGTACAGGTTTTGTAGAGAGCTTTGACCTGTTTAAAAACTAAATAATCCACTTATGAGGTTGGCAATCAATTGTCAATCCATATTGCTATGTTTGAAAAAATTTGCAACTCATGATTTATCTACCAAATCTAGTTTCTTTAAGGATTTGTCTTATGGTTTATGGGACAGGGGGGCTGGCATTACTGCATGCTTTCCCCCAGCAATGGGAAGAAGAAACCTGCGACTCTCACCAAGAAGGTGTGGCTAGTCATAGCTGAGGAGGTGAGCAGCAGAAGCATTGTGCCAAGGTTTTTGGTGCATTATAGGTGTGGTAACTGGTGGTATTGTCCCTCTCTTCTGTCAATCAGGGATCATGTATTGCGGGGGCTCCAACCAATGAGCTGGTAGCACAGGCAATCAGGGGGAGGGGAGGTGGGGAGGGGAGGTGAGGCGGGGCGGGGCTTCCTGATGAGCGTCCTGGTCGCGGAAAAAAGCAACTGTAAATCTCTCTGTAATAAAAGTTAACTGTTCCTTGAAACCTATCTGCTCTGTCAAGTCATCACAATTGACGAGGAGGGTAAAATCAGCTCCAACTCTGTGCCTCACCCTGTTACTGTGAGTACATCGAATTTTGAAAAAAAAACACTCACCAGTCATGCCACTTTCTGGTAGAATTGATCCATATGATGCAAACATGGAAGACCGGAGCCACATTTGTAGAGCGCCTCGGATTTTACTTCATAGCAAATGATATTACCATGGAAGAAAAGCAGAAAGTGATCCTCTTGAGCGTTTGTGGCAGTAAAACATACAACCTCATTCGTAACCTGACTGCCCCGAGCGCGCCCAATTCCAAGTCCTATAATGAATTAGTGGACCTCATGAAAACACACTTCCAGCCGAAGTCATCATTAATAATGCAGCGTTTTAAATTTCATTCCAGAGTTAGGGTCCCTGGGAGTCTATCATTACCTATATCGTGAACCTCAAGCAGGTAACAGAACACTGCAACTTCTGGGACACATTAAACGATATGCTGTGGGATTGATTAGTTTGTGGAGTTAGGGACAACATCATACTGCGCCGTTTACCCGCCGGAGGTCAACATTGACTTTAAGCACGTACTAGAAATCACTCTCGCCATGGAAAGTCCTCGTTATGGAAAGTGCTGTGAGAGACTTGCAGGCTTTGCAATACGTGGAAAATGGTGCAGCCCTTCATGTTGGGTGGGAACGTTCTGCCAAGCGTTGCATGAAAGCCAGGCCTGCAGTGCTCTGAAGAAGGGTCATACAGACTCAAAACGTTAACTCCGTTTGTCTCTCCACAGATGCTGTCAGACCTGGTGAGGTTTTCCAGCATTTTCTGGCTTTATCTCTCAGTATACCCGCCTACCCTTCAGGGTCTCGTCAGCATGTGCTATCTTCCAGAGAACAATGGACAGCCTTTTGCAAGGACTCCCTCTAGTAATTGTATATCTAGATGATGTCCTCATCACGGGGTAAACCGAGACAGAATACTTGACCAGCCTGGAGGAGATGCTAAGGAAGTTCATATAAGCTGGCATATGGTTAAAGAAGTAAAAGTGCACATTTCAGGCACCAGAAGTGACTTATCTAGGCCACAGGGTGGATGCCATGGAACTGTACCCGGTAGAAGATAAAGTTCAGGCAATAAAAGATGCGCCACCACCATCCAATGTAACAGAACTCAAGTCATTCCTGGGCATGATCAACTACTATAGCTCCGTCTTACCAAATCTATCAACTGTGTTGGCACCATTGCACTCGTTACTAAAAAAGAACCACCATTGGCTTTGGGGGGCACAACAGGAAGAAGCCTTCATGAAAGCAAAGGAATTGTTGCATTTGTTGTGTCTATTGGTACACTACAACCCAACAAAAGATCTGCTATTAACTTGTGATGCCTCTCCCTATGGGGCGGGAGCTGTGTTATCCAATAAAATGGATTGGAAAGACCCAAGGCTACATCTGGAGAACCTTCTCCACAGCCGAAAAGAGCTATTCCCAGCTAGAAAAGGAAGGCTCATTGGTGGTATTCAGGATAAAAAAAATATTTCACTAGTACCTGCCTGGTGCCCTTTCACCATTGTGTCAGACCATAACCCATTAAGTGGGTTTATTCAACGAGGACAAGGCCATCCCGCCAATAGCATCAGCAAGGATTCAGCAATGGGCTCTGACATTATTTGTGTATGAGTATACTTTTATGTTCCATCCTGGCCTACACATTGCAAATGCAAATGCACTCAGTCGTCTCCCTTTGCCAGATAGTATTGTGCATACTCCCGTTCCACAGGAATTAGTGTTATTATTGAATTTCTTAGATTCTTTGCCTGTGTGTGTGAAATAAATTAGAAACTGGACAAACAGAGATCCAGCATTATTGAAAAGCCAGAGACCCTGACTTAAAAGGATGGCCAAACTTGCCTGTATCTGAAGAATTGAGACCATTCCATGTCAGACAAATGGAATTGAGCTGCCAAGGCAGGATTTTGCTGTGGGGGTCAAGAGTGGTGGTCCCACCACAAGGCAAAGAGCCGCTCTTGACAGGACTCCATAGCGGCCATCCAGGCATATCAAAAATGAAAATGCTTGCACAAAGCTATGTACGATGGCCAGACATTGATGGAGATATTGAAAACTTGGTCAAGCACTGTCTCCACTGCCAGCAAAAACAGAAGTTGCTTGTTCCAGTTTCTCTGCATCCGTGGGAGTGACCTAGTCGACCCTGGGTTCGCTTACATATCTTGAGTACCTTGTTCTTGTTAATTGTAGCTGCAAATTCCAAATGGATGGATGTAGATGAAGTCAAGTTGCCAATGTTAAACGCAACAATTGAGAAGCTACGTCACAGTTTCAGCATACATGGCCTACCTGAAACTGTCGTTTCAGATAATGGTGCCATTTTTACCAACACAGAGTTTCAGAAATTTATGGATCAGGCTGGAATCTGACATGTTAAAACAACTCCTTATCATCCTTCATCAAATGGCCTAGCTGAGAAGGCAGCACAAACTTTTAAGTCTGGTGTGAAAAAGCTATCGGAAGGCGCTCTGGAATCTCAGCTTTACCGGTTTCTTTTCAGTTATCGTACAACGCCACATTCGACTACGGGTTCAACACCATCAGAGTTATTAATGAAATGCCATCTGCGTACATGTCTACATCTCATCTTTCCAAACTTACAGGGGAAGGTGGCGCAGAACCAGAGTAATCAAAAGTCTAATCATGACATGCACTGTAAAGCTCGCACTTCCAGCCAAGGTGACACAGCATACATATGGAATTTCAGCAGTGAACCCTGTTGGGCTCCATTGTCTCAGAGATTGGTCCACTATCTTACTAAGTGCAAATGGGAGATAGAATACCCTGAAAGCACGTAGATCATATTCGTGCCAGAGAGACATTCCAACAATTGATTAGTGTCGAACCTTCAATTCCTGAGGTGTCTGATCAACCTAGAGTAGACATGTCAAATATCTCTGAAGAGTTACCAAATCCTGAACTGTCACGTTCCGATGGTATGTCACATACTGCAGTTCCAGACCCTGTCGATCCCATTCAGGAACCTCAATTGGTAGAGGTACGCTGCTCTAGCCGTATAAGAAGAGCACCTCAGGGACTTGGTCTGTAATCACCTGAAATTGTATATTTGTTGGCTGGATTGTTCAAATCTTTTCCTGTAAATAGAAATTGTAAAAAACTAAAGGGGGAGGAAATGTGATAACTGGGGATATAGTCCCTCCTTTCTGTCAATCGGGGGTCACGTGATGTACTGCAGGGGCTCCAACCAGTGAGCTGGGCAGGGGGTGGGGGGCAGGCAGGGCTTTCTGATGAGAGTCCTGATCGAGGTAAAAAGCATTTGTAAATCTCTCTGTAATAAAAAGCTAATTGTTTCTTGATGAAACCCAACTGCTCTGTCGAGTCATCACAATAAAAGGAACTGTTCAATGACATTAATAGGTCAAGAAAAATGATTACATTTGCTGATTCACCTATATCCTGTGGTTTCAGTCTCCACCCACTTTCACTCTGTCTTGTCAAACATATTCCATCACATCACACTTCACTCCTATTCATTCAAATTTCAGCAACACGCAGCCCTCACTTTGTGCATTTCATCAATTCCCTATTTATCCATAACAAAAACAGAATTACCTGGAAAAACTCAGCAGGTCTGGCAGCATCGGTGGAGAAGAAATCAGTTAACGTTTCGAGCCTTCACGGCCCTTCGGCAGAACTGAAGCATAGTTAGGAGAGGGGTGAAATATAAACTGGTTTAAGGTTGGGGGGGGGCGGGGGGGGCGGAGAGAAGTTGAGGGTGTGGTGATTGTGGAGATAAGCAGTGATAACCTATTTATCCATCCTCATTGCCACTCACCCCAATGTTATGCACTGTGAAATATCTGTCTCATTGTCACCCTCAGCAAATGCATTGCACCCATCTGGTAAATACCTGACCAGATCATTCACAGGCCTTTTTCTTTCCCCCTTGTATGAGAAAAGTGCAAATTGCAAGGGAGGGGGAAAAGACTGGGAGTGGCCAGCTACAAACAGACCAGCTCACAGATGCAGATGAGGATACCATGGCACATCTACATCCCTCTCCTTAGCAGGTGGAGGGATAGGGAATTCACAGGAAACTGGCGACAGAATAAATAATCTGACACACATATACTGACTTTCTTTCATTAATGACAACCGTGATAAGACTGAGTATGGTGACTCTCAAGATTACAATTTTCCTTATACCCTTTTTTTTGTCTTCCAGGGCTTTCACACATACAGTAAATGTCACATGACATCCATCAGGGCAATTCCTTGGAGGATCTAATTCCTTTGTAGTGCAACATCACAGGACATATAACCAGGCATCAGTTCAATTACTTACACTTAGTGAGTCCACTTGAACAGGTATTGGGCTTTCACCTGGATATTCACTCCTCACAAGTGAGTATGAGCAGACACCAGTGGCAGTGACAGCTGTGTAGAATCTGTGTCCAGGGGTGAGTGATGCAATCCTCTCCAAGCTCTGCTCACCTGTAGACAGATGCTAAACACTGAGGGATGAGTCGATGCAGGCCGTGAGCACAGCTATGCTGGAAATGTCTGCTGTCTTAAACAAGCCAGCGTGTAAAGTATCTATGGTCTTACACCATGTCACTAATTTCCTCCAGACTGGTTTGCAGCAAAGTAATTGGAGTGATTTGGCTCTGGTCACTTGGCCATGAAAGGGAAACTCCAGTCAAAGTTCTCCTGCTTCTCACCTGTTACACCCCCTGCCCCCAACCACCTCCATCAGCCACTCAGCTACTACCCGACATGCTGTCTCACCTTCCTGTGGCAAATTCTACACCTGCATAGGTGTAGTTTGAGCCTCCTTTGGCACGACTCTCAGGGGCCTCAAAACCAGAGGATATAGGCCAAGATCATCTCAGCAGTCAGGGCAGGGAGTCAGCAACCCATCTCAACCTTTGCTGAAGCCAAACAGAATGCACCACAGAGATGTTAGGATGAGTAAGCTCCAGAAACGGCACTTCACTAAGAAAATGCACCTGGGTGTTTGGCAAAAGGTTTCCGCTTTTTAATGATGCCACAGAAAATTTATTGATCAGCACCACTTTCCCGTCTTTGGCCATTATTCTGTCACAAGTGCCAACTCACCCTTTCACTGGTTTCATGATGAATGTCAACACATGATGGAACCATTGGGCAGATGTGGAATGGGTGGATGAGTAGCTAAAGAATTGTTTAGTGTAGGGGTTTGGCAACTTTAATCACAAGATGAGCCATTTTATAAATTTAGTCAAAATCAATGGCCTGGATCTTCGGCTCGGCAAGCGGGGGCGGGGCCCACTCGCCGAGGTGTAAAATGACGTGCAGTGATGTCAGGCATGCATCCCGATGTCACCTCGCGTCATTTAGATTTTCAGTTTGGTGGGCGCGCAGCCAACCTAGCTGCGCGCCTGCCAAACTGTCAAAGGCCTATTAAGGCCATTTAAATATCAATTAAAGTAATAAACTGTGCTGCCCGTCCAACCTAGCGAGCAGGCGAGGAGCCCAGGACTTCGGATCTGGGAATTGTGCAAAATGTACAGTGCAGCTTCTCCAGGAGTCCTTTCTGTGCAGTGCAGGATCATCGAGAGGAGTGAGCCACATCCCCTTTTTATGGCCCTAGCTGCCATAAACCAAGTAAGTTTAGTTTAAAAAGTCTCAGCCACTTTGACAGGAGAGAAAGTAAATGTGTAAGGTAAGTGGGTAGGATGGGTTGGGTTGGGGGTGTGGTTTGGAAGGAAGTGTTTGTGGGGGGTGGAAGGAATCATGGGAGGGTAGTCGCGGTGGTGGTCGGGGTTGGGGGTGGTCACGGGGACTATGCAGTGGACTATGATGTCATGAGGGGTCGGGGTGGGGGAGGGGTAGATGGGGGTGGGAGGGTAGTCGGGGACTGGGGTGGTCAGGAATGGGGAAGGTAATCATGGTGGTGAGGGTTGTTGGGGTGATGGGGTTAGTCTGGGAGTCAAGACGGTAGTCGGGGTGGTTGGGGAGTGAGGGGTAGTCAGGGCGTCAGGTGGTTAGTCAGAGGGGTGTAGGAGCAGTTGGAGGGGGTGGGAGGTAGCTGGGGGGTGCAGTGGTAGTCAGGTGGTCAGTACCATAGTTACCCAGGAGGTAGAAGTGGTTTTAATCCTTCTAACTTTCCTACATAACTATTCTGCTAAGAGAGTGAGTGCGAATAATCTGATGTTTCCAATTTAAATCATAGCTTCAGAGGGTTCCAAGTGCACGGTAATTGCCCAACGGAATTTTAAACTACCTGGGCAGTTCCTGTGTGTGGGGACCCCTGAAGGGTGAACCTTTGCAATATTATTAGGACACCCATGGGTGCCCCATGTTTATCCTCCTCCTCCTGCACTACTCTACGCTGCACTGTCTTGTGCAGGACGCAACACATCACTTTCACTCTGGACACTCTTATTAGCAAGTGTAGAAGGTTACTTCTAGATCTATCTAGGCACCTGAAGAGCATTTTCAATATTCTGATAGCTTGCTTCATGAATCCTGGTGGTCATGTAGCTCTCATTATCGCACTTCTCTGCCTCATTGTTGGGGTTCTTTAACAGATATCATGAGCCAAGTTTGAAGGCAGTATCATTTGTTTCCTAGGAACCAGCCTTAAGTCTGCTTTCTGGAATGAAAAAACTGAATTGTTCGATTGCCAGTGTCAATGCCCAGGAAATCTGATGCAGACCTGCATGAACCTCTTCCTGTGGTTATGCACCAGCTGCATATTGATGGACAAATATCCCTTGCATTTTATTAAAAACTCATGGTTGCTCTGGTGGAGTTCGGATTTCCATATTTATGCAGTTGATGGTACCCCGCACATGTGGGTATCCAGCAAAAGGGGTGAATCTGAGTGCCCGCTCCTTGTTGCTATTGTAATCACAAGGGATGTTTACCTGTCTTATGCATTTATGTGCAGTGGACTATGAGATCCTTGAGCTATCTCCGGCATATCCTGGAAGGAACTAGAGGCAAACAGATTGAGTGCAGTGGTGATCTTCACAGCCATTGTTAATTTGTGGCCACCAGATCCAGCAGATTTTCTTCTGAGAACTGCAGATGTCTGTGACTAGCTGACATGAAACTAGTCGGCAGAACCTCTGTTCTTACGAGAGATGGACTGCAGCAGTTCAAGGCAGCGGCTCACCTCCAACTTCTCAAGGGCAATTAGAGATGGGAAACAAATGTCAGCCTTGCCAGGACACCCACATCCCATGAAAGGATAAAAAAAAAGAAAGCTGAACCCTGTAACATGATAGTATTTCAGTCCTTCTCCTGTGCATCTCTTGCCTGTATGCCTTCCTCCTGTGCACCTCCCTCTTGTAAACGTCTCTCCTGTGCACATGCTGATCCCACCATTCCCACAGATCATGATGGTCTTCCTCTTCTGATGTGGTGTCAAACATATCCAACAAGTCCTAGATCCTGATCTTACTTGTTTGGAAGCCTCCAAAGTTGAGAAAAAGCTGGACCCATACAAGAAATCTCTGCCAAATGTTTGCCAGGGGGAACTGAGAAACTACCTGCAGTCACTGAAGTTTTATTCAGATGCACAACCTGACCTGCAGTTCAAGCTTTGTTTCACTGGTCTGTTTCCTAAGGTTGGGATGCCGAGGACATTAAATTTACACCTATGTTAAATTCAATTACATATACATCATTAGTGCCTCTCAAGGGTGTTAATTGCACTATTGACTACACACCTGCCTGCAATAATTAAAGCCATGATTTTAGCGAGTAGGTTACTCTGTTAAACCTGGAAGTGGAGCTAGTACCAGGTTGTGGTCATGACCTAAAGATCATTTGTTTTAATTGCCACCTTCCCCCATGCTCACCCTTTCTAGGGGTTAAAACTACCTCCCACACCTCAAGCTCACTTCTAAAAATTGACCTGGAATTAAAATAGAGGCCTAACTTTTACAAGTTAGGATTTTAAAGCAACATGTACAGATTTACTAACAAAAATATTACGATAATATAAACTGTAAATAAAAAGAAAATTGTTAGCCAACATCTTTAACTTATCCCAATTCTGATGAAAGGTCATTGACCTGAAATGTTGGCCTGAATTTTACCATGGGCTTCGAATCTCAATGTCAGGGCATAAAGCACTTGCCAGCAGCAAGACCGGCTCGGTTATTTTTCTGGAGGTGGACTCCAATTGGTTTGCCTTCAGGTCCGCCATCAAATTAAAAATGATTGGGCTCCAGGTGCTGCCTGTCCAATCAGAGGGCCAGCAGCACTGAAGCCTCAGCCACGCCATAGGGAAAGGGGCTGCTGCTGACACAGGTTGGATAGCCCGAGGTGCCTCCAGATAAGTAAATTAAAAATAAACAAGTCAGGAGGCCGAGGGTCGGGGAGATTGTTGGGGCTGTGACAGCTGCCTTCCCTGCTTGCAACCTTGCTTTGGACATTGGAGCCTTCCGAACCAATGCCCCCCCCTCCCGGCAGCTGTTTTTTTTGGCAAATAGCTGTGTACAAGCTTTGAGCAGGCTCAGAGGTTAGTGTGCAGGACAGTAATTAGGAGTTCCTTTGTTAAATTTAATAAGACAAACTGCCGATTCATGTATGTTCACGGCTTTGTGTTTCTGTTACTCTGTATGTTCACCTTACTGTGAAATAAAGCAGCTTGAGAATTCATAAATAGCCTTGTCTTACCAAGGAACATATTCAATAGACAAGAATTTCTATTTTACAACCGCAAAACCCTTTGCTATGTTTAATATAGTTAGATATTAAATATTGCTGAAAAGAGAGACAAGTTGCCAAAGCTTTTCAACTTGCACTCTTAAGGACAAACACAAGAATACCAAATTTTAAAGGATCACAACAATTTATACTACAGGAGAAAAGGGTGCTGATTGGTTGGCAAGTTGACTCTGATTGGCCGAAATGTCATCATGAAAAAAGCAATGAGGAACTTTAGGCTTCCCAAGCTCCTGGGTAATTCAAAAAAGGTGCAAGACTTAAATATATTCCTTTTGTTTACTGAGGACGGGCTCCTGCATATGAATGCATCTCACTTCTAGCAAATGTAAAATGAGCCACATCAGGAGCTTGACTGATTTTCTAAAATTGGTTGTTAGGGTAGCTATTAGTACACTCAGGATTTTTCAGCAAGTGCTGCTCAATCGTGGAATCACACTTAGCAGTAGACATTTTGTTTTGGGTTTTGCAAGCGCAAAAGTTTACAAATTAGATGTTAGGCAAATGGGCACACCTCTAAAGTAAAATGCTTAGAGCTCTTATGTGAGTGACTTCTATCACCGTAACTAGGAAAATATCTAAAGCAAGAATATAAACTTGTAACATTCATTGATAAAGAAAGAAAAACATAAATGCAGATCATGAGTGTTTTAGGCTAAAAGTTTTCACGTTTCACTAAAGAAATGAATTTTTTCTCCAGGATTAAAGATTGTCGGTATCAACCAATGATATCAATTGAAGAGTAGGCCTGAAGCTGTTAAAACCAAATGAAGTTGATTGGAGAGTGGGACTGATGGCTGTGGAAATAAATCAATCATTCATGAATTGTGCATGAACTCGAGACAGAAAAATTTAAAGGTGAGCTGGTAGTTTGAGTATCATGTCAGTTGCGTTTATTTAACATTTACCTTTAAGTTATACGTTTTTTTGTATTCATTCACGGGATGTGGGCTTCGCTGGCTGGACCAGCATTTATTGCCCATCCCTAGTTGCCCTTGAGAAGGTGGTGGTGAGCTGCCTTCTTGAACTGCTACAGTCCATGTGGTATAGGTACACCCACAGTGCTGTTAGAAAGCGAGTTCCAAGATTTTGACCTAGCGATGGTGAAGGAACAGCGACATATTTCCAAGTCAAGATGGTGAGTGACTTGGAGAGGAACTTCCAGGTGGTGGTGTTCCCACCTATCTGTTACCCTTGTCCTTCTAGGTGGCAGTGGTTGTGGGTTTGGAAAATGCTGTTTAAGGAGCCTTGGTGAATTCCTGCAGTGCATCTTGTAGATGGTACACACTGCTGCTACTGTGCGTCGGTGGTGGGGGGAGTGAATGTTTGTGGATGTGGTGCTAATCAAGTGGACTGCATTGTCCTGGACAGTGTCTAGCTTCTTCAGTGTTGTAGGGGCTGCACTCATCCAGGCAAGTGGGGAGTATTCCATCACACTCCTGACTTGGGACTTGTAGATGGTGAACAGGCTTTGCGGAGTCAGGAGGCATGTTACTCGTCACACGATTCCTAGCCTTTGACCTGCTCTTGTAGCCACAGTATTTATATGGCTGGTCCAGTTCAGTTTCTGGTCTAACCCCCAGGATGTTGATAGTCGGGGATTCAGTGATGGTAATGCCATTGAACATCAAGGGGTAATGGTTGGATTCTCTCTTGTTGGAGATGGTCATTTCCTGACATTTGTGTGGCATGAATGTTACTTGCCACTTGTCAGCCCAAGACTGGATATTGTACAGTTCTTGCTGCATTTGGACATAGACTGCATCAATATCTGAGGGGTCACAAATTGTGCTGAACATTGTGCAATCATCAGTGAACATCCCCACTTCGGACCTTATGGTGGAAGGAAGGTCATTGATGAAGCAGCTGAAGATGGTTGGGCCGAGGACACTACCCTGGAGGAACTCCTGCAGTGGTGTCCTGGAGATGAGATGACTGACCTCCAACAACCACAACCATCTTCCTTTGTGCTAGGTATGATTCCAACCAGCGGAGAGTTTTCCCCCTGATTTCCATTGACTCCAGTTTTGCTAGGGCTCCTTGATGCCACACTCGGTCAAATGGTGCCTTGATGTCAAGGACAGTCGCTCTCACCTCACCTCTGGAGTTCAGCTCTTTTGTCCATGTTTGAACTAAGGTTGTAACGAGGTCAGGAGTTGAGTGGCCCTGGCAGAAACCAAACTGGGCATCAGTGAGCAGGTTATTGCTAAGCAAGTGCCACTTGATAGCACTGTTGATGACCCCTTCCATTACTTTACTGATGATGTAGACTGATGGGGTGGTAATTGGCTGGGTTGGATTTGTCCTGCTTTTTGCGTTCAGGATAAACCTGGGCAATTTTCCACATAGCCGGGTAGATGCCAGTGTTGTACTGGAACCAGCTTGGCTAGGGGCGTGGCAAGTTCTAGAGCACAAGCCTTTAGTGCTATTGCGTGAATGTTGTCAGGGCCCATAGCCTTTGCAGTATCCAGTGCCTTCAGTCGTTTCTTGGTATCACTTGGAGTGAATCGAATTGGCTGAAGACTGGCATCTGTGATGCTGGGGACTTCCGGAGGAGGCCGAGATGGATCATCCACTCGGCACTTCTGGCTAAAGATTGTTGCAAATGCTTCAGCTTTATCTTTTGCACTGCTATGCTGGGCTCCATCAGTGAGGATGGGGATGTTTGTGGAGCCTCCTCCTCCAGCGAGTTGTTTAATTGTCCACCACCATTTACAACTGGATGCGGCAGGAATTCAGAGCTTAGACCTGATCCGTTGGGATTGCTTAGCTCTGTCTATCACTTGCTGCTTATGCTGCTGGCATGCAAGTTGTCCTGTTTTATAGCTTCACCAGGTTGACACCTCATTTTTAGGTATGCCTGGTGCTGCTCCTGGTATGCACTCCTACACTCTTCATTGAACCAGGGTTGATCCCCTGACTTGATGGTAATGGTAGAGTGGGGGAATATGACAAGCCATGAGGTTACAGATTGTGTTCGAGTGCAATTCTGTTGCTGATGGCCACAGCACCTCATGGATGCCCAGTCTTGAGTTGCTAGATCTGTTCGAAATCTATCCCATTTAGCACGGTGGTAGTGCCACACAACATGGAGGGTATCCTCAATGTGAAGGCGGGACTTTGCCTCCACAATGACTATGCGGTGGTCACTCCTACCGATACTGTCACGGTCAGATGCATCTGCAACAGGCAGGTTGGTGGGGATGAGATTAAGTATGTTTTTCCCTCGTTGGTTCCCTCACCACCTGCCGCAGACCCACTCTAGCAGCTATGTCATTTAGGACTCGGCCAGCTCGGTCAGTAGTGGTGCTACCGAGCCACTCTTGGTGATGGACATTGAAGTCCCCCACCCAGAGAACATTTTGCACCCTTGCCACCCTCAGTGCTTCCTCCAAGTGGTGTTCAACATGGAGGAGTACTGATCCATCAGCTGAGGGAGGGCAGTACGTGGTAATCAGGAGGTTGCCTTGCCCAATTTGACCTGATGCCATGGGACTTCACGGGGTCCAGAGTCAATGTTGAGGACTCCCAGGGCACCTCCCTCCAAACTGTATACCACTGTGCCGCTGGTGGGACAGGACATACGCAGGGATGGTGATGGAGGAGTCTGGGACATTATCTGTAAGATATGATCCGTGAGGATGACTATGCCGGGTTGTTGCTTGACTAGTCTGAGAGGCAGCTCTCCCAATTTTGGCACTAGCCCCAAGGTGTCAGTAAGAAGGACTTTGCAGGGTTGATAGTGCTGCGACTGCCGTTGTTGTTTCCAGTGCCTAGGTCGATGCCAGGTGGTCCATCCAGTATTAAAAAAACTGTTAAACTGATACTGCGATAACCTAGAGATAAAAACAAAAAGCTAAAAGCTACTGCGGATGCTGGAAATCCAAAACAAAAACAGAATTACCTGGAAAAACTCAGCAGGTCTGGCAGCATCGGCGGAGAAGAAATCAGTTAACGTTTCGAGCCTTCATGGCCCTGCCGAAGGGCCATGAAGGCTCGAAACGTTAACTGATTTCTTCTCCACCGATGCTGCCAGACCTGCTGAGTTTTTCCAGGTAATTCTGTTTTTGACTGCGAAAACCTTGTCATTTCCTTCGATAAGTTCGTATGTTCTTAAATGGAACTTTCTTAAGCCTGCTGGCTGTTGTCCTATAGGAAAGTTTATCCTTTTGGCTGCATACTGTGACATCACACGTCCCAGTCAGAATGGAAAGGATAGGGTAATTCCCCTATCAATCAAACCTGCAGCCTGCATTGCTGTGAGTGACTGAAGTTGAGTTTCCACAAAATTTTGTATCTTGTAACTATTCTGCACTCCTTGCATTTTGCTGGGGAAATAATTTTGCTTTTAATCAGGAGACTGCAGCAATCTCAGTTGTGAGTTTTCTTTGCTGTAGTTTGGAGACTTTTTTTTTAAAACTCATATAGAGGATGTGGCCAACATTTATTGCCTATCCTTAATTGCCCTTGAGAAGGTGGTGATGAGCCACCTTCTTGAACCCCTTCAGTATTTGTGGTGTAGTGCCACCCACAGTGCTGTTGTAGGGCGGGGGGGGGGAGGGGGTGGAGTTCCAGGATTTTGACCCAGGGGCAGTGACGGAACGGTGATATATTTCCAAGTCAGGATGGTGAGTGGCTTGGAGGGGAAGTTCCAGATGATGGTGATCCCATCTATCTGCTGTCCTTGCCCTTCTAGATGGTAGCAGCCATGGGTTTGGAAGGTGCTGCCTGAAGGAGCCTTGGTGAGCTTCTGCAGTGCATCTTGTAGATGGTACACACTGATGCCACTGTTCGTCAGTGGTGGGGAGAGCGAATGTTTGTGGAAGGGGTGCCAATCAAGTGGACTGCGTTGTCCTGGATGATGTCATGCTTCTTGAGTGTTGTCGATGCTGCGCTCATCCAGGCAAGTGGACAGTATTGAATCACACTTCTGAATTGTGCGTTGTAAATAGTAGACAGGTTTCGGGGAGTCAGGAGGTGAGTTACTCACTGCAGGATTCCTAGCCTCTGACCTGCTCTTGTAGCCACAATATTTATATGGCTAGCCCAGTTCAGTTTCTGGTCAATGCTAACCCCCAGGATGTTGATAGTGGGGATTCAGCGACGGTAATGCCATTGAACATCAAGGGGCGATGGTTAGGTTCTCTCTTGCTGGAGATGGTCATTGCCTGGTACTTGTGAGGTGTGAATGTTATTTGCCACTTGTCAGCCCAAGCCTGGATATTGTCCATGTCTTGCTGCATTTGGACATGGACTACTTCAGTATCTGAGGAGTCATGAATGGTGCTGACATTGTGCAATCATCCCGACTTCGGACCTTATGATGGAAGGAAGGTCACTGATGAAGCAGCTGAAGATGGTTGGGTCTAGGACACTACCCTGAGGAACTCCTGCAGTGATGTTCTGGAGCTGAGATGACTGACCTCCAACAACCACAACCATCTTCCTTTGTGCTATGTTTGAACCAAGGCTGTAATGAGGTCATAAGCTAAGTGACCTTGGCAGAACCCAAACTGAGCATCAGTGAGCAGGTTATTGCTAAGCAAGTGCCGCCTGATAGCACTGTTGATGACCCCTTCCATTACTTTACTGATGATCAAAAGTAGACTGATGGAGCGGTAATTGGCCAGGATGAATTTGTCCTGCTTTTTGTGTACAGGATATACATGGGCAATTTTTCACGTTGTCAGGTAAATGCCAGTGTTGTAGCTGTACTGGACCCGCTTGGCTAGGCTTGGCTACAGGCGTGGCTAGTTCTGGAGCATAAGAATTCTGTACTATTTCTGAATATTGTCAAGGCCCATAGCCTTTGCAGTATCCAGTGCCTTCAGCCGTTTCTTGATATTACGTGAAGTGAATCGAATTGGCTGAAGACTGGCTGGGGACCCCCCCAGTGGAGGCTGAAATGGATCATCCACTAAACACTTCTGGCTGAAGATTGTTGTGAATGCTTCAGCCTTAGCTTTCACACTGATATACTGGGTTCCTCCATCATTGAAGATGGGGATATTTGTGGAGCCTCCTCCTCCAGTGAGTTGTTTAATGGTCCACCACCATTCACGACTGGATGTGGCAGAACTGCTGGTTGGTTGTGGAATTACTTAGCTCTGCTTATGCTGTTTGGCATGCAAGTAGTCCTGTGTTGTAGTTGCAAAAGGTTGACTCCTTATTTTTAGGTATGCTTGGTGCTGCTCCTGTCATGCCCTCCTGCATTCTTCATTGAACCAGAGTTGATCCCCTGGCTTGGTGATAATGGTAGAGCGGGGGATATGCTGGGCCATGAGGTTGCAGATTGTGGTTGAAATCTATCCCATTTAGCACTGATGTGAAGACAAGACTGAGTGGCTTGCTGGGCCCTTACAAAAGGCATTTCTGTCAAACACATTGTTGTGGGTCTAGAGTCACATGTAGACCAGGTAAGGGTGGCAGATTTCCATCCCTAAAAAGGACATTAGTGAACCAAATGGGTTTTTATGACAATCCAGGTTTTTATTGAAGTTAAATTCCACCATTTGTCATGGTGGGATTCAAACCCTGGTCCCCAGAGAATTACTCTGGGTCTCTGGATTAGCAGTTAGTGGCAATACCATTACACCACCACCTCCCTGTTTAAACAGACTGTGTTTGAGTAAATAGATTGCTGAGTAAATAGACTGTTTTCTTTAAGTCCTGATGTATGTCCTGCCTTAAACTCATTGGCTGACAATATCATATGTCTCTTTTTTTACTAAGCCAGTCCCTTTTTTGAGATAAGGATCTGATTCTTGGAAGTGAATTCATTTTACTGTTTGTATTTGAGCATTCCTGGCACCACACTTATAGAATTGAGTGGTATAGAAAATAAATCTGACTATGTTTGAAGGTCTGTTGAGTCTTACCTATTTTTTAATAAAATTAGGCTGAGATTCCCTTATATGTATGAATTTACTATATTGTAGTGCTGTGATGTAGTGCTAAGCATTGGTCTCTATGAATTACACTTTGTGACTGGAATATTTTTCTTCTTGTTTATGTGCTTGTGTTGGAGGTCCTTTTGTTACTGTTCAGTAACTCAAAGGGTTCACCTCCATATTAGGGCAGTTGACATCCATCGGGAAATGGGAAGAGGGACATTAATGGCCACAACACTTGGCTCTATTTAACTGGTGGTTTCAATGCTATAGACACAGGGTGAGATTAAAAATGACAGTGGGCTTATTCCCCAACTACTTCCATCAGGATCCACACAATCACCAAGCTGAAGACAGATATTGTAGTTGTCCTGTGTGTGTGCCAGAAGTATGCAGAGGGGACAGAAGATGCCAGTCATCATCTGACAGTGATTTCACACCCAAATCTCCATTTTGGATCACGTCACTGCTGTTAACAACCTTTCTTAAACATGCACAGCTGAACGTGCATTCAGTTATATGAATGACCTCCCACTAGTGCTATTTAAACGCATCATCATCCAACTTGCAGCTGAGGTGCTTTTGACTATCTTCTTCCTACCCAGAAGTAAAAAACTGTAAAAACTGGGAAGTAAGAATGCTGGTCCAAACTGGTCTTGTGTACCTTTAAATGGAACACCAGTAAAACAGGGAAATAAGAGTACTGGTCTGTACTGTTCTTTTTCTTCTGGGTATTGCAGCGTTAGAGGAGTTGTGAGAAGTTGTAGAAGCTGTGGAGTGGTGCCAAATGTTTGGAAGGAGTTGTTTGCTTCTGAGAGGCCTCTGAGTATGCCACTTGCTCCCAATCATGGGGGCTGTTTGAAGAAATGCCAGAAGTATAACACGAGTGAGTGACAAGGTCAAACTGAAATAACAGGAAGCCAAATCATTGCCAGAGTTGAGAGTTTGAGAGCCAAAGTGCAAATATTCGACACACTCAACAAGTCATTGTCACTTGACATGTTGGAACCTATGTAAAAAAAAAATCTGTTGTCGCTTTGATCGTACACAGTAGAAAGTGATATATCATCACAACTGCAAACCGGAGAAGCTGTTCCTTCAGAGCAGGCAGTTGATGAGGAACAGTTGATTTTGCCAACTGAACAAAGAATGGAATGACCATCAGTCCCAGAGATCAACTGCTCCCCAACAAATACAACAGATCAGCAGCAGCACACACCACAGCAACAACATTCCCCAGAGAGGCAAAGTCACCACAGGAACCGGCAGACACTAGACGAACAACCAATAACAGCCCCCACGCGTCCCACTTGAAGGCCTGCACACCTTAAAGATTATGTGTGCAATACTTGTGTACAGACAGACAAAAGCGGAACAGACCAGAATGAGCAGTTTTCTGTTTGCACATAATAACTTTCTTTATAGACTGTGTATGTGGGAAACTTGCAACCGCAAATGATAATGCATGCTGTGTTTTCTTTTCATGAAAGGGGGAATGTTTGGAGAAATGCCTTTGTGCATGAGTGCCTGTTGTGTAATGTGACTTGTCACAGTCATGTGACCTGTGTCATGTGACTTATGATGTCATTCCCTTGTGATTAAAGGATTGAGCAGAAGCCATTTTATCCACCACAAGGAATAGGGGCTATAGTTGAAGTTCCCTTAGTGCTGTAGCATCAGAGGGAGATGGAGCAGAGAAGACAAGTAGCCCATTGAGGGAAGATGAGGAGGACTCTCAGCAAGAGATCTTACCCACCTTGGGTCTTCAAGGAGCATTTCTTCTCCCCCCTACCTAAGCCAGGAGTGATGTTTGGCTGCTGTGCTTTCCAAGGATGTAGCCACAGAACTGTGCTAACTCCTCAAATCGGACCTGCAACCTCAGAAGAGTGAGATGACGCTGCCAGTGGCCGTCATGGTGACCATGGTCCTGAATTTTTTCACTAATGAACTCTTCCAGGCTGAAAGGGGTGCCATTGCCCACATTTCTCAGTGCTCTGTGCTTTGCTGCAGCTGGGAGTTCACGAAGACCCTGTACATCAGGAGACAAAACTTATTCTCTTTCCTGAATGGAGAGAAACAAGTGGGGTGGCCCCTTGGCTTTGCCAGAATAGCAAGCTTCTCTGTGGTGCAGGGAGTCACTGATGCATACATGTGACCTTAGGGCCACACCCTCTCAATGGGGAGGTGTACAAAAAACTGAAAGGGGTACCACTCACTGAACCTGCTGTTGGTGTGTGATCATGACCAGAGTATCACATTGGTGAATAGCCATGATCCTGGTAACAGTCATGATGTTTTCATCTTGCACCAACCTGCAGTTTCTACCATCTCTAAGCCACCATTTTGAACTAGATGGCAGCTGCTCGTCAACATATGTTATCCACTGTACATATGGATAAAGTCTCCCCTCCTCAAAGCCAATGCTCATGCAATAAGAGCCATGCTGCAATAAGGAACATCATAGAACAGACCATGGGCATTGGCTGCCTGGACTGCTCGATGGGGGTCGGTCAGAGTAGGGGGAGGCGTTGTCTGCATTTCACTATTCACTGCACCGTGTCTGCCAATTTATTTTGGTCTGCAGCATCATCTATAACATGGCCAGCGTGAGCACACAACCTGTGCCAGGGCTTCGGTGACTACTGCAGGAGGAAAAGGATGAGGAGGGGAAAGAAGAGGGAAAGGAGGATGAAGAAGTGGAGGAGGAAAGGGGGAGGCAGATGGCACATCTGCAGACCAGATGGGCTCTCCCTGAGCATATCAGCAGACTTCAGTTCCCCTGAATGAATCTCCATTGCTCAATACTTCCACACCTTACCATCCCTCTCATTGACCATCATCTGGGGCACAACCCTGAAATAAAAGACACCACAAAACAACCATTCCATACTAACTTTATCCAACAACACATCCCATACTCAGTACAATTCCTTTTGTGACTATCTTGCAGGTGCTTTGGCCTGGCCTATTGTTCCAATGCAGTGTTACCCAGTGGCTTTTTGAATCGAGTTTTTATTCCTCAAGTGAACGTATGTTTGTTGAGAATTATGAATTGTAAGTTACTTCTGTAACATTTTGCCATTGTTTATCTATCCTCATATGTTCTAATATACCATTTTTTTTTCCGAATCAGGCATAGAATAATCATGCACTGCGATCCCAGTTCCCAAATTCAGGGCTTTCCACTTTTGATCCCAATAAATCTAGAATAGATTGCAAATTCCAGATTGGAGACAGTTCATCAAACCCACTTGAGAGGACAGAGTTCAGCTCTCCATTCCTATCTCTGCAAATTACAATGAGGTACAAGATTGTTTTAAGGACTGCATTGTTTAATGATTTTTTTTGCAGTGCAAGAAATAAAACTTGACAAGACCAATACAAATTAGAAATTATAGTCAGTGATAATAACAGACAAACATTTAAACCATTCTCCAATACGTCATTTTTTTTGTTCTTTTAACAAAGGCATTAATCAACATATTTTAATTTATTTTTAAATTAATTATAATGTTATATCTGAACTATGCACAACTCTATTGGGGCCCTGTGCCAGAAGTAGAGCGTCAAAATTTCACCCTTTCAATCTAAATGGGTTCTGTGAGAAGCATTCCATTCTTATGTATTTATGACCACTGCAGCACCTGGACAGTATCTAGGCTTGGGCTGACAAATGGCAAGTAACATTAATGATCATCTCCAACAAGAGGGAATCTACCATTGCCCCTTGACATCAATGGTATTACCATTGCTGAATCCCCCACTATCAACATCCTGGGGGTTATCATTGACCAGAAACTGAAATGAATGAGCCATATAAATACTTGGCTACAACAGCAGGTCAGGGGCTAGGGATCCCATGGTGAATAACACACCTTCTGCCTCCCCAAAGCCTGTCCACCATCTACAAGGCGAGTCAGGAATGTGATGGAATACTCTCCATTTACCTGGATCGTTGTAGCTCCAGCAAGAAGCTGGACACCATCCAGGAGAAAGCAACCCGCTTGATGGCACCCTATCCACAAGCATTCACTCCCTCCACCATTGATGCACAGTGGCTGCAGTCTGCACTACAAGATGCACTCCATGAACTCACCAAGGCTCTTTAGACAGCACCTTCCAAGCCCACAACCACTACTATCTAAAAGGACAAGGGCAGCAGACACATGGGAACACCACCACCTGGAAGTTCCCCTTCAAGCCACTCACCATCCTGACTTGGGAAATATATCACCGTTCCTTCACTGTCACTGGGTCAAAATCCAGGAGCTCCCTCCCCTACAGCACTATGTGTGTACCTACACCACAGGCACTGCAGCAGTTCAAGAAGGTGGCTCACCGCCACCTTCTCAAGGGCAATTTGGGATGGGCAATAAATGCTGGCCAGGCAGCATGTATTCACATAAACATGTCCTTCTGTGTTCTCAGAGATGCCCTTCAGCATGCAAATCAGTATTCTGCAATTCCTTTATTACAGTGATTAAAATTTTAATAAAAGTACTCCATAGGATGTAAAGTACTGTAGGAGGTCTTGGGATTTTAAAAAGACATAATCTTTCTTGGCTATATGATGTTGGGGAAGGAAAAAATTAACTCACAAGGAGTTCAATTGCTAATTATCAGTTAACAACCTAAGTACCCATTTGGATGTATAAGAGGGAAAACAGGTAAGGCAAATTGTTTCTGTAGAGTTTTATGCTCCAAAATAAAACTCTGTTTGAAGAAGCCAGTTTTGGTTTCAGTCTTTATTGCTATATAGCGATTGGAGCTTAACATAGCAGGATCATTCCACAATTCTTTGTGTACCACTAGGTTCCAGGTTCAATCCCAGGTCTGCTGACTTTGCTAACCTTAGTCATTACCGCACTTCATCATGTTACTGTTTCTTTCTGATTTTGTGACTGGTAAGGAGGGTGTAGTGAAAGGGTCTGGCACATAGAGGGTTAATGTGGGACTGAGTACAGTGCCACACACATAGTGATGTAAGGAAGCACATAACCCACCCAGGGGTCAGCGTGGTGTTGAGCAGAGACTGGTAAAGACCTAAGCACGGAGATAGCTCCTAGCCTGTTCCCTTTACTGTGCATGTGTAAATAGTTCTACATGTTAATAAAGACTTACAGTTAACCTACTGAAGACTATGAAGGCTTCTTTAAGACACACCATTCTGTAACCAACTCCCTCCTAACAGAGGGAAACAGAGCAGCAGCTTACCTTATGTAGCTCAGCAGAACAATCCTGCTTGATGAGCCCCACTAAGGAGTTTTTTAACTTACCTTAGTAGGCCGGGAATTTTCAGGTATATTCATCTGATGGGGAGACCTCACCCCACTCAGGAATGAGTTAAAATGAGATCCTGGTTTGCAATTAATAATGAGTCCGATGGGAACTTTATTGGCTCCCAAAATTAGCAGTGTTAAAATCACAGACTAGTGGGTGGAGCTACTGCATTATGACTGCCCTGGATCATTTCCACCTGATCAGGGGAGTTAAAATCTTCATGTAATTCACAACCAGTCTTCTATACTAGGTGAGAGTTATGTGTTTCTGGATTTGAAAGCATCAGTATTTTTGAACACATACCAGCCAGTAGTCTACATTAAGTCTCAGTCAGTATTTAATACTGGGTGGCAGTCAATAATTCAGTCTTGGGTGACATTGAAATTTTCTGCAATAGAAGGAAGTGTATTTTATTGCATAATATGGCAAGAGTATTTCTGCACTAGATGGTGGTCAATATTTCTAAGCTTGGTGATTATGAAGGGAATTTTAATTGGGTAAGGGACACATTACAGAGACATGTGAGGTGATGCATTTTGGCAGAAGGGATGGGGAGAGATGATATAGATTTAATTGTACTGTTCTAAAGAATGTGCAAGGGTAGAGGGACCAGGGGGTGCATATGCAGAGGTCCTTGAAGGTCGCAGGACATAGTGAGAGCGTGGCAAAGCCTACAGGATTTGGGCTTCATAAATAGAGGCATTCAGAACCAAAACAGGGAACCTTATAAACATCTTGTCAGACTATTGCATCCAGTTCTGGTCACTTTAGGAAGGGTGTGAGGGTGCAGAGGATATTTATCAGAATGGTTTTAGGGATGAGGGATTTTAGCTACGCTGTCAGGTTGGAGAACTTGAGGTTGTTCACCTTGGAGGAAAAGAGATCGAGGGGAGATGTAATAGAGGTGTGCAAGATTATGACAGGTTTGGATAAGGTAGACAAGGAAAAATTATTACCAATAGCTGCTGGTACAAGGACTGGGGGATCGGTTTAAGGTTTCGGGCAAGAGATGTAGGGGAATATGAGGAAGAAATTTTAATGCACCAAATGGTAATGACCCGGAACTGACTCACTATGGAGGTGGTGGAAGCAAACACGATCAATGATTTCCAATTGAAGGAAATAAACTTGAAGGGCTACGAGAATAGAACAGGGGAGCGGGACTTACTGGATTGTTCCACACAGAGCTAGCATAGATTTGATGGCTGAATGGCCTTCTGTGCAGTAAATGACTCTCGAACTCTATGACATGGGTTTGGGTTCGAGGTTGTTAAAATCAGTAAAAATACCAGCATGTCAGGAAGCTGATTCCACCATGCCAACTTCCAGTTTTAACTCAGCAACATTCTGATGTGTTTTGTAAACCCCTTGCTTCTTATAATATTTTAATGGGGCAATTTGGCCAAGATTTTCCAACAACAATTTGTTTTTATATAGTGCCTTTAATGTAATAAAATGTCCCTAGGTGTTTCACAGGAGCATTATGGAGCAAAATTGGAGACCGATCCACGTATGACGATACTAGGACAGATGGCCAGAAGCTTGGTGAAAGAGATAGGTTTGAAGGAGCAACTTAAGGAGAAAAGAGAGGTATAGAGGATGGGAAGAATTCCACAGCTTAGGGCCCAGGCAGCCGAAGGCACCACCAACAATGGTGGAGGAATTAAAATCAGGAATGCTCAAGAGGCCAAAATTTGATAAACGTAGATGTCTCAGAGGGTTATAATGTCAGAGGACATTACAGAAATGGGGAGGGGGGAGTCTATGGAGGGATTTGAAAACAAATAAGACAATTGTAAATTGAGACGTTGCTTGAACAGGAACCATTCTTGGTCATTGACCACAGGGATGATGGGTGGACAGGACTTGGCATGAGTAAGGCTAAGGGCAGCATAGTGATGAATGACATCAAGTTTATTAAGACAATGGCTTTGGTCTTCCCAATGTTTAGTTGGAAGAAATTTCTGCTCATCCAGTACTGGATGTCAGATAAACAGTCTGATAATTTAGCAACAGTGGAGGAGTAGAGGGAGGTGATGGTGAGGAAGAGCTGGGTGTTGTCAGAATATATGTGAAAACTAATGCTATGTTTTCAGATGATGTCACTGAGGGGCAGCAAGTAGATGAGAAATAGGAGCTAAGGACAAAACCTTGAGGCACACCAGAGCAATGTAGGATTGGAGGAGAAGCCATTTCAAATGATTCTCAGGCTATAGATAGGTAAAATTGGAACCAGGCAAACGCAGACCTACTCAACCTGATGACAGTGGACAAGTGTTGGAGGAGAATAATGCGGTTGACCATGTCAAAGATTGCAGACATGTTGAGAAGGACAAAAGGAGAAAGATTACCTTTATCACAGTCACATAGGATATCATTTGTGACTTTGCTAAGAACCATTTCAGTCCTGTGGCAGTGATGGAAACCTGATTGAAGGGAATCAAACATGAAGTTCCAGGAAAGATCGACATGGATTTGGGAGACAGCAGCATGTTCAATGATTTTGGGAACAAAAGGAATATTGGAAATGGAGAGGTATGGCTTGCAAGGACAGCAGGGTCAAGGTTTGGCTTTTTGAGGAGGGGTGTGATGATGGCAGCTATGAAGGAGAGAGGGGCAGTACCTGAAGGGAAAGCCATTAAAAATGTTAGCAAACATGGAAATCAGGTAGGGCAATTGGTGGTCAGTAGTTCTGTGGGAACCTGGTCGAGGGGGCAGGAGGTGGGTCTCATGTACAAGATGGAGAAAGCATGAGATAAAATAGAAGAGAAACGAGAGAACGATGGGAATTCAATGCTAGGGCATAAGGGAACTTTAGAAAAAATTTAGCTCAGTGGGCTAGTGAAAGAGAAGGAAGTGACAGAAGCTGCTGACTGAATGATCTCAAGCTAAGTGACAAGAAAGTCCATGAACTCCTTGTACATTGTTGGAGATGGGAATGGAGGAAATAAGAGGGGTTTAAGAGGATGAAAAATAGTCAGGGATTATCTTTGCATTCCAGAACAACCCTGGAATAATATGCAGTTTTGCAGATGAGAGCTGGACCCGATAGTGCTTCATGGGGTCCAGCCAGATCTGGCAGTGAATTGCTAAACCAGTTGTCCTCCAATTCCATTCAAGTCTTCACCCCTTGATCTTAAGGAAGTGAAGATGAGGACAGTTACAGGGGGAATTGCCAGGATGAGAGAGCATAATGGTTTTATTAAGGATAAGGGGATCAAAGGTGGAGGTGTGGATGCAGTTGAGCTTATGTAGAAATGTCATGACAAATGTAAGGAAAAGACCATCCAGTTGAGATTTTGGAAGTGTAGCTGAAAGTGAATTGGTAAATAGTTTTTTTTCCAGGGGTGGTCTCGGAAGGTGGAATGATTGAGATATGGAACTGGGGTGTGCAAGAAGAAGTGTGCAAAGAAGTGATCTGTGATTGATTGACAGATGGAAGTAGCGAGACTAGGCAAGATGGCAAAGTCAAGGGCGTGGTCATGAAAATGAACTGCGGAGGTTATATGGGTGGAGAGACTAAGAGAGCACAGTAAACTTAGAGAGAGGTCCATGAGTTGAGATGATGGTTAAAATCACTGAGGTTGAGAAATCATTTGGTGCAAAGGCTGAAGGAGGAACGTAGTGAAGATATCTCATTGAGAAAATTTTTATTGTACTTTGGAGGGCAGTACAGAATGATGATTTTCAATGAGAGGTGAGTGGGGTGGAATAAGTTGAGATGCCCAAAGGGGGAGAAAGTGCCATTTGAGTAAGGGGTCGGGAAAGGTATTATCTGATAATAAGAGCCACACTGCCTCCACAACAATTTTGGCAGAACAAATGATGCAAGGTATAGCCGGGTGGGAAGAATTCATTTAGGGGAAAAGTGTCATTGCTCCCCAAACTAGATTTCAGTCAAGGCCATGATGTTGATATAATCATTCACCATAAGTTCATGGATGGCAAAGGCCTTGCTCCAAAGTAAACAGATATTCTGAAGGGAGATACGGAGAGGGGAAGTAAGAGCTGATCTGTTAGATGACACATGGTCAGCAGTGGGAGGGGTGAGTTGGACTGAAAGGAGATTGGCAAAATTAGCCCTCAGCAAGTGTGATGGCTAGAAATTTAGTGCAATAGTAGGATGTGTAATTAGGACGAGCGCTTCAGAGGATGCCACAGGAGGCACAGAGGAAAGTTGTAGACTTATATAGGAGAGGGTCAAGCTTGGGATGGCAGTAAGAGAGCAGGAAGGTGGAGCAGTACTGAAGGGCAGAGCATCCAAGAGGGAAAAAGTGAAACAATTATACAATCATAGAATGGTTACAACACAGAAGGGGGCCACTCAGCCCATCATGTCTGTGCCGCTTTCTGCAAGACCAATTCAAATAGACTCACTCCCCCAGCCTTTCCCCATGGCCCTGCAATTATTTTCCCTTCAGGTAATTATCCAAACCCCCTTTGAAAACCACTTCTGAATCTGCCTTGACCATACTCTCAGACAGTGCACTAAAGATGCTAACCACACGCTGCGTGAAAACCTTTTGCCTTACGTTACTTTTGGTTTTTTAGCCATTCACCTTAAACTAGTGTCCACTGGTTCTCAAAGCTTATACCAATGGAAACAGTATCTCCCTATCTATTCTGTCCAGACCTCACATAATTTTGAACACCACTATCAAATCTCCTCAAAACCTTCTCTTCTCTAAGGAGTACAACCACAGCTTCTTCAATTTATCCACTTAACTGAAGTCGCTAATCCCTGGAGCCATTTTTGTAAATCTTTTCTGCATGCTCTTTAAAGCTTTCACATCCTTCCTAAAGTGTGGTACCCAGAAATGGACATAATACTCCAGTTGAGGCTGAACGTGTGTTTTATAAAGATTCACCATAACCTCCTTACTTTTGTACTCTATGTCTCTATTTATTATACCCATGATAACATATGCCTTATTAACCACTTTCTCAACCTGCCCTGCCACCTTCAACACGTGCCCCCAGGGTCTCTCTGCTCCTGTACCATTTTTTAAATTGTATCCTTTATTTTATAGTGCTTCTCCTTATCCAAAATGTATTATTTCACACTTTCTGTATTAAATTTTATCTGCTACGTGCTTGTCCATTCCATCAGCCTGTCTATGCCCTCTTGAAGTCTATCATTATCCTCCTCATAGTTCACAATACTTCCAATTTTGTGCCATCTGCAAAGGAGATATGGCAATAGAAGAGAAGGGTCTAGGCTGGGTAAAGAGAGAAGAATTTTTTTTTAATTGATAAAAATGTGGAAATGGAACTGATGGGCTTGGGTCTGAAGCAGCAGCTAAAATGTACATGCAAATAGACACAGAAAATTCTTTCAGAGGCCTGGTTACATAGAAATTATTAGGATACATAAAATCCTGATAGTTAATGAGAATTAGATATGAGACAATAGGATGTTAATTGTATATTAATTGAGTATTTAACGTGGTGGGCCTTAACTAGGGATTCACTTATACTCCTATGCATATGAACAGACTGGTTGAGTTTGGAGTTGCATGTTTGTAATATGTGTCTCTGAAAATAAAAGTGTGTAAAGAATAGGCTCCAGAATTGTCATTCATTACCTTGCCATCTGAGTTGTAAGAAAGAACGGAGTCCAGAGTTAAAGTCAGAGATCCAGTGGTGGAATAACATTGACATAGGTAGGGTGGAGGATTCAATGGGATTAAAATTTAATGTGAAATGCATGAGTTTCCTGGACTTTCTGAAATTTACCATGAACTGAAGACAAGTTCAAATCCCACTAGTTCTGGAGCACAAGTCTTCAGTACTACAGCTGGGATGTTGACAACTCCGCAGTCCTGCCACATCCATTTGTGAATAGTGTCAATTAATTAACCAGTAGAAGACTCCATGAATACCCCCATCTTCAATGATGGTGGAACCCTGTACATAATTGCAGAAGACAAGCCTGAAGTGTTTACAACCATCATCAGCCAGAGAGCTGACTGGATAATCCATTTTGGCCCCCTCCCAAGATCCCACCTTTACAGATGCCAGTCTTCAGCGAATTCGATTCACTCCACATGATATCAAGAAATGGCTGAGTGCATTGAATTCAGCAAAAGCCATGGGTCATTACAACAGTGCTGAAGACACCTCCATCTTCAAGTTGCTCCAGCATAGCTACAACACTGCCACCTATCCACAATGTGGAAAATTTCCCAGCTATGTCTTGTCCACAAAAATCCAAACAAATCCATCTGGCCAATTACTGCACCATCAGTCTACTCTTAATCATCAGCAAAATGATGGAAGGTTTTGTCGACAGACAACATGGCTTTAAGCAGCACTTACTCACCAATAACTTCCTCAGCGGTGACCAGATTGGGACCACTTGGCTCCAGAACACATCACAGTCTTGGTCCAAACACAGACAAAAGATCTAAATTCCAGAGGTGAGGTGAGAATGACTGTCCTTGACATCAAGGCAGCATTTGACCAATTGCAGCATCAAGGGCCCCTAGCAAAACTGAAGTCAATGAGAATCAGGGGGGGAATTCTCCACTGGCTGGAGTCATACCTAGCATAAAGGAAGATGGTTGTGGCTTTTGGAGGTCAATCATCATCTCAGCTCCAAGACATCGCTGCAAGAGTTCCTCAGGGCAGAGTCCTAGGCTCAATGATTTTCAGCTACTTCATCAGTGACCTTCCTCTAAAGAGTTAACCTCAGAAGCACCTGATGCTGATGTAACTATGATGTATTGTCACATGCCTAAGTAATAGAGATCTGGAGGGAGGTGAATCTCATGCAGAGTAAGATATACATAGAGCAGTAAATAAATAATAATTTTTACAAACTACAGTCTTGGGCAGCTTACTCAGAGTAAATAAACAAACCCAGAAGAACCCCATCTAGACCCCAAACACATGATGAAACATGACGGCAGCAGATAGCAAGTAAAAGACCCAGAAAAAACTCTAAGAAAAGACTGCAGACCTGACAAGCCTACAGATCTTTGAAAGAAGGGCGAAAGAAACTGACTGAAGACTCACCAAAAAAGTCAGAGCATTGAGTATGCAGCAGATGCAAGCTGATAGACAGAGCCGACAGCAGTGAGCAAAGACCAGAATCAACAAGCAACACAAGTGAAGCTGCAACAAGTCCAGAGATTGGTACAAGCATGGAATCTATACTCCCAGAACCTTTCGAAAGCACTGAATGATCGCAACAAGCTGAGCACTGTGACAGTTGGAGAAAGAGGTCTTCCAGTAAAAGAACTGCTTCTGGTTTGCACGAAAAGGAACAAAAAGATCAAGTCAAGACTTTACTCTATGCAGTTCGAGTTATTGCCAATGACATATTAGCAAGACAAGGAGTTTATGAGACTTCAAACTCTTAACGAGGAAGTTCCCCAGGCATTTGATTCATAGTTCAGTGTTCACAAAAATGTAATTATTGAACAGACAAAATTTAACAAATGAAACAAAAACAAGGGGAAAGCATGTAATCATTCATCAATGAGCTATACAGACTGGCAGAAAATTGGGATGACGGAAAATTGAGGGATGAATCAATTCGTGATTATGTAGTACTTGGGGTCCTAGATGAAGCTCTATCAGATCTCTTGCAAATGAGAGAAGACCTAACTTTAATTAAAGCAGTACAAATTGTGAGGCAAACTGAGCTCAGATAGCAAAATAGAGTTTTGTTCGCAGGGAAAGTGAAGTGCCATGGAAACAAATGAGTGAGACCATTCAATATGTAGGCTGGAGGAAGGAAAGACCAACACAGAAGCCTGTGAAAATAAGAAAATCACGCCAACTGCCATATTGAAATGCTCTCAGTGTGGTGGGAAAAATCTGCACCAACTGGAAGAATGTGCAGCAGGAGGAGCAGAGTGCCACAACTGTGGAAAGTTAAGAATTTTAAAATTGTCTGCCAATCTAAAACACAGCCTGCAAAAAGAAAGAAAAAGTATTAAGCTACAACTTCCAACTAGCATCAGAAAGTACTGGCTCAAAGGAATTAGAAGAAATAAATAACTACTTACATGGTCTTGAAAATTACGCAGACCCTTCTGTTCACTGGAGCTGCTTGGGGCCTGCATCGAAAGACCCCTCGCAGGCCCCAGCGAAGTCTAGCTCCAGCGGATTGAAGGAGGCCATGCCCCCTTTATTGCAGCACTTGCTGCCATAAAGCAGGCAAGGTTAAAAGGCCAGGGAGATTGACAGGCCAGTGAGAAGATAAGTATCTAAGGTAAGTGGATAATATTTGGGGGGTGAGGGCGCTCAGGGTGGAGGGTGGTGGGGGTCATCTGGAGGTCCGGTAGACTGGGGTGGGGGGGGGTTGGTCAGAGGTCTGGTGGGGGGGGGAGTTAGAAGTCCTTTTGGGGGGGGTGGGGCCAAGGCACAGGGCTGGGGCGGCTTGAGGTACAAGGGTGATGTGACCAAGGTACGGACAGAGGTGCCTGAGGTCAGGGGGTGGAGGTCAGTCGGAGGTCAGGGGCAGTCATGGGTGGGGTGCGTTGGAGGTGTGGGGGGGTTGGGTCCAAGGTCCGAGAAGTCATGGGGGGGGTCCTTGCGTGGAGGGGCATCCGAGGTCAGGTGTATGGGGGGGTCTGAGATCTGGGGGGAAGGTCGGAAGTCCGTGGGGAGTGGTGGGGGGGTCCAAGGTCAGGGGCGGAAGGGGTCAGTGGGGGTGATGGGGAGGGGGGTTGGAAGTCCATGCAGAGGGGGGGAGGTGGTCCGAGGTCCGGGGGGGGTGGTACGGGAGACATTGGTGGGTGTCGAAGGTCCAGGTGGGTCGGAGGTCTGGAGGGTTCGTGGCAGATCCAAGGTCGGGGCGGGGGGTATTTGAGGGGGTAGGTCAGAAGTCCATGGGGAGTGGGGGGGTGGGGTGGGGCCGAGGCCGGGGGCAGATGTCATTCGAAGGTCCGAGGGGGATGGGGGATGGGGATGACGGGTCAGATATCCATGGGGAGGGGAGGGGCCTGGGGGCATGGGGGTAGGGGAAGTCGGATGTCGGAGGTCGTGGGAGCTGTCGGAGGTCAGGGGGGTGGGAGATCGGAGGTTGGGGGAGTTGGGGGTTGGTTGGAGATCGGTGGTGTGGGGGGAATCCCGTGGGGTTGGTCAGGGTCTTTATAATAATTTCTCAGAAGTTAGAAGAGGTTTTAATTCTTCCAACTTTTTCTGAATAACTATTGGTATAGCCCTGGTGGAACCATCCAAAATTTGCGATTTAAACCCGCATTTTCAGCTGGTTCCCAGCGCAGTGCAATTGTCCACCGGAAGTGTGCACTTCTGGGCAATTGCTGTGCAAACTCTTACCTGGGAACTTCCCAGGGGATTCCCTAGCGCTTCTTTGCTGTAACCCCCAAATCCGATGCTGGGAAGCTCGGCTGTTACAGGCCAGAAAGACCAAACCACATACAAGAAGTGGAAGAACCACAGAAAAAGGAAATAACCTTCCCAGGAGAAGTGAATGAAACAGAAAATAAATATTGGAGCATTAAACTTGAAGTAGATGGACACCCCACAGAGTTTGAATTAGACACAGGGGCAAGTGTTTCAGTCTTATCGGACAAATACAGTGGTTTAAGAACATCACGCCACAGATATCATCCATTGAGGTGCAGTTGGGACTACACTGAAAGTCATAAGACACACTTGGCAAAATTAAAATGTAAGGATAGAGAAATCATTGAACCTCTGTATGATATGCAAAACCAAGAATCATCGTTATTAAGGAGGAAGGCATGCTTACAATCGATGCTGATATACAAAGTTGATGAAGTTGCTGATGACAAGTGCAGTAGCACATTCAGGAATGAATTTCCAAGATTATTTACAGGATTGGGAAAATGAAGACCGAATACCATGTTACCCTGAGAGCTGATGCTCTTTGCCTCTTTATGTCGAGGAAGGTCCTTCACCCAAACTTGGACAATATAAGGGTGAAATTGAGCACATGATATAGTACAGGGTTATCTCTCCAGTAACCATAGTGTCAAAGTGGTATTCTGGAATTGTCAAAGTCCCAAAGCCAAATGGTTCAATTGGAAACTGTGTGGATTTAACTCAACTAAACAAGTCAGTGGATTGTGAGATCCACCCAATGGCCTCAATGGATAAGACTCTTGCCAAATTAGCTAAAAGTACCCTATTCACCAAGTTAGATGTGAACAGCAGATTTTGGCAGTCATCTCTGGACAGAGAATCTAGACTGCTGACCACTTTCACAACATAATTCAGCCATTGTTGCTTTAACTGATTACCATTTGGAATTTTGTCTGCTCCAGCAATATTCCATAGAATAATGTTTCAGACCCGAGAAGGTATGGAAGGAGTAATATGTCATATGGACAACATACTTGTACACGCCTCCATGAGGGAAGAGCATGACCATAGAATGAGAGCAGCCCTGAATTCTACAGGATGCAGGTTTGACATTGAACGAGAAATATGAATTTGTAAAACCAATGATTACATTTCTAGAGCATTGTGCAAGTCTCAGGAATAACAGCCGACCCAAAGAAAACAAAGGTGATCAGAGAGTTTCCACAATCCAGGAACATTACAGAGCTACAGAGATTCCTAGAGATGGTCAACAAAGTAGGAAAGTTCCTTCCAAATTTGGCAGAAACTGCTGAGACACTGTTGAGACAAAGTCAACAACGCTGCTGGAATGTAGGCCAGCAAAATGCTTTTGACAAGATCAAAAATCTTCTAATTTCACCTGAAATTTTAGCACACTACGATCCACAACTACCAACCATAGTAGCAGCAGATGCATCATCCACAGGTCTGGGTACAGCTTATTCCAGTTACAAAGAGATGGTACACCTCAAGATCACTTATAGACACAGAAAAAAGAAATGTTACAATAAAGAAGGAACCATTGGCAGCAACATGGGCGTGTGATGGGATGCGGTTTAAAATTGAAACCGGCCACAAGCCATTAGTCACTCTTCTAAACATAAAGGAGAATATAAAGAAGCCACCTAGAATTCAACGCTTCAGACTGAGACTAATGAGGTATGATTCAATTGCTAAGTATGTTTAAGGGAAGCACCAGATGACAGCAGATGCACTGAACACCAGTTGAAGGAACCAAAAAGGAAGATTTGAATTTATCAAGGAGATGGGAGCATATGTATCACTCATTATCAAACATCCACTGGCTACCGCAAAGAAGCTGCAGGAGATAAAAAGCACAACAACAAGATGACGAATGTATCCAGATAACGAAATACTGTCTGAAAGGATGGCCAGACTACACTCCTAACAACCCAGTACGATGGCAGTATTTCAATCAGAGAAAACACCTTACAATTATTGATGACATTCTAGCTTTGAATGATAGAATTGATGTTCAAAAAATGTTTCAGCTTGATGTTCTCCAGAAAATTCATTAGGTCACTTCAGGATAGCAAAATGTTGAGCAAGAGCCCAGCAATCAGTCTGGTGGCCAGGCAATGAACAGTCAAGAGCAAAGAGAACCACAGTCACCCTCCACTTTTCCATCAAGGCAATAGGAGTACCTGGGAATGGATTTATTTGAATTTAAAGGCAAGATATTTCTTATTGTCATTGATTACTACTCCATGAACAGAAGTGAACAGATTGCACAGCATCATGACGGAAGCAGTCATTCAATCACTGAAGATAATCCACGCAACATGCGGCATCCCGGACATTGTTGTTTCAGACAATGGTTCACAATTTGCTAATGAATTATTCCATAACTTTGCAAAGAAATATGGATTCGTTCACATCTATAGCTCACCTCACTATCCTCAGGCGAATATAAAGCTGAGAAAGGTGTCTGAACCATCAAAGAACAAAGGTCTCAACTTAGCTCTTCTTAGTTATTGAACAACACCGCTACAAAATGGGTTCTCGACATCAGGGTTGTTAATGGGAAGGTGGCCTCATCCTTGTCCTCGTACATGAATCACAAAAAGCTAACACACAAGTTCAGCAGGTAATAGGGAAGGCATATAGAATGTTGACCTTTATTTCAAAGGGAATGGAGTATAAAAATAGGGAAGTCTTGCTAAAACTATACAAGGCACTAGTTAGACCACACCTAGGATACTCTGAACAGTTTTGGTCCCCTTATCTAAGGAAAGATATACTGGCATTGGAGGCAGTCCAGAGAAGGCTCACTAGGTTGATCCCAGGTATGGAGGGATTTTCTTATGAGGAGAGGATGAGTAGGTTGGGCCTGTATTCATTGGACTTCAAAAGAATGAAAGGCGACCTTATTGAAACATATAAGATTCTTAGGGGGCTTAACAGGGTGGATGCTGAGAGGTTGTTTCCCCTTCTGGGAGAGTCTAGGACCAGAGGGGATAATCTCAGAATAAGGGGTCACCCATTTAAGACAGAGATGAGGAGGAATTTCTTCTCTCAGAGGGTGGTGAGTCTGTGGAATGCTTTACCGCAGAGAGTTGTAGAGGCTGGGTCGTTAAATATATTCAAGGTTGAGATAGACAGATTTTTAATCAGTAAGTGAATCAAGGGCTATGGGGAAAAGGCAGGAAAATGGAGTTGAGGATTATCAGATCAGCCATGATCTCATTGATGGCAGAGCAGACTTGATGGGCTGAATGGCCTACTTCTGCTCCTATATCTTATGGTCTTATGACTGAGAACACAACTTCCACCTCTGCAACAGAAACTAGAGACAAATGTCACCTTGAATAACCATGAGAGAGTTAAAAGCGTGAGGAGCAATAGAGACACAAACAAGCTCGTAACTTCAATTTCAGGCACAGAGCATGAGACTTATCAGTGCTGCAGCCCGAGGAGAGAGTATGGGTATAAGAACAGCTGAAAGAAGGCATAAGAATGTAAAGACTTCCACAACCAAAATCTTATAGGATTGAGATGGACTAATGAGATGGAAAGAAAGCCAATAGGAACTTGAGCTTACTATTCAGATTTTGATGAATATGAGGAACAAGAAGCAAGACAAAGCTCTACAATCACCCAGGAGAAGGACACTCACATCAAACAAAGAGAGAGTGCAGAAAGTCCTCGATCTCAGAAAGAGATCAGAACAAGATCAGGGAGATTGGTCAAGGCACCTCAGAGACTAACCCTTTGAAATCTGAGACTTTGTGGGGAGATATTAGAGATGTATATAATTGGGATAAAGACTTGGGAGGAGATGTAGAGTAAAGGGTTAAAATCAGAAGCACCTAGTGCTGTTGTAACTATAATGTAATGACACTTGACTAAGTAACGGAGACCTAGAAGGAGGTGAAGTCTAACCTTGTGCAGAATTTCTAACATATACATAGAGCTGCAAATAAATAATAATAGTTTTTAGAAACTACAGTCTTGAGTAGCTTACTCAGGGTAAATAGACAAACCCCAAAGAACACACGACAAAACACTTCCTTCCATCACAAGGTCAGAATTGTACATGTTCAGTGATGATTACAGTGGTCAGTTACATTCTTAACTCTAAAGACAATGAAACAGTCCATAGCCACAGGTAGCATGTCCTCGACAACATTCAGACTTGGGGGCTTATAAGTGGCAAGTAACATTCGCATCTTCAACAAGAGAGAATCTAATCACCTCCCCTTGACATTCAACGGATTACAATCACTGAGTCCCCAACCATCAACGTCCTGGGGGTTACCATTGAGCAGCAACTTAACAGGATAAGCCACAAAAATACTGTGGCTACAAGAGCAGCTTAGAGAGTGGATAGTCTGCAGCGATTGACTTACTTCCTGACTCCTGAAAGCCTTTCCACCATTTACAAAGTGCAATTCAGGAATATGATAGTATACTCTCCACTTTCCTAGATGGATGCAGCTCCAAGAATACTTAAGAAGCTCAACACCATCCAAGACTAAGCAATCCATCTAATTCATACCCTCATCCATCAATTTAACCATTCATCCACATCATCACAGGTGCACCATTGCTGCAGTGTCTACCATTTGCACTGTTCCTTCACTTTTTTTGGGTCAAAATCCTGGAGCTCCCTCCTCAATAGTACAGTGAGTGTACCTACACCACAGACACTGCAGCAATTCAAGAAGACAACTCACTGCTACTTTCTCAAGGACAATTAGGAATGGGTAATAAGTGGCCACTTACAGTGATGCCCACATTTTTTTTCTTTATTCTTTTATGGGGTGTGGGCGTCGCTGACATGCCTGATTTCCTTTGAACTGAGGACAGCTAAGAGTCAGCCATATTGCTATGGGTCTGGAGTCACATCTAAGTTAGGGCTGCAGATTTCCTTCCAGATGGAAAACCAGATGGATTTTCACAAAAATCTATGATCGTTGTCATGGTCACCATTACTGAGGCTAGCTTTCAATTCCAATTTATTAATTAAATTTAAATTCCACCAACTGCCATGGGGGGTGATTTGAACCCACGTCCCCAGAGAATTGGCCTGAGCCTCTGGATTACTAGCCCAATGACATTCCACTAAGCCACCACCTTCCCATGGATAAATAAAAGATGAATAAAAAAAAGGTAACTGTCAGTAGTTATAAATCAGTATTTCTGTGCAAGCCATTAGTCGGTGTTTCTACGGTACGTGAATATCAGTGTTACTGCACCACTGCCTAATGGAACACTCAATGATAGTCAGTATTTAAGTGGTAGTGATAGTCAGTAATTCAGTCTTAGACCGTACTATTTCTGCAACAGTTGGCAGTCTGCATTTTGCTATCAGGTAGCAGTTTGCATCTGGGCACCATGCAGCCTTCAGTGACAGTTAGTATTTCTTCAATAGGTGGCAATCTATTTTTCCACACCAAGGTGGCAGTGTACCTTTATGAGATGACAGTGAGTAATTTGATGCTGAAAGTGCCCAGGCTTCCTCTTCCTTTTCTGGCTGGAGTCAATAGTACACCTGGTGTCACCAACAAATTTCAATTAAGACCCCAGAACAAATTTGTCTCTGAATCTTGGGCCCCACAGACTGGACATTGCAGCTGATTGTTCCGTCAGAATCTCAGATTGAAAAGATTTCTATTAACTGCATGATTAAATAATTGAACAAGGGTGATGGATTATCACGAAACCCACAGAGGGCCAGAAAAACAGGGGCAATATGGATTCTGTGCCCATCAGGCAATTAACTGCCTGGTCTCTGTGCTCCCATCCCTTGAAGATCAGAGATCCCACCTCCAAGAGCTGCCAGGCAATTGGAGCACCAGCAGCTCTTCAGTGTGAGCAGTGTCACTGGGAGCAATGGCCACTGGGAACAGTGGCCACTGCTCGGACTGGACCCACCCCAGGAGGGTCCCCACCCCCACCTCCTCTTCCCTGAACCCACAGGGAAGCCAGTAGTATTTGCTGGGCAGATTCCCCATGACAAGGTCCCGTGGCGGCGGGAAGAGGCCCTTAACTGGCCCTTAATTGGCCATGTAAGGGTCTCATTGGCCTCCAGGCAAAAAGGCTGTCCCTGATCTTCCCCACCACTGAATGAATAGAACGTGGTCAGGAAGGTGACGGGGACTCCACCTCCTCCCCATCCTCCCAGCCCCTGCCTTCTCTCTCGATTCTATGGCTTCTCCCTCCACTTTGCAATCAGCTCCAATGAGTCAGGTTAAATTCAATTGAATGATTCCATCCTCTAGATATATTGTTCAAACTGCTAGGACATGAGTCATTAAACTTTGTATAGTTAATAAAAATGTTATTGTCATTATTGATGGTGTTTGTATTATAGTGGTTTTTATCTCTTTTGAGGAGGGAGATGTATCAATATTTGGTGTAACGTTTACTCATAGTTAACTACAAGAAGCTTCTTATTTCCCTTTCAATTTGTCAATGCTTGTTTGATTGATGGCTGAAGAATACAAACAACAGTCCCGAAGTCCCTCATAGTTAAATCGTACTGCAAGTGTTTTGGGCTGTGCGCCCACTATAAGCAGATGATGGCAGATGACAAATTCTCATCTTTACCTCTCCAGTTAGGAGTAAGGCAGATGTGCTTATTTGCTAGAATCAGCTGTTCCTGCCCAAAGTCAACTTTAAAAGCCAAAATACTGGGGAAACTGTTGCCTACATTTCAAGGCTGAGTGAAGCAATTTCAGTTGAGTTTGCTTTCACCCTGCCACCCCAAGCAGCTGTTAAGGTAAATTCATTGTTTATTCCAATGGGCTCCTTCTCCTGACTATTCTAATGGAAATAAAGACTCCTGCAGAAGTAAAGACACATTTGGCAGCAGTGTATTATGCTGAAGCTCTGCCTCATCATTATCCCACCGCCCCAACCAGCTCCCACAAGAACATGGGGAGGAATTGCCTCAGAAGGCAGTGTCTCAGGAAGTAAACCCATCCTCTTATAGCTCCAGATTTATCTATCAGATCCAATAGATACACAGTTCTGTCAGTGGCAGTCAATTTTTATACCACTGGCTTCTTCTTGACTGCAACCATAGGCCTATGTAAGTTAGCCAGAATGCAGCCCAAAATTGCATTGCTTTTTCACAGATCCTTTGTCAGACAAAAGGAGAAGCTCTGTTAATTTTGGCACGACTCAAAGCAGCAGCATGATAGAGCCATATACTTATACAACAAATTCTGTAACATTCAGGAATTTTGAAATAGAACTCAAGCAAGAAGGCTTGGGATTGGAGATAGCAGAACTCCTGGCTACCAGGAAAATATGCAGAAAGATCATCTGACAAAAACTTTCATGAGGTAATGAGGTTTCCCTCCTGTCTACATTGCCCTCATTACATATTTTCTCTGTTCCCAGGAACTATGCAGTTGGTGCAGAGCTTTAGGGTGCAACTTCCAGAAGTAAGATTTCTCAGAACACAATTTCCTCCACTATTTCAACAATAATTATTTAACATCACACTAATTCCCAAATCAAATAATGTATCATTTATTCTCCTCAATTTACACTCCTTTCTTTGTCTATCATTGGTCTCTGCATGCCATTACTTGCCTGTGGTAGGAATGATGCCATCTTATATGGCAACTTTCTTTGGCTTCAATTGGTGCTCTTTTCATTGGTCAGCTATCTCCTTAGGCCTCGTAATATTTTCTTCTTTGTGGTTTATGCAATACCCTCTTAAATGTCTTTTGTGGATATGCATTTCACAGTCTGATAATCCTCTCCATTAAAATGTTTTTTCTAATCTCCTTTATATTTCTACTATTAATTTCAAATTCATGGGTCTCTGGCAGTGTTTCCACTAGTGACCTAGTCGAACTAGCCTTTTGCTATTTACCATCTTAAACCCTTTCAAAATTTTGAACACTTTTATAAGACCCTCCTTAACCTCTGAGCTGTAGTTAATACACTCTTGATTTTCAAGTGGTTTGTGAAAATTATATCTTCTCATCCCTAGTATGATCCCAGTCAATTTCCAATCCATAGGATGTTCAGAATGTGGGCCGAATGGCCTCCTTCTGTGTAATCATTCTATGATTCTATGCTCACAAACCTTGCAAAGATTCTTGCTTTTGTATTTAATGCTTCCAATAGAAATCCCCAAATCTAGTTGCATTTTATAGCTGTTTCCACTTGTGATACTACTTTTAAAGATTTGTATCTGTACTCAAATCTCTGTTCCTCTGCCCTATTAAGGATTTTACCCTTTAGGATACATTTCCATTTTCTACTCTTTTCCTTCACATTGTAGTGCTTTACAATTATCTATATTCAACTTTATTTGCTGCAAATAGGCCGACTCCCATAAGTTATCTATATTCTCCTGGTCTCTTGCTTTCTTCCTTCAAGTTTACAACACCCTCTAGTGGTGAAGAGGAAGATCTTGATAAAATAAATAAAAGTATGATTTGATTCATTTTACTTTCAGGAAGATTTTGGCAAAGATTCACATAAAAAACTTAAATTAACTTAAAAATCAGAGGAATCCAGAATATGGCATGAGACTATAAGAATATAACTTAAAAAAATAAGAAACAGGAGTGCCAATTTTCATTTGCTATGCACCTGGGCAGCATTCAAGTCTGGATGAAAAGCATAGAAAAAAATTCACAGACCAGTTACATTGCACTTATGTCCTCTGCATTGCCTAGAGATTTCCTTGGGATCTACAAAGGAGGCTTATGATGTAATGATGTTGGTTATAGAACTTGTCTGTTAGGAAGTCTTCACAGTCTTCTCTATGATAACAAGTCTTTATTATGTAAAGAGAATATCATTTTTTTCCTAATATTACAGTGGGATACTAAAGCAGGTGTGGGGGCTGGTGTGTGTGTGTATGTGAGGTGCGTGTGTGTGTGTGACTAATTTAATTAAACTGAAGCCAGTCAGACTGCAAAGTTTCAATCATCAAAGGGGACAGGTGTAAAAGCAGGCATTTTTAAATGGAGATGGGTAAGCTAAGATGAGATCCCAGTGCATGCAATTTCAATGGGAATCTGCATGAGGAGGTAAGTGAGGAGTGAATTGGTAGCTGTTGGATTTCAAAAGAGGCATAACAGGAAATCTTACAACTGGCAAAATTTTTTTAAAAAAGGCAAAGTTATTAAGTTTATTTTTCCTGGAAGTGCTGGCCTTAATGACAACATGAAATATTTTTATATTCTGTGAAAGATAACTTCTAAAGAAAATTTAAAACAATGGATTTAAAGATCAAATGGGGAGAAATATATTTAAGGAAAGATTGAAAGCTGTATTTGAGTGGCCATGTGAGATATTGAAAAGTGAACTGTGTGAAGATAGACCTGGGAAAAGCAGCCTCTAGCCACCCCAGAGAAGTGCTTGTTTGTTGCAGAAAGCAAGGTTTTGTTAAAGCCTTGGATTTCCATTGTCGTGTGAGAGGGAGAGGGAAGCCCTGTGGTATACATCCCTTACAGCAACAGTGGGTGCCTTGTGGTAATATTACTGGATGTTTTATAGATTAAGAATCTATTTGGACAGTTGCCTGTAAAAGCTGTTTATTTTTGGAGTCCAGCTAAGTAGAAATCTCTTAGGAAATGTTGTAAGACTAAATTTAACTGTGTAACTGTAATCTTGTCCGTTTAAGTTTTCTTTTCTTTTATTAATAAATGTTTTCATTTAATATTTAAAATCTCCTAAAGTGGTAATGGACTTCAGTGCACATACCTTCTCGTAACAAAAGTACAAATTGCAAATCATTGTGATAGCTTGGCCAAGTTTCCCTTTGGGATTTGGTCAGTACGGCAATTACCACCTGCCATATCATAACAATCAACTACTTGTAACTATATACATATATACAATAAAGGGTACAGGAAAGGAGCTATCTCCACGTCTAGATCTTAACACATCTCTGGCCAGTACCACACTGAGCCTAGCTCTGGATCATGTGCCTTCTTACATCACTGTATGTGGCTACTGTACTCAGTCCCACATTAACCCTGTGTATACCAGACCCTTACACTACAGTTTAATGAGTATAAACACATCAGGACATGCTGAACACCAGGCAAATGGTCATTTAAAGGTACACTCAGAAGCACTGAACATCCACAGGGTTGTTTGAACAACAGTGTATTTATATCACACCTTTAACCTAAAACATCCCAAGCACCTCACATGAGTATCATAAAATGAAATTTGACACTTAGCCACATAAAGAGAAATGAAGGCAGATGATTTTGTCAAAGAAGTAGATTTTTAAGAGCATGTTAAAAGAGGAAAGAGAGGTAGAGAGGAGGAGAGATTTATGAAGGGAACTCCAGGTTCTTGTCAGCTGGAGGCAGTGGTAGAGAAATTAAACCGGGGATGCTCAAGAGGCCATAGAGAGATTTGAAAACAAGGACAAGAATTTTAAAATCAAGATTAACTGAGAGCCAAGGCAGGCCAGCAAACACAAGGCTGATTGGTGAACAGGACTTAGTGTGAGTTAGGACATGAGCAGCAGGGTGTTGGATGACCTCAAGTTTACAGAGGGTAAAACCTAGGGGGCCAACCAGCTGTGTGTTTGAATAGTCAAGTCTAGAGATAACAAAGGCATAAATGAGGGGTTCAACAGCAGATGAGCTGAGGCAGGAGTGTGGTTTGGTGACGTTACCAAGGTGGAAATGAGCAGTTTTAGTGATGGTGCAGATTTCTGGAAAGAAGCTCATCTTGGAGGTTATGAATGGTCTGGTTCAGCCTCAGATATTTACCAGGTAGAGGGATGGAGTCAGTAACTGGGGAATGATGTTTGTATCAGGAACCATAGACAATGGCTGCTGTGTTCTCAATGTTTAATTGGAGGGAATTTCTGTTCATTCAGTACTGGATGTTGGATAAGCAGTCTGATAGGTTAGAGTCAGTGGGTTTGACAGCAGTCATGGTGGTGAGGGTGTTGTCAGCATCTATGTGGAAACTGACACTGAGTTTCCAGATGATGCTATCAAGGGGCAGCATATAGATAGGAAAGGGGAGGAGACTAAAGCTAAGCATGAAACCATTGTCATTAAAAACCCACCTGGTTCACTAATGCCCTTTAGGGAGGAAATATGGTCTGGCCTACATGTGACTCCAGGCCTACAGCAATGTGGTTGATTCTTAAATGACCTAGCAAGCCACTCAGTTGTATCAAACCACTAGAAAGCCTTTAAGAAATGAAACTGGATGGATCACTTGACACTGGAAATGACAGCAGCAAACTCAGCCCTGTCAACCCTGCAAAGTCCTCTTTGCTATATCTGGGGGCTAGTGCCAAAATTTGGAGAGCTCTCTCACAGACTAATCAAGCAACAGCCTGACATAGTCATCCTCATGGAATCATACCTTAGGGGATAATGATCCAGGTGCCACCATCACCATCCCTGGGTATGTCTTGTCCCACCGGCAGGACAGACCTAGCAGAAGTGGTATACAGTTGGGAGGCAGTTGCCCTGGGAGTCCTCAACATCGACTACAGACCCCATGAAGTCCAATGGCATCAGGTCAAAGATGGGCAAGGAACCTCCTGTTGATTACCACATACTGCCCCCACACCCAGCCAACCCACACCCTCAGCTGATGAATCAGTGCTCCTCCATGTTGAACACCCCTTGGAGGAAGCACTAAGGGTGGAAAGGGCGCAGAACGTACTCTTGGTGGGGGACTTCAGTGCCCTTCACTAAGAGTGGCTCAGTAGCACCACTACAGACTGAGCTGGCCGAGTGCTAAAGGACATAACTGATAGACTGGGTCTGCGTCAGGTGGTGAGGGAACCAACAAGAGAGAAAAACATACTTGACCTTATCCTCGCCAACCTGCCTGTCGCAGGTGCATCTGTCCTTCACAGTATCGGTTGGACTGACCACCACACAAGTTCTTCTGGAGACAAAGTCCTGTCTCCACATTGAGGATACCCTCCATTGTGTTGTGCCGCTACCGTGCTAAATGGGATAGATTTTGAACAGATCTAACAACTCAAGGCTGGGCATCCATGAAGTGCTGTGGGCCATCAGCAGGAGCAGAATTGTACTCAACCACTATCTGTAACCTCATGGCCTGCATATACCTCACTCTACCATTACCACCAAGCCAGTGGATTAACCGTAGTTCAATGACGAATGCATGAGGGCATGCCAGGAGCAGCACCAGGCTTATCTAAAGGTGAAGTGTCAACCTGGTGAAGCTACAAATCAGGACTACATGTGTGCCAAACAGCGTAAGCAGTATGCAACAGACAGAGCGAAGCGATTCCACAACCAATGGATCAGATCTAAGCTCTGCAGTCCTGCCACATCCAGTCATGAATGGTGGTGGACAATTAAACAACTTACTGGAGGGGAAGGCTCCACAAATATCCCCATCCTCAATGATGGGAGAGCCCAGTACATCAATGCAAAAGATAAGGCTGAAGCATTTGCGACCATCTTCAACCAGAAGTGCCCAGTGGATGATCCAGCACGGCCTCCTTCAGAGGTCCCTGGCATCACAGATGCCAGTCTTCAGCCAATTTGATTCACTCCATGTGATATCAAGAAACGCTGAAGGCATTGGATACTGCACAGGCTGTGGGACGTGACAATATTCTGGCAACGGTACTGAAGACTTGTTCTCCAGAACTTGCTGCGCCCCTAGCCAAGCTGTTCCAGCACAGCTACAACACTGGCATCTGCCTGGCAATGTGGAAAATTGCACAGGTATGGCCTGTGCACAAAAAAGCAGGACAAATCCAATCCAGCCAGTTACCATCCCATCAGTCTACTCTTGATCATCGGTAAAGTGATGGACGGGTCCATCAACAGTGCTGTCAAGCAGTACTTGCTTAGCAATAACCTGCTCACTGATGTTCAGTTTGGGTTCTGCCAGGGTCACTCAGCTTCTGACCTCATTACAGCCTTAGTTCAAACATTGATAAAAAATCTGAACTCCCGAGGTGAGGTGAGAGTAACTGCCCTTGACATCAAGGCCGCATTTTACCGAGTGTGGCATCAAGGAGCCCTAGCAAAACTGGAGTCAATGGGAATCAGGGGGAAAACTCTCCTCTGGTTGGAGTCATACCTAGCACAAAGGAAGATGGTTATGTTTGTTGGGGATCAATCATCTCAGTTCCAGGGTATCACTGCAGGAGTTCCTCGGGGCAGTGTCCTAGACCCAACGATCTTCAGCTGTTCCATCATAAGGTCAGAAGTGGGGATGTTTGCTGATGATTGCACAATGTTCAGCACCATTTGCGATTCCTCAGACACTGAAGCAGCCCATGTCCAAATGCAGCAAGACCTAGACAATGTCCAGGCTTGTGCTGACAAGTGGCAAGGAATGTTCGTGCCACACAAGTGCCAGCAATGACCATCTCCAACAAGAGAGAATCTAACCATTGCCCCTTGACATTCAATGGCATGACCATCGTTGAATCCCCCACTATCAACATCCTGGGGTTACCATTGACCAGAAACTGAACTGGACTAGCCATATATATACTGTGGCTACAAGAGCAGGCCAGAGGCTAGGAATCCTACAGCGAGTAATTCACCTCCTGACTCCCCAAAGCCTGTCCACCATCTATAAGGTACAAGTCGGAGTGTGATGGAAAACTCTCCATTTGCCTGGATGAGTGCCGCTCCAACAACACTCAAGAAGCTTGACACCATCCAGGAAAACGCAGACCACTTGATTGGCACACGATCGACAAACATTCACTCCCCCCACCACCAACGCACAGTGGCAGCAGTGTGTACCATCTACAAGATGCACTGCAGGAACTCACCAAGGCTCCTTAAACATCACCTTCCAAACCCACGACAGCTATTAGCTAGAAGGACAAGGGCAGCAGATGCATGGGAACACCACCACCTGGAAGTTCTCCTCCAAGCCACACACCATCCTGACTAGGAAATATATTGTCATTCCTTCACTATCGCTGAGTCAAAATCTATGAACTCCCTCCCTAACAGCATTGAGGTGTACCTACACCACATGGACTGCAACAGTTCAATAAGGTAGCTCACCGCCACCTTCTCAAGGGCAATTAGGGATGGGTTATAAATGCTGGCCTGGCCAGCGTCACCCACATCCCATGAATTAATTTAAAAAGTCAATTTCAATCACAATTTTAGATGGAAATTCTGAAGTTTTTAAGTTGTTTCTTTTTATTTGTTATGTGGACATTTCACAGATATTTTCCTACTTGTAAGTTTTCCCTCTGGTTACTCGCCTCCTACAAGAAATAAAAAAGTGGCAGAGAATCCATCCAGTATCAATGTCAAATGGCCTTTTGGATTAAGCAAGCTCAATGGTGCCATTTCCTCATTTTGCACTTTCTTATGTCGGTAATCTAAGTTTAAGAAAAAGTTGTTGAGGAATTCTTAAAAGAAGAAATTGAGAGCATTTTTAGGGCATGTGGTGTTAGAATTAGTACATTTTTTAAAAAGTATTTTTCTTAGCTCTTACATGGTTCAGCTGACAAACGTGATACTGTGTCATAAAACCAGAGATTAGGTTCAATCCTGGGTCTAATCTGAACTATTTGATCTCAAGGTCAGGCAGGAGTGGAGAGGAGTCATTGTCCTCACATTTCCTGAGCTGTGGAAGAGAAAATCAGCCAGTGACCCATTACTGGCTGCTTTGGAAAATGCATGTGTATGGATGTTGGGTGAGTAAAAGATTGGGCTGAGCCGTAACGCCCACTCCATGCTGGAACAGCCTGCCAACATCACTGTCTAGACTCACAGAGCAGAATTGCCACTTAGGGATGGAGGTACCAGAGTACACCTGGCTCCAATACAACTACACCACAGCCAAAGTCAGTGCTTTCAAGAGGCAGTGTTAAAGGGGATTATAAAGCATTTTTCTTCTGGGGCACAAAATATGGTGCAGTATTAGAAGAGTATAATTTCTCTGAATTTTGCAGATGTATAATTTGGAAATTAATAAATGTTACTAAATAAAGAGAAAGTGCATGGCTGAGAGAAAGACATCTTGTGTGTATATAAAGCATTCAGACTCAATTTAGTTACAAGGTCAAAGGAGATGGCAAATAACAGTTTAACAATAATGGCAATATTTAAAATTAAAACGCTTTTTGGAGGCAAAAATGTTATTAATAAGGTAGTACTATTATTTTTGGTGAAGTTACTTGTATAAATAAATAACACCAGAACCGAAAGTCACAGTGTGCAATGACCATTTTAAGAAATATATTTTCAGTTCTGCTTTTACACAGAAAATTACTGGAATATATCTGACTTTGTGCCAGCAGTTTTAGGAACAAAAAAAACAGCCGGCAAGACTGCTGCTGGCATCTCACAGGAAGTGCACAAGGTCCCTCACCTCTATCCTAGTTCATTCTCTTAGCTCTATCCCAATCCCATCTCACAGCTGTACCCAAACCCACCTCACAGCTGTCTCAACCCCATCACACAGTTCTGTCCAAATTCATTCTCATAGCTCTGTGCCAATCCCACCTCAAAGGTCCATCTCAATTAATTCTCTCAGCTTCATTCAAATTCATTCCCACAGCTCTGCCTCAACACTTTCTCCCAGCTCTATCCCAACTCCTTTTCACAGCTCTGTCCCAATCACATTTTACAGCTCTGATCTAATCTACCCTCAGCTTTATTCCTATCCCTTCTCGCAGTTTCATCACAGTTATTTTTATAGCTGTATCTCTATTTTTCTCATAGAGCAATTCCAATATCCTGTTAGTTTGCCTTACAGTTTCCAAACGTGTCATCTTCTGAGCTTCACTTTCTTGCCCCTTGAATCATTAACGTCTTCAATACTTCCTTTCAGAGAGAATGCAAAAGCACATATGGATCCAGGGCTCAATGCTGCTTTTGTCAGGGCCCTAATGTAATGGAGGAGGTGAAAGAGGGAGAGGCGACGCCACACACAGGTCCAGCAGGAGGGACATGCCTGAGGGACATGGTCAAGCAGAGCCAGAGCATGTCACTGGCAGGGGATACCCTCCAATTCCACATGGCATCAGGTCTTCACAAAGAATGCAGTTTACGTGATGTACCAGAGTTCAGGACGTGCACGGAATTGCCTCTCACTCATTTGTAGCTAGAAGACTCTTCTATGAAACATATGGAAACCGTAAGAGTCCATAGCTTTTCCTGGCCTACTTGCATGGTGACTGATGTCGCCTTGTCCCTGAGACACTAGCACACACATCGAGGTGACCAAGGTGGCATCACAGATATGTAACATCTTGAGCCCCGCATGGAATGCTAAGGTTAATTGAGATGAGTGACCCAACCTAGCTCTGTGCTCCAATCTCTGATGTGGCATATTAATGACCAATCAATTGTTCACGGTCAATGAGTGGATGCCTTTTGGCCTGTTAGGGATGTAAAATCTGGTGAACACGTGAGAGGCCTTCATTGTGTTCTGCCATGTACAATACATCTGTGCCTCCTTCACTATTGCCTGCATTCCCAAATTCTATACTCCTATGTGTTACTCTTGAGATGCAGCGACTGTGATGTGAAGCCACTAAGTTCTGAGTAGCCCTTTAATGGTGCTAATGAAGCTATTGGCTTTCAGTGGACTTCCTCCTTTCTTTCTAAGCAGACTCCTGTTCACTCCTGCAGCAAAAAGTTAGACCGCGACCCTAGAAAGGCCCACTTGTGTTTGCCCTTTCCCCTCACTGCTATTCCATAGCCTTCCTTCTCCATTGCCCACCTTGCGTTCGTCATCCCCACCTGCGCCTCACAGCCCACCCCCGGTTGAAGTGCTAGTTTCTGAAAGTGGAGTTCTGCCCAACCACCACTGCACAACGGTGTGGTGTTATCCTGGTGGACAACAGTCCAGCCACTGGGAGTAGAAGACCCTCGGACACCCTAATCCCAGCCACAGCACTGGTCACTGTCAGAAAGTGGAGGCCTGCATGAGTACTACAGCACAACGTAGCCAAAGATCAGGAGCAGACCAACCCTACCCTTGGAAAGCTAATAGAATGTTATCATTTATTACGAGGGGAATTGAATACAAAAGTACGGAGGTTATGCTTCAGTTATACAGGGCACTAATGAGACCACATCTGGAGTATTGTGTACAGTACTGGTCTCCTTATTTAAGGAAAGATGTAAATGCATTGGGAGAAGTTCAGAGAATGTTTACCAGACTAATATCTGGAATGGATGGGTTGTTTTATGAGGAAATGTTGGACAGGCTAGGCTTGTATCTGCTGGAGTTTAGAAGAGTCAGAGGTGACTTGATTGAAACATAGAAGATCCTGAGGGGACTTGACAGAGTGGATGTGGTGAGGATGTTTCCTCTTGTGGAAAAATCTAGAACTAGGGGTCACTGTTTCAAAATATGGGGGCGCACATTTAAAGCAGAGATGAGGCAAAATTCTTTCACTCAAGAGGGTCATAAGTCTTTGGAACTCTCTCCCTGAAAAGATGGTGGAAGCAGAGTCTTTGAATATTTTTAAGGTAGAGGTGGATAGATTCTTGGTAAGCAAGGGGGTGATAGGTTGTCAGGGTAGGCAAGATGTAGATTTCAGGTTACTATCAGATCAGCCATAATCTTATTAAATGGTGGAGCAGGCTCAAGGGGCTGAATGGTCTATTCCTGCTCCTTGTTCATTTGTCCATATGTACAACCCCAGCAGTGTGGTGTTCATTGCAACAAGACTGGTGCAGCGCTGTGGCAGGTAGGCTACGTATGTTGCACTCATGTTGAAGTTATCAGCGAACTGAGGTCCAACTTGTGCATGGCATCCTTTTTCAAAAGGGTTTGGGCCGATGTAATTTGAAGCCAGATTGGAAGGCATGACAAGATTTCGGCGAGCAGCTGTTTTAATGAGCATTCATGAGACGCTTGAATGCAAATGGCGTTCACACCGCTAGTCAGCGGGATAACAGTCCCACCACTAACCCGCTATCGGAAGAATTGCAAACTCCTTTTATGCCGGCAGATCTCCAACTTTTTGCCTGTGTTTGGATTCTCTGCTCCCGCCCACCTGTGGCAGGACGGGAAATTTTCGCCCTATGTTTCTGGTGGGAATTGTCAATCTCATTCAGAGAGGCCATAGGGTAGCTGATGCGAGAAATAAATAAAATGGCAAGTGTTCCATTCTCCAGTGCAAATATCATTGACAACCAGGAGCACAAAATTAACAAAAAAGTTACAAAATAAAATGCTGGCCAGTGAGTTATTTTTTAAGTGATTCTGGATGAGCGACATCTCTTATTACTGGTAAAGTGCTTTCACAATCTAAAATAAAAAGAAATACTTCTGAGTCATCAAAATTGTCTGTGAACCAAACTCCCAATTCTTAAGTGTTCGAAAGAGAATTCATTACTCTGCACAAACCATTGCTTCAGCACATGATGGGATGCGAAGATCAAAGCAACAGGTGAAGCAAGGGAGAATATATAGCAAGATGGCAAGCTGTGCCTTGTTTCATGGATCGATGGGACACAGTTCAGGCTCTCTGCTTCAATGAGCTGCCAGTTCAACTAAACTATAGTTTTTTTCAATTCTTCCTTTTTTACCTTTCCTCTTGAAGCTGCAAACTTTAGCTGGGTTACAGTTCATCAGACACCAACTATCCAGTGTCACACTGAGGTTACAGCACAGCAATAGGTTCTAACTGGTTGCTTCAGCATTTATGCTTGACAGAATAGTACCACAATCAACTCACCATTATTAAGACCATCAACTCGGTCAAAGACCCTCTTTGGTTTGCCCAAAACTTGCTGTTCTTCCAGTGCAAAGAGTTGTCCACAACCGAGTGTTGCAGACTGGGATATTCCAAGGTCCAGGACTACGTGCTGAGGGACAAACTAAAATTTGGGGCAGCCACCACAGCAGTGCAATGGGGAAAGGTCACTGTCTAAGGCCTTTCGGCAATAGTATACTGAGGGGCTGGAAACTGGGTAAAACCCCTCAGACGGTATGTTTGACATGTAATGAATGTTGTAAATATTAAATGTATTTGTAAATGTAATGAATAACTTACATCATTGGAAGAAACTGATTTGGTTTTGCACCTTGTGTCACGTCAACTTTGAGTAGTCATACAATGTACTTTTATAAATTTTATGAATAAAGTATATTTTTGGTAAAAGAAAATATTAATTTATGTACCTAGACTCTAGGTAGCAGAGGGCTATTTAACTGAAGAGACATCAGCAAAAAACAGACCAGGGATAGAAATTGGGATCTTCTTGCCTATACAATTAAGTGTTATAACTGGTCGAGAATTTACTGAATGTGTCATTGGTTATCAAAGCTATCATTTTAATGCACAGCTCTTCATGCATTTGATACATTTTGATCACATGGTTAGCATTTGCTAGCTGCAAATACACACTTCTAAGGTTGTAAAAATTATTTTAGGCTGTTGTAGCAGTCCCAAACATTGGCTGTTGCATTGAATTTTACACTGCACCAATTGAAAGATAACTTCATTTCAAAATTTTAAATTTTCCACTTTTAAAAGTCATAGCTCACATAAATGCTGTCCTTGTCCTTCCTCATTAATCTAAAAGAAGGCTGTGTTTATTTGTGCCACACCAGGAGGGGGAGCACTTCCTATGGCAATGAACTAGTCTGGGACTTTATCATTTGCAACTAGACAGGTATCCTCAATTAAAATTTGAGGTGCAAACTGAAACCTGGTGACAGGGAGTATATCATGTCAGGATTGACTAGTTCCCCAAAATATTTTGTTCATTTGTAAGTCATTACTATTAAAATCCTCATCAGAAATATATCAGGGTATTGCTTTTTTAATAGGACATTTTGCAAATGCTATCAAAAAGACTTTGAGAAGCATCAAAATGTATGGGCTTACTCCACCTTGCATTATTTATTCACTTTTACTGTTTTCTACAAGTGAATGCATTCTTCAGCAAATAAATAAATAATAATAAACAATATTAAATAAAAAATCATCACCCAATGTCAGGTTCAAGACCATGACTCTGGGCTTAAGAGCCCCATTAACTACCAACTGAGCTAGCCAGCGATTACTTTTACACAACCCTTCCAACTCTGCAGTACCCACCAGAGCATATGTCATGATCCATCATGTTTGCTGCATTCGACATAACCTCACCATCATGAGGGTATAGCCCTTGCCACCAAGCAGTTGAGGGGGAGGAAGGGAGGAGGAAAAAAACACACCTCTTTTCTAATTGGCTGTCTGTGATTGGCTCATCTGGCTGCAGTACCAGTGAACACGCCCCAATTCCCCACTCATTAACAGTCTCATACCTTACTGGTCATAAGAGTGTTCTCTGGGCCACAATGCTGAAATAAAAGCCATAACAAAATAAACATTCTAAACCAATTTTATCAAACTTCATACAAAAGTTAACACATCACCCTTGGTGATTCCTTTAATGTCTGGCTTCCATTTGCCTTTGCCTGGCCTAGTGCTCTTAAGCAGTGCCATCCCAGTAGCTGCAGCTTGGTTGGTGGAAGGTTTCTGAATTTCAGTGGGAGAGACTGTGGATGCCCTTGCAGGATGACCTTGAGCATCTCTGACCCTAGAAGGCCCAGCTTTGGACTACACCATCTTGGCATGGGCAGCAGAAGTCTGGGCTGACTGACTGATAGGGAATAGCAAGGGCACTGGCAGAGTAGCATTGGTAGATATTGTCATCCTGAGGGTGGACAGCACGTTTGTGCTCCACAGAGTCTCTGCTTGGGACAGTGCCTCAGCAATCTTTGAAATGTGTTGGAGGACAGAATGCTCCATTGCTATGAGACCCTGTGTCATGCTCAGTGCAAACATGAGGATATTGGATATTACGGACTGTAAAATCATACCTTCTTAAAGGGGCCACAAAACTTGTTAAGAAGGCTGCAACATAACATGTGACTATGGGCATTTAAACTATGTACAGTATTGGATTCTGTGGCCAATATTTAGTTAATCATGGACCTGAATAAGGGTACTTTGCAGCCACCTGTGAAGCTTAAACATCTCATTGTTTAAGGATGAACCAACGTTTGAGGAATATGGGATCTCTAGACTGTTGGTCTCCAAGTGCTATCTTGAACAAAGGAGAATATTTGAGCTCAAACTGAGTGAGTGAATTACCATTGTTACTGCCATAGTATCATAGTGGTCTGGACCCCAGAAGTGCTAACTGTGCAGTCATGTGACTGAAACTAACTTTCAGGGACTGCAGTTTAAAATACTCTGAGCAAAGCAAATCCAGCAGAGAAACATCTGAACCATCATAGCTGAAAGTCTTCTAAGGCAGCCAAAGTTGTACTTGTAGTTGTTCCAGCTTCCAAGTCCACCTGAGAACCAATCTCTTGGCTATTCATCTATAAGAGGCTTTGCAGCTTCATGAGAATTTGTTGTTTCTAAAAGATCTTCACTCCAACTAAAGGACCAACACAACTAAGAAGATATCAGGCCTACATTGACATAGAGACTGAGTTATAAAATCTATTTTTATAATTACAGCTTTAACTTCATCTATATCAAATCTTTGTACGTGTGAGTGACATGAGTGATTCAGATGTTGCCTTTCAAATGTCTAGGGAAAGTATGTGATAATAAAGAATCTTTATTTTTAAAATCACCAAAAATTCTGCTGCTGGAATTTATTTTAAATTAGGAACAATTACTCTGAGAGTAAGGAATATACATACCTTACGTATAAACACCTTGGTTACAGGCAGGAAAGGACCACACAAATTCTGCCCATAACACTTGCAAATCCCTTTGGGCACAGATATCTACAGCCATGATGACAGCAGTCTTTGTACACATGGCAGCAAGCTGTGCTTACATGGCAACAAATTGAGCTTGCATGTCTTCAATCTGAGTTTCCACTGCAGCCCTCAGACATTGGGTGGCTACTACTAGTTTTGCAATGGAAGATGAGCCATCAGCCATGCAAATGTTCTTATGGAGTTGACCAACACTTCCATGCTGAAAAGGTGGGCTCAAAGCTCTGTGCAAAGCCCTGTGTCAAGTTGATACCAGATGATGCACACTCCATGACAGTGACCTGCAGTGGCACTGCAGGCCTCCCAATGCACTAAATATTTCTATCTGCATACCCATCAGCCTTTTTCTGCATGCCGCCCCATTGAACCCCTCATCTGCGACCCCTGAAACAGAACTCATATGCAATAATGAGCTGCACGACTCTTTCCCTCTGCCCTGGTTGAAGGCCACTTATGCCTGGTGTCTCATCATGTGCAGATCCCACCCTAATGATACCCCTGCCGCACATGCCAATATCTGAGTTGATGTAAGTGAAAAATTGAAGGACAGTTTCATCATCATTTGTCCCTTCTTCCTTTTCCACTTTACACTCTTGCACCACTACCTGGCCAGGTGACAGTTCTTGGTTATCTGACAGGAGAAAGGTGCCAGGATAACATTACAGTGAGGGGAGGGGGTGAAAGTAAGAGATGCATGCTTGCATCATGTGTAGCTTGGAATCAGAAGAGATTGTGAAATCAGGGGAAGTGGAATGCAAGAAGGAGGATAAGGTTTGAGCATACCGTCATCTTTGGTCCTTTCAGCCTTGCCGCTGGCCACTCTAATGATGGCGAGTATTGCCTCCTCCATCACGATGAGGACTTGAAAACATGCCTGACCTCTGTTAGTTAGCTACAGCTGCTTTCAGTTGTCTATCACCTTGGCCTGCAATACAGAGGGAAGTGTATAGGTGAGTGTGCTGCAGTCTGTTTGAGTGATGGCACTGTCATGGTTCAATAACTGTCAGTGTGGTGTGAGATATGGTTTTGAGCCTTCCAGCAGTGCTAAGTCTTAAGGGTGAGAGGTAAAGTTATAAATGTTAGGAATAAGTCATTATTGAGGAAGATTATTGGTTGGTGAGAAATGGGGACAGGTGTTGGAATGAGCAGTGTTTGAGGCTTGTGGTGCAGTTGGTGGAATGAGGCATTGAATAGGCTTAGCCACTCCACGAGTTCATTCCTTCAGCACTGCATCCAGGTCTTATACCTGCACTGCTGGCATTAAGAACAACCTTCCTTTCAGATTTGCTTCAGAAGCACCTTGAGTGCAGCATTCAAAATTTGAACAGCTGTACTTCAGCATTTTCCTTCCAGTGATAGTGAAGCACACAGACTTCGAAAATATTTGAAATCATCCAAGCAGACGTGTGAATTGTTGACAATTGGCACATACACTATGGTTGTACTAGAATTCTGCAGATACTCTGTTTTGTGCATAGTCAGCCATGTGATAAATGGCTCCCATGTTGATAAAAGACAGTGGTCAACAGCTAGATTTGTTACAGTTTCATTTTCCATCACTCTTCTGAAATAAGTTTTGCAGGATAAAAGAGCGCAAGGAGAGCAGAGACACAAGATAAAAGAGTGTGAAGAGCATGGCAGAGACATAGGATAAAAGAGCGCGAGGAGAGCGGCGGAGACACAGGATTAAAGAGCGCGAGGAGAGTGGAGACACAGGATAAAAGAGTGCGAGGAGAGCAGAGACACAATATAAAAGAGCATGAGGAGAGTGGCAGAGACACAGGATAAAAGAATGCAAGAAGAGTGGTGGAGACACAGGATAAAAAAATGCAAGAGTGGTGGAGACACAGGATAAAAGAGCACATGGAGACCAGTGGAGACACAAGATAAAAGAGCGCGAGGAGAGCAGAGATACAGGATAAAAGAGCATGAGGAGAGTGGCAGAGACACAGGATAAAAGAATGTGAGTTCATACCTTGTAGTTAAGAAGCATATACCCTTAGTTATCAGTGGTACTAGCATTCAATAAACACAGTAATTTGTAGATAAAAGCAAAATACTGCAGATGCAGGAAATCTGAAACAAAAACAAAAAAAGCTGGAAAAACTCAGCAGGTCTGACAGCATCTGCGGAGAGGAATACAGTTAACGTTTTGAGTCCATATGACTCTTCATCAGAAGTTCATCTGTTCTGATGAAGAGTCATACGGACTTGAAACGTTAACTGTATTCCTCTCCGCAGATGCTGTCAGACCTGCTGAGTTTTTCCAGCTATTTTTGTTTTTGTTACAGTAATTTGGAGCACACATAGAAAGAAAGTAATTAAATTAAATAACATAAATTAGAATGGCGGGACAGGTGTTATGTTGCAGCTGTGAAATGTGGGTCCTTTTGGACACCAAGGCAACCCATGACAAACACGTCTGCAGGAAGTGTAAGCAGCTTGAGGAATTCCGGATCAGGATTATTGATCTGGAAGCCGAAATGCAGACACTGAGCAACATAAGGGAGGGGGAGAAATACCTAGATACTTTGTTCCAGAAGACAGTCACACCTCTTAGAAAAGGGTCATCTGTTTTGGTCAGCAGTGAGGCTTAGGAGGATGTGAATGTCATTGAGGCAGGTAATGGGACCGAGCAGACAGTAGGGGAGGAGCCTCAGACTTTGAAATTGTCAAATAGGTTTGAGGTGCTCACAACCTATGTGGATGAAAGCAAAGTCTGCAAGGTGGATGAGCCGACTGGCCATGGCACTGTGGTATAGGAAGCCATTCAGGTGGGGGAAGCAAAAACAAATGTAGTGGCAGCAGGGGATAATATAGTGAGGGAGATTTAAACTGTTCTCTGCAGCTAAGAGTGAGAGTCCTGATGGCTATGTTGCCTGCCCGGTGCCAGGGTTCGGGACATCTGCTCAGGGCTGGAGAGGAACTTGTAGTGGTAGGGGGAGGATCCAGTTGTCATGGCCCATGTAGGTACCAATGACATAGGTAGAAATAGGAAAAAGGTTCTGCAAATTCAGTATGAGGAGCTAGATACCAAATTAAGAAGCAGAACCTCAAAGGTAATAATGGATTATTACCTCAGCCACGTGCAAATTGGCATAGGGTAAATAAGATTAGAGAGACAAATGCGTGGCTCAAAGACTGGTGTGGGAGAAGTGGATTCTGGTTTGTGATGCACTGGCATCAGTACTGGTGAAAGAGGGGACTGTACTGTTGGGACGGTTTACACCTGAACCATGCTGGGCCGAGTGTCCTTGCAAATTGCATAACTAGGGAAGTAGAGAGAGCTTTAAACTAAACAAGAGGGTGAGGGATCAAGTTTGGGTAGCGGTAGCAATTCAAGGTGTAGAGTCAAGACAGGAAAGTAAATTAGTAATGTGAGAAATGAGGGTCAGAGAATGGCAGGAAGGGACAGAGAGAAAAAAACCTAAGAATACATCAACAGCCAAGACTAGATGTTACAAAGGTGACAAAAAGACAAAACTGAAGGCTCTCTATCTGAATGCACGTAGCATTCTTAGCAAAGTAAATGAATTGATGGCCCACATTGAAGTAAACAAATATGATCTGATAACAATTACAGAGGCATGGCTGCAGGACAACAAAGATTGGGTTCTTAATATTGAAGGGTACATGACATTCAAAAAGAATAGGAAGGAAGGTAAGGGTGGAGGGGTAGCACTGTTAATCAAAGAGGGCATTGGTGTAACAGTTAGAGATGACCTTGGTTCAGGAGATCAGGATGTAGAATTGGTTTAAGTGGAGATGAGAAATAGTAGGGGGAAAATGTCATTAGTGGGAGTGGTCTACAGGCCCCCTAACAATAGCCACAGTGTAGGACAAAGCATTCAAGAGAAAATATTGTGTGCTTGTGATAAAGGGACAGCAATAATCATGGGTGATTTTAATCTACACATAAACTGGAAAAATCAGATTGGCAGTAGTAGCCTGGATGAGGAATTCTTGGAATGCTTTCGAGGTATTTTCTTGGTTCAGCATGTTCTGGAACCAACCAGAGAGCAGGTTATATTAGACTTAGTATTGTGTAACATGACAGAATTAATTAATGACTTCAGATTAAAGGCACCCCTAAGTAGCAGCGACCATGATATGATTGAATTTTACATCCAGTTTGAAAGGGAGAAGAGTGGGTCTAAGACTATATCTTAAAATTAAATAAGGGCAACCATGTGGGGATGAAAGCTGAGCTAGCTGAAGTGATTTGGGAAACTAGGCTAGAGGACAGATCAAGAGAGCAGTGGCAGACATTTAAGGAGATATTTCAGAGTATTCAGAATTAGTACATTAATACTATAAAGAAAAATTCTAAGGGGAGGACCCACCATCCGTGGTTAACTAAAGATGTTGAGAAAGCATCAAATTTAAGGGAAAAGCATGCAACTCCGCAAAGATGAATGGCAGGGCAGATGATTGGACAGAATATAAAGAGCAGCAGAGAATGATTTCACAGTCGGTGAGCAGGGGGCAGGGCCCACTTGCAGATGCGTAAAATGACGCAGGATGACGTCACCCACCCCATTTCAATTTTCAGGTAGGCGGGGGCTCAGCAGAATCAGCTGTGCACCCACTGGCCTGTCAATGGCTAATGTAATATGAGGGGGTCATGTCAGGGAATTTTTTTTTCTATTTTTAAGATTTATTAGTGTGGAGCCGATCTCCCTGAGGCAGCACTTAGCCTCAGAGAGATAAGTGCGTTCTTTTGTGTGCATACGTAAAAGAGCACACTCTCAGCTTAGGGAATCCCCCCTGCCTGCACAGGCAGCGCATTGCGCTTCCTGGCAGACATCACGCTGGGCGGGCCTTAATTGGCCCACCCACGTGCCAATCAGGGGCACCGATCAGAGGTGCGCCTCCACATGCCCGCTCCTAAACATCCCCCCCAACAGGGGGAAAGTTCTGCCCTAAGAGAAAGAAATTAGAGTATGAGAGGAAGTTAGCTAGAAATGTAAAAACGGATGACAAGAGTTTCTACAGGTATTTAAAAAGGAAAAGAGTAAGTAAAGTGAGTGTTGGTCCTCTAGAGAGTGACAGTGGGGAGTTAATAGTAGACAATAAGGAAATGACGGAAGAAATGAACAAATATTTTACTTCTGTGTTCACTATAGAGAATACAAAAAACATTCCAATAATAGCTGCAAATCAGGAGGTGAGTGGGAGAAAGGAACTGGGTGAAATTGAAATCACTAGGGAAACGGTACTGAGTAAATTGTTGGAGCTGCAGGCTGGCAAGTCTCCGGGTCCCAATAGACTAAATCCTAGGGTCTTAAAAGAGGCGACTAATGTGGTAGTTGATGCGCTGCTGTTAATTTTCCAAAATCGCTAGATTCTGGAAACGTTCCATCAGATTGGAAAGCAGCAAATATAACCCCCCTATTCAAGAAGGGAGAGAGGCAGAAAACAGGAACCTATAGGCTAGTTAGGTTGACGTCTGTCGTGGGGAAGTTATTAGAATCGATCATTAAGGAGGTTATAGCTGGGCACTTAGAAGAGCTCAAGGCAGTAGGGAAGAGTCAGCTTGTTTTGTGAAAGGAAAATTATGTTTAAACAATTTATTGGAGTTTTTTGAAGGAGTAACATGTGCAGTAGATAAAGAGGAGCCTATTGACGTACTGTACTTGGATTTCCAGGTGGCATTTGAAAAGGTGCCAAATCAAAGATTATTATGGAAAATAAAAGTGCATGTGTAGTGGATAACATATTAGCCTGGATAGAAGATTGGCTGGCTGGCAGAAAGCAGAGAGTATGCACAAATGGGTCTTTTTCTGATTGACAGGATGTGATGAGTGGAGGCCCACAGGGGCCTACTGGGGCCTCAACTTTTTACAATTTACATCAATGACTTAGATGAGGGGAGCGAAGACATGGTAGCTAAACCTGCAGATGTCACAAAGATAGGTAGGAAAGTTTGTTGTGAAGAGGACATGAGGAGGTTGCAGGTGGATATAGATAGGTTGAGTGAGTGGGCCAAGGTCTGGCAAATAGAGTTTAATATGGGAAAATATGAAGTTGGCTTCAATGGAGAATGGCTGCATGATTCTGAGGTGCATAGCAATCTAGCTGTTCTAGTACATGAGTCACAAAAAGTTAGTATGCAGGTACAGCAAGTAATTAAGAAGGTTAATGGAATGCTATCCTTTATTACAAGAGGGATTGAACATAAAAGTAAGGGTGTTATGCTTCAGTTATACAGGACATTGGTGAGACTGCACCACAAATACTGTGTGCAATTTTGGTGTCCTTATTTAAGGAAGGATGTAAATGCATTGGAGGCGATTCAAAGGAGGTTTACTAGATTGATACCTGGAATGAGTGGGTTGTCTTATGAGGAAACGTTAGACAGGCTGGGCTTGTTTCCACTGGAGTTTAGAAGAGTGAGGGGTGATTTGATTGAAGTATACAAGATCCTGAACGGCCTTGACAAGGTGGATGTTGAAAGGATGTTTCCTCTTGTGGGTGAGTCCAGAATTAGGGGGCATTGTTTTAAAATTAGGGGACACCCTTTTAGGACAGAGATAAGGAGAATTTTTTTCTCTCTGAGGGTTGTGCAACTTTGGAATTCTCTGCCTCAGAAGGTGATGGAGGTGGGGTCATTGAATATTTTTAAGGCAGAGGTGGATAGATTCTTGTTAGGCAAGGGAATCAAAGATTATCGGGGTTAGATGGGAATGTGGAAACCGAAACACAAGGTTAGCCATGATTTTATTGAATGGCGGAGCAGGCTCGAGGGGCCAAATGGTCTATTCCTGTTCCTATTTCTTATGTTCTTAAGTTTTCGAGTTGTTTTAAGATTGTGAGCATTAGCAAGTTAATGATCAGGGTGGAACTGAGTGCTGGCAGCCAGTGAGCAATTAATGCAGAGAAATGTATGCTCTTATTTGCAATGGGCTGCTGCTTCCTCTCTTAGTTCTATTTCAGACCAAGTCACTGAACAGATATGGAGACTGTCAAGTGCTGACAGCATTATTTATAAGATACCACATTACCAGTAACGAAAATAGATTCAAACGGATATTTCAGCAGTGCAGAAGTAACAGTTATCATTGGTTCTGAAGAAAGGGGTATGCTCAATGTGAATTAATCACCAAGCGGGGTGATACTGTATTTGTGTTGTTATAGCCAGAAGCTGCAGCTGAGAAATTAATAATATGTTGGAATCCTACATTAAATTTGACACTTGACCAGTAGTTTCTGTTTTTGTGAACACCTATGTATTCATTCATATAATAGCAAAATACTGCAGATGCTGGAAATCTGAAATAAAAACAGAAAATGCTGAACTGTTCTGATGAAAGGTTACAGACTTGAAACATTAACTCCCTTTCTCTCTCCATAGATGCTGCCAGACCGGCAGAGTATTTCCAGCATTTTCTGTTTTTTTCTATTAATTCACGGGATGTGGGCTTCACTGGCTGGGCCAGCATTTATTGCCCATCCCTAGTTTCCTTTGAGAAGGTGGTGGTGAGCTGCCTTCTTGAACCACTGCGGTCCATGCGGTGTAGGTACACCCACAGTGCTGTTAGGAAAGGAGTCCATATATTTTGACCCAACGACAGGGAAGGAACGGCAATATATATTTCCAAGTCAGGATGGCGAGTGCCTTGGAGGGGAACTTCCAGGTGGTGGTGTTCCCATGTATCTGCTGCCCTTGTCCTTCCATGTGGTAGTGATTGTGGGATCGGAAGGTGCTGTCTAAGGAGCCTTGGTGACTTCCTGCAATGCAACTTGTAGATGGTACACACTGCTGCTACTGTGTATCAGTGGTGGAGGGAGTGAATGTTTGTGGATGTGGTGCCATTAAAGCGAACTGCTTTGTTATGTGTTCATTCAGTTTTCTGCTGTATTTCCAAGCTGCTCACTATTGCAAGGAAAAATATGGAAGCACTGCTGTTGCCTTTTACTTCTGCGCTAGTAAAGGGGAAGTGTACATTACTAAATTACCTTATAACTTGTATACTAAAACACATGCAGCCAATCTATATCTAGCAATCATGTGTTCTGCCATTAGTCAATATTGCACCTTCGATTTCATTCAAATGACAGTGGCGGATTTACAATGAAACACTGTGCCATGGCACGGAATCCCCAAACAACAGGGGGGCCCCAAATAGATGAGTGAGTGCTGAACTGTTGGAAGTGCCATCTTTCAGCTGAGACTTTAAACTGTCTGCTTGGCTGTATACAAAAAATCTCCTGGCAGTATTCCCCCTCTCAAGACACGAAAACAAACCTTTATGTGATTTGCAAGCTTGATACGGCTGGAGCAAAGAGGGGGGAGATGAAGAGTGTGGGGGGAGGAGGATTCGGGGTAAGCAACCTCAGGATGTTCCTGGCAATGTGAATGGATGGCTGAAATCTGAGAGACAGGAGACACTCTCCAGTGATGTCCCTGTAATAATGCCACCTCTTGTTGCTTTTAGATTCACCCTTCTGTGCTTGCTCGGTATTAGTGTGCAAGCTGCTTTTACCAAAGTACTGCAGGTTTCAGTCATGCAGGGTGAATATAATGAGTGCAACATGGTTTTAAGGAGAAGAATAGTGACACAGTTCTAGTTTGCGGAGGCAGCAGATTGCATTGCTAGGCGGTTGGTTTACAGCTTAGGTTATAAAACGAGAAGGTTGGGTGAGAGAGAGAGCAATGATTTGGATGCACAGCACATTCATTTTACTGCATGATAACCCTTCCCTTTGTATGTAGTACAGTGGCAGAAAAAGAAAGTCTCAATATCGCAAAAACTGATTGGGGTCCAGGTTGAACTGAACAATGATTGGGGGGATGGGGGGACCGGAGCAAAAGGCAAAGGGGATGCCATTTCATTGCGGTGCTATTCATTCAGAGGGAAACAGGTGGGATAGGGAGTGGTTTTAATGTTTCTTGAAGCTTCAGCCCTTTCTGTTGTGTGTGTTAATGCGGGTTCGATTTGGCACTGTTTCCTGGAGGGGCAGGGGAATTTTCCCTGCAGTCCTGCTATCCATCAACCAGTGTCACAAAAGCAGATTATCCGGTAAAGGTCACATGTTGTTTGTGGAAGCTTCCTGTGTGCAACCGTGACTGCAACCTAACAGTGTTTTATTGGCTGTATTGTCGTTGTTCACGACCACCGGGTGTCTCAAAGCGTTATTACATTTTAGTCTTTCTTTTAAAAACTCCAGTGTAAATACAGGGCGAGAGATCAAAGAGAGTCACAGGTTAAACTAACCTGGAGACCATTAGTTGGGAAACTACATGATGACCCCACCCCACCCCCACCCACACCAGCCAATGTACTTTGAGAATTCTATTGCCTACTTCATACATTGATGCATTTTAAAGGGCAATAAATAACCTATTCATAACATCTTATATCACTGATAAACATTGGTTGGTTTAGATTACAGTATTCATCGCTGAGACTTTTTCGATCCAAGAAATTGGCAACAAATTGAACAACATGAAACGAACTAAAGAGTCAATGCCAAGATGAAACACACAGTGCAGAATCAGCAGTATCAGAAGGATCATCGCCTTCCTTTCTCTCTCCACAGAAGCTGCTTCATCTGCTGAATTTTTGCAGCATTTCTGTTGATACTTGAAATATTTAACCGGGACCCATCTGTTCTCAATATACAGAAATTGGTCTCTTCCAATTAAATCATTTTATTGCTCTGGATTGTACTGTGTCCCGTTCCACAGCCAGTCGAAAGTTCATGCCCTGAATTTTTAGTTCCGCGGGTGGGCGCAATCGGCAGGCCCGGGATTGGCCAGGAAACGTGCAGCCGACCACGACCAGACCCAACCGCAATTTCATGATGGCTAACCAATTAACGGCCAGCCAGCGTGAAGCGCATGCTGAAAAGATCGGCGCTGCCGGGGTGAGGGCGGGAGGAGGGTGGGCGATGATGTCAACGCGGGCGTGGGCGAGCACTAAGAGAAAACTCCCTAAAGGCAGAGAGCTGCCGACCTGAAAATGTACCAATAAAGTTTTTTTAAATGTCCAAGCATCACAACCACGCACCTGAAAATATAAATGATAAAAATGCTGCCCACAGATTTTTATTTTTATTTTATTTCCTAACGGAAATCTCATCCCAGCCTTGGGTGAGGTTTCATGAAAAATGTAAAGGCCGCCTGGCCAATTCGCCCGTCTGCCAAACGTGACGTTGGACGGGCGACGGAAAATAGCAGACAATTGCCATTAAGGGCTTAATTGCCCTCTTAATTGTCGGCGGGCGGGCTTCTAACTTTTGCACCTGCCCGTTGAGTGAAATATCACCCGAGTGCGTGATGGCACTGGGATGCTCGTCCGACATCATCTCACGCAATTTCACGCCCGATCGGGTCAGGCGTGCGTCTGCCCGATCAATGTAAAATTCAGCCCCCTGTTTTTCAGAACATGAGCCGCTCAACAGAAGTCCCTCTAGGTTTGGCTTGAACTCATAACCTTGGCAGTGCACACGCGTCAATCCTGCCATTAATATACCACGTGCTAACCGATTGTGGCACAAGAGCAGAGCAGCGTTCATTTGCAAACACATTTTAAATTGTGTCATCTCGTTAGAGGCACTAAGTATTTTTGATTGAGTGGCAAGTACTGAGGTTATGCGATAGTGTGCAGGAGTAGTTACGTAACTGTGAAAAAGCCGGTAAAACAACCAATACCCTGTACTTTTGGGTTCTGTCCAGGGCGTCCCCAAAAATGAAGCTGAGAACAGGGCCCCACAAACTGTAAATCTGCCACTGTTCCAGTGTGTCCACAATTATGAGATATCATTAGGTGTGTACAATGTCCAGACTTCAGTGCAGAGCCCAACCTCATAGACTCCAATCCCGCATAGCCCACTTCTAACTCCTTCCCAAGATCCTCAAACAGGAATATCCTAGTAGGTCCATTGTTTCCACTGTTCTTGCTTCATTGATCTTCCTACATATCTCGACTCAATTTTTTTCCCCTTGTCTAGTCTCTTCCCACCCACATCTATTACTCTTCCAATGGCTTATGCCACTTTACCAGTTCCTAGTTTCCTTGCCCTAACAATCTGCTTTTCATCATGAACGTCTAGTCCCTCTACACCTCTATCCACCACCAGGACAGTCTGAGGGATCACTGCTTCTTCCTTGAAGGGAGGTCCAACCAGCCCTCATCCACCACCACACTCCTCTGCCTGGGTGAACTTGTTCTTAAATGAAATAACTTTTGTTTTGACTCCACTCACAAATGAAAAATGTTGTTATGGTAACTGAATATGTCTTAGCTATATCTGCCTTTTCTTGGGATCTGTGGAACATTCTTTACTCCAATTTTATTCAGGTTTCCTTCCTACCTCTTTTTCTGGTACACTGATGACTGTAATGGCATCGCTTCTTGCTCTCAGCCCGAACTTTACTTCCAATTTCCACCCAACCTTCACTTTAAAATCATCTATCTCTGATTCCTCGCTCCCCTTCCTGACTTCCCCATCTCAATTCTGGTGATAGACAGTTGGACAATAGCTACCATAAGCTTACTTACTCCCAAAGCTACTCTGATTACACTTCCCTCCAGCTATCTTCCTGTACAGGCCCTATTCCATTCTCTCAGTTTCTCCATCACCATTGCATCTGTTCTGATGCTGTCACCTTCCTTACTTCCAAGATGACACATCACAACCTCCTCAAGGGCAATTACCTAGTCACATTCCAGTCGGATATATAAAAAAACACCTAACTCTCACAGCTACTTTCATACACTTCTTCCATGCACCTCCTGTTAGAACTCTATTCAACTCTCCTAGCTTCTACAGCTCTGTTCTGAAGATTCTACCTTCCATACCAGTGCTTTTGATTTGTCATCCTTTTTGCTCAACTGAGGATTCTCTTCCTCCATGGATAACAGGGCCCTCAACCGTATTTCCCACACTCTTGCTCTCACCTTTTTCTCTCCCAGAACCAAGATAGGATTCCCTTTGAAATGCCTTCCAACCCATCAGCCTCCAGGTTTGACAGGTCATCCTCCGCCATTTCTGCCAGCTCCAGTATGATGCCATAACAAAACTCATCTTCCCTTACCCTCCCATGTCAGCATTCTGAAGAGACGGTTCCCTCTGCGACACCCTGGTTCAGTCCTCAATCGCCCCCAACAAACTTCCCCATTCCACAGCACCTACCCATGTAACTGCAAGAGATGCAACACTTGCCCTTAGTTCAGGATTTCAAGCACTCCTTTCAGGTGAAATGGAAGTTTAGTTATACATCTTTCAATTTTGGTAACTGTATTCCCTTACCATGATGTGGTCTCCTGTTCATTGGAGAGACCAAACGCAGATTGACTAATAGCTTTGCTGAACACCTCTGTTCAGTCCATAAGCATGATCCCAGATTTCTGGTCACTTGGTCATTTTAATTCTCTGCCATGCTCTAACTCTGGCCTCTCTGCCCTTGACCTCCTAAACTGCTCACTGTAAGCTCAAGGAACTGCACCTCTGCTGTAAATTATGCTGGGGTAAGATGTGCTGCCAGCTGTTTCCTATGTAGCACATGAGACAGTCTATCAGAAATGGGCACATGCTGGAGTGTCACCAGTATGCATCAGAAGGCTATGGATGCGTGCTACCCTGACGCCACACAACCCATCTGGCTGATGCAACACCAGATTACCTCATTTTGAACCATGTAGGTGCAGGCGATGAGTTTATCAATCACTAATGAAAGCAAGCATGAAGTTGCAAAATGGGCCCCGCACTAACATTCTGTAAAGGGTCAGGCATCCAGGTTGCACGTAAAGTAATTTTTAAGAACTTCTGCTGTTGCAAAGTGTCTGGAAATACTCTAGCATGTTTTTGGAGCTGTTGTGGTGTTGTTCCAGCTGTGGTTCAGTTGGTATCATTCACACTGCTAAATCACAAGGTTATGAGTTCAAGTCCCATTTCAGGGCTTAAGCACAAAAATTTAGGCTGAAATTCCAATGCAGGACTACTGAGGCAGTGCTGCACTGTTAGAGGTTCCTTTTTTCAGCTGAGATGTTGAACTGAGGCCCTGTCTGCCCTCTCAGGTGAATGTGATTAATCTCTTGATGCTATTTCAAAGAACAGGGAAATTATCCCCAGTGTCCTGTCCAATATATATATCCCTCAGTCAACAGCACAAAAGCAGATTATCTGGTCATTATCATATTGCTGTTTGTAGGAGTTTGCAGTGCGCAAATTGACTGCCATGTTTGCAGCATTGCAACAGTGACCACAGGTCAAAATTACTTCATTAACTGTAAAGTGCTTTGGGACATCCGGTGGTCATGAAAGGCACTATTGAAATTAAAGTTTTTCTTTCATTCTTTTTCCTGGATTTGACAGTGTTGTTGCATTCCAACAGGGATGGCTGCAATAGATCCGTGACAGCAGTGGCAGTGCTTCCGGATCTGCAGCACTACAGTGAGATGGAGCACAGAGTGTGAAGAGATGGATCTGCACAATGGTCTCTGCCAACATGGAATGGGATTCCTCCATGCTCCTTGACAATGACAGGAGGCTGTCTGGCAGGCCAGTGCACCTCATCTGAATCCTCTGCAACAGAACTCACCTACGACCTCACTCTCCAGTGAGCTAGCAAACAAACCACCCTTTCTTCTGGCCCTGCTGTAACCCACTTGTGCTCTAATGACTCACCACATGCTTATCCCAACACTATACTTGCCTCCAAGGTATGTATAGTGCCAGTATTTAAGCTAATGGCTCTGACTGTTGGTTCAAATGACAGGTCATCTACATCAGTGCTATGCTGTTGTTCTCTCTCTTCCTCCTTAGGCTGCTGTGTCTGGGCAAGCAGCAATTTTTGGGTATTTGAAAACAGGAAATCAGAAGAGGAGGATTGGGATGAAGGAGGAAGGGTGGGGGGAAGCAAGAGGTCCATGGTCACATCATAAGCAGCTTGTTTGTTATGCCAGATAATAGGATTAGCACATGCTGGGAGTTGAAAAGGGGCATAAGGCAGAAATAAACAGTTATCCTCAGTGTTCTCTGTGATACTGGATACCATGGGCTCCATTGCAGTGAGACCCATGATGTTGAGAGCATCTGCTCCATCAGGCTCAGGAGATGCCAGCATCTTTGTCCCCATGTTTCTGTTCTCCTCTATTGTGTACCACCTTTCCCTGCATAAGAGAGGGCAGAGTGTCAATGATTGAGTAGTATGGCTATGTTCATGCCATAGCTAAATAGCTGGAAGTCATGTAGAATCAGTGGGTGGTGGGTGTGTGGCTGACAGCATTGGTGGTTGTATAAGGATGAGGTGGAATATCTGGATGTTAGGAGTAAGTCCTGGGTTTTAGGCAGTGCTGAGTGATGGTGGTGTGGAGCATTTAGCAGTGTGAGAGGTTGGTGGTATGGTGTGGTAGAATGGAATATCATGTGAAGGTGCATTCTTTGGCCTTGATTGCACGTGTGAGGTCATTGGACTTGTTGTAGAGTACTGGCAGATCCTCAGGGCCAGACTGTGGGAGTTGACCCATCTGGCCACCTGCTCCATTCCTGAGGGTGCCTCTTGAGGGCCTCCTGCACTCCAACCCCTGAAGAACCATGGCATCTCTCCTGCCCACCTGCACCACAAATGCCTCCAGTGCCACATCTGTCATTTTGGAACCCCCTCATTTCAATGATGTTCATTTGCCATCTATTAAATTCCAGGAATATATTCTTCAACATGACTTTCCTTTAAGAGGGATAGGCTAAGTTTAATCAGAGCAGGCTGGTTGCAACATATGATCTAAAAAAAACATTCAGCTCTCTGCTGAGTGCAGAGGAAACTGACAGTGCACAGAGCAGCATACTGTTAGATAAATGAGATGGGAGCACTAGGTTTGCATCCTGCCCACCTCCAGTGGAATTGGGGTGGACAGGTCGTGAATCATGACAACCCCATGTCACAACACAGGATAAACAAATTTTTGGCTCCTGATTTTTTGATTCGACACTTTACAGCCTTCCAGACTCAACATCGAGTTCAACAAGTTCAGGTCATAATCTCTGCCACCATTCTGTTTGGACAGCAGCTGTTGGTAATGGTCCATCTTTGATTTCTTTACTTGGCATATTACCATCACTTTTTGGCTTGAACCATCATCACTTTTGTCATTTAATCTCTCCTGCCTTCCCCCGCTGCCCCCCACCCTGCTATCACAGACCATCTATTTTGTTTTTTTTCTCCTGTCCCTCCTTTCATTGCATCTGTGCTTTCTTAAAACCTGTTACATTTCTAACTTTTCCCAGTTCTGTAAAAAGATTGTTGTTAATTGTATATTAATTGCATTTGATTGTATGCAGGTGGGCACTTGAATCCCCTTAAACAGAAACAGACTGAGACTGGTTGTTGGGGTAGGACGAGATGCATATAACGTGTATCTCTGTAAATAAGTATAAAAGTGTGTAAAGATTGCCTCCAGTTCTATCCTTCACCAGCTGGCTTTCTGGAACAAAAATGGGAGCAGAGAATGGTTGTCTAAGGGTGAAGGTTAGAAGCTGAGAGAAAAACATTTAGACAGAAAACTACAATCCTAGTGGCCATTGTGAGAAATGGCAGGAAGCAAGTGCACATTATTTGGATATGATTACACTCTGAGGTTCTCAGAAACGGAATCATATGACCAGTGGAAGAACAAAGTAGATATGTAGACACCGGTTAAGTCCCAACTTAAGAGGAAACATGATATGGCCTTGGTTTGTCACTTCCTACAAGTCAGAAATGAAGTATTTTGTGAGCTGGATGTTTATCAGTTCTACAGTGATGAAGATTTGGACCTGCTATTAGAGTTTTTGGATAAAATTTACAAGAAAGATGGTCTGTTAAGTACCTACAAGTACCTGCAAAGGTTGACTTTGATAGATTTTTGGAAAACAGATGGGCATTCCATGGAAAGATGTTTCATGAAATACAACAGATTGTCGAAGTACCAATCGGGGATTCCTGGATCAATGATAACATTCAAATCGCTGGATTGCACTAAGGCGTTTCATTATGGGCATATAACCAGAGGGGTCTCGTATGCAGGTAGTGGACATTAACTGGATGCTCACTTGAATCCCTGTAAATAGACTTGGACTAAAACAGTGGCTGTGAGTTTAGGAGGTGTATGCTTGCAATGTGTAACTCTATGGGTGGGGTTTTCCAGCCCTTCCTGGCAGTGGGATCTTCCAATCCTGCAGAAGTCAATGGAGATTTGAATGGGTCGCAGCATCCACCGTGGGGGAACCTGCCATGGCGGGATCGGAAAATCCCAGCCTATGAATAAATAAAGAAGTGTAGAAAGAATGGTTCCAATTCTATCCTTCACCAGTTGCTTTCTGGAATATAACAGTAATTCAACTGAAACATTAACTCTGTTTCTCTCTCCACATCTACTGCCTGACCTGCTGAGTATTTTCAGCTTTTTCTGGTTATATTTCAGGTTTCCAGCATCTGCAGTATTTTGTAAATACTCATCTACTTTGTCTTGGTCCAGATTTCAGTTGATTTCTCAGAGGTGAGAGGTGACATGACAATGTCCAGCACTGTATGCATTACTTAATTCGAGAGAAGATACCCTGAAGCCAACTGGGCTAAATGTGAACCCATATCACACAGATTTCACTGCACATGTGCTTTTGTATTCTGAGTTTAAAAGAAAGCTTCAGTGTCACTGGTTGTAGGTTTAACCTAGCCTGAAAAATAACTGTGTCACTAGTGTAAGTATTACAAAAGCAGGTACCTACTTTGTGTATGTATAATCCTTCAACTGAAGAGGAGCAAAAAGCAGCCAGCATATCCCTCTGTACTGCAACTGGTTCATTTTTCCCCTTCCTCACAATGTTGTTGAATAATTCTATTTTAATAGCTCCCTTTCACTTGCTGTATGGAAGCTAGGATAACCCTTTCTCCCAAAAGTTTTCTATTTCCTTCTTAACTAGAAGAAAAGCATTGACTTCCAGCTTGGCGAGCAACCCACAGTTGGGCACTCAAGGAATGGAAAATCAGAGACTAAAAAGAAGGAAGGCTTACAAGGAGACATTGAATACCACTGCATTATTAGAAACTGAAAGAAGCTCCCATGTGCATAGCAAAAAATCTATGAAGGCCTATTATTAACATACAAATCATGTTGCAGGACTTTGATCCAATTTTAAGGTAACAATGGATGCATGTACCATGCACACTCTGCCCACTGGTGCTAACCTCCAATCCTTAAAGGGACCACTGCAGGCTTCTAAGAAAACAGGTAAGATAAGGTTAGTTCAAAGATATTTGTGGGGCCAGGAGCAACATAAATATGCCTCCACTATGACCCACAGAAGTCTTCTGGCCCATTACCGATCCATCTGCCTCCCTCCAACCCATTCCATGATTCCCTCCCCAAATTTAACACTGGATTATGTACTCAACTCGACAAAGAAGCTGCTTCATTTCCCACCTCCTCCCTGACTGACAGGTTGCCTGTGAACACTGGTTAAGCATTTATAGCTCACCAACAATTTTGGGGTGAATGGTGCAATAGCCCAGGAAAGCCCCGAAGAGGTACAGTCACACTTAGTAATAAGGAAGAAAGACTTGCATTTCTGTAGTACTTTTCATGGCCACTGGATATCCTAAAACACTTTACAGTCAATTAAGCCCTTTTGAAGTGTAGTCGCTGATGCAATATAGGAACGCAGGAGACAAATTGCCTGCAGCAAGTTCCCACAAACGGCAATGTGGTAATGAGCTGATAATCTGTTTCTGTAATGTTGATTTAGGGATAAATATTGGTCAGGACAGAGTGGATAATACCCCTACTCTTCTTCGAAATAGTGCCATGGGATTTTTATGTCCACCTGAGAGACCAGATGGATCCTTGGTTCAACGTCTCACCTGAAAGACAACATCTCTGACAGTGCAGCAAACCTTCATTACTGCACCGGAGTGTCAACTAGATTTTCAAGCTCAAGTCCTGGAGTGGGACTTGAACCAGCAACCTTCTGACTCAGAGGTGAGAGTGCCACCCACTAAGCCATGGCTGACACTATTATTAAAGAATATTATCTTTTACTTCCAGGAAATTTTCTTTGTTGATGCATGATTAGTTGAATTATGGGTTGCTATTGTGTAAAAAGTTAGCCATTTCCATGCCTAATTCTTAATCTAGGGTGACTTTGAATGATGCTGTTTGATTCAAAGTTTTTTCTTAATTTTTCTTCTTTCCTTTCCTAATTGAACCTTATTAGGTAATGTCACCATGGATACCAATACTTCACCCAAGTAGCCTTTCTGCAATTCTGAATCTAGGCAATGAATGTTGTCAGGCTATTCCATCATGAGTGGCAACACAATTGAGAACGAATCCTGTTCTCAATCAACATCTGTACCTAGAAATAGAAAGTGTGATCAAGAGCAGATTATACAAAAGAAGTGTAGTAATTTCCTGGAGGGATTTGCAAACAAAATCAAGGCTTAGAGGCACAGGGCTGGTAGAGTTGGCTCAGGACTTTGTGTGCGAAAGCACTCGGGCGTTGTGTTCTCGATTAGCCTGGGTTTTTGGCATTGAGGAGGAAGTCAGCCAGAAGAACATTTCAGAAGTTAAACTTCAAAATGAAGGGTTTTGCAACATTGGCAGCATGATAGATGATGAGAAGGCAAGGTGGTCTTTACAACAGAAGGCTCAACTCTCAGCCAAACAGAACAGTGTGGGTGCACATCACTCAGAGAAGAATGAGTGTGTGACCAGTCTAATGAAGTCAGTGCCAGAAGCATGTAGGTCTTGGCAAAAGCCTAACTGGTTTGCTTCAGTGCTGCCCATATTGAACAGGAGTTACTGAATAGCGATCAGGAGTAGTCACCCTTCCTGATTATTTTCCTATGGTCCTGAGATGATTTGTTACAGCTAACAGCAGTCCCAGTTGAGATAAACTAATTCAACATTGATTAAGAATCAAACCTGAGACCTACTAAACCCTATGGCTTTACACTTCAGCACTCATACACAGAGATCAGTAAATTTTCAAATTTCTGCTTCTTAATTTACTGCTGGCAATCTGTTGAGGTAAAGAACAGGAAATTGGAATTTTGAAAACGACGGCCTGAATTTTGCACTCGTTGGGCGCGCAAGAACGGTGGGCCCGGGAGAGGCCGCAGTGTCGGCTTCTGCCCACGAACGTTGGAACAACGTGATTTCACACTGGCTGGGCAATTAAGGGCCGGATGGCATAAAACATCCGGCATTGGTGCAGTGCTGGCAGCGGGGGCAGAACCGTGGCAGGTGCCGGCTGGAATGGTGACCCGGAGGGGGGCATAAAACGGGCCCAGGCAGCTCCCTGAAGGTTGCCAGAAGTTGGGGAGGAGCCTAATGGAGCTGACAACAAGAGACTGGGAAATTTGGCATAAGTGATGGCCTCAGCACTCAGTGGGCATGGCAGGTGGGATGCCAATGCTGGTGGGCACTCTGCCCCACAGTTCACAGATGACTGCCTGCACGCCCTAGTGAAGGCAGTGATTGCCTAGCGTGAAATACTCATGCCACGGGATGGCAAGAGGAGGCCACCCAACCAAATGAAGAAGGCCTGGACGGAGGTGGCTACCCAGCTGAGTGGGTATGATGTGGTGTGCTGCACATGGATCCAGTGCTGGAAATGGTTCAATGATCTTCTGCACTCTGCAAAGGTGAGTACGAACTTGGCAGGGAGGTGGGTAAAGTTGTCTTGGAGGGTGGCCATAAGTCACGGCGCTCAGGGGTCTGAGATGCATAATGCCATATGGCACATATCCCTGTACCTGCCAAAGGTGGGAGATGTTGCTGCTCACCTTGTGTGTACAGAAGGATGAGGAGTCCCAATCTGACGGGCACCTCAAGCTGGCTCTCCACAGAGGCTGAAAAGGTGTTGCAGGTAGAGGCTGGACCAATGAATGCACTTGTTTATGTTTAGGAGAAGCGATGCCATAGCATGCTGGAGTGCCCATGAATGGGTGGTGGGGTGCCCGACATCTTGAACCTGCCCAGGTTTGAGATGGATGCCCTGGGCATGGAATGTGAGCGAGGAGCAAGGTCCACAGGGGGGTCTCAGAGAGGCAGGCGTCTCGGAGGATGGTAAGAGTGCAGGGGGCAGATGAGAGACTGGGGAGGTTTTGCAAAAAGGGTAGGGTCATGGCATCTCCAATGAGAAGTTCAGGTCCATCGCTTGGCCACTCACAGTGCCTCAGTGAGGCACGTGTCCATTCCGGCAAGCAACCGTCGTGCTTGCACAGACACTTAGTGATGATGTTCTTAACTAACATATTCTGTTTCTCCCTCAAAAGTGCCATCCTCACACGCGCGGCTGACAGAGGAGCCCCCCCCAACCACCCCTTTGACATCTGAGGAGGAACCACTGAGCGATGCACCCGCATCACATCAGCTCTCTGCACCAAGCACCAGCGCAGATACGCTATAGCATGTCGGCTCCATTTGGAATGCACTGTGGTGAGGGCACATCATACTCGCATGAGGAGCTGGAGAGTTCCCAGGGCGCCGGCAGTCAAAGGACTGCTGGCGACCAGGACCATGCTGAGTCCAAGGCAGATGATGAGCCTCTGGAGTCATCCATTGAACGGCAGATGCTGCACGTCCAGCAGGATGCGTGGAAATATCTGGCAGAGATCCCAGGATCTACGTGCCATGGTTTCTGTCATGTGGTGTGTGATCCATGTGGTGTGTGAGCACTGCGTTGACCCTGAGCACTGAGCGTACAGCATTCTCCATTGAGGGGGTGGCAACTGTCATGGAAAGGCAGCCCCAAGAACAGAATCAGGGGTGCCTGGGGTCACGCTCATCCGGTAAGCCCACACACCAGCTGTGAACTCATACTGCCAGTGTGACAGATGGATGAGGCACCTTGTCTCTTTTCTAGGTGCCCGACCATCAATGATAAGCAGCAAGGTCTAGACATAACTCACACGGGCAGATGAGCTGCCTGTCATCTCTGTGGACTCCTTTCATGGCGCTCCAGACAAGGGCGGCAGCAACTCTGCCCCTCTGCCAAAGATCATGCCATCTTCTGAGGCCATGATGACTGAGGAGTGCCCAGTCATGTTGCTGGTCATATCCTCCCAGGCAGAGCCTGCTCAGACCCTGCTGGCCAAAGGATGACCACCAAAGCCATCAGAGCCGACATGGTGTGTCACTGTGAATGGCCAAGCGATGGGTACTCTGGACTTGAACTTCTCATAGGAGATGCCATGACAGAGAGCAGAGTCAATAATCCGCCTCCAATGCCGCTGCCAGTGAGGGGGTGGCAGCAAGACGTAGCACTCGCAAACGTAAGTATAAGGCATCGGATGGGGTTTTTACAGGTGACATGCGTACATTTCATCAGTGCTACATACTGTTTTTGTGTAACTTTGACAACCATATTTTGTTTTGTTGCTTGTTTGCAACTCTGGTAAAGATGTAAAGCTTGATTTTGTTTCAATGCCCTGACTGTCTCTCATGTTTCCCATGCAGGTCTCATCAGTGCTTTATAATAGACGGCAGGGGCAGTGACTTTTATTACAGAGGCTGTGAGGCGACATTGGGGTCATGGCATTACCATCTCAGAAATGTGTATGACGGATCCATCTTGAGAATGACGCCTCGAGGTGGTGCCTTTGCACTGAGATGGAAGCCAAGCCCTGGCAGGCTAGCTGAAGGAGAGTTGAATCAAGGCCTCCCTGATGTCCCTGCCACCCTGAAGGTTCATCAAGTCTGCATCCTCGTCCCCACCCTCTGCATGCCCGGCTCCTCATCAGATATATCTGTAGAATCTTCCTCCGAGGCGTGTGGAGCTGCCTCGGTATCCTCGTCAAGTGGGTCCCCCCTTGCCAGTGCCAGATTGTGCTGAGTGCAGCAGACCATAACGATAAGTGATGAGAGCTCTGGAGGATATTGTAGGCAACCCCCAGAACAGTCCAGGCACTGGAACCTCATCTTCAGTAGCCCTACTGTCCTGTCAATCACTGCCTTTGTGGAGGCATGACTCTAATTGTACCTCTCTTCAGCCTCTGTCCTAGGGTGCCGGAGTGGCATCACGCCTTTTCAACGGATACCCTTTGTCACCCAGCAACCAACCATCCAGCTGAGCTGGAACCACGAACAGCCTGGGAGTGTCGCATCATGGGAGCTGCCAGGGTACCTCGCACAGACTTGCAGAATCTGAGTCTGGTGGCCGCATACAATCTGCACATTCATGGAGTGGTAATCCTTCCTATTCATAAAAGCACTCGGCTGACCCGCTGGCACCTTTATGGCCACATGAGTGTAGTCTATGGCACTCTGGATGCGGGGGAACCCAACAATAGTTGCGAAGCCTTTGGCTCGCTCAGCCTCACTGGCTTGGTCCATCCCATAATAAGACCATAAGACATAGGAGCAGAAATTAGGCCATTCGGCCCATCGAGTCTGCTCCACCATTCAATCATGGCTGATAAGTTTCTCAACCCCATTCTCCCGCCTTCTCCCCATAACCTTTGATCCCCTTACCAATCAAGAACCTATCTATCTTGGTCTTAAATACACTCAATGACCTGGCCTCCATAGCCTTCTGTGGCAATGAATTCCATAGATTCACCACTTTCTGGCTAAAGAAGTTTCTCCTCATCTCTGTTCTAAAAAGTCTTCCCTTTACTCTGAGGCTGTGCCCTCGGGTCCTAGTCTCTCCTACTAATGGAAACATCTTCCCCACATCCACTCTATCCAGGCCTTTCAGTATTCTGTAAGTTTCAATCCCCCCTCATCCTTCTAAACTCCATCGAGTATAGACCCAGAGTCCTCAAACGTTCCTCATATGTTAAGCCTTTCACTCTTGGGATCATTCTCGTGAACCTCCTCTGGACCCTCTCCAGGGCCAGCACATCCTTCCTGAGATACGGGGCCCAAAATTGCTCACAATATTCTAAATGTGGTCTGACCAGAGCCTTATAAAGCCTCAGCAGCACATCCCTGCTTTTATATTCTAGTCCTCTCAAAATAAATGCCAACATTGCATTTGCCTTCCTAACTACTGACTCAACCTGCAAGTTACCCTTAAGAGAATCCTGGATTAGGACTCCCAAGTCCCTTTGCACTCTGAATTCTCTCCCCATTTAGAAAATAGTCTATGCCTCTATTCTTCCTACCAAAGTGCATGACCTCACACTTCTCCACGTTGTATTCCATCTGCCACATTTTTACCCATTCTTCTAACCTGTCCAAATCCTTCTGCAGCCTCCCCGCCTCCTCAATACTACCTGTCCCTCCACCTATCTTTGTATCATCTGCAAACTTAGCCAGAATGATGAATAATTACATTATAATTATAATAAATATATATAATAAATGAATAATGAATGAATTTGAGGACCCATCTGAACAGAGCGTCCATTACAAGCTTGACACAACTGTGGACAGCTGAGTGGGTCACCCCACACAAATCCCCCATTGTCCCCTGGAAAGATCCGGATGCATAAAAATTGAGGGCTACTGTGACCTTCAGAGCCACTGGTATTGGGTGCCCAACCACACAGTTGGAGGTGATCTCCGGCCCAATCATATGGTGTCATGGTGTCCCTAGAGAGGCGGAATCCCCTGCGGCACTTGACCTCGGACATGTTGAGGTAGCTGCATTGCTGCCTGTACACTCTGGCAGCAGGATCGTGCTGCTTCTGCAGTCCCATCCGCCTCACTGGCCCTGCACCCTCTGTGCCCGCGCCTCTCCTCCAACAGGTCTCTCCCTGCAATGCTGCCTGCCGACACCTGGCCTCCTCTCTTCTGCCCCTCTCTTTCTCCTCAGAGGAGATGCCCCCAGCAGAACACACAATCCCCATCTGCTGAGATGCAGATGGCACTGCCCTGTGCACTGAATGCTGCACTGCGCAGAAATGCTCCAACAGAGTTGACAAAACAAAACAGCCCTCAGAACAAGGTTAACAAAGCAAATACTTCAGAAGAAACCACAGGAGAAGGTCTGAAAGCTCAAAAATAAAACAGCAGCAAACTCTCACCTGAACTCCAAACAACTCACACAACCAATGCTCCTGCCCCTTTTATCCCATCCTTAGATGAGAAAAGTGAAAAAACAAGATGGCTGCCTGCCCATGTTGCCCATGCGCCGAATGAAAAATTGCATGACAAATGTAAAATTCAAGTCAATTACCCTTTTAATTGCCTTAAGTGACTGGTGTGTTGTCCTGCGTGTGCCCGGCGACCATACTATCACGCGAGTGCAGGATGACGTCAGGACACTCAAAACTAGCACGTAAAATTCTGGTCAACAATTCTGTCAATAGGAAATGAGTTCTTGGCCTATGCAAATAACCATTGCTGTTGAGATAACTGATAAAAATGTTCAAGACTGGGTTTCTGCGTGAGAAAGTTGCACACTCTAGTCAGGGGGTTACATGTAGACCTGTACAAGATATTCATTCTCTGACACAAGTCTGTCCTGTAAGTACCTCCACATCTGCTGAAATTAATATCTGTCCTATGATGGTGTGACCATGCGGCCACAGCAAGAGATTCCTCAGGTTGTGTACTGGACACTGTATCTTACACGTGCCCCTACAAGTGATGCCCTATCTTATGGAAGGATGACTGAGCAGTCCTCGAGTGAGACAAAATCAATTGCAAGCTAAGAGATTTGTCTATTTAACATGTAACAGCAAATCAGGCATGCGGGTGGTTAAATGACATGCAATGTCCTTACGCCTGAGAAGGCATAACACTCTCAATCTGTAACGTTTTTATCATGTTTAGCGCAACAGTTATTTTCTCCTGCCTACAACATTACAATATTGAAGAACCTTGATGCACCTTCCTTCTTTGCTCTGGTTCTTGCGAAGGCTCATTCGGCAGCAGATGTCTTCCCGGTATTGCTCAAAATGACATTATGTTAACAACAAAGAGACCCCTGTGCCTTGTCTTCAATTTACATTTTGTGCCTCAAATGTGATGAGACAATTTAAGAAAAAATATTCATACTCAGCATGTGGCCATTGCTGGCAAGTCTGGAATTTATCTCCATCCCAGCTTGTCTTGCAAAGGTCGTGACATGCATTCTTTTTGATTCACTTTAGCGGTTTTCAAGAGCTGAGTGGTATTGCGGGACTGGAGTCACATATAGGTCAGACCAGGTAAGGACAGGACTGAACCAGTGAACCACAATCCAACAGTTCACAGTCATTTTTACTGCAGTTATTTACAGTTTTTTTTATTGCATTTGCACTCTCAAACTGCTACGGAATATCAGTCCAGACCACCAGATTGCTCGTCCAGTAACAAAACCGCTACATTATCAGATTGAGGAGCGGCAGGAGCTTTAGCCTGAAAGACTGCATGGGTTTAGGCATTGGTGGAGCTTAAAACCAGAAAAAGTGCAAGTACGTTGGGAAGCTGAAACCAACCAACAGATTTCCGTGTTTAACTAGAGCAGGTTAGGCTACTTAGGTGTAACCTCTCAGGAGAGATGGGTTGCCTATTAACATATGTTAATCGCTGAATTGGAGTAACATTTGAACACACTTTCAAACTTAGCAGCACATTTATGAGCTACCCAGATTTCCTGAAACTTGACAGTGAAAACAAGGCAAGAACAAAACAATTCAAGGCTAATTCAAAACAAGTAACATGCCACACAAGTGCCAGGCAATAATAATCTCCAACAAGAAAGAATTTAAACACGTCCCCTTGATATTCAATGGCATTACTATTGTTGAATTCCTGAATTCAACATCCTGGGGTTCGGGGAGGTGTGTGGTGGGGGTTCACCATTGACCAGAAACTTAACTGACCAGCCATGTAAATATTTCGGCTACAATAACAGGTCAGATGCTGGGAATTCTGCAGTAATGACAGTAACTCACCTCTTGATCTCCAAAGCCTGTCCACAAACCTGCAAGGCACAAATCAAGAGTGTAATGGAATATTCCCTACTTGCCTGGATGAGTGCAGCTCCAAAGACACTCAAGAAATTCAACACCATTCAGGACAACGCAGCCTGATAGATTGACCCCCACATTCAACATCTTAAACATTCAGTCCCTCCACCACCACTGCACAGTGGTAACAGTGTGTACCATCTACAAGCTGCACTGCAGAAACTTGCCAAATCTGCTTCAGCAGAACCTTCCAATCCCATGGCCTCTGCTATCTAGAATGACAAGGGCAGCAGAGGCAGGAAAGCACTACCACCTGCAAGTTCTCCTCCAAGCACACACCATCCAGATTAGAACTATATTGTTGCTCTTTCCCTGTCACTGTATCAAAATCCTGGAATTCCCATTCTAACACAACAAGGGGCGTACCTATATATAAAAGCAAAATACTGCAGATGCTGGAAATCTGAAACAAAAACAAAACGTGCTGGAAAAACTCAGCGGGTTTGACAGCATCTGTGGAGAGAAAGACAGAGTTAACATTTCGAGTCCGTATGACTCTTCTTCAGAACTAAAGAGAAATAAAAATGTGGTGAAATATATACTGTTTAAGGGGGATGGGACAGGTGAAGCTGGGTAAAAGGTCAGTGATAGATGGAGGCAAAGGAGAGATTGCAAAAGATGTCATAAACAAAAGGTCGAAGAGGTGTTGATGGTGGTGATACTGGCTAAAGGAGGTGCTAATGGTGACATTAAGAGTAGAAAGCAGGATGAGCAAGTGACAGATCGCCCTAGTGGGGGTGGGGTGGGGGGAGGGGACGGTGTGGGAAAAAAGATCGAAATGGGCTAAAAGGTGGGGATAAACAATGAATAAAAATGGAAATAAGTTTTAAAAATAATAATAATAAAAATAGGTGGGAAAAAATATATATATAAAAATTAAAAAATAAATATTTGAAAAAAGGGGATCAAAAAGGGGTGAGGATGGAGGAGAGAGTTCATGTCCTAAGTTGTTGAACTCAATGTTAAGTCCGGAAGGCTGTAAAGTGCCTAGTCGGAAGATGAGGTGCTGTTCCTCCAGTTTGCGTTGAGCTTCACTGGAATATTGCAGCAGGCCAAGGATGGACATGTGGGCATGAGAGCAGGGTGGTGTGTTGAAATGGCAAGTGACAGGAAGATCTGGGTCATGCTTGCGGACAGACCGAAGGTGTTCCGCAAAGAGGTCACCCAGTCTGCGTTTGTAGGGGATATACCTATACCACATGGACTGCAGCAGTTCAAGAAGGCAGCTCACCACCACCTTTACAAGGGCAACTAGGGACAATCTAACTTCTGTAAACTTAAGGTCATCCAAAACTCTGCTGACCAGGTCTCAACTCACACCAAGTTCCATTTCACTATCAACCCTGTGCTCGCTGACCTACATTGGCTCCAGGTCAAGCAATGTCTTGATTTTAAAATTCTCATCCTTGTTTTCAAACCCCTCTGTGGCCTCACCTCTCCCATTCTCTGTAATATTCTCCAGCCCTAAAACCTTCTGAGATATCTGCACTCCTCTAATTCTGGCCTCTTGAACATCCTGATTTTTACTCCTTACCTTTGGAGGCTACACCTTCAGTTGCCTAGGCCCCAAGCTCTGGAATACCCTTCCTATATCTCCCTGCATTGTGACCTCGCTTTCCTCATTTAAGACACTTCTTAAAACCTATATATTTGACCAAGCTTTTGTTCATCTGACCTAATGTTTCCTTATGTGGCTTGTTGTCATATTTTGTTTTATAATGCTCCTGTGAGGCATGTTGGGACATTTGCACTGTATAAATATAATTTGTTGTTGTATGCAGGAGCACATTAACGAGAGCTGCCGTATTTGTTAGCATGCTATTTACATTGCTGCACCCTCTTCAGTCAGTCAGGTGAACACATTTAAAAACTGTACAGATGATTTGGCTGTAGTTTTCTATGGGCACAGAACAGATCCAAAAGATTAGCAACTATTTCTCTTGTGCATTTTGCAGACATTCCATTCTGGAAATTCTGGAAGATCACCATCACACAGGTGAGAATTTGAAAGTGCACCAATGATCTTAGATATTGGCTTCAGAAGCTTAACCAGTCTGATCACCCTGGCTCATAATTTAACAAATATTGATTTATAGCACTGAGGAATAAATAACCTGCAGAAGGTGATACATGTCAATTTTATGCAATAAAAACAGAAAATGCGGGAAGAGCTCAGCAAGTCTGGCAGCAGCTGTGGAGAGGGAAACAAGAGTTAACATTTCAAGTCCATATGACTTCTTCAGAGATAAAGAGAATTTGAAATGTGATAGGTTTTATACTGTTTAAGAGGTGGTGGAGCAGGACATGTGTTGATGTCATTCATTTTTAAAAAAATAATTTTTCCCCAAATCGCGCCCCCCACCCCCAACAGCACCCCAGAGGGCTCTGTCACTTGTTTCTATGTTGTGCTTTCACAGAGCACTCACCCTTGTTTTGCTATTGACACACTCTGCCACTATCAGCACCTTCTTTAGTCCTTACCACTACTATTAACACTCCCTTTGTCTTGTGTCCATGACATCTTTGTCAATCTCTCCTTAGCTCCCACCTATCCCTGACCTTCTATCTTGCTTCACCTGCTCCACCCCCTCTTAAACAGTATAAAACCCATCACATTTCTACTTCTCTTTAGTTCTGAAGAAGAGTCATATGGACTCAAAATGTTAGCTCTGTTTCTCTCTCCACAGATGCTGCCAGACCTGCTGAGTTTTTCTAGGTTTTTATTTCAGATTTCCAGCATCCGCAGTATTTTACTTTCATCAGTTTTATGCAACTTGTCCTCGTAAATTAATCCTTTAATGCCTGGTGTCATTCGGGTGAATCTGCGCTGCATTCACTCAAAAGTCAATATATCCTTCATGCGGTGCCACACCCAGAGCTGAACGCATCCTTCCATTGGAGTCTGACTGAGGTGCTATACTACGCTTTGCATACCAGCATCAAGGTAAAACAGTTACTTCAGATTCCAGTATTGGGTCTGTGGTAGCACTCTCCCCTCTGAGTCAGAAGGCCATATTCTGGAGTCTTGAGCACATAAATCAGACTAACACTTCAGCATAGCACTGAGGGAATGCTGCACTGTCAGGGGTGCCAGCTTTCATATGAGAAGTTAAATGTGAAAGATCCCATGACTTTATCTTAAAGAAAAGTAGGGATATAATTCTAGTGTTCTCGCCACTATTTATTCCTCAACCAACATTATTAAAATCCAATTATCGAGCCATTATCACATTGCTGTTTGTGGGAGTTTTGTGTGTGCAAATTGGCTGCCACATTTTCTTTATTAAAGAGCAATTACACTACAGAAATATTTAGTTAGCTATAAAGCATTTTGAGACATCCTGAGGTCATAAAAGTCACTATATAAATCAAAGTCTTTGAGCTATAAGAAGGTTAGCTTTCAGACAATATTTCATCTACTCTACCTTGTGTGCTTCTTCAGTGTGCTCACGAAGCATTTTCTTGATGCTTGATAGAAAGAAACAAGGTTTGTCACCAGCAAGTATGGCCTACGTACTTGGATGATCCATCATTTAAATAAGTAGATTAATACACTGTTTTCTGAAAGTGGGAGTCAACCCTGCTCAGAGGGTGGCAGGAACCTTGGGTGGCGTTTTACTGGTGGCAGCCAATTAACAGACCATCACCAGGACTACTGAAAAATTTAAGATAGTGGCCCATCTTCTGGAGCTGCTGGCCAAATCGAGATAGGGTGTCCTTGAAGACAAAATAAGTTTACCTTAAAGAGCTGGGGCTAGATAGGCAGGCCCCAGCAATCGGGTGGTTAGGTGGGGTTGCAGGTCACCTCCAAACGGCAGCTGTGACTGGAGGTGTACTGTGCCCACTCCAGCTTCCTTAGCATGGTCTCCAGCAGCATTATGAGACACAACTTTTCTCCCTGTGTTCCTCCAATTCTGGCCTTGTACCTCTTTCCATTCTTTCACTCCACCATTGGTGCCATACCTTCAGCCATCTATTCCCTAAGCTCTGCAATCCATCCCTAAAACTCTCCACCTCCCTCTTCTCCTTTAAGACCCTCCATAAAACCTACCTCTGATCAACTGTCCTATAATGTCTCCCCCTTTTACTTGGTGTTTTTTCCTTCTTACTCAGTCACGGGATGTGGGTGGTGTTGACTAGGCCAGCATTTATTGCCCATCCCTAATTGCTTTTGAGAAGGTGACGGTGAACTGCCTTCTTGAATTGCTGCAGTCCATGTGGTGTAGGTACACCCACAGTGCTCTTAGGGAGGGAGTTCCACAATTTTGACCCAGCAACAGTGAAAGAACGGCAATATATTTCCAAGTCAGGATGGTGATTGGCTTGGAGGGGAACTTCCTGGTGGTGGTGTTCCCATGTATCTTCTGCCCTTATCATTCTAGATGGTAGTGGTAGTGGGTTTGGAAGGCACTATCTAAGGAGCCTTGGTGAGTTCCTACAGTGCATCTTATAGATGGTACGCACTGCTGCCACTGTGCGTCAGTGGTGGAGGGAATGAATGTTTGTGGATGGGGTGCTAATCAAGCCGGCTGCTTTGTCCTGGGGGGTGTCAATCTTTTTGAGTAATGTTGGAGTTGCACTCATCCAGGCAAGTGGAGAGTATTCCATCATGTTCCTGACTTGTGCCTTGTAGATTGTGGACAGGATTTGGGGAGTCAGGAGGTGAGTTACACGCTGCATGATTCCTAGCCTCTGACCTGCTCTTGTAGCCACAGTATTTATATGGCTAGTCCAGTTCCATTTCTGGTCAATGGTAACCCCCAGGATGTTAACAGTGGGGCATTCAGTGATGGTAATGCCATTGAATGTCAGATGGCGAAGGTTAGATTTTCTCTTGTTGGAGATGGTCATTGCCTGGCACTTGAGGCACAAATGTTCCTTTCCACTTGTCAGCCCAAGCCTGGATATTGTCCAGGTCTTTCTGCATTTGGACATGGACCACTTCAGTATCTGTGGATTCATGAATGGTGTTGAACAGTGTGCAATTATCAGTGATCAGCCCCACTTCTGACCTTATGTTGGAAGGACTGTGTAGTGGTCACTCCTACCGATACTGTAATGGATAGATGCACCTGCAGCAAGCAGGTTGGTGATGATGAGGTCAAGAATGTTTTTCCCTCTTGTTGGTTCCCTTACCACCTGTCACAGACCCAGTCTAGCAGCTATGTCCTTTAGGACTCAGCCAGCTCGGGGTGTACTGGTGCTACTCAGCCATTCTTGGGGGCGGACATTGAAGACCCCCACCCAGAGTACATTCTGCATCCTTGCCACCATCAGTGCCTCCTCTAAGCGGTGTTGAACATGGAGGAGTCCTGATTCATCAGCTGAGGAGATGCTGTACATGGTAATTAGCAGGAGGTTTCCTTGCCCATGTTTGACCTGATACCATGAGACTTCACGGAGTAAAGAGTCGATGTTGAGGACTCCCAAGACAACTCCCTCCACACTGTATACCACTGTGCCGCCACCACCTCTGCTGGGTCAGTCCTGCCGGTGGGACAGGACAGGGATTGCGATGGTGGTGTCTGGGACATTATCTGTAAGGTATAATTTTGAGAGTATGACTATGTTTGATTATGCTCCTGTAAAGCATCTTGAAACATTTTACTACATTAAAGGCATTATAAAATGTAAGAAATTGTTGTTTATTTCAAATGGCTGAGTTTAACTTGCTAGCTTGGACAGAATAAAGTTTCATGTGCCATCACTTTAGACTCTGGCCTAAACTTGGTTTCCAGGCAGTATTCTGAAACTGAAAGTGAGCTGAGTGTGGGGACCATTCCCTCCGGACACCCTGGTCCACTCCTCCATCACCCCCTACACCTCAACCCCCTCCCACGGCACCTTCCCATGCAACTGCAGAAGGTGCAACACCTTCCCCTTTATTTCCCCCTCCTCACCGTCCAAGGGCCCAAACACTCCTTTCAAATGAAGCAGCACTTCTCTTGAACTTCCCTCAATTTAGTCTACTGCATTCACTGCTCCCAATGCGGTCTCCTCTACATTGGAGGGACCAAACACAGACTAGGTGACCGCTTTGCGGAACACCTTCGGTCTGTCTGCAAGCATGACCCGGGCCTCCCTGTCACTTGCCATTTCAACACACCACCCTGCTCTCATGCCCACATGTCCGTCCTTGGCCAGCTGCAATGTTCCAGTGAAGCTCAACGCAAACTGGAGGAACAGCACCTCATCTTCTGATTAGGCACTTTGTAGCCTTCTGGACTTAACATTGAGTTCAACAACTTCAGATCATGAAGTCTCTCCTCCATCCCCACCCCCTTTCCGATCCCCCTTTTTCCAATAATTTATATATTTTTAATATTTTTTTTATATATATATTTTTCTTTTCCCACCTATTTCTATTATTTCTAAATGTATTTCCATTCGTTGTTTTATCTCCACCTTTTAGCCCATTTCGATCCCTTCCCCCTACCCCACCCCCACTCGGACTATCTGTCACTTGCTCGTCCTGCTTTCTACCCTTAATGTCACCAATAGCACATTCCTTAGATAATATCACCACCATCAACATCCCTTTGTCCTTTTGTCTATGACATCTTTGACAATCTTTACTTTGCCTCCACCTATCACTGGCCCTCTATCCAGCTCTACCTGTCCCACCCTCCTCAACCAGCTTATATTTCATCACATTTCTATTTTTCCTTAGTTCTGGTGAAGAGTCATACGGACTCAAAACATTAACTGTATTCCTCTCCACAGATGCTGTCAGACCTGCTGAGTTTTTTCAGCTATTTTTGTTTTTGTTTCAGATTTCCAGCATCTGCAATATTTTGCTTTTATCTTAGTGTTTAATTGACTGCCACTTCTCTTCAAGGAATGCCTACCTTGAAGAAGTACTGCTCTTCGCTCCGACAGGATTTCCACTTGTCTCTTTTGCCCTGTTCACCTTCATTGTTTTCTATTTCTCTCCTGGTCTTTGACAAGGTGTTTACTAAAACTCACTTTCACAGCCATATTTCCTTCCTCAGTGACTGTTTCCACCTCCGACTTACCCCACGTGGATTCCAACTGAAGTTCCATCCCTCATGTTTTGAACCCACCTAGGATTACAGGTATCTCCGGGACATACATCACTCCTCAGACTGCTGTTCTCGTCGCATCCTGAGATCCACACTCAGTGCCATGCGCCGTCATATGAACATATCAACCTCTCCCTCCAGCAGCACTGACTCACCCTATCTCTAAGCTGTCCTTGCCCCCAGTTTCATTTTATTCTTCATCTTATCCAATGCCTCAACAAGAAACTTTGTCTCTTTCTTTCAGGTGCCAAGGAATGCAAGCTCCAACAACTCATCGACATCAACGCCCATCCAGGACCCTCCACCCCTGCCCGTCCCTCTGTCCCCATCCCATCTTCCAATCCCAGCCTCGGCTGTGTATTCACCATACTCCCTGACCTTACCCTCTCTGATGCTGAATGTTTAGTGCTCAGTTTCATGCCCTTACACCCTCACCTCAATGAATTTCGGGCTCAGCACGATGATGAACTCTTCTTCCGCCGCCTTCGTCTCCATGCTAACTTCTTTGGGCAGAAGCCCTCTCCCCGTTCAACAGATCCTTTTACCCGCCTCCAATATTCTCCCTCCACCTGGACCCCTCCCTCTAGATTCTTACCTGCTATGGATCTTTTCATTGAGAACTGTCGGCATGACATCAGTCGTCTCAATTTCTCTGCTCCTCTCACCCACTCTAACCTGTCTCTTTCTGAACTTGCCACACTCCGTTCTCTCAGGTCCAACCCTGACTTTGTCATCAAACCTGCTGACAAGGGTGGTGCTGTTGTTGTCTGGCGCACTGACCTCTACCTCGCAGAGGCTGAGCGTCAACTCGCAGACACTTCCTCCTACCTCCCCCTGGACCATGACCCCATCACTGAACATCAAGCCATTGTTTCCAGGACTGTTACTGACCTCATCTCCTCTGGAGATCTTCCTTCCACATCTTCCAACCTCATAGTCTCCCAACCTCGGACAGCCCGCTTCTATCTCCTATCCAAAATCCACAAACAGGACTGTCCTGGCAGACCGATCGTGTCAGCCTGTTCCTGCCCTCCGGAACTCCTTTCTTGCTATCTTGACTCCATTCTCTCTCCCCTTGTCCAGTCTCTTCCCACCTACATCCGCGATTCCTCTCACGCTCTACAACATATCAACAATTTCCAGTTCCCTGGCCCTAACCGCCTCCTCTTCACCATGGACGTCCAATCCCTCTGCACCTCCATCCCCCACCGGGATGGTCTGAGGACTCTCCGCTTCTTCCTCGAACAGAGGGCCGAACAATCCCCATCCACCGCCACTCTCCTCCGTCTGGCTGAACTTGTTCTCTCACTGAACAATTTCTCCTTAAACTCGTCTCACTTCCTCCAAATAAAAGGTGTGGCTATGTGTACCCGCATGGGCCCCAGGTATGCCTGTCTCTTTATGGAGTATGTGGAACATTCCTTGTTCCAGTCCTACTCCGGCCCCCTCCCACAACTCTTTCTCCGGTACACCGATAACTGCTTCGGTGCCGCTTCATGCTCTCGTCTGGACCTGGAAAAATGTATTAATTTTGCTTCCAATTTCCACCCCTCCATCAGTTTCACATGGTCCATCACTGACACTTCCCTTCCCTTCCTTGACCTCTCTGTCTCAATTTCTGGTGATAGACTGTCCATCAATATTCATTACAAGCCTACCGACTCCCATAGCTACCTCGACTACAGCTCCTCACACCCCGCTTCCTGTAAGGACTCCATCCCATTCTCTCAGTTCCTTCACCACCTTCGCATCCGTTCCGATGATGCCAATTTCCAAAACAGTTCCTCTGACATGTCTTCCTTCTTCCTTAACCGAGGTTTTCCACCCACAGTGGTTGACAGGGCCCTCAACCGTGTTCGGCCTATCTTCCGCGCATCCGCCCTCACACCTCCCTCCCCCTTCCAGATCTATGATAGGGTCCTGTCCCCCTTGTCCTCACTTACCACCCCACCAGCCTCCACATTCAAAGGATCATCCTCCATCATTTCTGCCAACTCCAGCATCTTCCTTTCACCCCACCCTGTTGACATTCCATAGGGACTGTTCCCTCCGGGACACCCTGGTCCACTCCTCCATCACCCCCTACACCTCAACCCCCTCCCTCAGCACCTTCCCAAGCAACCGCAGAAGGTGCAACATCTGCCCTTTTATTTTCCCCCTCCTCACCGTCCAAGGGCCCAAACACTCCTTTCAAGTGAAGCAGCACTTCACTTGCACTTCCCTCAATTTAGTCTACTGCATTCGCTGCTCTCAATGCAGTCTCCTCTACATTGGAGGGACCAAACGCAGACTGGGTGTCCGCTTTGCGGAACACCTTCGGTCTGTCCGCAAGCATGACCAGGACCTCCCTGTCGCTTGCCATTTCAACATCCCTTTGTACTTTTGTCTATGACATCTTTGGCAATCTCTTCTTTGCCTCCACCTATCACTGGCCCTCTATCCAGCTCTACCTGTCCCACCCCCCTTAACCAGCTTATATTTCATCTCATTTCTATTTTTCCTTAGTTCTGATGAAGAGTCGTACGGACTCAAAATGTTAGCTGTATTCCTCTCCACAGATGCTGTCAGACCTACTGAGTTTTTCCAGCTATTTTTGTTTTTGTTTCAGATTTCCAGCATCCACAGTATTTTGCTTTTATCTTGAGCTTAGTGTGTCTTGCCTATCCCATGACAAAATCCTTCCTCTACAGCATCATGCCTAAGCATGATCATGATATTTCATCTCTGAGACGTTGCATTAGGATTGTGGACAGCATTTGCTGTAATGATATCATTACAATAGAACATCTAAAAGAGTCCAGGCAGTCTCTAATTAGTAATTTTAAAGTATAATCAGTAACAAGATACTGTTGGGCCATCAGCAAGTGTGGAGAAATATTCCTTTCTAGCATTTAAGAGCATGGGACAATTCAATAGAACAGACTTCCCTCTAAGCAATGAATGAAAATGCAAACAATGCATTACTTACTTGAAAGCAAGAATTGTTTTCCCTTATCTATAAATGGCAGGAAACAAAACTTTGCATTTGGGGCAGTTGAGTCTCTTTTATTTCTGTATAAAAGAGAGAACATACAAACAAGAACAGCTTGGGTTAAGGATTAACTTAAAAGAGGGAAATTCTGGCAAGACTATGATCATTTGAGTACATTCTGATTTTAGATAAGATATGCAAACAATAACCCCTTAAGAACAGTTGCTTGGTAGTGCAGATCTTGCATATTACTGAAAAGAGAGACACATTGTTGAAGCTTTTCATCTTCTGCTCCTCGGGGCAAACATATGAACGCCAAATTTTTAAAAATCACTACAATTTATACCTCAGAAGGAAAGGGTACTGGTTGGCAAAAAGTTGACTCTGATTGGCCAAGGCATTGCCATGCAGAAATCAATGGGAAACTACAGGCTCTCCAAGCTCTCAAGTAATTCAAAAAAGGTGCAAGGCTTGAACATAATCCTTTTGTTTGCAGAGAACGGATCCCTCCTTATGAAAGTATATTGCCTCTAGCAAGTGTAAATAAGCCATGTTACGAGCTTGACTGATTATCTTAAATTGGTTGTTAGTGTAGCTATTAGCACACTTAGGATATTTCAACAGTGCTGTCCAATTGCAAAATCACATCTAACAGTAAACATTTTGTTTTGAATTTTGCAAGTGCAGGCTGGTTTAGTACCCTGCTTATTTCAAACAACAGAAGGAACATGCTGTTTGATTCAATCAGCCAATCATTGGGATGAATGGTCAAATTGCAAATTGACAACTGCTCTAGCGTGGGCAGTACATGCAAAAAACACACTTCAGATGGTTGGGGGCCACAGCCCCTATCAATCAGTTTAAGGCAGGAATCCGAAGATACCTTCAATAATGTGAGACCATCCCCCAGCTTTGGAGGGGACAACTATTAGTTCAGTTTTTGCAGAACATTTGACTGCTATATTAGCAGGGAGGAGAACATTTATTAAGGCAGAAGATTCAGAAAAAAATCAGGAGAGCTTTGAGGTATCGAATCAGGCCATCAGAAATGAATTTTAAGCCTGGGGTCATGGCGTATTATAAAACAGAGGGACAGAAAGATTGGAGAGGTCCAGGAAAAGTTATAGGCACTGATGGCAAAACAATAATCTTGCAACATGGTAACCAAACTGTTAGAGTATATTCCATGTAGCTTGCTGGCACTGATTACACATTGACAGAACCTGAACAGAAGATGGAAACTGAAGATGCACCATGCATGTCGCCCACATATATGCCGGACCTGTACGAACGACAGATAGTGGCAGATAACAGGCTAATTGAGAGCAGACCAAGTGATAATTTATCACAAAGATTAACTATCAAAAGTTGGAACTAGGGTGAGATATATATCAGAAGGTGTGAGTCAGTGAAGGATGGGAAAGGCCATAGGGAAATACAAAAACTGGCTGAATGTACAAGACAAGGGGCAGAATATCAGATCTATGAATTGGCAGAATGAATTGAAATGTCGAAAGCCAAGAAAGAAAGTGTAAGTTCAGACAGTGGGCCTAATAGTGATCACAGCCCAAGGAAAAGATCAAAAACTTGTGAAAGGAAGTCTAGTCGCTGGAGGGATGGGTCGAGTAGTAGTAGTCCAGATAGGGACAGGAGATCTGGTAGGGGACGAAGTTTAACAAGAGCAAGGATCAAAGAACAGGTGAGGAGCGACACAAGAAGTAGGGTCCCCTACAATAGAGAAGTTCTAGTAGCTATTAACAAGTTAGATGGTAAATTGGTAAAGGAGGCAAAACAAAAAGAACTCTCAGTTGGAGAGAGTTTGGCGTTTACACAGAGGTACCAGACAAAGGACAGCCAGCATTGTCCTATAGGTGGATATGTATGGAGAAAGTACTTCCTGATGATACGTATAAAGCCAAAGCCAAACTTGCAGTTCGGGGATTTGAGGAACAACTGGACAACCAGGAAGTTCAAGTAGACTCTCTAACAGCAGGAAAAGTAGGTTTGAGGATTTTCCTAGCAACATACTCATGGGAGTGTAAAGCCATTGACATCAAAGCAGCGTGTTTGCAAAGGGGAACAATTTCAAAGAGAAGTATTCTTAAAGACTCCAAAAGAAGCTAGAGATATAGAGGAGAAATTATGGAGGCTAAGTAAGTGTGTTTAAGGGTTAACCAATGCATCCAGGGATGGTATTTTTCAGTTAGGTCCATCCTACTAAATGCTGTTTGTCTTCAGCTAAACAGATAGAGCAATGTTTTATTGATACTATGAAGGAAAACTAGCAGGCATTTTCTTCATGCACATAGATTATTTCCAGTGGGGGTGGGGCAGGAGGGCATTGGGATCTGTGGCATTTGAGAAATTTATGATAGATAAAATTATAAAGGAATTCAAAATTGGAAGTCGGGCTTCTGGAGCATTTATGTATATAGGGTTGGACATTAGGCAGACTAAATTGGAAATAACCCTCACTCAACAGTCTTACCTAGAGAATGTTAAGAAGATCCCGATAAATCAGACCAGATCCTCACTAAAGGAAGACTCTACATACACGAAAGAAGCAGATCAATTAAGAAGCTTAATTGGGCAATTAAACTGGTTATGCACACAAGCTCGACCGGATGTGTGCTATGATGTATTAGAATTGAGCACCACGCTGAAATATGCTACTGCCAGAAAAGTGCTAAAAGCAAACGAGACAGTGAAGAAATTAAGTTCAGAAGAATGTACGCTCAGATTCCCAGACCTGGGTGAAATAAAAGGGATGAAGTTGGTCATTTTTAGTGACACCTCACATGCTAACCTTCACGACGGTTTTTCAAGTACAGCAGGATTCATTATATTTTTAGTGGGAACAAACAATAAATGTTGTCCGTTTGCCTGGGAATCAAAGAAAATAAAGCGAGTAGTTAAAAGCACCTTAGCTGTGGAGAAACTTGCGCTGGTAGAAGTAACAGAGATGGCTATGCATTTATCAAGTATTTTAAAGGAACTCCTAAAAAAGGGGCAACCAGGGAAAAATGTGCCAATGGAATGCTCTATAGATAACCATTCGCTCTGCGACAATGTCCATTCAACAAAGAGTGTCACAGAAGAGGTTCAGGATTGACCTCGTGAATATAAAAGAGATGTTGGAAAAGAGGGAGATGTCCAAAATAAAATGGGTTGATGCAAGTCACCAGTTGTCGGATTGTTTCACAGAAAGAACTGTTTGTCCAAAGAAATTGTTGGATATCCTCGAAGAGGGACACTTTGTGTCATAATGAATTATGGGAACACGGAAATTTTCATGTTGTAACCTTATTATAATTCTTTTTGGTTTTTTGGATGGGCAGGGTAATATGAAGTATGTTAAAGATTGATTGTATACTAAGATAACATGTATTATCATTTTGTATTTTTTCTTATGAATAGTTTTGTTTGCGTATCAATTTAATTTAAAGAGGGGAATTTGTTCATATCTAATTGGTTCTGTTGATGGATGTTAAATGCCGGATAGTTTAAGGTAATAGGGTGAACAAGTGTTGGGAATTGATTAGTTAATAATACTCAGATTTGAGTAAAGAAGAATCAGCCAGCACTGGGGAGAGATTGTCTTAGAGTGGAGACGTAAGCTCTGTGGTGAGCAATAAACAGTCTTCACCAAAGCATCTTTGTCTCAATGTATTCTTAACACACAGGCTTGGGAGTTTCTCTGACACTGAGAGGCTGACATACAGTGGGGACCCAACCATACCCACTCCAAGGAATTAATTGGGTCCCATGAGAGGGAGAACAGTGCAGAGGGGGATCTGGCCATTAGAAGACAGGTGCCATTGGGTCAGTGCAGATTGAGGGGAGAATGGTCAGTAAATATTTTGGCAGCACAGGGCATTGTCAACCTGCTGGCATCATGGGGGCATAAGAGGACAGGGGAGGCCACCTGAGCACAAGGAAGGCAGCAGCTGGCAACAGGAACATGAATCTTAATTTCAGGTCCAGTGACAATGAGGAGCAACATCCTCCACAGGAAGGGCAGAGCCCTAGGCATTTGGAGGGCAGAGGAGAGGGATGGAGGCTATGAAAGCAATGGATGCTATACCCTCAGCATAGGATCTACTGCTGAAGATGGAGCTACTTTGAGATAATCAAGAACCAGTGCTGGAGGAGACTGTGGCTCTCTGGGCAAATAGTCACTGGCTCTACTGCCCTCACCACAGAAGACCTCACACCTTGCAGCACCACTTGCCGTGCCCTGCCAGCAGCCATCAAAGTCACTGTCCTTGAGCCTCTTTATCTCTGGCTCCTTTCAAGGATCAGCTGTGGACCTTGGTGATATCTCACAAATAGCTACACACCAGTGCATCTCACAGGTCACTGATGCCCTATTTATAAGAGCTGGACAGTGTATTCAATTCCAGGCAGATGGTGCCTCACAGACACAGAGAGCAGTGGGTTTCCCCTCTATCACTGGATTCCTCCAGGTACAGGACATCATCATTGTGGTCACCCTTGTGGGCATCAAGGCACCAACTGAGTGCCCAATGCAATTCATCACCAGAAAGGACTTTCACTCTCTCAACGTTCAGCTGGTCTGTGACCACAAGAGCTTCCTGTGTGCACTTCTTTTACTGGCAGCAGCTATGGGGATACTTTCATTGAAGACACGGCCTGGAACAGCTCAACTTTTACTGCCCATGAAGAAGGCACATCTGCCCAGAGATCACTGTTCATGGACCCTTTTTCCTCTTCACAACTTCATCCCTCTTTTCCTGTAACATTATCAATAAAAGGAGGCTCACACATCTGGCTTCATGTGTCAATATTTACATGGTGCTCAAAAAGGTAAAAAGCACACAGTTACAGGCGAAAAATTTCAGTGATCCACTCAATGCTCTGCCTGATGAAATGACCTCTGTCTTGGCCATTTTTACACGGTACACCCCTTGTGGCATCAGATGAGGTAAAGGCAGTCCACTGACTTGTCTCGGCTTGCGGCTGAGGAGACATGTGAGTCAATCATCCTTACTGCGGAGACTCCTGCACCTACCTCCATCACCATGCCCTGCTGCACAAGTGTTCCCTCAATCAGAGGGGCCGCTGCTGCTGCTGATGATGATGCCATGAGGGGTGGTACGTTCAACCTCCTCAGTAACAGCCTCAGCCCTTGGCTGGTGCTCCTGATGGCTAGAGGAGACCATCAGCTGCTGCAATTGGCATCCACTCCAAATACCTCTGTGCCATCAGCACCACTGACCAGTCAAGGCTACATGGCATGACATGCATCCTTTGTATGTCAGTGCACAGTTCCTGCATGCACTCCAAGTGCTGACACATATCCCTCCAAGAGGTTGGCCACTCTATCCCATGTACTAGAGATAAAGGATAATATTTAGGCAGTAGGGTGTGCAAACTCGCCTTTGAGAGCTGTAATGAAAAGGTGAAAATAGCAATGGGAGCAAGTCCAAATAGCCTTGGGACAATTGAGAGCATGTTATTATTCCTCTGTGGTGTTGTTGGTATATGCAATGTCAATATTTTTCATTAATACTGTGTGCTCTGATATTGCCACAGGCAATCACAGTATCTTTACAGTGCAGAAGGAGGCCATTTGGCTCATCGAGCCTGCACTTGCTCTCTGAAAGAACATTCCACCTGGTCCCACTCCCCTGCCTTATCCCCGAAACCTTGCACATTCCTTCTTTCCATTAGCAATCCAATTCCCTTTTGAATACCTCAATCAAACCTGCCTCCACCAACTGGGTGAAAATACGTTTCCTCACATCACATTTACTCCTTCTGCCAATTATTTTGAATCTGTGCTCTCTAGTCCTTGAATGAATATTTGGAGGGGAACAGTTTCTCACTATTTACCCTGTCCACACCACTCAGGATCTTGAATACCTCTATCAAGTATCCTCTCAGCCTTTTTTTCCCACAAGGAAAAGTGTCTCAACCTCTCCAATCTATCCTCATAGCTACAGCTTTTTATCCCTGGAATCATTCTTGTGAATCTCCTCTGTAGTCTCTCCAAAGCCTTCACATCCTTTCTCAAGTATGCCGACCAGAACAGTATTCCAGATGAGGTCTAACTAGTGTGTTATACAAGTTCAACATGATCTCCTTACTCTTGTACTCAATGCCCCTATCAATCAAGCCTAAGATACTATATGCTTTTTTATCTGCCCTCTCAACATACATAGGTCATTGAAGATGACAGGGTATATATACACCAAGGTCCCTCTGTTCCTGCTCCTCCTTTAGAGGCTCCACCTTTATTTTATCCTGTCTCGCCATATTTTTCCTGCCAAAATGAATAACCTCTCACTCTTCTGCATTGAACTTAATCTGCCACTTCTCTGCCCAATCCACCAACAGGTCTATGTCCTTCTGAAGTTCAAGACTATACGCATCACAGTTGACAACATTTCAAATCTTCATATCATCTGCAAATTTTGAAATCACGCCCTGCACACCCTGTCTAGGTCATTAATATATATCAGGAAAAGCAAGGGTCCCAACACTGACCCTCGGGAGACTCCACTACAAACCTTCCTCCAATCTGAAAAACAACCATTTATCACTACTCTCTGTTTCCTGTCACTCAGCCAATTTCTTATCCAAATGCCTACTTTCCCTTTTATTCCATGGCCTACAATTTTGCTCACAAGTCTGTTGTGTGGCACTGTATCAAATGTCTTTTAAAAATACATATAGCCCACATCAACAGCATTTCCCTTATCAACTTTCTCTGTTACCTCCTCAAAAGACTCTAGCAAGTTAATTAAACATGAATTTGAATTTCTCTTAATGAATCCATGCTGGCTTTCCTTAATTATCCTTCACTTTTCTGAGTGACTATTGATGTTATCCCATACTATAGTTTCCAGAAGTTTCCCTACCACAGACGTCAAAATGACTGGTCTCTAGTTGCCAGCTTTATCCTTGCATCCCTTTTTGAACAAGGGTGTAACATTCGCAATTCTCCAGTCCTCTGACAATGATTGGCATATAGCATTTACTTCGTTATGCACACATTTCTGTGGTATACAATTTCTCCTACTTCTAAAAATATCTTGCAGCCAACAAATTCCACTCGATTGACCTCCAAGAACACCAGTATCTTCTTGCAGAATCATTCCCCTTAGTGCCTCTTCTGGATCTGCTATTTTAAACCAGATTAGCCAAGCATAAGCAAGATGTTTTGCTTAAGAGAAGATGCACAGATGTAAATGTTTAATCTATATGAATGAATCAAAGGTGGCACTCCCAAGTCTAAGGACAACATGCCATTCATTCAGCATTGTGTCCAGTCATGGATGGGGCAGATACAAGCATTTGAATTAGGAACAGGATTAGGCCCTTGGCCCCTCGAGCCTGCTCCACCATTCAATAAAGCCTAAATGGAATGTAACCTCAACCCCACCTTCCTGCCTACCCCCGATAACCTTTCATCCCTTTGTTAATCAAGAATCTATCTAATTCTGCCTTAAGAATATTCAAAGCTTCTGCTTCTGCCACCTTTTGAGGAAGAGAGTTCCAAAGACTCACAACCTTCTGAGAGAAAAAAATTCCCTTCCTCTCTGTCTTAAATGAGTGACCCCTTATTTTTAAACAGTGACCCCTAGTCCTAGATTCTCCCACAAGAGGAAACGTCCTCTCCACAACCACCCCGTCAAGGCCCCTCAGGATCTTAAAGGTTTCAATTAAGTCGCCTCTTACTCTTCTAAATTCCAGTGGTTACAAGCCTAACCTGCCCAGCCTTTCATCATAAGACAACTTGCCCATTCCTGGTATTAGTCCAGTAAACCTTCTCTGACCTGCTTCTAACGCATTTACATATGTCTTTAAATAAGGAGACTGGTATTGTACACAATACTCCAGATGTGGTCTCACCAATGACCTGTATAACTGAAGCATAACCTCCCTACTTTTGTAATCAATTCCCCTCACAATAAATGATAACATTCTATTAGCTTTCCTAATTACCTGCTGTACCTGCATACTAACCTTTTGTGATTCACAGCATTTCAAACACAGGACATGAATAACGATGGGCCTACATACATTGTGCTCATATAACACAATCTTTTACTATTTCCAGAGTCACCTCTGGAGTTACTGAGTTACTGAACAGTTCATGATTTCTGTAAGAGTTCATAGTAGTAGATAGGTTGAAATTTCCCCATGACCCGGGAATATATCAATTTATAGATTATTTGCACCTTAGCTATCACACAATGTTGCGAAGGCAACAGGGCACCTATACCACAAGAAACTGAGAATAGTCATCATCACTGGATGTCTGAAATAAGGGAATGTTCCTTTTCCCAGTGATGATCCTCACCTTGAGACTTTAAAATTTATAAAGACCTTAGATTGCCAACCTCCTACAATATTATGAGTCATCGACTAATAGAAGAAATGCGCTGGGTGATTCTATTTTAGTCTTTCTCATGCGTCACTAAAGGAATGAAAAATGCTAGTACCTTAAGGCATGTGGTTGTGCAGGATGATACATTGAAAACACACAGCCACAACTGAACCTGCCAAGGTACTGGAACAGAGGAATGAAGTCAGACAGGAACTAATGCATCAGTGACTTTTTAAATTCTGAAGAAATTATCAATAGCTTCAGATCCCATGGCCAGGATTTGACGGCGTCTCAGGGAGTGTCCTAAGAGGCTGCAGTGGAGGGGAGCGTTAAATTGGCAGGGGGGGGGGGGGGGGGGGGGGGCGGCATATCCACTGCCCTCCTGCCGTTGTTGGCATTTTACCAGTGGAGGGTGGGCACTTCGCCATGTGGGGAGACCACCAAATATACCTTGGCGACCTCCCTTTGGGCTTGGTTGGGGGTGGGTGCCCTTGTGATCAGGCACCCTGTGGCTCATGGAGGGCATCCCCCACAAAGTGGCAAGGACCACCTTCACTGAAAGAGCCAGTCATGTTCTCACAAACAACCCTCTGCCCAATTCTGGGGCTTGCTAATTGGCCCTGGTGAACCCAACCCAATTTACCTCCATTCGGGAGGCTCCTCCAACAATACTGGCCCCGGTCGGCTGCAATCACTTCCAGTGGTGCTGGTGGGACTGATGAGCTGCGAGCCCATTTTTGTTGGCCAGCAGTTCATGGTGGGTGCATATTCTCATCCCTTAAAGAGATGGAAACCCCAACTGTAGGCAGTTAATTGCCTGATGGATGTAAAATGCATTTGAGGCTTCATAATTTACTTAGCCAGGGTTGCCCCCAACCTTCCAGCTAGTGGACGGGGCCATTGCCACCCCGTAAATTCCCAGCTCATGTATTTGTATCATAAACATCCAGTTTTGGGTTTAAGCTCTATTTCTTTATGTTGTTTATTATATGCTAGTGACCTAAAATATACTTAAGAATCTCCAAACCAAGCTGCTGAGAAGTTCAAACAAATAGTTTCCGTTTGCCTGATATGAAGTACACACTGTCTTCCCAGGAGGATACACCATATGTACCTGAGTCCAGAGAGTTTAGGAGCAGTCTGTCACAAGGCAACACTTAGGGACTCCTACATGTGCACAAGAATACCATTGACAACAAGCATGCAATTACCAGTACGAAATACCAGTCAGCTTCCTCCTGGTTGGCTAACTAAGGCATGCAGGAAGTTTCTAACCTCCAGTGACAGATCATATTAATGACCCAAGCTGGTTGCTCAATCATGAACAATGAACTTGAATGCTGAACTTACATCGGTGCAGACATTTGATTACCAGGCCTTCCTTGAAGTCCAAGACCCATTCACATATTAGCTACATAAAGATTGAGCATTGTATGCCTAGGATTTCGAAACTACTAACTGAAAACTGTTTGGAAATATAACTTGTACACTAAAAGCTCAACTTGCATTGAGACTTGTGGTGTGTGGGGGCGGGCCCCACATGCCGATGCATAAAATGACACGCGGTGACATTGGGCGAGCGTCCTGACATCACCGCGCACCATCACAATATTTAGGTGGGCAGGCATGCGATGTTCTCGGATGCGCGGCCGCCATTAATTATTCATGTAACTAAGGCCCTTGAGGCAGCAATTGACTGCAATATTTCAGGGCCCATGTGATCTTCCGGGCGTCGCATGGGCACAACAGGCAGGTGGGTAGGAGACATTTGTATAAACCTCATCCACGGGCGAGATAAGAGGGGTGAGTGGGATCGCGAATGTTATCTGCCAGATATTTAATTGTGAAAGTTACTCCTACTTGCCTGTGTGAGCAGGAATACTTCAAAACTCATACCAGCTGCTTGGATAGGAGTAAAACCTTTCAGGTCAGGACTCTACAGTAAAGATCATTTTTGGGGCCTGCAGCTTTCAGGAAGCCTTCCCTTAGCCTGGGAATGGGAGTTGTACACTCCACTGGAGGCACCTCCTCTGAGGAGGAAGGGAGGGCCAAAAGGGGGAGGACGCCAGGAGTCCACATTCAGCCTCCAGGGGAACCACCTTTGGAAGGAGAGGCGCAGGCACAATGGGCACAGGGCCAACAGGAAGTCCAAGGCGGAAGGGGCCACAGATGACGCCATTATCCTGCTGCCAGGGTTTATAGGCGGCGAAGCAGCTACCTCAATATGTCTGAGGTGCAGTGCCGAAGGAGGCTCCGTCTCTAAAGGGAGACGGTCACCACCATCTGTCAGATGATAGGCCCTGAGATCTGTGTGGGTGGGCACCCCATGCCAGTAGCACTAAAGGTCACAGCTGCCCTCAACTTCTATGGCTCCAGCTCTTTCCAGGGCTTGGTGGGTGATCTTTGCAGTGTCTCCCAATCAGCTGTACACACTTGTGTCAAGCAGGTCACAGACGCTCTGTTCAGACGTGCATTGACCTTCATCCACTTCCGTTGGGACCAGGCAAGTCAGGCACAGCGAGCCAGAGGCTTCGCGGCCATTGCTGGCTTCCCCCGCGTCCAGGGTGCGATAGACTGTACACATGTGGCCATCAAGGCGCCAGCAGGTGAGCCCAATGCCTTTGTCAACAGGAAGGGCTTCCACTCCATGAATGTGCAGATAGTGTGTGATCACAGGATGCAGATTCTACAAGTTTGTGCAAGGTACCCAGGCAGCTCCGACGACCCCTACATCCTGAGACACTCCCAAGTGCCGACGCTCTTCAGCGCTCCAGCTCGGCTTGATGGATGGCTGCTGGGTGACAAGGGCTATCCCCTCAGAAGGTGACTCATGACACCTCGCCGCCATCCAAGAACAGAAGCTGAGCAACGGTACAATAGGAGCCTCCACATGGGCTGTGGTGGAGAGAACCAACGGTCTTCTCAAGATGCGCTTCCAATGCCTGCGCTGCTCAGGGGCCGCACTCCAATACCCCCCAGATCGTCTGTCGCTGATAGTGGTTGCATGCTGCGCCCTCCATAATCTGGCGCTGGAAAGGGGCGACACAGTGGACGAGGAAGACATAGACACAGTTGCTCCAAATGCACAGGATGAGTCCAGCAGTGAGTCCAAGGATGAGCACGCACATCAGAATGCTGAGCAGGTAGATGCTGACCCGGGCTAACTCCAAGGAGGCAGGGACATCCGAGAGGCTTTAATCCAAAGAACCTTCAGCTAGCCCACCACGGATGGACCTTCAACACACACCGGGGCTGCAAGCTCCATACTCAATACCTGAGTGCTAAATCTTCCTGGTAACATTAACTAAGGCCCTTGTCAATAAAGCTCAATATCAAACAACTCACTCATAACATTATGGGTTCCTGTCCATCTGCAGAAGGAATCACTCTGAGGCATGGCAACATATCAAAATTTATTGAGAGAACAAATGCAACTTCATAAACCAAAAACAAAAGGTGTTGCACATGACAACAAGTCTTCAATAAACTACTATGGGCCAACATAAAAGCACCTGTGAGAAACCCGTTGTGTGCCTAAGGTGCCTTAAATTTACGCTTATGGGTGCTACGTCTAGGTGCTGTCCCCTCGCTGGCACTGGCATCTGAGCCAGCCTTCTCACTGTGCTGTCCTGTTGGCCTCGATGACCTTGGCGGCCGTCCTCTGGCCCGTGGACCCTTTGATAGCCCCGCCTGGGAGACAGTGGCCAGTTCCACAACAGGCTTCTACCCATTCGCTGCAGCCTCATTGGATCCCACAATCACTGGCAGTGGGGCGGAGGAGCTGCTGTTCATCTGGAACACACTGAGAGGAGCTTGCACAGACGTCAGGCAGCTGCTGCACCAATGTGAGGTCGCTTTAGACCTCCAAGCTCGCCATAGATGGATGGACACTGGGCTGGGATACTTGGTGCCCAAACCATCTCCCACATTGGCACTGACCAGCTGAGGTCAATGCTGCTGTGAGGGCTTGCAGGTCTGAACGCAACCCCAGGAAGCCCTGATTGTTCTCCTGGAGGAGCCTCTCCACAAGAGTTGCCACTCTCTCCATGGAGGAAGTATGGCGCTCAGCCATGAGGGACATTGCATTGCTGATGCTCCGCATGGACTCCTCCAGCACGGGGACCACGCCATGCATAGTCTCATGTATCTCCGCCAGATCCTCCTGCATACCCTGCTGCACTTCCGGCCTTTGCTGCCTCACAGACGACTCCAGAGGCACATAATCAGCCACCGACTGAGCAGGTGCCTGGTCCCCAACAGTCCTCCGACTGCCGGCGCCCTGGGCACTCTCTGTCTCTGCCTGCACCTCAAGCGAGTGTGAAGTGCCCTCACCACTGTGTCCCGGGACACTAGCCAAAGATTTAATTCCCACCGAGGTGCTAGTATCTGTGCAGGTGCCTGCCTGACAGAGATGGTGTGACGCTGGTGAGTCGATTTCCTCTGGGCTCTCAGGTGTGAGAGGTGGCCCCTCTGCCTCCTTCTCCTGGCCTTGCTCCAGTGATGCTGGAAGGAAGAACAAGGACACCTGATTAGTTACAGTGCAGACAATGTCAATTTCCACGCCTGTCCCCCGGATTGGTGTGCACTCATCCTTTCATAATCAATGGCCAACCCATGTTGCAAACTTCAATCACTGAGCATTCAGCAGTGCCATGGCTTTTGGAACACACATGGTGACCTCAATACTCGGCAAACATACCTCCCTATGGCACGCCAGCCTCATCGCCACTGGTAGGCCTGGGCGCATGGGGCCTCTCCAGATCCATGGCGTGCTGTTCAAAAGGTGTCAGGGTCGCCAACTGGGCCTGGCCTCCGCCAGTCCGCACCCGCTCTGCGGAATTGTGCACAGTCTTCTCCTGAAAAGGAGAGAAGAGCATTGATTAGTCCAGCCTGTACCTGGATTCCCATCACATCCCTGCCAACCCAACCAGAGTGGGACATTGCAGGGCTCTTGTTCTTCATTACACCGCAGCTGCCACACACTCACACAAAGAAGCCAGGGCTGACCCCTGCCTTGCCCAAATGCTGCCTCCTTCACATGTGGCACCACAAGGTGTAACTTTGCTAAGCAAGAATGCACAAGCACGTGGAACGGAAAGACCAGCAGATGGATTGGTGCCCCACCACCTGGAAGCTCCCCTTCACGCACCCTAACTTTGACATGCTTCCCAGTTCCAGCACTATGCCTAGGTACAGATGCTTGAGTTTCACCCACATTCTATACTCTGGGTGTCAGTGTCACACATGCTGCGGGTGCAGAACCCATCCTGGCTCAACCCTCTCTCGGTGAACTAGGCATGGGCAATAGCTGCTGGCACACCCAGCGAGGAATACGTGCCATGAAGGATTCAAAGCCGTTACTGTACTCAGAGTTGGGGGGTGGGGGGCAGGCTGCATTAAGTGACCTCAGCCAACATGGTACTCACCCTTCTCAAGCACAGGTGGTCATTGAATCTTTTACGGCACTAGACCCATGTGCTCCGCACCACATCATAGGAGCTCACACTCTCGGCCGCCTCGTCCCATGCACGTTTGGTCAGGTGGGAAGGCCTCTACCTCCCATCCCTCGGAATCAGGACCTCCCGCTGCGCTGCCACCTCCTCCAGGGGGGCAGCTAGGCACTCATCCGAGAAACGAGGGGCACACTGCCCCACTGCCCTATCCTCCGGCCTGGCCTGGCCTGCCCCGCTGGCCTACCCTCTGGCCTGGCCTGCCCTCCGTATTTGTGTGCTGCACAGTAGCTCTCTGCTGTGCACTTCTGCCGGCCATTGTGAGCAGCCTTGCAAAGGCTGCCAGACCTTCATTTACACAGGCCGCTGGGTCACTATTGGACCCAACAGTCTGTGCACACCCCCTGCTGCCCACCCACTCCCGCTATCCTCAGGAGTCAAGAAGTATGTTGGGCAGGCCTTAATTGGCCCGCCTGTGTAAATGGCGGTACGGACCCAATCGCGGGCAGCAATCGGGTCCGTGCCCACCCACGCCCACTCCTGCTCAGCCTGCCCGCCATGGGGAACATTCTCCCCTTGCTCTCAGTGAGAAATTACAAAGAAGATCCAAGCACACTTTGTTCCCTCTCTGTGTTGTGTTGGCGAATTGTGCCTAAAGCTTATATCACAGATGTCTGTTTCAAATTCCAATCAAAACTTTAAAGATTCCATTTTGAGTAACGGAAAGCCATAATTCTGCACTTGCGGAAACCCATCATCATATATCGCAAGTTTGTTTAAAGATGACAATTAGGGCACAATTGATCGTGTGTGAGTGTGTAGACAATAATAGGCAATATTATCTATGAACTAGGAAAGATACAAAGTCTTGATGGTAAGGAATAATGTCTAATCCACTTTATTTAGCTTTAATTACCAACCTTACTGAAGCTGAATCCCAATGTGCCCCCAGAAAACACTTGTGGTTAATCCTTGCTATTTATTCGACAAGCCCAACCGTTCATACTTTACAAATAGTAAATGCAAATGTATATGTATTTTTCCCCATGTTTCAAACATTGTACTCAATGTAAAATGCATCATTTATACAATAATCAGTTCTATGCAAAATTAATTATAAACAATTAATTATAAGCACACAAATAACATTGTTTAAACCTTTCTGTATACGTCATGATTTCTCACCATGTCATTCTCCACAATAGCCTTCTGTTTGTGTTTCATTGCTGTATATATGTGTGCACATGTCTCTATCAAGTTTAACAGCTGGACCTTATTATCATTTTAATATTCCATTTCCTGCCCAACAGCCAGTCAACCTATCAATTTGGTCAGCTGCTGGGCGGATAAACACGCAGCAGGAGACCACTGCCAGGTCCCAGCAATCAGGAAGTGGGCAGCACACCACTGCCCCAAATAAGTCAGTAGTAGGAAGATCTGTGGACGGCCTTCCGGCTTGCTTTCAATTGAGGCTCTTAAGAGGGAAATTAATGCCCATTTGAAAGCCTCACCCCACCACGGCTGATATTCATCCAGCAGTGGGGAATTCGCCATGAGGGAATCCTGAAAAGTAAACCCTGTTGGGGTTGTCTACAAGTTCCCAGGGAGTCCCTCATTCAAAGGCACACAGTACTTGATTGAGGGACCTGACATCAGGAAGGGGGGGCAGTCTAGCCAAGAGCCACCCTCTGCCTTTGTTGCCGACCTTCCCTCCCACCATCATTCACCTGTGCCTGGCGATCATAGGCCTCGAGTGGCACGAGTACAAGTAGCAGCAACAGCATCCACCATAACATTGCGGAGCAAGGAAAAGCTGCTGGCCTCTGACTGGCCGGAATTCTGCCCCCCAGGTTCTTGATCCCAGGAAAGGCCCACTGCTGCCCAGTTAAGTGCCTGATAGGCACTTAATTCAGTGTGTTTTCCAGTAAAGAGGCGATGGGTGGGGCTCTCCCCAGTTCTCCAACCGGCAGACGTAACCCCATCACCTCCAATAAATACCGCCCTATGCGTCAGCTTGGCTCTTGCCTCTAAGCCTGAAGGTTTTTAATGCAAGCCTTGAAGCAGGTAGGGTGGGGTGCAAAGAAAAAGACTTTCCATTCTCTGGGCAAGAAGGCTATAATAATCAGGATCTGGTGCAATTTGCTCCTTCAATGTCTTCGACCTGAGTTAGTGAAGTGGTTGAAGGCATTATCACAATTTTCCTCGTACCTCTGACATAGAGCTTTATCCTCATGGCCTTGTGGTTCTCTGACCCTGGATAGGCCTAGTCATGCGCTTGTGTCTATGAATCAATACAGCCGGCTATTTATGAAGGGGTTGGGGGGGAGGAAAGCGAGGCACTGCCTTTGTTACTCATGGTGATGAAGTCGGATGGGCAAATTCACCCAGGGCCCTGATTATTTCTCTCATCTGTCTCTGCCACAACTGTTGTGGCTAATTTGTGTCATTGGCTTTCACCACTCTGTTAGGGTTTGGCATCTAAATAATGAGGAAATCTGTTTCTGAAATGGAGCATGTAAACCTGGAATTTTAGTCCAGTCTGACCCATGTGCACAAAACTAGCCTGTAGTAAGCACTGAGATATTGCCCCTGGTTCATTTTTTATTAAGTAAATGATTGATGGAGCTGACCTTGGCATACAATTCTTCAGTAGTTATTCCAATTATTCCAGTAGGAGCAAGAACTGCAAAAAACAGGAAAGGTTGTTATAAACTCACACAATAACTAACAGATATGGATAAATTTTAATGTAACCATCAGCTTCAAAACAACAAAACCTAGAATTATGATACAGAATTTCCTTCATCAAATTCAACCATAATAGCTGATGAACACCAAACAGGTGAAGGTGTGAGTAAAAAACATAAAGCTGCCATTAACCCCCAAAAATTAAGGAAATATGAAGACAGCTATACTTGAATTTTGGTTTTATTTGTACTGGAAGTGGAGATGTCCATTGAATCTTTGAAACTTTCCAAATTGCTGAGACATTTAATTACAAAGCATGAAATATATAAAGACAGTAGTGATTGTTTTTTGAGCAAAAGTCTAAGTAGTTGATCAGTACTCGAGCATTAATGAAATCCACAACTACCACCGTTTAAAAGCTTGTAGTCTCATCTTAGTTAGTGGCGCATAAAATTGCTGAAGCAAAAAAAAAACCCACATAATTGCTGAGGAGTTGATATTGTCATTTACCATTGAAATTGTAAGAGAAATGTTTGTAGAGCAGGCCAAGGAACTGGAAAAAAGGTACCAAAGCCAAATAACACAATCAAACAACAAAATGATTTAACGTCAGAAGACATAGTTTTGCAGTGTGCTGATCAAATGCATGACAACCTGCAACATGATGAATCCATATATATCTCTAAAATGTCCCGTCTACTTAAGGAGACCTGCATTTTGCAATGTTTTGTAATTGTTTGAATACTGAAATGTTCATAATTATGCAATTATTTTATACTTTATTTTTATTTTAATGATTGTCTATAACTATGTTATGAATTATGACTACTTTGATTTGCATCATCATCATAATTCAGCACTTGCCACCATGATGATTTTTCAATAAACAATTATCTAAACTAATTATCTACTTGCCTATATTCGGTATGTTATGAAATAAATTTATTGTGTGTCCCTGGGTACTAAATCAGCAGTCTTTGGAGATTGTAACATTTAAGGTACAGGATGTTCCAATGTTTATTACTTTGGTTCCTGCCGAGTAACAAGGATGGGACCCTCTTGGAGTGTTGTGATAGGTCACCAGGTCAGTTCAAGGGATAGTGAACAACAGTTCGAAGGCAGTCAGTTACGGGAAATCAGCCAGAGTTAGAGTTTAAGATAGAGATCGAAAATTGTTTTCTCTTTCTGAACTTGTAAAGTTTATTTTTGTCTGTTCAAAGCCTGTGAAATCTTGTGGCTTTATTCACTTAGTAGGCGTCTTGAACCTCAAACTTTGTCTACTTTAAGCAAAACATTATTTGTACCTTACTGGATCTCCCCCATGTCCTGGGATCTGGCCAAGGGTCGTAACAGGTGAATAAGGAAAGAAAGAAGACATCTTGTTTTTCAAAGAGCTCAAGACAACAACAAAGTCAGATGACATCTTCAGATTATTTGTATGATTTCATGACTTCAGCATAAATAGCATTGAGGTCCACACTGATGGGGTTACAGCAATGACCAGGAAGCATTCTAGTGTTGTCCAAAAAATAAAAGCCTTTGCATGCACCAGTGCTAATTGGACACATTGCTATTTTTACGCTGAGAAGCACATGCTGCAAAAGATATTGAGCCAGGTCTTCACAGTGTTCACAATACAGCAACAAAACCATGGTGTTCTGCTGTACTTTATGGGGAAGTGGATACAAAGGACAATTCCGTGTTCACGCATTATTACAATCCCCATAGAGAGCAATAACTTATAAAAGAAATGAACACAGCAGAAGATTGTTTGTTCCTGCATCTCTGCTGCAGCTATCCTTTTCCCTGTGAGATACTGTGAAAGGTCTTAAAACTGCCACCTTACCTCAATGGGTTTCTATTTGAATTTCTCTCCCCATGGCAAGCAGATCACGTGGTCATTTCCCTGAACTGAGGTGTTTAACAGGAATTTACCCTTCTCTCCTTTTCAGAGTGTTCTGTTTTAAGTTAAAGAAAGCATTTTAAAACATAATCGTCTTGTAATGTCCAGCATTCATGACTGCAGACAGAGGTAAGATGGCTGCCTCAAGGCAGAATACTTACCTATATATTTCATCTCAAAGAAAACAAAAGCACTTTCTTAGCTGACAACAAACCTGAATTTGCAAAGGTGCTGAATAATGACATGTGGGTGGCTAAACTGGTAACCTCACAAACACATTCAGTAAAATGAATAAGCTGAAGAAAACTATGCAAGGCGGGAGAGCTCTTTGTTTTGCCCAGTGTGAAAGAATTGACACATTCAAAAGGAAACAGCAAGTCTGGAAAGTTCTTACCTCTGGGGGAGGACGGAAATGTTTGAATTCTCACATTCTTTCTTTTAAGAAGAAAATATTGACTTTGACATAATTAAACCACAGATGGCAGTGCTTCTTTCTGGTCTCTGCATCAAATTTAACAATTACTTTCCAGAACTCAGGAGGGAACAATCTGTTACACACCTGTTGACTATAACTCCTTTATTTAGAATATCGAAGCTAAAGTGCTACCTCTGCCCCATCAAAGCAACTAGAAGTCCTCAATGACATTTCACTAGACAGCTCCCTCAGAACCAAGTTCCGTCAAATACCACTGGAAATGTTTTGGTGATAAGGCTCCGATGAATTCAGCACTGTTTCTTCTGCAGCTCTGGAAGTGTTGGTTCCATTTAGTAAAATGTACCTAAGCAAAACTGGATTTTGAGAAATGACATCAATGAAATATTGAACTGGGCTAAACATTAACTATGAGATGTGTGTATATTTGCCCGAGATGGCTCCATATCTTGACAGAATTGTTGTTCAGCACTCGCAACAAGTTTCACATTAAGTAAAACAAAAATAATAATAAATATGTGTACTTAATTGTATAACTAATTTTTATAGTGAAAAAAATACTTGTGTTACAGGGAATACCCAGAATTTTTATAACACATGACGGGAGTCTTGGAAGCAAAATGGTTGCGAACCTTTGCACTGAACAACATATATAGTGCACAATCCACCTATGTTTAAAAAGTATGCTGTAACTGAGATCAAATGTAATAAAAAAAAGAAAACTAGCTTTTTTTTTGGTGTTCCTTCTGTGCAGTTTCAGCTATGTTCCACGTAAAATAGTGAGCAGGGAAACATAGCAGGTGACTGAGGAGTGGCTGCATGAGGCAGGAGCAAAATTTGAATTACTTGTTCCGAGTGTGAAAACAAGTTCAACAGTACTGTGAAAAGAAAGGAACTGAAGGGATTATTCACGTGTGAAGAAAAGGTTTATGAGTGAAAAGCTAATAGTTTGCAAGGTTTTTTGTGGGGCAACGGTGTAGTGTATAGAGCAGCAGTGCATCATGTCTTGGTACTGTTTGAGATTGTTTTGGTGCTGCCAGACTGCGGGAGACAGGGAGGAATAACCTAGGGGGACTTCGATTGGTACTGGGGCCTGAAAAGGAGGTATTACCCTGACGTCACCCCTTGCCCAGCCACCAGTTAGCCAAGTTTTACCTGGCAGGCTGGAGATGTGGGACCAGCTTCCCCTGCCATGGTAAAATCCCAGCAGTGGCAGAAGTAGGCCCTTAATTATTGGCCACTTAAGGGCTTCAATTGGCCCAACGGTAAGTGGGCCTCCCTGACGCCTCCCCCACTGCTAGTAAAATCCCAGTAAGGGCGGGTGGGAGTGAGTAGGTGGTGGACACTACATGTGCCACTGCTATGATGGTTCCCAGCTTTACAGCCCTCTGCCGCCTGCCATCCCAGGGTGGGCCGTTAAATTCAAGCTGATGCCTTGCATAATATACTTTGCTCTGCAACATTAGCATCACATGTGGAGGAGGCAGAGGGGGGGACCTCTGTGAGGATGCAGGAGGAGCAGGGCTCTCCTCAGAGTGCCCCACCCAGAAAGGGCCTTCTGAGAGCACCAATCCTACGTTGCGATGATCCAGGCACAGTGCCTGAGGAAGCTTCGCTTCAGAAGGAGGTAGTGATGGAGTTGTGCCACCACCCTCACACTGAGCTGGAGGCTGAAATAAGGGCAAGGACAGCATTCCCAGGGATTGCAAAGATCACCATTGCCTTTACAGTTATCCAGTGTGATCCATTCAGGTGGGAGCAGGTGGCATCAGCAATCTGTTCACATTTCACTGTGCAGAGCAGCACAGTGGAGAAGTGGTGGCAGTGGTATTGTCACTAGACTGTACTCCAGAGACCCAGGGTAATGCTCTGGGGTCCCAAACTTGATTCAATAAAAATCTGGAATTAAAAGTCTACTGATGACCATGAAACTCGTTGTCGATTGTTGTAAAAGCCCATCTGGTTCACTTATGTCCTTTAGGGAAAGAAATCTTCCATCCTCACCTGGTCTCTCCTACATGTGACTCCACACCCACAGCAATGTGGTTGACTCTTAAATGCCCTCTGAAATGGCCTGGCAAGTCACTTAGTTGTATCAAACTACTACAAAGTCAATAAAAAAGAATGAAACCGGATGGACCACCCGGCATTAACCTAGGAACCGGCAAAGACAATGGCAAACCCAGCCTTGTCAACCCTGCAAAGTCCTCCTTACTCACATCTGGGGGCTTGTGCCAAAATTGGGAGAGCTGTTTCACTGACCAGTCAAGCAACAGCCTGACATAGTCATCCTCATGGAATCATATCTTATCAGATCAATGTCCCAGACACCACCATCACCATCCCAGGGTATGTCTTGTCCCATGGCAGGACAGACCCAGCAGAGGTGTCGGCACAGTAGTATACAGTCGGGAGGGAGTTGCACTGAGAGTCCTCAACATCAACTCCTGCCCCCATGAAGTCTCATTGTATCAGGTCAAACATGGACAAGGAAACCTCCTGCTGATTACACATGCCACCCGCCACTCCTCCACCTCCACTGATGAATCAGTGCTCCTCCATATTGAACACCAGTTGGAGGAAGCACTGAGGGTGGCAAGGGCGCAGAATGCACTCTGGGTGGGGGACTTCAATGTCCATCACCAAGAGTGGCTTGGTAGCACCACTACTGACTGAGCTGGCTGAATCCTAAAGGACATAGCTACTAGACTGGGTCTGCGACAGGTGGTGAGGGAACCAACAAGAGGGAAAAACATACTTGACCTCATCCTCACCAACCTGCCTGCCACAGATGCAACTGTATATGACAGTATCGCTAGGAGTGACTACCACACGATCCTTGTGGTGATGAAGCCCAGCCCCACCTTCACATTGAGGATACCTCCCATTGTTTTGTGTGGCACTACCACCGTGCTAAAAGGGATAGATTTCAAACAGATCCAGCAGATCAAGACTTGGGCATCCATGAGACGGTGTGGGCTATCAGCAGCAGCAGAATTGTACTCAACCACAATCTGTAACCTCATGGCCCAGCATATCCCCCACTCTACCATTACCACCAAGCCAGGGGATCAACCCTGGTTGAATGAAGAGTGCAGGGGGGCATGCCAGGAGCAGCACCAGGCATACCTAAAAATCAGGTGTCAACCTGGTGAAGCTACAACACAGGGCTACTTGCATGCCAAACAGAATAAGCAGCAAGTGATAGGCAGAGCTAAACAACTCCACAACCAATGGATCAGATCTAAACTCTGCAGTCCTACCACACCCAGTCGTGAACAGTGGTGGACGTTTAAACAACTCACTGGATCCCCATCCTCAATGTTGGAGGAGCCCAGCACATCAGTTGTTATAGAGTTTATTTTCCAGGCAGCTTTTCTTGGTGGAAACATTGAACTTTATTTACACATGCAGCAGCAGCTACATGTGCGCATCTAACTCTATAACTAAAGAATAACTCTCCCTTAGAAGTTCCCCACACCTTTAACTTATTGGTTTACACAGATCATGTGTTCTTAAAACACAGGATTATTCTTAAATCTACAGTCCTACATTTATCAGAACTATAATTGCTACATTCCTCCCCGTTTAACTTTTCTGTACATTCTGTATTTACAAGGATATTTATCTCATGACATTACAATATTTACACAGGTCATGAAATTACAAGTTCAGTCTTTCAGGTAGTTTCCTGATCCATGTGAAACGTCATAGCTCCATGACCTACAATTCTTTTGCAGGAACCAGATTAACATCAGGTAGCTCATTAGGCACAGGCAGTTCAGTGTCACCCACTCTGACAAGAGACATCGGGCATGTCTGTCCTTGGTTGAGCAACTTCAACAGGAACCACAGGTTCAGCAATGGTTACAGGTGGAACATCATTTTGTTAGGGTCTCTCTCTTCTTAAATGATCCACATGCTTAAGGGTGATCTGGCCCTCCACTTCCATGTGGTACAACAATGGTCCAGCCACAGAGATTACTTTACCAGGTAACCATTTGGTCCTCCACTGAAATTGCTTACATATACTGCTTCTTCAGCGGTAAATCATCGCTCATGACTATGCAAATCGTGAGTTGTTTTTTGGTTCCCTTGACTTTTCTTCACCTTCCTCTCCAAATTGGGAAGTCCTAGGCTTAGTCATGTTCGAAGATGATGCCTCATCAGTAACTCTGCAGGTGTTGCACCTGTCACGATATGGGGGGTTGTTCTGTAGTGAAATAGGAAATGAGTAAGTTTAGTTTCCAATGATTCACCTGTTAACATTTTTATTCCCGCATTAAAGTTTGTACTGCTCTTTCTGCCAGTCCGTTAGATGACGGATGGTATGGTGCAGTCTTCACTATTGAGGCTGACGAATCTTTGAAATTCAACACTCGTAAATGCAGCACCATTATCTGAGATGATTACTTCTGGCAATCCATGGATAGAAAAGCTTTGGGGTAGTTTTTCTATAGTAGCGCCTGACGTTGGCGACTTTACCTCATCAATGTCCAACCACTTGGAATGAGCAACTGTAATCAGTAGAAACATGGTTCCAAGAAAAAGGACCAATGTAGTCTATGTGAAATCTCACCCGGGATCTACCAGGGCACTCCCATGGTTGTGACGGGCTACTACCAGCAACTTTTGTAGCTGTTGGCATTGCACAGTGTTTTACCACCTTTTCAATATTGCCATCCATCCCCAGCCACCAAAGATAGCTTCGCGCTACCGTCTCCATTCTGCAGATTCCCAGATGGGCACTGTGTAACTCTACAAAGAGTGGTTCCCTTCCTTGTGAAGGAACTACTACTCATGCACCCCATAATAAAATACTATCTTGACTGCTCATTTCATATCTTCGGCTGAAAAATGACTTCAATTCATCAGAGACTGGTTCCTGGGACTATGCATGTAACACTTGGACCAGGATTTTGCCCTCGTCAGGCGGGCTAGGCAGGGATGAGCGGGAGTGGTCGGGAAGCCGACCATAGCCCACAATTGGAGCACAACCACAATTTCACGTTGGCGGCCAATTAAGACCTGCACTCGGCTCCGCGCTGCCTGTGTGCGAGGGGCGGGGGGGCGGGTGGTGGGAGAGGGAGGAGGGTGTGCAAGGAACTTTGTGCATGTGCACAGGTGCGCACAGGAAAAGCTCCCTGAGGCAGAGAGCTGTCTCAGGGAGCTGAAGATTTAATAAATTAAAAATTAAAAATTAAAAAATGTTACAAAACATGTCCACGCACACGTTATTAATTAAATTTAAACATTCTTATATAATTTTTATTTGCTGTTGGGAACCTCATTCCACCCATGGATGAGGTTTCCTAAAAAATTCAAAGGCCGCTTGGCCTTTCCACCGCAGTGAAAAATTGAACTCAATTATTACTTTAATGGACTTAACAGGCCTTTTAATTGTCGGCAGGCATGCTGCCAACTCGCGTGCACCCCCGCCAACCGAAATATTGTGAGTGTGTGATGATATCAGGATGCTCGCCCAACATCATCACGCATTATGTTACTCACGATTGCTTCGGGCATGCGCCCACCCGACGAGTAAAAAATTCTGGCCTTGGTCTCTCACTTGAGGCAGGACTGGATCACAATTCATCCAGTTTCTTATCTGCTGGCCACAAACTGGTGAGGAATCTAGGAAATTCATTGCTAGTACAAGCTCTTGGGGAATTTGGACATGGTCATTGTTCTCTTGCAAAGGAAGGCCACTTAAGGCATCAGCATTTGCTATATGAATCCCTGGTCTATGCACAAAGGTATATTCATATGCTGCTAAAATTAGGGCCCATCTTTGAATTCATGCAGAAGCTATGGGAGGGATAGTCTTTTCCTCGCTAAACAGGCCCAAAAGTGGCTTGTGGTCTAATACTATCGTGAAGCGTTGCCCATGCACGTATTGGGGGAATTTTTTTACGCTAAAAATAATTGACAGACCTTCCTTTTTAATCTGAGAGCATCCTTTTTCAGCTGTGGTAATTGTTCTGGATACATAGCCTCTCTGTACCATCGCCCATCTCATGAGATAGTACCGCTCTCACTTGCAAGTCAGCACCAATTCCTTTGTCGGGTCATAATGCGCTAACAAGTTTGAAGAGTGCGAGAGCTGTTTTACTTTCATGAAGACTTCTTATTGGGGTCACTCCCAAACCCAACACTGGTTTTTCTTTAGCAGTGAATGTAGAGGGGCGAGAACCGTTGATAAATTTGTTAGAAATTGACTATAATAATTTACCATCCCTAAAAAGGATTTAAGCTCAGAGATGTTCCTAGGTGCAAGTGGCTCTCTGATTGCTTTAACCTTCTCTTCAACAGAGTATCTACCCAGTGACCCAAATAAATGACTTAATTTGCCTGAAAAGTGCATTTTTCCTTCTTTAGGCACGCAGTTGCTTCTAAAAGTCGTTTCAAGACTTCCTCTAGATTTGTCAAGTATTCCTTTTCCATGAATCCAGCTATTAGTACATCACCCAGGTAGACCACAACTTGGATGTAGTTCTTGTAGCAAGCTTTCCATCATCCTCTGAAAAATAGCAGACCGAAGAAACACTCAAGGCAGGCATGTGTATTGATTTAACCCTTTGTTCCCTTATGGTCACAAATTCTCAGGAGGCATCATCCAGCTCGAATTGTTGATATGCATGACTCATGTCAAGTTTTGTATACGTTGTCCCTCCTGCTAGTTTGGCATAGAGGTCTTCAATCTTAGGAATAGGCTGCCTATCCAGTTTGGCTGCTTTGTTGACCATTAGCTTATAGTCCCCACAGATCCGGATGGTCTGATCTGGTTTTATGACAGGGGCTATGGGTGCTGCCCACTCAGAACTGAACCGCTTTTATGACACCCAGCCTCTAGCGTCAACCTTCTCTCTCAGGGCGTATGGCACTGATCTTGCTTTCAAGAAGCAAAGAGTTGCTTCTGGGTCCAGGTTAATCTTGGCCTGTAGGCCTTTGATTTTTCTCAGTTCATCCTTAAAGACAGTGTCATTTTTTTTAAGGCAGCTCTGGCAGTCCCCCTGGTCACAACTGGAAGATTTTGGACCAGTTTAATTTAATCTCCTTCAACCAATCACGACCTGGAGGGCTTGGTCCCTCACCTTCTGCCACCACCACTCGTAATTGTGCTGTTTTGTGTCTGTAATAAACAGGTATTCTGGTGACAAAACAAAAATAAAAATACCTGGAATAACTCAGCAGGTCTGGCAGCATTGGCGGAGAGGAACACAGTTAATGTTTCGAGTCCGTATGACTCTTCAACAGAACTAAGTAAAAATAGAAAAGAGGTGAAATACTCTGGTGATACCCTTTACCTAGATTTCTTCGCCTTGTGTACATTTTCAACTTGGTAGAGCTTTGTTCCAAATTTAATTGTTAAGCACTGTTATTTAAATATCTGAAAGTGCGTTCTCCTCTTACAGTGGTAGAACCACCCGTGTCTACTTCCATTTTTAAGGGTTTACCATTCACTTGCAATGAGACAGTAACTGGCTCTGTCTTCCCAGCTTTCATGTTGATTAAGGAATAAATGTCAGAATTGGTTGTTTCTGGTTCTTCCACACGATTTACTTCATTGGACCTCGTTTGTTGCCTGGAAGCCTGTTTGAATCTGGCTTTGCAATGTTTAATTATGTGCCCACTTTTGTGACAAAAATGATGCTGCACCTTTTTAAATTGCCAATCATTAGGAATACAATTGTTTCCACGTTGATAAAAATGAGTTTTCGAATTTGCTGCTAAGCTGTTTCCTCTAAATTTTCGGTTTTCTGTTTCTCACTTTGTGGCGGAGTCCCGAATTTTCGCGCCACTTTTGGCTGACTGTTCCTGCCCAACTAGGAGAATGGCACCATTTTGCACCCCTTGAATTGCTTGTGAATCCCTTACAGTGCTTTCCATTGCAAGCGCTATTTCTAACTCTTTCTTCAAATCAAGACCCATTTCAGCCAGCAATCTTCGCTGAATAGCATCCTCTTGCATGTCACAGACCAAACGATCCCTGAGCATATCATTCAGGGTTTCACTGAAATCTCAATATTCGTTAGTTATTTTAATTTTGCCATGTAGGTAGCTTTGGTCTTCTATTCCGTGAATTAAACCTGAACCTCTACATTGTGACTGAGGACTTGGGTTGGGAATGTCCCTTAACAAGGTCTACTAACTTACTGAAGGTCTTCGAATCAGGGGCACTGGGAGCCATCAAGCTTCTAATTAAGCTGTAGGTCTTGCTCCCACAAATACTCAGCAGCGCTCGTCTTCTTTCCTTCCCTGTGATTTTATTGGCTTGAAAGTAGAACTTAAGACGTTCTACATATTGAGACCTGTCAACTGTGGCTGGCTCAAAGGTATCAATTTTCTACCAAACTGTGGCATCTCGGACGAGTATATCTTTCTTTCTTTTTCATTATCTTACATGCTGACAACTGCTGGGCAAGGGACAACACCAGGTCTGATTTATCCTCATCACCAGTTTGTTGTAGAATTGCTTTTCCAGGCAACTTTTCTTGGTGGAAGCATTAAGCTTTATTTACAAGACAGCAGCAGCAATTACACATGTGCATCTAACTCTATAACTAAAGAACTCCCTCCGAGAGGTTCCCCGCGCTGCTAATTCATTGGTTTACACAGATCGTGTGATCTTACAACACAGGGTTATACTTAAAGCTACAGCCCTACGTTTATCGAAACTATAATTATGACATCAGTGCAAAAGATAAGGCTGAAGCATTCGCAACAATCTTCAGCCAGAAGTGTCGAGTGGATGGTGCATCTCAGCCTCTTCCAGAGGTCCCCAGCATCACAGATGCCAGTTTTCAGCCAATTTGATTCATTCCACGTGATATCCAGAAACAGCTGAAGGCACTGAATACTACAAAGGCTATGGGCCCTGACAAAATTCGGGCAATAGTACTGAAGACTTGTGCTCCAGAACTTGCTGCACCCCTAGCCAAGCTGTTCCAGTACAGCTACAACACTGGCATTTACCCAGCTATGTGGAAAATTGCCCAGGTATGTCCTGTACACAAAAAGTAGGACAAATCCAACCCAGCTAGTTACCGTCCTATCAGTCTTCTCTCGATCATCAGTAATGTGATGGAAGGAATCATGTACAGTGCTATCAAGCAGCACTTGCTTTGCAATAACCTGCTCACTGATGCTCAGTTTGGACTCCGCCAGGGTCACTCAGCTTCTGATCTTATTACACCCTTGGTTCAAACATGGACAAAAGAGCTGAACTTCAAAGGTGAGGTGAGTGTGACTGCACTTGACATCAAGGCAGCATTTGACTGAGTATGGCATCAAGGAGCCCTAGCAAAACTGGAGTCAATGGGAATCAGCGGTTGGAGTCATACCTAGCCCTCCCGGCAATCGCAAGAGTTACCTCATCATGGCCTTCCCTCCTTGGGGAGAAGAGAAACTTCTTTTCCTGTAGAGCGCCTCTGTCACTTCCTTGATGCTTCTATTTTTTATTCATTTACAGGATGTGGGTGTCGCTGGCTGGGCCAGCATATATTGCCCACCCTTAATTGCCCTTGAAGGTGGTGGTGAGCTGCCTTCTTGAACCTTTGCAGTCCATGTGGTGTAGGTACACCCACAGTGCTGTTAGGGAACGAGTTCCAGGATTTTGACCAAGCGAGAGTGAAGGAATGGCGATATATTTCCAAGTCAAGATGGTGAGTGGCTTGGAGGGGAATTTCCAGGTGGTGGTTTTCCCATCTATCTGGTCCATCAAGATGGTAATGGTTGTGGGTTTGGTAGGTGCTGCCTTAAGGAGCCTTGGTGAGTTCCTACTGTGCAACTTGTCGATGGTACACACTGCTGCTACTGTGAGTCAGTGCTGGAGGGAGTGAATGTTTGTGGAAGGGGTGCCAATCAAGCATGCTGCTTTATCCCGGAAGGTATCAAGCTTCTTGAGTGTTGTTGGAGCCGCACTCATCCAGGCAAGCAGAGAGCATTCCATCACACTCCTGACTTGTGGCATGTAGATGGTGGAGAGGCTTTGGGGAGTCAGAAATCCACAGGATTCCTAGCCTCTGGCTTGCTATTGTAGCCACAGTATTTATAAGGCTAGTCCAGTTCCGTTTCTGGTCAATAGTAACTCCCAGGACGTTGTTAGTGGGGACTTCAGTGGAGGTAATGCCGTTGATTGTCAAGGGGCGATGGTTAGATTCTCTCTTGTTGGAGAAGTCATTGCCTGGCACTTGTGTGGCACGAATGTTACTTGCCACTTGTCAGCCCAAGCCTGGATATTGCCCAGGTCTTGCTGCATTTGGACATGGACTGCTTCAGTATTTGAGGAGTCGCAAATAGTACTGAACACTGTGCAATCATCAGTGAACATACTCACTTCTGACTTTAAGATAGAAAGAAGGTCATTGATGAAGCAGCTGAAGCTGGTTGGGCCTAGGACACTACCCTGAGGAACTCCTGCAGTGATGTCCTGGAACTGAGATGACTGACCTCCAACAACCACAACCATCTTCCTTTGTACCCTTTTTTTAAAATTCATACATGAGATGTGGGTGTAATTGGCTGGGTCAGCATGTATTGCCCATCCCTAATTGCCCTTGTTCAGAGGACAGTTAAAGGTCAACCACACTGCTGTGGGTCTGGGGTCCATATAGGCCAGGCCAGGTAAGGACAGCAGATTTCCTTCCCTAAAGGACATTAGTGAACCAGATGGGTTTTTATGACAATCACAAACGCTTTCATGGTCATCAGACTTTTAATTCCAGAATTTTATTGAAGTCAAATTTCATCATCTGCTGTGGTGGGAACCCAGATCCCCAGGGCATTACCCTGAGTCTCTGGAATACTAGTCCAGTGACAATACCACTGTGCCACCACCTCACCCGGCAACCATAATGCAAGTGCAAGAGCTACCACTCTGTCAATGTGCAATTGGTGTGTGACCACAGCAAGAAATTCATTTCACTGAATGCCTGCTAACCTGGTGGCACCCATGATGATTTTGTCCTGCAACAGTCAGCAATACCCACTATCCTCAGGCCTCCAGGACGCGCCATAGAATGGATACTTGCTATTAAGAACTATCCCCACTACCCATAGTTCATGACTACCTTACAACAATCTACGACACAAGTTCAGAGGGTCTTCAATAAAAGTCATAGGGTGGAATTTTCCCAAATTTGCACGAAGTGTGGTAGTGAGCGGGTAAAACTATGTTATTTATGCATTCCCGGGAAACACACCATCTCCATGGTCGGCAGTCTCTCATTTGCCCTCCCGCCATCACCCTGCCGTTAACATCGCACTGGCCGCACTGTTTAAAAGGCAGCTGCCAACACACCGCCCATCGCTACCAGCTCACCACTGCTGCCCGGGAGACATGGCCAGTAAGGGAAAAAAGACCGCAGGCCCCCGGTTAATGACAGGTCCCTCAAGCGACTGCTGGATGCTGTGGAGGCCCGCTAGGTCAGCGGGATGGACAGCAACTTGACCAACCCGGCTTGGGAGGCAGTGGCAGTGGTGGTCAGTGCCAACGCCCTTCAGAAGAGGACAGCCACCCAGTGCCGCAAGGGGATGAATGATCTCCTCTGTTCCGCCAGGGTAAGTCACTCTTCTCATCACTCTCAACTCACACACTCACAAACCCAGCACACACCCACAGGGCCCTCACTCACTGCCAGTTCAAGGGACATAACCATTCACTCTCTCACACACACCTTCATTGTTCTCAGCCCGTCCATGGGCCACTCCCCATCCATGCAGGCCAGGCACATCAATCATCTGGCCCGGCAGGCATCCTGCTTACAATTTCTCCATCTCTATCCATGCAGGACAAGCTGGCACATAACAAGAGAGAGAGAGGTTGCAGACCAGTGGCAGAATGCCTGAAATCAAGGTCCTCATGGACTTTGAAAACAGAGCTATCCAGCTGGCTGGCCATGATCTGGACCAGTCCTGTGCTGACACTGAGGTCGACGCTGCTCGACCAAGTGAGGATCCAGCAGTGCAATATCCATCAGACAATCATGCCGTGAGTGATGTATCCTCTTTCACAGGTCACTGCCATGCACTAATTATCTCACCTTGCTTCCACAGGCACATCTGTCAAACAGCCGACAGAGTCCAGGACCCAGGGCCTTCAATCAAGCCCCGAAGAAACCTCTGAAGGGGATTCTGAAGGCACCCTCCTCAAAGTTCCATCACAGCACTCACCTACACCCTCCACCAGCACAGAGGCACACACCTTGGTGGGACCTAGCTCTAGAATAGACACAGGAAATCATACTGGTGAGCACAGTGCACAGTCTGATCCACAGCAGGCGGCGGCAGGGACTTCCCAGGTACCTGGCATTCCGAAGGCTATTGGAGGCCAGGAACCTGTTGAGTCCGAGTCAGATGACGAGCCTCTGGACTCGGTCATGTCACAGTTGCTGGAGCTGCAACGGCAAGCGCGGGAACATCAGGAAGGGATGTCCGCTGTGCTCCTCAGATTGCAAGGCACAATGGAGGAGTTTGTCTGCCTTCAGTCTGAGGTGATAGCGCTGGCATTGCAACACACTGAGGTCAACACTGGCAGGAAGGGGGCTGCCATAGAGACCTTGGTCCAGGATGTCACTCCTTCACTGCTGCATGAGCTTAACTCCATCGCTAACACCATAGTTGGCCTCCAACAGTATGTACGCAAGAGGGGTGCTGGGCAGCTCAATCTCACTCCAGCTACCCCTTCCCCTCATGGACTCAGCCAGGGGCCCTCGGGCACCCATTGGGCGCAGGATCAGCATGTGCACACCCCAACGTCAATCACTCAGGTGACTCCGGGAGTGTCCGGCCCATCCGAATCCCATCCTCCTGTGACCTCCGCAGCTCCAGCTCCACAGGCCAAGGAGGATGCCACTGACACACAGCAGGACCCCAAAAGCAGGCCGGGGCCCTGCAAGACTTGGCCCTCCAGAGGACGCCTGCCAAAGTCATCACAGGCAGGGCATCGTAGGCTGCCTCTACCTCCGCTGTAGATGTCCGGGGAACACCAAGACGTAGCGCCAGAGTTAGGGCAGTTAAGGAAAAGTAGTTGCACAGCCTGGGCACAGGTGTTGGTCACTTCTACATACTGTTCACTATTGTCAATAAAGTCCTAAGAATGTCTCCCTGCCTGTAGCTCCTTGTTCTGATGAGCAGTGTTCTTGTCACTCGGGCGTGAAACCTTTCTGCACAAAATAAAAGGCAGGTGTCTCAGGCCAGGGCATCTTCCCTGTGCTCTGTGCAGCCTTCAGACCACAGAGGTGGTCCAGCCTCACGCTCCCTGGAAACATTACTGATGCCTGCACCTCAGTGGTGCTAGTCATTGCTGCTTTAATGTAGTGGGCAGGTGCCACATTCTCTCTGTGTGCTCTCAGGTCATTTAAGGTGGGGCTGGTCCCTACTGCACCAGCGTCTGCGACCATTGATGCTGTGCACCAGCTCCTGAAGGGCTCAGGTGGTGAAGGCAGACACAGCGTTGGATGTGTCTAAAGTTTCATGACTGCATCTCTTAAGAGATGGCCATGATCATGGAGTGCAAGCGAGATGCCCTCAGCCAGACAGGAGTCAGACATTCTCAGAGGCTATGTGAAGATTCATGGAGTGTCCTCACTGCGTGTTGTCATCATCCTCCTGTGATTGAGCGACTATTAGGGCCTCCACTGCATCTCGCTGACAGGAGCATTCTCACAGAGGGTATTGGCACTGCAACAAGCCAGACTGGAGTCAAATGTTCACAACTGCAATGTGAGGATCTATGGGGACACCTCACTGCATGTCATCAACATCCTCCACAAATCTGGCAGCTATGAGGGTCTCTCGAGCACGCCTGCCTCGTCTGGCCTGTGCAAGAGCCTCATCTGTGTCATTGGCACCACTGAGGATCTCCTCAGCCTCATCCCTGCTGCTGTCCTCCTCATCCGAGGAGACCTCCAGCTCCTACATCTCCTCCTCAGCCAGCTCCTCACCCCATTGCAGTGCCAGGTTATAAAGGGTGCAGCAGATGATGATGATGTGTGACACCCTCTGTGGACTCTATGGCAGGGCTCCACCAGACTGGTCCAGGCACGGAACCTCATCTTCAGCATCCCGATTATCTGTTCCACCAAGTTGTGAACCGCATCATGAGCTTCGTTATAGCGTTGCTCTGCTGCAGTCTGAGGCCGCTGCACGGGTGTCATTGGCCACAGCCTCTGCGGGTAGCCCTTGTCCCAGAGGACAGATGATGCGAGTGACTGAGGGTGTAGGCATCATGCACACTCCTGGAAACAGTGTGCACAGGTGGTCGCATACCAGCTGCACTTTCAGTGAGTGGAAGCCCTTGCTGTTGATGAAGTCCACTGTATGCAGCGACGGAGACCTGAGCACCACATGAAAGCAGTCAATCGCATCCTGCACCTGTGGGAATCCCGAGATCCGGGCGAATCCAATGGCCCTTGCATCCTGGCTGTCCTGGTCCCGGGAAAAAGGCACAAATTTGTGTGCCATGGAGAGAATGGCATCCGTGACCTCATGGATGCATTTGTGGGTGGCGGATTGTGAAATCCCACAGAGGTCACCTGTGGAGCCCTGAAATTGAGCGCTGCAGTCATTGTCACAGCCACTGGCAGCGGATGCCCTCCATATCCCCTTGGTGCCAAGTCCTGAGGTAAGTGGCAGATATGAGTGACCAGGTCCTAGGCATGCGCAGTCTTCGGCGACAGCGGTTCCTCAGTCATCTGTAGGAATGACAGGAGGCATCTATAGATTAGGTGCCGACCAGTCACAGCTCGCTGTTGCTCCTGGGCAGTGCGTGCGGAGGCCCAGCAGCCCCTTTTTCCCGAGATTGTGGCTCTTGCCTTTGTGCGGCCAGGGGCCTCAGTCGCTCTCTCCTCCATCTTCTTCGCTCTCTGTAGGCCATAAAGCATACAGCTAGGTCACCAGGATCCATGATCCTGATGTGGTCCTCCTGCAGCATGAATGATAGAGAGAGAGAGAAGTGGTTATCATGGGTGTACTTAGCATCCTTTCCCGACCCTGTGTGACCGCTCCTTAGTGCATCCCAGGAAGTGCTGGCCACCCCTCAAATGGCCACAGATGAGTGTACTGCATGGCTGCCCTGTCAACCTGTGACATGGGGGGACACTGGTCCAAACTGTGATGCTGAGATTGCAAGGGGCTGTGTGCGCCTCCAATGACTGCTACATGGCCAGCATTGGCGAGAAGATTGTGCAACTTGTGTAGTCCAACTGCCGCGTGGTCCAGTAAAGTGGTCACAGACTTGCAGTCTGTGCCGGGGCGGCAGGGGCTAAGGTCTGGAGGGCTTGGTGGCACATTGGTGCCTCCGCATTGCTTGCATGGGTGGGCAGGCTAGCAGCCCGACCCCAATCATATCACTGTGGCTGCGCCTGAACTGTCTCAGTTACAGAGGGATGGTCAGTTTATACAGGTGTCCCTACTGCGTGGCCACTTCCCTCGCCTAACCTGCCCCCCACCTTGATTGGTTGTGTGTGGGATCCAGCGCCAAGGCAGCAGTTGCCCCCAGACACCCCCATCCCGAGCACAGTCACCTCTGGGGCCTGGCAGCAGTTGCCCCAGACACCACCTCCCTGAAAACAGTCATCTCCGAGGCAGAGCGGCACTTCACCCAGACCCCCTGGTGCCCCAAAGCCTGCAAAGCAACAGGCGATCCTGGCGAGCTGTGGAAAACGATGCTCTTCACTCACCTCAGTTCCCCCAAAGTGAAGGCCGCCAAGTGTTGTGAAGCACGTCGACATGCTTTCCCACCGACGTGGGCGGACAATCCGGCAGTCCAGAGCCTGGCGAGATGACCTTTTAATGAGATACTGATGTATGACAATGAGTTCCCTGCCGACCGTTGGCGGGAAACACAGCCCGAGCGCATGATCATGGCCTGCCTTCCCGCCATTGTTAACCAGATCACGCCATATTGTCTGCACCTGCCACCTATCATGCCCACTGCCAAAGGGCACAGAAAATAGAATCAGCTGCAACGTTGTGGAGCAAACCGTAAGTGTCCTGAAACAAAGGTTTTGCTGCTTAGATCACTCAGGGGATCTCTGCAGTACATACCCAGGAGAGCCACCATGTTTGTAGAGGTGTGTGCGGCCTCCATAAATTAGCGATTATCATCATTATCTCCTGGGCTCTGGAAGCCACCTTGGGAGGAGGAGGAAGGGAAAAAGAGGGGGATGAAGAAAAAAGAATACATCCACCATATGGATGGAGCAAGAGGGATCACATTGTGAGGCTTCGCTTCAGTTGAAATGAAGTTCCCTAGCCCCAACATGAACCCACCACTCCCTAACAGTACATCTATTTCAGTTCCCCATCACAAAATCCCCTTGGCCAATTAATCACTCAACAACTTTATCCAGCATCACGTCAATAAAAAAAAACATAACTAATCACCATCCATGTAGTGCTTCTCTTGAGGATGTCATTGCCTAACCTGGTGTTCCTACGCAGTGGCTGCCGCATGGCTAATGGAAGGCTGCTGACATAAATTGGGGGAGACTTGCAAGATGCCCTTGTGCAGCTCTGGGCCTAGAGGCCTGCCTTCAGACTGTGCCACTTTGGTATGGGTGGCAGCAGAATGGACTGGCTGGTTGACAGGCACCAGCAAGGGAACTGATGGAGTGGTGGGAGCATGATTTCTGTCATCCTGATAGAGAACAGCAGGTTTCTGCTCCACAGTACCACTGACAAGGGGCAGCCCTTCAACAATCCCAGCAATCTACTGGAACAGAGATTGCTGGACTGCTGTGAAAGCCTGCTTACCTCACTGAGCACTGAGATCCACATCCACGATGCAGCTGTCTGGGCCTGGATGGCAGCAGTGTGAGTTTGCATCCAAGATTTGCCAAATGCCCAGTGCCACTGGAGTCAGACTCCTTCATGATCCTTGCCAGTAACTGTAGGCTATCTAATAGATCTGCCAAAACAATTGGCATCGTGTGCATCGTCATCAGTATTTTCCTATGGTCCACCCCAACAAAGTCCTCATATAACTCCCCTGTAGCTGAACTTATCTGCGACCTTGCCTTCCAGGGAGCTCGCACACAAACTACCCTATCCCGGCCTGGCTGCAGGCCACTCATACCTGGTGACTCATCACATGCAGGTCATGATATTAAACTAGCCTTTAAGATTTGTGCAGTGCCAGTATCTGAGCTGGTGGCTGCGAGTGTAAGGTCAAGTGAAGGTGCTTCTTCCTCAGAGGTGTGCTCTTCCTTTTACCCTTCCAGCTGAGGCTACAGTGTATGAGAAGCTGCAGTTCTTGAAAGTACAATAGCATAAGTGAGGAGGGTGGGTGGGGGGGATGGTGGTGGGGGAGGGATGGTGAAAGGCCAGGTAGGTAGAAAAGCAGTAGGTCAGCATTCACATTGGTAGTTTCCATTTCATATCAACTTTATGAGAGTGAGGAGCGAGTAGAGAGATAGAAAGTCAGTAACTTATCATCCTTGGCCTTTGTAGCGCTGGGTACCACTGGCTCTGTGGCATTGGTGCCTATTGTCCTGTGGGCTATTTCCTCAAGGGTGCTGAGGAGATTGATTCGAAGTGGTCCTCCATCAGTCCTTTGGGTCTCTGTCCTATTGTGTGTGAAGTCAGCTCCACTTTGCAGTTAAAAATACAATAAGCAAGGTTATAAATGTCAAGTCATGCTCATTCTGATTATGACTAATCTTCTCCTGCAAGAGGGCCGAATGTCAGTGACTCTGTGTCAGTGTAGATGATATGCTGCCATAGCTTAATAGCTGTAGATTTGCAGAGGCGTGTAGACCTATGTGTGCACTGAGTAGTGTGAGACATGTGTGGTGTGGGTGAGAGATGTTAAGTGCAGATGCATTCATTCACCTTGACCAACTGAGTAAGATCATAACACTTTTTCCGACATTGCTGCCATGTTCTGGGAGCCACACTCTGGGCATTGATCACCTTCACCATGTGCTCCCATTCCATTTGGAGGCTCCGTCTTGAGGGCTTTCTGCTCCCTGTAGAAAACATGGCCATCTTTCTGTCCTCGATCTCTCCATATAGTATGTCCAGCATGGGGTCACTAAAGCATGAGCGCCCTTCTTCCCCTGGTGCACTATGCTTCTTCTCCTTCAGTTCCTGTCATTACTTTAATTATTAAAGATAATATTTAATGGGATAAGGTCTTCAAAACTAACTTTTCTAAACTATAATTAAGAAATGTATGTGCAAATATTGCCTCACTGCTGTTTGATATGAATGTTTGCATAGTTGTTTTGTATTGTTTTATTGTTCAGATAATGCACGTCATTACTTCACTGTGCTACTTGGCCCCCTGGTGTGCAGAGGATGCCAGCAGCATAATGGAGTCTGGGGCAGCACGGGAGCTGTGTGCAGCCATGCTACTAAAGTGGATGGAAGAATTGTGTGTCCTACCCACCTTATTTCCGTGAAGTGCAGCCCCCGGGTCAAAAATCAGGGCGAATGAATTTCGTGCCCAATCTGTTTTAGTGATGTTGGCTGAGGGATTAAACATTGGCCAGGACACAGGAGATAATTCCCTTGGTCTTCTTTGAAATAGTGCCATTGGTCTATTACATCAATGAGTGGGTAGATGGGGGCTTTATTTTATATTTCATCTGATAGGCAGCAACTTTCTCTGTACTGCAGTAGTGTCAGCCTAGGTTTTGTGCCAAGTCTCTCAATTGAAGATTGAATCTACAACTTTTTGATTCAGATACAAGAGTGCAACCAACTGATCCACAGCTGAAAATATATAAGGTATGCTGACAATAAAGTATGAAATGGATGATTGTGGACCTCCTGTAGCTCAGTGAGTAAATGTACTGTGGTACATTACTGGCCATGAAGAACAAGAATAGAAGAAAAAATATATAAATGGGGAGAAAATTCAGGAACCAAAAAAACATGTAATTGTCAACGCAAACTTAGCCAGTTTTTTTGTTTCACCAGTAAATATTATTTTTGGGAGTTGATAACATGCTTATAATAATAACAAGCTTCACTAATGAGGAAAGGCACGTTTATAACACTCAATAAAGATACCATTATCTGAACAATGAAACAATACAAAGCAACTATGCAAACATTCATATCAAACAGCAGTGAGGCAATATTTGCACATACATTTCTTAATTATAGTTTAGAAAAGTTAGTTTTGAAGACCTTATCCCATTAAATATTATCTTTAATAATTAAAGATTTTTTTCAGTGAAACAAATTTTATTTCATACCGTTTCTTTAAACGTTTTGAAATCATAGGTTGGAATTGTGGTATAAATTGGCAAAGCGCAAAGTTTGAGTGATCTCTTTGACAAGCTAACGAATGGGTGTAACTTTAAACTTAAATGCTGTTCTAAAATGCACCCAGAGGAAGGAAATCTTGGGGGTGAATTCCACATCCGCCACCAGTTACAAAACTCAATGCGAACCAACTGACTTTTAAAAAGGCCGCCCTGCAGTGATATTATGCTGCAGGCGGCCTAAACAAACAGAGCGGGAGAAAGTCCCGTACTCTGCAGCCAATCTGATTGGCCAGCGCTCTGGCAGTTCCAACAGTGCCAGAACTCAGTGGTCGGTACTGCTAGGGCTGCAAGAGAACAATGGGTCCCAGAGGACCAGGACTCAGGTAAGTCTGGGACTTTCGGACAGGGAGGGATTGGACACTCTAGGGAGGGGGGTGAGGGAGGTCAGGGGGTAGGCTTTGGAGGCCAGGCATGAAGGCACAGAGCGAGGGGGTGGGACGATATCATCTTGGGAGGTGCCACCGATGCACACATGGCACCCACTAAAAGATTTACCCACCTTCTGTGCCACTTTTTCACCCATATGGTGAAAAAGTGGACTCCCACTCTCGCCCACCTGCCCATGCCAACTGCATTGTGGCATGGGCAGCATAATATTTGAGTCAATTGGCTTGTTAACAAGCTCAATTACCCATTAACAATTTTTTTTTCTTTACAAATGGCGGGCGGGCTGCCAATTTTGGTGCCGGTCCACCTAATATATTATGGGAAACCAGCGTGTTGACATCAGGTTCGTGACCCGACATCATCACATCGGATTTTATACATGTGCAGGATGGCAGCAGTCTCGATTTGGAAGTGTAAAATCCCTGCCTGGAGGAATGGAGGAGATAAGTTCTAAAGATGGCAATGGATGACCACAAATTGAATTGCAAACATGATCTCAGTAGGGAGCTGCCAACCAGAAATCATCATTCATACTGTATGGTGGTCTAGTAGTCTACTTTTATCCTGAGGCAGTTCGTAGTTATCATACCACTATTCTTCACCACTGAAAGGAAAATGTCTCAATGAATACTTGGGGATAAGAAATACCTTCAAAGCAGTGCTGTACCTTCATACCTCAGGTAAGGCAGCAAATTACAAGGGTCCTGCCATACAAAAATTGTGCTGTACAAGATTCTGAAAGCACGCTTCAGATGTCTTGACAGCTTGTGGGTATCTTTTCCGTACAGTTCTATCAGTATCATTGTGGGAGCTGTATTCCTCATAATTTGGCAGTTCAGAAAGAACCCCAGATGCCTGCCAGAAGAAGAAAGTGAATGAAATACTTGGTGAGCAGGCAGCCAAGAGCACACTGAAGAAAGATATATTGCAGGGAAATGCTTTTTATCTTTATTCTTTCATGGGATGTGGGCACCACTGGCAAGGCCAGCGGTTGTTGCCTATCCCTAATTGCCCTTCATCTAGGTGGCTTGCTTGGCCATTTCAGAGGGCAGTTAAGAGTCAATCACATTGCTGTGAGTCTGTAATCATATGTAGGCAAGACCAGGTGAGGGTGGCAGAAAAGTACATTAGCGAACCAGATGGGTTTTTTCAACAATCGATGATAGTTTTGTGGTCGCCATTACTGAGACAAGTTTTCAATTCCAGATTTTTATGAATTTTAATTTAAATTGCACCAGCTACCATGGTGGGATCTGAACCCTCGTGCCCGAAGCATTAGTCTGGGTCTCTGGATTACTCGCCCAGTGACATTACCACTATGGCCAGAGTTTTACAGCACCAACCACCACCCCCTTACCCACCAGCAGGTTCTGAGGTGGGAGGGGAGCGTGAAACTGCATGGACGGGATTCCCTCTGGGATCCTGCCCACCCTGATTTGGTCACGATTTTATGTCGGGGTGGGCAGGGCCTCAGACAGGAAGCCCATCCTTGCCCCAATTTTCCTGCCCAGCCTTAATATTTAGGCTGGTGGGTGACAGATCAGTGGGGCAAACCTGAAAACAGACAGAGTTCGATCTCGGGCGGGAAGTGGGGTTGGGAGCGGGGGGGGGGTGGTGGCGCCTCCATCAGAAGCCCCCATCTGGCTGAGGATGCCCTCTCCTTAAGGCCCAGTGACCTCTGGACCTCCCTGCCCCCACCCACAGCCTATCCCCCGGGACCTCAATTGCCTTCCTTGATACTCCCTAGGCCTTCCCTATCCTCCCCCCACTGGGACCCCTGTCGCTTACCATCTTGGAAATTCAGCCTATTCCATTGACTTTGCCAGCTGCAAGCTATCTACAGAAGCAGTTCATACAACAGATCTTTTCATACGTTCCATCAATTACTCTGCTAGACATGCAATCTCATCACTGTGTTCGCCTTAGCAGCAACAACATTTGATTCCATTCCAGACATTTAACTCTCTTCCTGAACTAACTAATTGGGTTGGAACCATAATGCAAAACAATCGCAAAAATGTTTCCCCACCTTACCAAAAACATGCTGCACACAGGCATCTGACTAAGAGCTTTTTAACTACGAGATTTTTGTCTCCTTTCAACTTTTTTGTGGCAGTGCTTCTCTTTGATGCCTGGAATGATGTGCCCTTTCAATTCTAATCCATTGTTTTCCTTCAGTGCTCCCTCAACGGAAGGAGGTTAGAAAGAGTCTTCTTTCAGGAGCCTTTGGGGTGTGAAGGTGAGCCATATATTAGGGCATCTGCAATTCCATAAAGACAGGGATTTTCCAGTCTTGCCAATGGCAAGCATCGTCACGGGCAGGACAGGAAAATTTGGAGATCTGTTGACTTGTCACGTTACACAAGACAATCTAATCTGGGTGACTGGAGCCATCACAAAGACTACAGCGCATACTCAGGATGACTGAAGGTATTATTACAACAGGGTGACTGGAGCCATCTCAGGAAATTAGGGTCACTCGAAGGAATCTGGGTGGTCGGAGCCAGTACAAGGAATCAGGGTAACTGGTTCCATCAAAAAGAATTGCTGCCAAAGGGTACAAATACTCCAGTATGTTATTAGACTTCCAGCAAATGGAGTTTAGGCACAAGCTTTATTTTTGGAAACATTTGAACTTTTGAACCATCTATTGTGCAACTGAATGAAAATGTTCACATGTAAACACTAGATGACTGGAACACCAATTAAGAAAAACTTGCTTCTGTGTGAATACTGGTAGTGTTTGAATGAATGAAGAAAAGCAAGCTGGGTGGAAATTTGAACAACTCATGATGAAATAGTAGTTTCCTAACAGCTAAAAAGTTGCATATATGAAAAGTGAGACACAAGAGAGCTTTGGATTTCAGGTCCATTCATAACAGCTTCCTCTGAATTCAATGTGGGGGGGGTCACTTTGCACTGAAGAAAAAATACTTCCTGAAATTCACCCGAGTGTTGAATGAGGAATGCTATCATAGCGCTGTGATATAATAGAACCTCCTACCTTCTCAATGTCTCTTGCCCCAACCTGTTTGACCACTGTAGATCTTTGGGTATTTCCAAACAGTGGCTTTTGTTTTGGAAGTGAGAAGCAGAAGTTAGCAGCGCCCCATAGAAATTAAATATCAGGTATCGTCACAGTGCAGTGACATGAGTTGATTTGCATTGTTGCTAAGGCACAGCAAATTACTTTAAAAAAAAATTTCAGGGAACTGTAATACTAAGTAAGGAAGCTTGCAACATCAGGTCTGTAAGCATCTAGTATCTCTTCAAATATTTCCTCATGCTGTATATTCTCGGGTACCCTTAGCAAGTAGGATACAACATAGTATGCAAGCTGCCTAAAGATCTGGCACAAACTCTGTAGTAAAAGTCAGGGGGAAAATTATCAATTGACTGGAATTCTAAGCACAAATCAAGATTCTGGTTGTTGGAAGCCCATTATTTCAGTCCCAGGACACCGCTGCAGGAGTTCTTCAAGGCAGTATCCTAGGCCCAACTATCTCCACCTGCTTTATCAATGATGTTTCCTCCATCATAAGGTCAGAGGTTGGGATGTTCATTGACAATTGCACAGTGTTCAGTTCCATTTGCATCTCCTCAGAAAATAAAGTCATCCACATCCACAAGCAGCAAGACTTGAACAACATTCAGGCATAAGTGGCAAGTAACACCTGTGCTACACAAGTGCTAGGCAATAACCTTCTCCAATAGGAGAAAGCTTAATCACCTTCCCTTCACATTCTATGACATTATCATAATTGAATCCCCTCCATTGCCATCCTGGGCATTGCCATTGACCAGAACAGCCACATAAATACTGTGGCTAAAAAAGCAGGTCAGAAGCCAGGTATTTGTGGTGAGTGACTCACCGCCTGACTCCTCAAAACCTGTCCACCCCCTACAAGGCACAAGTCAGGAGTATGATGGAATACTTTCCACTTGCCTGGGTGAGTGCAACTCCAACAACACAAGAAGTTCAATACCATCCAGAACAAAGTAATCAATTTGATTTGCATGCAGCACACCACCTTAAATCTTCACTCCACCCACCACCAGCACACCGTGGCTGCAATGTATACCACCTATAAGATACAATGCAGCCACTCACCAAGGGTTAAACATAGGAACATAGAAAATAGGAGCAGGAGTAAGTCATTGGCCCGTTGAGCCTGCTCTGCTATGTAATATGATCATGGCTGATTCTCTACCTCAGTGCCATAATCCCACATTCTCTATACCCCTTAATGCTTTAGAGTACAGAAATCTATTTCCTTCTTAAATATATTCAGTAACTTGGCCTCCACAGCCTTCTGAGATAGAGAATTCCACAGGTTCAACACCTTCTGAGTGAAGAAGTTTCTCCTCATCTCAGTCCTAAATGGCCTACCCCATATCCTGAGACTGTAACCCCTTGTTCTAGACCCCTGACCCAGAGGAAACATCATCCCTGCATCCAGCCTGTCCATCCCTGTCAGAATTTTATACATTTCAATGAGATCCACTCTCAGTCTTCTGAACTCCAGTGAATACAGGCCTAGTCAGCTCAATCTCTCCTCAGACGACAATCTTTCCATCCCAGGAATCAGTCCGGTGAATCTTTGCTGCGCTCCCTCTATGGCAAGTGTATCCTTTCTTAGGTAAGGAAACCAAAATTGCACACTAGACTCCAGATGTAGTCTCCCCAAGGCCCTGTACAGCTTTAGGAAGAGATCCTGGGGAGGTGATGGCGTAGTGGTATTGTCGCTGGACTAGTAATCCAGAGACCCAGGGTAATCCTCTGGGTAATCCAAGCAGATGGTGCAATATAAATTCAAAAAAAATCTGGAATTAAAAGTCTAATGATGACCATGAAACTATTGTCGATTGTTGTAAAAACCCATCTGGTTCACTAATGTCCTTTAGGGCAAGAAATCCGTCATCCTTGCCTGGTCTGGCCTACATGTGACTTCAGGCCCACAGTAATGTGGTTGACTCTTAAATGCCCTCTGAAATGGCCTAGCAAGCCACCAGTTGTAACAAACCGCTACAAAGTGACAAAAAAGGACTGAAACCGGATGGACCACTTGGCATCAACCTAGGCACCGGAAACAACAACGGCAATTGCAGTCCTGTCGACCCTGCAAAGTCCTCCTTACTAACATCTGGGGGCTAGTGCCAAAATTGGGAGAGCTGTCTCACAGACTAATCAAGCAACAGCCTGACATAGTCATCCTCACAGAATCATACCTTACAGATAATGTCCCAGACACCACCATCACCATCACTGGGTATGTCCTGTCCCACCGGCAGGACAGACCCAGCAGAGTGGGGAGGGCGTTGCCCTGGGAGTCCTCAACATTGACTCTGGACCCCATGAGGTGTCATGACATCAGGTCAAACATGAGCAAGGAAACCCTGCTGATTACCACGTACCGCCCTCCCTCAGGTGATGAATCAGTGCTCCTCCATGTTGAACACCACTTGGAGGAAGCACTGAGGGTGGGAAGGATGCCGAATATACTCTGGATGGGGGACTTTAATGTCCATCGCCAAGAGTGGCTTGGCAGCGCCACTACTGACCTTGCTGGCCGAGTCCTAAAGGACATAGCTACATAGCTGCTAGACTGGGTCTGCGGCAGTTGGTGAGGAAACCAACAAGAGGGAAAAACACACTTGACCTCATCCTCACCAATCTGCCTGCCGCAGATGCATCTGTCCATGACAGTATTGGTAGGAGCGACCACCACACAGTCGGTGTGGAGGAAATCCCACCTTCACATTGAGGATACCCTCCATTGTGCTGTGTAGCACTACCACCGCGCTAAATGGGATAGATTTCAAACAGATCTAGCAAGACTGGGCATCCATGAGGCTCTGTGGGCCATCAGCAGCAACAAAATTGCACTTGAATGCAATCTGTAACCTCATGGCCCGGCATATCCCCCACTCTACCATTACCATCAAGCCAGATAATCAACCCCGGTTCAACGAAGAGTTCAGGAGGGCATGCCAGGAGCAGCACCGGGCATATATAACAATGAGGTGTCAGCCTGGTGAAGCAACAACACAGGACTACTTGTGTGCCAAACGGCAAAAGCAGCAAGTGATAGACAGAGCTAAGCGATCCCACAACCAACGGATCAGGTCTAAGCTCTGCAATCCTGCTACATCTAGTTGTGAATGGTGGTAGACAATTAAACAACTCATTAATTAACAAATATCCCCATCCTCAATGATGGAGGAGCCCAGCACATTAGTGCAAAAGATAAGGCTGAAGCATTCACAACAATCTTCAGCCAGAAGTACCGAATGGATGATCCATCTCGGCTTCCTCCAAAGGTCCCCAGCATCACAGATGCCAGTCTTCGGCCAATTCAATTCACTCCATGTGATATCAAGAAACGGCTGTGGATACTGTAAAGGCTATGGGCCCTGACAATATTCTGGCAATAGTACTGAAGACTTGTGCTCCAGAACTTGCCGCGCCACTAGCCAAGCTGCTCCAGTACAGCTACAACAGTGGCGTCTACCCGGCTATGTGGAAAATTGCCCAGGTATGTCCTGTACACAAAAAGCAAGACAAGTCCAACCCGACCAATTACCACCCCATCAGTCTACTCTCGACCATCAGTAAAGTAATGGAAGGGGGTCATCAACAGTGCTATCAAGCGGCATTGCTTAGTGATAACCTGCTCACGGACGCCCAGTTTGGGTTCCGTCAGGACCACTCAGCTCCTGACCTCATTACAGCCTTGGTTGAAACATGGACAAAAGAGCTGAACTCCAGAGGTGAGGTGAGAGTGACTGCCCTTGACATCAAGGCACCATTTGACTGAGTGTGGCATCAAGAAGCCCTAGCAAAGCTGGAGTCAATGGGAATCTGGGGGAAAACTCTTCACTGGTTGGAGTCACACCTAGCAGAAAGGAAGATGGTTGTGGTTGTAGGAGGTCAGCCATCTCAGTTCCAGGACATCACTGCAGGGGTTCCTCAGGGTAGTGTCTTCGGCCCAACCATCTTCAGCTGCTTCATCACTGACCTTCCTGCCATCATAAGGTCTGGAGTGGGAATGTTCGCTGATGATTGCACAATGTTCAGCACAATTCACGACTCCTCAGATACTGAAGCAGTCCATGTCCAAATGCAGCAAGACCTGGGCAATGTCCAGACTTGGGCTGACAAGTGGCAAGTAACATTCGTACCACACAAGTGTCAGGCAATGACCACCTCCAACAAGAGAATCCAATCATCACCCCTTGATGTTCAATGGCATTACAATCGCTGAATCGCCCACTATCAAAATCCTGGGGGTTGCCATTTACCAGAAACTGAATTGGACTAGCCATATTAATACTGTGACTACAAGAGCAGGTCAGAGGCTAGGAATCATGCTATGAGTAACTCACCTCCTGACTCCCCAGAGCCTGTCCACTATCTACAAGGCACAAGTCAGGAGTGTGATGCAATACTCCCCACTTGCCTGGATGAGTGCAGCTCCCTCAACAATCAAGAAGATTGACTCCATCCAGGACAAAGCAGCCCACTTGATTGGCACCACATCCACAAACATTCACTCCCTCCACTACCAACGCACAGTGGCAGAAGTATGTACCATCTACAAGATGCACTGCAGGAATTCACCAAGGCTTCTTCAACAGCATCTTCCAAACCCACGACCACTACCATCTAGAAGGACAAGGGCAGCAGATAGATGGGAACACCACCACCTGGGAGTGGTGGTGGGCCCTCCAAATCACTCACCACCATGACTTGGAAATATATCGCCATTCCTTCACTGCCGCTGGGTCAAAATCCTGGAACTCCCTTCCTAACAGCACTGAGGGTGTACCCACAACACATGGACTGCAGCGGTGCAAGAATGCAGCTCACCACCACCAAGGGCAACTAGGGATGGGCAATAAATGCTGGTCCAGTCAGTGAAGCTCACATCCCGTGAACAAATTTTTAAAAATCCTGGCTCCTGTGCTCAAGACCTCTTGCAATGAAGGCCAACATACCATTTGCCTTCTAACTGCTTTCTGCACCTTCATCCTTGCTTTCAGTGATTGGTGTATGAGGACATCCAGGTCCCTTTGTACACCAACATTTCTCAATCTATCACCATTTAAATAATACTGACATTCTGTTTTTCCTACCAAGCTGGATAACTTCACACTTATCCACATTATCCTGCATCTGCCATGTATTTGCCCCCTCACTCAACCTGTCTAAATTGCCTTGAAGCCTCTTAACATCCTCCTCATCGCTCACATTCCCACCAAGTTTCGTATCATCAGCAAATTTGGAATTATTACATTTGCCTACCACTCCGAAAATGACCTATTTATTCCTATTCTGTTTCCTGTTTGCTAACCAGTTCTCAATCCATGCCAATATATTACCCCCAATCCCATGTGCTTTAATTTTACACACTAACCTATGTAGGACTTTATCAAAAGCTTTCTGAAAATCCAAATACACCATATCCACTGGTTCTCCCTTATCTATTCTGCTAGGTATGTCCTCAAAAAACTCCAATAGGTTTGTCAAACATGATTTCCCTTTCATAAATCCATGCTGACTTTGTCTAATCCCGTTGATATTTTCTAAATGTCCTGTTATCACATCCTTTATAATAAACTCTAGCATTTTTCCTACTACTGATGTTAGGCTAACCGGTCAGTAATTCCCTGTTTTCTCCTTCCTTTTTTAAACAGTGGGGTTACATTTGTCACCCTCTAAATCTGCCAGGACTGTTCCAGAGTCTACAGAATTTTGGAAGATGACAACCAACGCATCCACTATTTCCATGGCCACCTCTTTTAGATCCCCAGGGTGTCGATGTCAGGCCCTGGTGATGTATTGGCTTTCAGTCCCATTAATTTCTCCAGTACTAGTTTTTTTAGTAATACAAATTTCCTTCAATTCCTCCTTCTCATTCGACCCTTGGTTCCCTCGTATTTCTGGGGAGTTATTTGTGTCTTCCTCCAAGAAGACAGAACTAAAGTAGTTGATTAATTGCTCTGCCATTTCTTTGTCCTCCATTATAAATTCTGCCGTTTCAGACTGCAATAAACCTACATTTGTCTTCAATAATCTTCTTCTTTTTACATACTTACAGAAACGTTTACAGTCCGCTTTTATGTTCCTTGCAAGTTTACAGTGATACCCTATTTCTCCCCACTTTATCAATCTCTTGACCCTCCTTTGCTGAATTCTAAACTGCTCCCAATTCTCAGGCTTTCTACTTTTTCTAGCAACTTTATATGACTCCTCTTTGGATCTAATTTTATCATTAATTTCTTTTGCTAGCCATGGTTGGGCTGCGTTTCCTGTTGTGTTTTTGCACCAGAAAGGAATATATAACTGTTGCAATGCAAACAATCATTCTTTAAATATTAGCCATTGTCTATCCTTTTATCTAGCCTTCCAATTAAGTTCCCCAATCTATCTTAGCCAACCCACACCTCATACCATGGTAGTTTCCTTTGTTTAGATTTATGATCCTAGTTTCAGATTGGACTGCTTCACTTTCCATCCTAATGAAGGATTCTATCATGTTATGGTCACTGTTCCCTAAAGTACCCCGCACAAGATTATTAATTAACCTCTTCTCACTGCACAATACCAAATCTAGGATAGCCTGTTCCCTTGTCGGCTCCTCAACATACTGATCCAAAAAAACCATTTTGTACACACTCCAGGAATTCATCCAGCATAGTATTATTACTATTTGCAAGGCTCTTCAACAGCACCTCGCAAATCCATGATTTCTACCGCCTAGGAGGGCAGCAAGCACATGGGGACACCAACACCTCCAAGTTCCCCACCATTGGAAATATACCACCATTCCTTCAATGTAACTGGGTTAAACCCTTGAATCCCCTAACCTAACGACATGGTTTGAGTACCTCCATCACAAGGACTGCAGTGGATTAAGATGGGAGCTCCCAACCACCTTTTCAAGGGCAATTAGTGACGGACACTAAATCCTGGCCTTGCCAGTGATGCACACATCGAGAAAGAATTTTTTTAAAACTCAATAAGAAAGAAAAATAAATGTCAGGATAAAATATATTTGGGAAGGGAAAGAGAGGGTTAACATTCAAGAAAGGAATACAGAGTCACTATGATTAGATTTTTAAGATTTTAAGAAGTGCTTGTGGATTAGGCATATATTACTGATGTTCAAATTATGGAAAGGAGATGGTATAGGGAATCTTCAGTTAGATTAGAGAGATGAGTAGGTATATAAAAATTACTGTCTGGGATATTTTAATTGTCCACTTACTATGGGAGTAAACAAAGAAAGAGGAATGGAATCCCTAAAATGTGTGCAACCAGTATGTCAGAAGGAGGCATTGCTGGAGCTAGTAGATGAGCAAAATGGGGGTGAACACCTTGGGAATAATGGCTACAATTTCCAAAAGGTTTTAAGATCCAACTAGAAAGGGGACCAATCAATGCAAAAACTAGAGCACCAGATTGGATGAGGGCAAATTTTAGAAAGATGGGGAGCGAATGAGCTGATATTTTTCTTTCTGGATGGAGAAATTTTTGCATATGGCTGTCAAGCAATAGTTGGATGCCTTTAAGAATAGAGATGGCAAAGGTGCAGAATAAATTAATGGAATTTATTATTCCATTAATAAAGGAAAGTGTTTGTGATTTTAAATAATATGGTTAGAAACTAATTAAAACTGATGAGTTGATGAGCACTATAAAAATAAATATTTTTTAAAATGTACAATATGAAAAAGGAAAAACAAGTTGAACGGGAAATGCTTAGAGACAGTTTGGGTTTTCTTTTAAAAACATCAAAAGGAAAATAAATAATTTTACAAGCATTTCAGCAAAATGATAATTGTTAAAAGAGAGGTAGGCTCCTGAAAGGAAAGAATTGTCAATTTTTAGATGACGAAGGAAAAAATGACAGATGTACTTACTAAGCCATTCACATGATATCAGAAATATATCAGAAAGGAGATAAATCCTGAAACTTGTCAAAACAAGGTGAAAGATATTATGATGAACATCATGAAAATATTGGACAAGTTGCTTAAGCAAAATGCCAGCGTTAAAGGGACACATCCTATGACCCTTAGGGAGAAAATTGCCAGAGCCCTAAAATTATATTTTAGAGGTCATTTTACAGGAATGATTTTGCGATCCCAGTGGGAAGCTGCGTTTACATGGAATGTAGCTTGGAGCCAGGGTTACAACATTGCAGTCATGAATGTCTGACCTGTAAACTTGGCTCCCCGCTGAGATCACAGCACCATGGAATAACAGCAACAGGTTAGGATCTGCAATTCACTGTCTGAGAGTATGGTGGAAGCAGATTCAATTGAGGCCTTCAGAAGAGGCCTTCTCTTCACCATGGACGTCCAATCCCTCTACACCTCCATCCCCCACCAGGATGGTCTGAGGGCCCTTAGCTTCTTCCTTGAACAGAGGCCCGAACAATCCCCATCCACCACTACTCTCCTCCGTCTGGCTGAACTTGTTCTCACACTGAACAATTTCTCCTTTAACTCCTCTCACTTCCTCCAAATAAAAGGTGTGGCTATGGGTACCCGCATGGGCCCCAGCTATGCCTGTCTCTTTATGGGGTATGTGGAACATTCCTTGTTCCAGTCCTACTCCGGCCCCCTCCCACAACTCTTTCTCCGGTACATCGATGATTACTTCAGTGCTGCTTCATGCTCTCGTCGGGACCTGGAAAAATTTATTAATTTTGCTTCAAATCTCCACCCCTCCATCATTTTCACATGGTCCATCTCTGACACTTCTCTTCCCTTCCTTGACCTCTCTGTCTCAATTTCTGATGATAGACTGTCCACCAATATCCATTACAAGCCTGCCGACTCCCACAGCTACCTCGACTACAGCTCCTCACACCCCGCTTCCTGTAAGGACTCCATCCCATTCTCTCAGTTCCTTCGCCTCCGTCGCATCTGTTCTGATGACGCTACCTTCAAAAACAGTTCCTCTGACATGTCCTCCTTCTTCCTTAACCGAGGTTTTCCACCCACGGTCGTTGACAGGGCCCTCAACCGTGTCCGGCCCATCTCCCGCGCATCCGCCCTCACGCCTTCTCCTCCCTCCCAGAAACATGATAGGGTCCCCCTTGTCCTCACTTATCACCCCACCAGCCTCCGCATTCAAAGGATCATCCTCCGCCATTTCCGCCAACTCCAGCATGATGCCACCACCAAACACATCTTCCCTTCACCCCCCCCTGGTAGCATTCCGTAGGGATCGTTCCCTCCGGGACACTCTGGTCCACTCCTCCATCACCCCCTACTCCTCAACCCCCACCTATGGCACCTCCCCATGCCCACGCAGAAGATGCAACACCTGCCCCTTCACTTCCTCTCTCCTCAACGTCCAAGGGCCCAAACACTCCTTTCAAGTGAAGCAGCATTTCACTTGCATTTCCCCTAACTTAGTCTACTGCATTCGTTGCTCCCAATGCGGTCTCCTCTACATTGGAGAGACCAAACGCAAACTGGGTGACCGCTTTGCAGAACACCTGCGGTCTGTCCGCAAGAAAGACCTAAACCTCCCTGTCGCTTGCCATTTTAACACTCCACCCTGCTCTCTTGCCCACATGTCTGTCCTTGGCTTGCTGCATTGTTCCAGTGAAGCCCAACGCAAACTGGAGGAACAGCACCTCATCTTCCGACTAGGCACTTTACAGCCTTCCGGGCTGAATATTGAATTCAACAACTTTAGATCTTAAACTCCCTCCCCCCATCCCCACCCCGTTTCTTCCCCTCCCTTTTGTTTTTTTCAATAATTTATATAGATTTTTCTTTTCCCACCTATTTCCATTATTTTTAAATCTACAACTAATACCTTGTCAGTCTTTCCACCCCACCCCCACTAGAGCTGTACCTTGAGTGTCCTGCCATCTATTCTTAATTAGCACATTTTCTTAGATAATATCACCACCTTCAACACCTCTTTGATCCTTTTGTCTGTGACATCTTTTGATTATCTGCTCCTATCACTGCTTGCTTGTCCCTACAACCACCCCCAACTTCTCCCCCCCTCCCCCCCCAACCTTAAACCAGCTTATATTTCACCCCTCTCCTAACTATACTCAGTTCTGTTGAAGGTTTGTGAGGACTCAAAACGTCGACTCTTTTCTTCTCCACCGCTGCTGCCAGACCTGCTGAGTTTTTCCAGGTAATTCTGTTTTTGTTTTGTGTTCCTTCAGAAGAGAATTAGATAATTATCTGAAGAGATTTGCAGGGCTATGGAGAAAAGGCAGGGGAGTGAGACTAAGCGAGTTGTTCTTGCAGAGTACCAGCATGAACACGACAGGCCAAGTGGCTTCCTTCCGGGTTTGGTCTATTGAGTGCCGATGTGTGTTGAAGAACTAGAGATTGGTTAATGTGGTATCCACGTTTAAAGAGGGCTACATAGCTAATCTGGGTAATTACAGGCCAGGTTAACATCTGTAATGGGGAAAATTTTAGACTCTCTCACTAACAATAAAATTACCACATATCTAGACAAAGAGAAATAGTTTGAAGTAGCCAGCATAGATTTCAAAAAGGAAATTCATGTTTCTCAAAAATCGTGGAATTCTTTGAGGAGTTTACAGACATGGTAGATGGGGAAAATGTATAAACATAAGGCCAGATCCTCCAGTCAGTGGTGATCTGACTGCGAGGATAATTATGGCCCTACCTTTCTCTGTCCTTGCAGCCAGGTCTTCCTGTCACAGCTGCAGCAGCGATCCCTCTGCACAGCCATCCACGGAGTGTAATGGTGAACAGGAGCAGAGAGGACACGCACCCTTTTTACAACATCAGCTAATGGGTTTTAATGGGGCTAATGGGGGTGTGAGGGGAGCTGAGGGGGAGTGGGGAATCAAGCGGCTGGGGGAATAATGGATGAGTCAATTTTGATCGGTCAGTTTAAGGAGTGCGCCTATTGGTGGATTTATTTGGTGAGTGGTGCCTGGTGCATGCGGAAATATTTGGGGCACACAGAGAACTGGAGTTTATAACATGCGTGCGGCTGACAACAGTTGGTGGAGAACAAGGGGTGGGGTAGTGTACACAAACAGTGGAAGGTAAAGGGAGCCCAACAAACAAAGTTACCCTGGCTGGAGAGATTGTTTCCTTGAGGGATAAAATAACATTGGTGACAGGGATGAGAATAGCATGGGAGGGATAGAAGGGGTGGGATGGAGATAGCATAGGTAGCGTGGATGAGATGATGGAATTGGTTAAGTGGGTAAAATGGCAGAGATAAATACTTTATACAATTCATTGTTCAAAAGTTTTCAGGTGAATTAAAAGAATTCACCAGCGTTAACTCTGTAGATGAAGAAGATGATAACAGCGTAGACCTTCCGGTTTGTTCACAGCCTAATTCCATTGGGCATGCCACCGCACAAGGAAGGAGCACTTATAATGTTGCTACAAAACTTGAATCGCAAACAAGAGGCTGAATTTTCCAGCCCTTCACGCAGGTGGGATCTTCCGGTTCTGCCGATCTGAACAGTGAGTTCAACTGCTCATCAACCCCGCCACGGGGTGGGGCTGGAAAATTCCGGCCAAGGGAACTGTCAATGAACAAGATTGGTAGTTAGGAAGATGTTTTTTCGATGACGCATACTGAAATTATAACAAGCAGATTTCAAGGAAATAGTGTTTATTCCTCAAATAACATTGAACCCATTAGATGTAAGCCTACCTTTTCAGCTCAGGAGAAAACAGTTCCCACTTAGACTGTCTTATAGTGTGACTATAAACAAGTCAGAAGGCCAGACTTTTGGCAAAATTTGTATTTATGATCCTAGGCCAGTTTTTACAAATGGATAGTTTACTGTAGCTTTGTTCCAGAGTGAGAAGTTTTAATTCTATTAAATCCTTTGCTGAATGAATAACAGTAAATTATTCAAATTTAGATACTAATATGATTGCAAATGTTGCAGGTTTCAGCTAGTAAATAAAATAAAATAATTAATAAATAAAATCCACCACTAGACAATTTCGCTTGTGTGGCACCAGAGTATGTGTATAACAGTTTAGGATCCTCTGCACTCGAAGAATATCCACTTGCATAAACCAGTGTCTTCAGGAGAATATTGAAACAAACTGAAAGGTGCAAATATTCTTAAAAAGAAAACACAAAAAATGCCTTTGCCATTTGAATTATACAGAAGATGCAGGCAACTGGAATTGTATATTTAACAACATGTCAGCCATTGGCATTTGTAGCTGACGAAAAACTGTTCAACCTATGTGTCAGCTTTCACAAGAAAATTCAGTTTTTATCACTGAGATGGAGGTTGTCAGTTTAACCAATAAGATCTATTAGAAGGCAACCCTGGAGCCTGTGAAAGACAATTACATCAGTTGAAAGATAGGCCTCCAGAACACCAGAATAAAGCACATTGACTCAAGTAAGAGGGCTAAAGGTGAATCAAACAATCAGATAATTGAAGGGTGCAAATGAAGGGAAATTAGAACAGGTGGAGCATATGGGACAATGTCCAGTCTAAACTATTTAAGCGGGCATTACAAGGTTAAGTATACAGAGACCACACATCTAAACACAAAAGTGTCAGCTTGGATTACTGCTCAAGTCTCTGGAGTTGAGTTAAACACATTACCTTCTGACCATTGACCCAAGGCTGACACCAGGGCAGTTAGTCAAACCCTACCTGAGCACAAAATTCAGTCTTGCATCCTGTTGCTGTGAATTATTTTATACACACTTTAGCTTGTATTCCAATGATTACAGTATGTAATTAAATTTATTTCCAATTCCAGAACTTTGCAATAGGATTAATAAAACAACAGACTGGAAATTACAGCTGAAGCTAATAGCAACACATGTGCTTGTTCCCATATAGCTTTCGTTATTTAATTGGAGGAGTTAATCAATTTATTTTAAGTGAGTAAACACTTGATCAAATGGTGGCCAGAAAAGTGTCATACAAGCACATTTAGGATTTGTCTGTTATTATTTTCATCTCTATTTTTTGTGACTCTGGTGCACTATTCCTCCTCATCCTTATCTTTCTATTTGTTGTCTCTAACACAGCTGACCACCTCATCTGCCTTCAACATCTCTACTCCGTTGTCCAGCTGGGTAGAACTCCCTTGCTAGATTCTGTTCTTATCATTTGAGTTGTTCCCTTCCAGTTTCAGCACTGTTACTTATGAAGTTCCTCAGGATCCACTCTTTGCCCATTTTATTTCTCATTTATTTGTTGCTCTTTGGTGACATCATCTAAAAACGAAATGTCAGATTCCAAATATATGTTGATGAAACCCAGCTGTACCTCACCACCACCTCTCTCGACGCTAGCACTGACTCTAATTGTCATGCTGCCAGTCTGACATCCATTATTCGATAAGCAAAAATTTGCTTCAATTAAATATTGGTAAGACTACGGTCATTGTATTCGCTTCCTGCCACAAACTCAGTTTCCTAGCCACTGACTCTGTCCCTTTCCATGGCCACTATCTGAGGCTGAAACAGACTGTCAAATAGAACACCAAGGTTGTGAACACTGGCCTTAGCTTCCAATCCTATATACCCACCTACTTCCACCTCCATAACATTATCGATGTCCCCTGTTTCCTCGCCGCATCTGCTGCTGAAACCTTTTGTTATCTGCAGACTCAACTATTCCAATGCTCTCCTGGCCAGCCCACTCTCTATAAACTTCAATTCATCCAGAACTTTGAGGCTTGTATCATAAATCACACCAAGACCTGTACAACTATGATTCTGTGCTTGCTTGCATTGGTTCCAGGCCTGACAATGCCTCAAGTTTAAAATTCTCATCCTATTGTTCAAATCCCTCCTTGGCCACAGCGCTCTCTATTGCTGTAATCTCCTTCAGCCCAACAACCCATGTCATCCCTGCATATCTCCAATTCTGGTCCCTGAGTTCCATCACTCCACCATTGATAGTCATGCCTCCAGGCGCTTAGGCCTTAAAACAATGAATTTTCTCCCATTAACCACTCCTTATTTAATTACATAGAGTTTACTGGACAGAAATAAGACATTTCCGCCAAACTGGTTTCTGCCTGTGTTCATGTTCCATAGGATTCTCCTCCCACTCTACTTCATCTCACTGTTTCATTCTACTGCTTTCTCCTGAATTCCTTGATTGTATTTATTTGTGATTTATATTTTGGATTCCCCACAGATACTCCTTCAAGTTTACCTCTTCAACCAAGTCTTTGGTTACCTGTCCTAATACTTATGTGGTTCAGTGGCAAAATTTGTCTGATAACACCCCTTGGGGATGGTAAATGCATGATATTTATTTTTTAAAAGGCATTTCAGGTGAATCGGTATTTTTAATAAACAGTTTAAATAATTGGGAGAAGACCTGGGTCTTAATATTTTACCCCAGACTGTCGCTAACTGATGAGGTTCCAGGTAAATGGAAATTTATTGTTTGTTAGGCCAGCCCGGCCGGTTGAACTGGAGTTTACAGCAGATCAGTGCTCGGAATGTTTGTTTCTCTGACGTTTCAGAGATTGGGCCCCACCCTCTTGAATTAAACTTTCTTCCTTCTACCAGCCCAGGTCAGTGTCTTAATACACTCCGCGTACATTGTGGGCTTCAACTGCGAGTTTACAGAGGTCAAAATGAAGTTTGTTATTTTTTTAAGTTGACAAAGTCGGCGCACTGAAGTTCGTGAGCTGAAACACGGAGAGAAAAAAGGTGGAAAAGAAGTTTCACTGCAGTCGGTGCGGTTTCCTGGATCGGGATGGAGCCAAGTTGGCGGAATGCTCTGGTGTTGCTGGTGGGCAGCGCCTTGCTGTTTCAGGTAAGGATAGTCTGGGCAGTGAGCTGAGATTTCCATAGCCCCTCGCTGGGTAGAGGGAAGGGAGGATGGAAGTAACTTACTGTTCAAATGAGAATACGGAGGTTGCCCAGTGCACCTGTCGAATGGAGGCAGGTAACTTGTAGCCTCCCCAGCTGGGAGAGGGAGGACTGTGGGTGCAGAGACTACCCCTGGATGGGGCTGCGGGTGCTGAGGCTACTCCGGATGTACAGTTTTTGCCAGCGAATTACACCATTGTTGCACTCTCTCGTCTAACGTTTAGTGTAACGTTTTTCTGGGTCCTAACGCCGACTATCGCTAATTGGTTTACCAATGTGCAATACATAGTAGTTCAATCACGATTTAATATACGTGCATTGAGATCTGCAAAATCAGTTGTACGTGTATAATTATTAGATATCTTTTATAGAACTGACCCTGTGAAGCTCCAACCTGTGTAAACAGATATGTACTGCTTTATCATCATGCATCTATATTTAAAGTTAATAAATAAAAAAATAATCAAAATATAAATGTGACAACTAGGATTTAAGAAAACAACTTTTGAATATTAAATATTTAAAATGTGTAATATTGTCAAATCTTCTCTCTGCTACACTAGAATCTTGCAATAATCTTCAGTTTCTTTGTATTGTGATTCTCAACATCAAGAAATAATGCCTTGGGGTTATCCATTATACTAATTTAAGCCACATCTCTGGTTAATTCTTGGATGTTCATCCCAAGATGGAGGTCAACCATTGTGAGTTCTGTGGTATCTGATGCTTATTCCTCTGGAACATTCTATCTGGTTTATGTTTCTGTAAAGCAGGTGACGGGTAAAGCCATAAAGATTGTTGGTGATTTCTGGAGCAGGGTGTTAAGTAACTCTAAACCTGTATTTGTGCTTGTGTCTCTGACCTGATGTGAATGATGACTGACATACCTTGAGGATTGAATGAAATATTTCACATGTAAGCAATCAATTTCAGACATTGCATTTTAACGGATAGAATTTCCAAAGAATTCCTGGTGAAAAGCTCATTTTAAGCTTTGTTTTCTGTTCAGTTATTTTTATAGAAATCATTCATTGCATTTTCTAAAATATTAATGGCCACTCTGTCTATGGGCACAGTACAGTTGTAGCTGAAAGACAGTTGAAATGAGCAAGCACCTTATCAGATTCATGGGTAATGGTCCATAACACCATTATGACTAACTGTTTTTAAATGCATCCAGTAAAGTCAGGTACTTCCCTACCCACCCTTTATTTTGTTGTATAAATTGATTTGAGATTATCGAGTTTGCTTCCTTTTAGAAGAACTTCAGTAACCCAACAGAGCCACTGTTTTTTGCCATGGCACATTTAGTCAAAGTTCCAGTTGACAATGAGTCAATCAATGAGTCAATTAAAATAATTATAATTAATGATATTGTTTGTAACATAAATCTCCTTGTTATAATTGTATCCTTATAGTTTCACAAGACTGCTAAGTTAGTTTTAGTTTCTGGCTCAGTTTCTGCTGACATTGTGATAGCTTAAATTGTATCTTATAACTTAAACTTAAATAATATTTTTATGGAGTAAAACATCCTATAAGTTCTTCACAGTTGACAGAAAGAACTGAGCAAGATCAAAGGTGCTGTCAAAGTGGTAGATGTCAAGAAGGTCTCGAAGCTAGGAAAACATGAGAAGATAGGCAAGATGACTGATGCTACCAATCACAGAATCAAAGAATTTTAAAGGCACAGAAGGAGGCCATTCAGCCTATTGTGTCTGCACCAACTCTCCAAATGAGCATCATGACCTAGTGCCATTGCCCTGCCTTTTCCCCGTACCCCTGCACATTGTTTCTATTCAAATAATCATCTAATGCCCTCTTGAATGCCTCGATTGAATCTGCCTTCACCACACTTCCAGGCAGTGCATTCCAGACCCAAACCACTCGTTGTGTGAAAAAGTTTTTTTTTCTCACAATGATGGCGGGGAGGACTGCTATGTTGTACTTTGCTTAGGTTAAAGAAGGTCAATTGCAACTCTGTGCAAGAAAAATATTGTGGTAGCACGCAGCGTTGGAAGGATAAAGGGTATGCACAGGGAAATGGGGCTGGAGGAGGTTGCAGAAGAATTCTGTGAAATAATTTTCAAGCAAGAGGAATTTTGCAGTTGATGCACCTAACGACTAGGAGCCACTAGAGGAAATCATGGGGGTGGGAGGTGAGCTGGATTTGGCATGAATTTTGTTTTTGAAAATATAAATTATGGAGGAGCTGAAGTATATTATAGATGGAGTTCAAGAACCTGGTTGACTGTACAGACAAATAAGCCAGGGTTTCAGCAGCAGTATTGGCTAGGTAGAGATGGAGTTACATGACATGGATGAGGAAATAGGTAATTCTGGTGATGGACATGAATTTTGAAAGTCAGGACAGTGTCAAAGCAGGACACTAAATTCGCGCACTGTCAGGTTTAGCTTGATCTGCCTGCCACAGGCCCATGCTGCTCCCACAGATCTTAAAATTACTGACTTCAAATATGCAGATTGGCCTCTGATGCAGTAATCAGGGTCCAACTGCTATTTTAACCAAGGACCCGGATGGGGAAGCTTTCTGCCAGACCAATTTTGCGGGAATAAGAGTCTGGGGCCAGAGGAGGCCAAGTAGGTGAAATGTTTATAAGTTATTTGACTTTGCTTGTGAAATCAGGAGAAGCAGGACTCCTCCCACCCACTACCCTGAGTTATTTTTGTAGGTATCATTTTTTTTTGCACTTAAAGTGCCACATGAATTACTGATTTAGCTAAATCCTGGATATTCATGTGAATATATCTTGATCCATAGTGGGTCTGAATAAAAAATTTGATTCAAAAGTGTAACTTGATACAAGTGATTACCTATCAGATAATTCAGTGCAGCCTAGGTGTTGGGAATATTTAGCACCTGGAAACACAAGCTCAGGTTCAGCATGTACTCTGATACCCAGCATTGCCTCACCACCATCTCCCCTGATGCCTTCGCTGACTGATTTATCATGCTGCTTGTCTGACATCATGTATCGGATGGGCAGAAATTGCCCCCAATTAAATATTCTATAACTAATGGCAATAGCCATTGTCTTCAGTTCCTGCTTTATTTGCTTTCCCTAGTCACTGCCTGAGGTTCAACCAGACTGTTCAGTTTTGACATTTTATTTGACCCTGAGTTTCTAACCCCATGTATCTCCATCATTGAGACTTCCTATTTCCACCTCTGTAATATCATCTGTCTTCTCCTCTGCCTCAGCTCATCTCCTGCTGATGCTGTCATCTATGTCTTTGTTATCTCTAGACTTGAATGTTTCAATGACCAGACTTCTACTTTGCATCCTTGGTACACTTGAGTGCAACTCTGTTGCCTGTCTCCTAACTTGCACCAAGCCCTGTTCAACCGTCACCCCATTGCTCCCTGACCTACGTTTGCTTCAGATCTGGTAACGCCATGATTTTAAAATTCTCATCCTCTTTTTTTAATGTTTTTCCCCTCTCATTCTCTGTGACATCCTCTAGCCCTAAAACCCTCTAAGATCCCTGCACTAATTCTGCACTCTTACATATCCATGATTGTCTTTGTTCCACCATTGGTGACGTGCCTTCAGTAACCTTGGTCGTAAGCTCTTCAATTTCCTTCCTAAAACCTCTCTATCTCTTTCTCTATATCTCTCACCTTTTAGGACTCTTCTTGAAACTTACCTTTTTGACTGTCTTTTTCATCACCTGTCGAAAAAATATCTCTGGACAGTGTCAAATATTATTTAATTATTGCTTCCCTAGAGTGTCTTGGAATGTTCTATTACATTAACGTCATTTTTTAAATGAAAGTTGCTTTTCAAATTGCAATATTGGACAGATAGGCTCAATGACCTCTCCTCATCCTTGACTTTTTCTTGTATACATTTAGCTTGGAATTCTGATGGCTTCTTGCTCTGAATATAAATTGTATAAAACATACAGGATTGGGCTCTGTTCTGTCACTCCTGTCATTGGATCTTGATGCACCAATTTGTCCCCTGTTTCTTTTAGAGAGTGGAACTTGTCACTTTTACTTAATCTGGTTTACATGGTTGACTCTCTTGATGGCCTTTGAAGTGTCCTTGCAAACCACTCAGTTGTAAAAAGAATTTTCCACCTAACACTACTTATCACTATCAGGATTGCACTGGCTCACTATCACCGTTTCTGGGCGATGGTTGCCAGCATCTCGCCAGGATCTTTCCCATCCTGAGAACAAGGCTGCAAAATTCAGCTCCCTTATGCCTGTAGTTTCTGTTCTACAGGAGCCATTTTTGCACCAAACTGGCATCTGCACCGTGCGCACACACTTCTGGGACAGCCCACACCAGATGCCATTTTGATGAGGGTGTTGGGAGCGTGCGCTGGATTAACACAGAATAGACAGTGACGTCAGTCAGCGTGTAACATTGATTTGATATTGGCACTGCAATTTTTTGACTTCAGTGCAGCTGATGCCCTCTCTTAAATATGCACCCCTGTACATATGTTCAGGAACAAGAAGGATCCCTACTAGTGCTGTTTAAAAGGATCAACAACTTCTTTCATATTAGTTGCTGATTCATTTCTACTGGCTCTGTCTGAGTTTGCAGAAGCAGTTTCCTAGTGCTGTCTGAAGTTGTTGAAGTCGATAGGGTGTGATATTGTGCATGGTGAAGGCCTTTGCTATGACTTCAAGGATTCCAACCCCATCACTTGCTCCTAGTCATGGGTGCTGTATTTAACAGCTGCCTTGGCCTGCAGCATGGAAGGGACAACAGCACAGAGACCGAGGGAGCCTGAATGAGCTCACACTTGGTGTCAGGACTGTGACCGGGAACATTCCTGAGCAATCAGTAACCCTGCAGCGTGCTTTCCACCTTGGCCTGTGACGGGTAAAACTGCTGTAACTGGTATAAATCTATTGATTTTATTGTGTTATGAGCCACATAGAGACTGATAACTTTAAAAAAGAAATTTGAACTTCCAGCTAATAGCTGAAAAAATGACACAACAAAATTTCATGTTTTTGAGATGTTTACTCTAACAAAAACTAAAAGCTTTATTAACTAAATGCTATCTTTAAAGGCAACCTATACTTGAAACCACAAAACAGAATACCTCCCTTTGTTTTTACTACAACTGAAAAACACACTTCACAGGTATACGTTATACTGAGCTTTTAAGTAGATATTCAATTCTCCCAAAATCAGGCCAAAGTGATTTTTAGTTCCTGAAGGTTTAACCTGTTCTTTTCCTTTCTCGGCCTGATAACTTCCAACCCCAGAACTGTCCTTCACAGTGAGAATATTATAGGAGATCCTTTCTCTAACGCAAGCTAAGTAAACGTAACATTCATAAGTAAATGTTCCAGCCTCCTTTTAACTCCTCCCAAACTTGGTCTTTTGAATCCAAGTGTGAGTTTCCACCTGCATTCCTGCATTGTGAACCATAAAAGCTTACAGCCTCCGGCACCCACTCTCTCCCAGATCCTGGCAGGCTGTGGACCTCCAAGTTCTAGAGTAGTACAAAAAATCACCTGATTGTGATATTTTAGGAAAGTCTGTAACCCGATATTTACAATGGTTTACTCTGCACCTTTCCTCATGACAGCGTAAATCACATGTGCCTTTTATCCAGCTAGAAATGCTAATTAGCTATTCCTAAGACCCCAACTCTGTCCATTTGATTTCAGGATAGGATAGTTCAAAGTATACACTTTTGCAACCTGATACTTTTTGTACTTGGAGGTCCACAGTCTGTCCACCAGCATCACAGTTCCTTCGTCATTGTCTGCAAGTGTGAATACCTTTTCCCAGTTAAACAATCTAGGTCTTCCTTTAATCTTTAACAGCCCTATCACCCATACCTGTTGCCAGGCAGACTTCAGCACAGGCCACATGACTTCCTTCATTTTTACCCTAAATTTAAAGATGTAGTCCCAAAACATAATCTTATAAACCTCATTGTAATATAGGATCTATTGTTCACAGAAAGAGAAGGAGGATGGAAAGTAGGGCTCTCAGCTGGAGGCCTTATCCACGCAGGAGCATACTTTAACATTAGGGAGGAGGAGTATATGTGTCGTCTTCATTTTACAAAGGAGGCGCTTACTGAAATCTGCTACATCTTGCAGTCAGGCGTGCAAGTTCCAAGCAGGGCAAGGATGGTGCTGCTCATGGCTGTGAAGGCATCTATGGCCGTAAATTTCTTTGTGTGGGAGCCTTTCAGTGTGGCACCAGCAACATCTCTAACACCTCCCAGTTCACTGTCCACTGTTGCATATGGGAAGTGATTTGCACTCTTTATCCCAGGAAAGGGTAGTACATCGCATTCTCTCTGACCAGAGAGATGCAGGCAGAATGTGCACAAAACTTTGACAGGATATAGGGCTTCCACATGGTGCAGAGTACTATTGACTACACACATGAGGCTTTGCGGGTACCCCATCTAAATGCGGAGATGTACCTTAACTGCAAAAGGTTCCACTCCCTGAATATGCAGTTGGCATGAAACCATGTTCAGCATTTCATGGCAACTGAATTTTTTGCTATCCTGGCAGCAGCCATAATGCCATTATTCTGCACAAGTCCATTGTTTCCTTAGAATCTTAGCCAATTCAAACTAGAGGGTGGCTGCTGGACAACAAGGGCTATCAGCTGACCACCTAGCTCATGCCTCCAGTATGTAACCCAACCACATGTGGCCAGCATATATATAATAAGAATAGTGTGCTGCCACACAAATCGTTATCAAGCGGGCCATTGAGACACTCAAGTAATGCCAACTCAAGAAACCCTGCCGTACTCATCAGATCATGTGTCACAATTTGTCATGATCTGCTGTATCCTGCACAACCTCACCATCATGAGGGGTCAACCATTACCACCTGGTATGCAGTGGTTGTTCAAGGGAAGGAGAAGAAAGGGACAAAGCTACCAACATGTCCCATTTCCAGTTGAAATAGCCATGACTGCCTCATCTGACCACAATACCAGTGGTTAGCAGAAAGTTGCTGAACTTCTGTTGAGGAAGCTGCAGGTGGCCCAGGAGAATGGCCTCAAGCAGACCTGGGCCTGGAAGGCCCAGTTTGGGCTACACCACCTCAGCATGGGTGGCAGCAGCTTGGGCTGGCTAGCTGACAGGTAACTGTAAGGATACTGGTGGTGTGGCAGTGGTGAGAGGACGAATGCTGTCACCCTGAGAAAGGAGAGCAGATATGTGCTCTGTTGTGCCACTACCACTTCCCTTGGCCAGCACTTCAGTAATCTGCTGCAGGACAGATTGTTCAACATTTGTGAGACCCAGAAAGCCTCTTTTGAGCACTGGTATCCACAGGCATGATGACAGCTGCCTGAACCTACATGGAAGAAAACTGATATTGCATGACCACAATCTTGGCTTTCACTGCAGCATTGAGATGTTAAGTGGCATCTGTTTGTGCTGCAATGCAAGCTGAGACAATGACCATACAATGCCGCAGAGTGGTTAGATCTGCAAGTGTTCACATTGAATTGGCCACCACTTCCATTCTGAAAAGGGTGGCTCCAAGTTCACTGCAAAGCCATCTACCAAGTTGATGCCAAACTCCTCCACGCTCGTTCCAGTGACAGCTGGCTTTTTGGCAGGTCTGTGAATGCACCAAACATTTTGTTGTGCATGCCTGTCAATATTTGTGCTGGTAGCTGCAAGTTTGAGATTGAGAGAAGATGTTTTTTCATCATCAGCAGTCACATGTTCCTCTTGGACTTCATTCTCCTGCACTGTTACTTGTCCAGGTTGCAGTCCTTTGGTATCTAAAAGGAGAAGGGCAACAGGTAGGGTTGCAGTGAGGGAAGAAGGGGAAAGCAAGAGTTGCAAGCTTACACTATCTGCATTTTGTAAGTCAGAAAGATGGTAAGATGAAAGGGAAGTGGAATGTATGAGGTGGATTAGGTCAGAAAATATTGTCATCTTCAATGCTTTGAACCCCATCGCCTGCCATAGCTTCAGTCATGGCCACTCCAGTGGTGGTCAGCTCTGTCTCCTCCATCAGGATGAGGATATGTAGCCGTGTTTATCCCCCACCGATTAGGCATTGAAGTCTGTGATTATGTACCACCTTCTCCTGCAAGGAGAGGGTGGTTTTGTCAGTGAGTGTGGATTAATGGGTTTGGATGATGTGCCTGTCATGGTTGAACAGCTGACAATGTGTGCAAGCTGAGAGATATGGATGTAAGGCTTGCAACAGTGCTAAGTATGTAAGGTTAGGGTGAGGTTATGAATGTGAAGAATAAGTGTGCTTGATGGAGAATATTGGGAGGTGAGTGAAGGCAGAATCATGACTGGAGCATTGTGTGAGGCTCGTGGTCCATTTTTAAGTGTATAGCACTTGATGCATTCACTAACCTTTACCACACATGTGAGATCATTAAACTTCTTCCTGCATGGGCTGCATCCAAGTTCTTGGAGCTACACTGCTTACATTGACCGCAGTGGCTTTTTGCTCCCAATGCCTTTACAGTGTCTGGAGCTGTGGTCCCCAAACTGACCCCCAGTGGGGTTGTGGGATAAAGGTTTGGGGCCGCTAGGTCCGAGACCCTAATGGTCGCCATGAAGCAGCCTAATGGAAATCTTGCAATGGGCCACTTTTATAAACCTACAACTACAACTCCCTGGCGTGCTCTGGAGCAAGAGTCTGGATGGCGAGATATGCTGGAGCCAGCCTCCATTTTGTGGCCTTGAGTCTGACCCAACGGTATTCACTATGCTGCACTCAGGAGAGATGCAATGAGCGGCAGGGAGGAAAGCGGCAGGGTTGGGGAGTGGGAGGGAGACAGCAATGCTTCTGTTACAAGCACTTCTAGCATATATAGCAGCCTGAATTTTAACTGCCCTTTCTCTGGGGGTACATTATTAAATTTGTTATGCACTTATATGCGGAACAAGACAGTGTGCATGCTTTGAGGTATAGTCCTTTGTCAAATATACCCGCTTCATGGCTCATGGCTCAATTAGTGTATAAAACTTACTGGAAAAGAAATGATTTTAATGCTGCTGTTTTATACCAGCTCTTGCATATGGTGGACTTGGATCGCATCACTAGCAACCAATCTGACATCTATTCCCCCCACCCACCCCACTTTCTCAACTCTACACACCCCTACCCCACTGAATAGAGGAGTTCTCTTCTCCTGTCCACCTCCTGCACCGAGGCCTCCAAGTGCTATGCCTGAGAACCTTGGAACGTACCTTTGCCCCGGTTATGCCATTTTCACTCTTCTTATATCAGACACTCTTCCCCAGCCACTCCCAACACCTGCTGCAGCCAGAATGCAGAATTTCTCCTGATCCTAGTCTCTTGTGGATGCCTGGAGGTTGTCATCATCACCAGTGCTGTAGGGCCAACCAGAGGAAGCACAGAAAGTTCAGAATGTTTTAGATTTATAGTTCCACAAATTAGTTTCAGGAATCACAGTTAATGTTGGCACTGAGTTGCCTGTCACAAAGTTGCTGGCCCATATCTGTCTCTCATCGTAAATAAGGATACAGCACACAATGGGTGTTCTTTCAATTTTTGATACTTCCTCCTTTATTGATGCATTTATCTTTTTTTAAAAAGGCCCCTCTGTGACCTACATTGAGAGTTTCCTCACATTGGAACGTTAATCAATGGTTCCCCAACACTGGGATCTCTTTGGAGTCAAAGTACCTCTTAGGTGTCATGCCTAGCAATTGAAATTAGGAACAAAGTTAACACTCTGTGGCATTCCGTATTTCCAGCACTTTCTGTTTTTATCTCAGCAGGTCTGATAGCATCTGTAGAGTGAGAAACAGAATTAATGTTTCGAGTTGAATATGACCCCTTCAGAAGAAGCACTCTGGCACTCAGTAATCTGATAACTGAATCAAGCAAGTCACAGTTCTCCAGGGAACTGTGCGCCAGGCTTACTAATAAACTATTAACAAATAAAATCTACAGGGATTGACCTGTCATCAGCTGGTGCCTTCCCATATGACTTCATCAAACAATAGGATGTTTTTAACTAAACGAGCAGCAGAAAGCTCACCAATGATTTTTATCTAGTTGATTTTTAGCCTGCATATACTTGGAGAGGAAGGAATTTGTCCCTATGGGGGCAGGAGGGGCATTGAGATCATGTCAGTAATCAATATCAAGCAGATAAATTCTTTTGGTGAACATTTCTTCGTAATTTGATTTGGAGACTTAAACATGATGACTGATTTTGGTATGAGCTGAATACCTAGCTAATTACACAAAAATCCTTGTAGATTTGTTACCCTATCAGATCTGGCCATGGGAAAACCAAGCTGTAACTATGCTGAATCCTGTTAAACAGAATGACCTTTAACACCTGATTACAAAATAAAAACAGAGAATGCTGGAAATGTGCAGCAGGTCTATCAGTATCTGAAAGAGATCGGTCAGGGTAATGCTTGAAGTGAGGCACTTTATCAAAACTTATTTTTTTCCCCATCTGCCACTTAACTTCCGGTTATGCATAAAGAGGGTAAGTTACACCCTGGAACCCAAGGAGGAGTGGGAGGAAGATTCAGAGGGTTCATATGTAGGATAATAGTCTCTGACCAAGTGATAATCTTTTAAGGAATATTTTTGTTGTCATCTTCATGTAGCTTGTCTAGTATTTTGGTAAGATGACTTCAATGGAGGGTCTCTGAAATTTTGCTGGCCCACCAGTGGAACATTGGTCGTTGGTATTTATAGGTTGGTGGTTGGGTTGTGCCATTTTTATAAATCTGATATGAACCACATGGGATTAAACAGAATGAAAAGGGGAAGTACAGCTTTCATATTGCTACAGTGCTGAATGTGAAACTAAAATCTCCTACATACAGCTAGGCAGAGAAATATGTTAAAAATAGGATGGGTGGATCCCATTATCCTGAGCCTTTACCGTTGATGTGTTACAAATTTGTTCCTGTTGCTGGAAGTTGTCTTTTTTTCTCTTTTTTTTTTGCTTTCAGTTTCCTCCCATCCTTTCCTGAAGGTATGGACTTGCTGGTGTACAGTTCCACAGATATTGCCAGCCTACCAGTACCTCACCAAAGTTGTTATTGTCTGACCCTTGACAGTAGTAAAAACTGTGTGTATGGATTTGATTCAGGTCGGGGTTAGGCTCAGCTGTGATTTCTGCTCCCACTCCTCTCGCCCCAGTCAGTTGAAGAGCCTGCCAACACATGGGCAGGCTGCTGACACGTGTTGGATTGGACCCTAAAAAGAGTTTATGTCTTAAGAAAATAAAGGACAAAACTTGCAAGAAAAAACAAGCTGCTGCCGAGAGGTATGGGACATTGTGAGATGGAGGAGAAAGCTGTATCAGAGTATGTGTTTTTCCTCCATCTCAACATCTGAAATGCAAATAATTCTTTCCGCATAAATTGCAAATCCTGACAGTACTACTCTGATCAGTTCTTTGCTGAACATTCACCTTTTGCCGAAATGCAATTCCCTCAGGACAGTTCGGGACAGCTGACAGAAACTTGCATCACATTAGTCAGGACTGGATTTGAACTCAGATGCCAGAAGTGAAAGGATACACACTGTATGTAAACTGGACAAAGCAATCCCCTGGACGTTGATGTCAGACTGTGAGGGCGGGGGCTAAATTGGGAATATGCTATGTTGATTAGTGCAGTCTTAGAGCAGTGAAAGAAAGACTTGCATTTATGGAGTAGCTTTCTCAACCTCAGGGCATCCCAAAGCACCTTACAGCCAATTAAGTACTTCAGAACTGTAGTCACTGATGTGATATAGGAAATGCGGTAGCCAATTTGCTCACAGCAAGCTCCCACAAATAGCAATGTGACAATGACCTGATCTGTTTTTGTGATGTTGATGGGAAAAATATTGGTCAGAACACCTAGGCTAACTCCTGTCCCAATGTTGCAACAGTTGCATGGGATCTTTTACATCGACCAGAGAGGGCAGACAGGGCTGCGGTTTAATATTTCATGGGAAAGGCACTTGTGAAATAAAAGCAAAGATAATGTAGCTGGACAAGCTGGCTACCCCTGAGGGATTATTCATCATAAGAAAAAATATTAAGGAGCTTCATCAGTGACTCTGTTGATCAAGGCAGTAAGGTCCATAGTTAGTGCTGAGGTAGCTGATGACAACTTGTGAAATTTTTAGGGGAACAGTACTACGTGTGTGTTTGCGTGTTTGCCTGTACACACCTGTTGCATTTGTGCCTGTTCGTGTGTGTTCGCCAGCGTGCGCGTGTTCGAGCGTATACCTTTTTGCACCTGCTTGCAGTTGTGCCTATTTGTGTTTGTTGTTGCCCGAGTATATGGGTAGCAGTGACTGTGGGCATGTGTGCGCACCTGTTTGTGTGCCTGTGTTCATATGCTCGTGTATCTGTGCCTGTGTTCATGTGTGTGTGATTATATGCTTGTGTGTGTTCAAGTGTATGATTGTTTGTGTGCCTGTTTTTGTGAGTGTGGTCATGTTTGAATGTTTTCACCTGTCTGTGTGCGCGCATGTGTGTACATGCGTCTATATGCCTCTTTATATCCATGTGTGTCTGCACGTGTCCATGCATGTTCGTGCATGCGCACGCGTCCGTGTGTGTGCATGCATTCCCACGCGTTCATGTGCTTGTTTGCGTGTGCACCTGTTTGTTTGCATGTGATTGCGTGTATGTGGTTTTGCATGTCTGCCTGTTCACAATGACTCCTGGGCTGCCAACTTTTTGTCTGAATTTGACTTGCAAATCATCTGGATGTCATGACTACCATTCTCCACCGGACTAGGCTCAGTTGCTCTTATCGTCAAATCACACCTTAGACTGCCCCCATCCCTTTGGAATGTTCTTTTCCTTTGAACATCTCTTCTGTCCTATCCTCTCACTTCTCCTTTTAAAAGCCTCACTCTCTACGACCCACTCAAGTACCACACTGGGTTCTCATGTAGCTATCTTCTCTGCTTTCTACCATCAGCGTCAACACTGAGCAACTTCTTATCCTTGCTGATCTCAACCTCCAACTGAACTCAATATGCCCTGCCTCATCTGAGTTCGCTATCCTCCCATTTTCACTTAATCTCTCCCTCTATATAAACTCCTCTACCCATATTCATGGCCATCACCTCTACCTTGCCAGCTCACATGGCCTTTCCTATCATGTCAATTACAGATAAGTAATCTCTGATTACTTCCTTTTATCTTCACTCACATCCCCCTTTCCCTTCCCAATCCCACTTCCTTCAAGTGTCACCTGTTCCCTTAAGGGGGAATTTAAGGCCCAATTAAGGCCTGCCCAGCACAACGTCCGCACGGAAGCGCTATGCGCTCCCTGTGCGGGTGGGTGGGGGGGGTGGGGAATCCCTAAACCCAAGAGTGCGCTCTTTCGCGCATGCACAGGAAAGAGCACACTCATATCCCTGAGGCTTAGTGCTGCCTCAGGGAGATCAGCTGTTCTGTCACAAATATTAAAAATAGAAGAAAAAAAACTCCTGACATGTCCCCTCATTTGACACTGTCACATGAGTTGGGACATGTCCATAATTTTTTTAAAAAACTTTAATAAAATTTTAAAAAACCTACATGAAACCTCATCCCGCCCGTGGATGAGGTTTCATGCTTTTTCTAATTCCCGCTGGAGCTCCTGGCCTGCCCGCCAACCTTAATTAATGGGCAGGTCCATTAATTAGTTAAATGGTCTCAATTGGCCATTGACAGGTCGGCAGGCGCACAGCTGATTTTGCTGCGCCCCCACCAACCGGAAAATTTAAATGGGGCATGGTGACATCGGGAATTCCGCCCAAGGTCACCGCGTGTCATTTTATGCATCGGCGAGTGAGCCCCGCCCCCTGCTCACCGATGGGAAAATCCTGCCCTTAGATCTCACTGCAGCTTGGAATTCTGAAGCCGTTCTCCGTTTAAGTAATATGCTGCTTTTTTCATTCTTCCTGCCAAAGTGAACCATTTCACAATTTCCCACATTATACTCCATCTGCCATACTTTTTCCCTCTCACTCAACTTATCTATATCTGTCTGCAACCTCCTCATGTTCCCTTCACAACATACTTTCCTACCTATCTTTGTGTCATTTGCAAACTTAACTACCATGCCTTCACTCCCCTCATCTAAGTCATTGATATAAATTGTAAAAAGTTGAGGCCCTAGGATAAATCCCTGTGGGCCTGCATTCGTCACATCCTGCCAATCAGAAAAAGACCTATTTATGCATACTCTCTGTTTTCTGCCAGCCAGCCAATATTCTATCCATGCAAACCCCTACACCGTGAGCTTTTATTTTCCACAATAACCTTTGATATGGCACCTTATCAAATGCCTTCTGGAAATCAAAATACAGCACGCCTACAAGCTCCCCTTTATCCAGAGCGCTTGTTACTCCTTCAAAGAACTCCAATAAATTGGTTAAACATGATTTCCCTTTCACAAAATCATGCTAATTCTTCCCAATTTCTTGGGGTTTTTCTAAGTGCCCAGCTTAACCTCCTTAATGATCAATTCTAACACCTTCCCCACAACAGACGTCAAGCTAACTGGCCCATAGTTTCCTGTTTTCTGCCTCCCTCCCTTCTTGAATAGAGGGGTTATATTTGCTACTTTCCAGTCAATTGGAACCTTTCCAGAATCTAGGGAAATTTGGAAAATTAACACCAGCGCATCTACTACCTCATTAGCTGCCTCTTTTAAGACCCTAGGATGAAGTCCATCAGGACCTGGAGACTTATCAGCCTGCAGGTCCATCAGTTTGCTTAGTACCACTTCCCTAGTGATTGTAATTTCACCCAGTTCCCCTCTCCCTTCCACCTCCTGATTTACAGATATTACTGGAATGTTTTTTGCAGCCTTTTATAGTGAACACAGAAGCAAAATATTTGTTCGTTTCATCTACCATTTCCTTATTATCTACTATTAGCTCCCCATTGTCACTCGCTAGAAGACCAACACTCACTTGACTCATTATTTTCCTTTTTAAATAGCTGTAGAAAGCCTTGCTCCATTTTTACATTTCTAGCTAGCTTCCTCTCATGCTCTAATTTCTTACTCTTGATTAACCTTTTAGTCATTCTCTGCCATTCTTTGTATTCTGACCAGTCATTTGACCTGCCACTCATCTTTGTGCAGTAAGATGTTTTTTCCTTAAGTTTGATGCTTTGCTTAACTTCTATAGTTAACCAAGTATGGCGGGTCCTCCCTTTAGAATTTTTCTTTATAGGAATATACTCCTGAGCATTCTGAAATATCCCCTTAAATGTCTGCCACTGCTTCTCTATTGATCTTCCCCTAGCCTAGTATCCTAGTTCACTTCAACTAGCTTAGCTTTCATGCCCACATAGTTGTCCTTATTTAACTTTAAAATACTAGTCTTAGACCCAATCTTCTCCCTTTCAAACTGGATGTAAAATTCAATCTTATTGTGGTCATTGCTACCTAGGGGTGCCTTCATTCTGAGGTCATTCATTAATCCTGTCACATTGCACAATAGCAAGTTTAATATAACCTGCTCTCTGGTTGGTTCCAGAACATGCTGTTTTAAGAAACTATCTCAAAAGCATTCTATGAACTTCTCATCTAGGCTACACTGCCAATCTGATTTTTCCAGTTTATATGTAGATTAAAATCACCCATGATTATTGCCGTCCCTTTATCACAAGCATCCATTATTTCTTCTTGTATACTTTGTCCTACATTGTTGATACTGTTAGGGAGCCTGTAGACCACTCCCACTAGTGACTTCTTTCCCCTACTATTCCTCATCTTCACCCAAACCGATTCTATATCCTAATCTCCTGAACCAAGGTCATCTCTAACTATTGCACTAATGCTATCCTTGATCAACAGTGATACCCCTCCGCCTTTAACTAGCCTCCTATTTTTCTTGAATGTCATATACCCCTCAATATTTGGGACCCAATCGTTGTCATCCTGCAGCCATGTCTCCATAATGGCTTTCAGATCAAATTTATTTGTTTCAATGTGTGCTGTAAATTCCTTTACTTTGTTGTGAATGCTATGTGCATTCAGATACAGAGCCTTTAGTTTTGTCTTTCTGTTAATCTTGTTACATCCAGTCTTGACTTCTGGTGTATTCTTAGGTTTTATCTCTCTGCCCCTTCCTGCTATTCTATGATTCTCATTTCTCATATTACTATTATGGTCTCCTGCCTTGAATCTACCACTGCCCCCCCCCCCCGTTTAGTTTAAAGCCCTCTCAATTTCCCTAGTTATGCAATTCATCCCACTCATCCCAGCACGGTTCAGGTGTGAACTGTCCCCACTTCTCCCGGTACTGGTGCCAATGACTCACAAACCGGAACCCACTTCTCCCACACCAGTCTTTGAGCCACGCATTCATCTCTCTAATCTTATTTGTCCTGTGCCAATTTGCATGTGATTCAGGTAATAATTAAGAGATTATTACCTTTGAGGTTCTGCTTCTTAATTTGGTACCTAGCTTCTCATACTGACTATGCAGAACCTCCTTTCTTGTCCCACCTATTTCGTTAGTACCTACATGGACCACGACAACTGGATCCTCCCCCTCCCACTGCAAGTTCCTCTTCAGCCCTGGGCAGATGTCCTGAACCCTGGCATTGGGCAGGCAACACAGCTGTCTGGACTCACTCTTTGTTGCAGAGAACAGTGCCAATCCCGCTCACTATACTGTCGCCTACTACTACTGCATTCCTTTTTGCTCTCCCGGCTTGAACGGCTTCCTGTGCCATGCTGCAATGGTCAGCCAGCTCATCCACCTTGCAGACCTCGCTTTCATCCACACAGGTTGTGAACACCTCAAACCTGTTTGACAATTGCAAAGTCTGAGTCTCCTCCACTGCTATCTGCTCAGTCCCATTACCTGCCTCACTCACTCGTGCTCTCTCTCTCTCTTTCCCTTTCCCTACCTTAAAACCTAGCTCTTTGACCATACTTTGGTCAAATATCCCGATGTGACTAGGTGTCTGATTGTCTTGAGGAATTATGTTAGAGGCTCTATATGAATGCAAGTTGTTATGTAGTTGTTTGGTGAGGATAGAATTAGGCTCAGCTATCAACTTATGTAATTGCAACCCCACCCAACCCCCCGGCCCAGTCAGATGGGGTTACACAAACAATAGATACTTTGTTGAATTACTGGAGGGTGATTGATGTAAATGGAATTATATACATAAGCCTGATGCTGTCAGGAAGGAAAAAAGCTGGTTCTGGGGTGAGGGTGTGATGGATAAGAAAGTTTAGGACAGTCTTTTAAGTGCTTTGTGATATGTTGCATGCCCCTTACTATGACATTCTGCATGCATCCTCATCATTCAAAAAAAGAGGGCTGGCTCTCTTGCATCCAGTTCTTTTTGGCTTAGTATTTGTTTTCCACCATGGGGTTCTGCTGTTTTGAAAATTATGCTTTTGTGGCCAGTATCCATTTTAAGTGAATAACTTCTATTTTGAAACATGCTTAAAGACAGTGCTGGATGGGATCTGTAGTAAAATCCAGCAACTGCAACCAGTTCTTGGATGAATGAATGTCTGGAATGTCGGGGCTTGGTAAGTTTCAAAGTCCAGTATTTGAAGTACTCTTTATGGAGATGTCCGATCTTATCAGCAGCGAACCCAGTGCTCTTTAACAATTTCCTCCTAAACTTCCTGATTTATTTTCAGTTGATGCTACTGCCACATCCAATCATTCAAAAAGCAAAATAAATTCTTAAAATTACTTTTTAATTTTTTTAAAGCCAAGCAAGCACACATGGAGTATTTCCACTTAGATTGTCCAGTTGATTGGGATGCCATTTTTTTCCAGTTTCCTTAAAAATCCCCCAGAAGACTAAGGGGGAATTGGTTTATCTTTATTGTGCATCAGTTTTCTGAAGATTAAGTTGTTCTGACCTTTCCTGAACAAGGAGACTCCCTGAACAACTAAACTTCTCATTCAGACCAGTGGCAGTTAAATACAGACCTTCTATATTTATATATTCCCTTGCATATTTCACCCATTTTTATAGCTGAACCCATGCCACACAAATTACACAGAGACTGGGGACTGGATGGTGCAATGGTTGGATACTGTTTCATTCTCTGGGTACTTTGATCCAGCCCAGGCTGCTGGAATGAAAGTCTTTGTTGCTTTTTTTCCTCACTAACCCCTCACCATTCCCATCTCTAAGGACCTCAGTTAAAATTATTTTGGGCGCTCTCAACTTAGCTCCCTGAAGTTGGCAATTGGGTCCAGAACTTGTGAATATTCTGGTGCTTATTGTCATTCTCATTCCCAACAAGGTAGCTACAAGATGATGTTCACGCTGGTACAATGGAAGGTGCTTTTGCGGCTAGGATTACAGCATATTGTTATGATATGTGAGGTTTTACCCTGTGTCTAGTGGCTAGGTCAGTTGCAGCAGAAGTGTTCAACAGGATAGTGTAGGTGACTTTTCCTTTCTATTTAATCCACGCTGTATCTGACAGAAGAATGTTAAAATGGTATAAAAGACATTTACTCTATATCAAACCCACTATGTGCATGACCTGGGAGTACATAATCCTCACACTTGGGCAAAAACTTTAAATTCCCCAGCATTGACATTCCTGCTATGATGCGGCAGATGATGTGTCCTAGGTGGATCAAATTCATGAGGGAAACTTGATCACGCAGTCACAATGGTTTTGCAATTTGTATTTTATTTCGAGGTGCCTGCCCTGAATTCAGTAGTAATAAGTCCACCCAGACTTCAGAGTTTTGTTAGAAAACTAAATTAAATTTTTATTAACAAAGGAAAAGATTTCAAGTACATATAGAGGTCTACAAATTACTACTATAATAACTCCTAAAACCCCTAATTAATCTGGCTTCCAGTTACACCCCCGTTAAGGCAATGGCTAAAAAAAAAAAATTTAAACAGATCTAGGCAAGTTAACACAATACCCTGGACAGTTGAACTCAAAGTGGCTTTTCCCAGCTTCAGTTTCTGTAGACAGCAGCTTAATGCACAAGTACTGGAGGCTTTTCACACTTCTGGTAGATCTTACAAGGTCTTCTCCGTTATACATGTTTCTCCCTTTTAGTGTAAATCCCATTGTTTTCATATGTCTTTGGAACTTTACTTACTCATAATATAAATCTTTTCACAGTCTAATATTACCAGTACCCTTTGTGAAAAATAAATGCATTACTTGAACTAGCTTCTCTGGCTAGGTGTAACATACTACCATCTCACTGAAATTCAAACTACCCTGATTTATCTAAAAATGCAAATTCTCCTCACCTCACATTCTAAAACTTCAATCATATTTATGTGTTTAGCATTTCAAACCTAGCTTCTTTTGATGAGTCAAAGCCTCCAGACCAGCTGTCTCCAATTCAATTAAATCTCTCTCTCTCACACGCACATGCTCCAAATCCCACTATTAACCTACTTTTGCAATAAATCACAATAATATTGTGAGAATTATTATACTTTTGTGACAATCCCTCACCTTACTGAGCTCAAAGTTTACCAAAACAAAAATAATTTGATTAAGATCGTAATGATGATTGAAGCTGGGATAATAACTTTTGGATTATTTACAAAGCCTGAATGCTACTCCAGAATTCTAGTGTTTCAGCAGCAGCTTGTGGCTTTAACTTTAGCTAACATAATTTACTTCATTTGTGCTTTTGTCCCTCTGTCGTTTCTATTGCATCATTCCTAGGCTGAGACAGTATATTCTGAGTATTCTGCTCCCAGGCTGAGACCATGCACTCTGTAAGCAATATCTAGGCATATTTGAGATGGGTCTGTCAATATCCTTCACCTGTCCTTTTTCTTATTTTTGTTCTTTTCCTGTTATTATGTGAATATATTTTGCTTTTTCTTGGTGGGGGTTGACAAATGGTATGCGTACACTCTGGCACGGTGCTGCATTGCAGAAGACAGATGAGCAAAAAAATCTGTTTTTGTCATAAATTGCCTGAATGCCATTTGCTGCAATATTGCTTTGTGGTCATTTGGATTCTGTTTTAGAAAAAAATTATATTTTATGCTTCAAATTCTATTTGCTTATGACCCTTGGTGTTTCAAGTGATGGATCACAATACACTAGCTATTAACTTCACAGGATCTTGCATGCAGGTTAAGATTTGCCCAAGCTAGGCCTCACTGGTTTTGCTTGAAGCTGTTTGCTCTCCTATTCTATTCTGTTCTGTTCTGTGTGCTCAACGGTTCCCCTCAGCACACAGTGTCCAGTACATGCTAATTGCTGATGAGTGGCACCATGTCATTACTTAATATTTAGAGCAAAACCCCCAACCAGCCTCAACAATTACAGAGTAGCTTCCAAAAGCTCCAAAATTGAAAAGCTGCTAAGGTCAGAAGACCTTATTTGAATAATGTGTTTCTGAAACCCTCACTCTCACCAGAAGCTGTGTGATTGGACTGTGATAATTTGTTTGAAGTATGATAACAGGAGGAAACTGATAATAAAAGGGGTTTTGAAACACCAGTAGGGAAATGAATCAAGAGTTCAGTATGTAGGCTGGTGGCCTATCTGAGCCGTGAAGGCTAATGGCCAAAGCACCAGATTGGGTTATGCAAAATACCCTAAGGCAGAATATTAACAGAACCCGGGGCACAGGAGAGAGAAATCCACCTGCTGTGGTTTTATGTTTTAATCCGGTTGCCTGAATTGGCCACCTTTCTGTTAATGATTAGTTGAATAATCTACCTTTTGATGTAACTACTCTAATTGTTCTATGATGCATTCATCGATCCTCACACAGTGGACTTGAAGTAATAATTTTCCCCTTCTTAAGCATTAATTTGCTGCATTATGATTCCATGGATGTGGCTGCTGTACCCTGCACAACGTGAACCTGTTAAGTGTCCACAGGGTATTTACTCTAAGGGGTATCACAGTCAGAGCCAGTCCTTCTATTGGCTAAACCCCACATGCACTCTCCAACATGGTGTATAGACCAATGATCAGGAGCAAAAAACTGGCTATTTATTTTCCTGCTGATAGTCATTGAAACACATTGCTACACTCCAGTCACTGAATCATCTGACCTAGCACAGACTGTGGTGGAACCTGGGATTTTCTGGTCTATAAGGTGCAGTATGACACCAGACATTAGCTCAATAATTGAAGGCATTGGGAGAGCTTGATGGCTTGAAGGACCTGTGCAGAGAGTGGGGAAAGCTCTGCTAAGACTGGTGACTGAAGATTTGGGCTAGAACTCACATGCAGCCATTCTTCTATTGTAGTGTCTCTGAAAAGTGTTTACAAATAACCTGATTAACCAGAGAAAACTACCAGCACCCAGCTTCTTAGGTAAAGGCTTGTTGGGGACCTATAAACATATTCCCACAAAACTTGGTAGAGCTGTATTGTGATTGCCTTTTGGAAGGTTTGACCCATTTTGTCATTCTGAGACCTTTTTGATACAATGTGATTCACTGGGCCCAATATTTCTTTGAGTTGCATACAATTACCATTATCATCACATTGCTTTCTTCTTTCTTTATGTTCCATTGTAACGTGTAAGACCCTTTAATGATTTTTAGTCAGGCCTCCCGGAGCAAATAAGAATACATTAACTTTGCTGTGTATGCAACATTTTATCAATCAGTTACTGTAGATTTCTGGCACGTATTTCAGTGCAGAAATGAGGGAGTGCTGCACTATCAGACTTCCATTTTGCATAAAATAGAAAGATCCAAATGCTATACTATTCCTTGTGGGGAGGGAAGGGGCCTCATTAGCCCCGTCAGGTGAATGTAAAAGACCCCTTGGCACTATTTTGAAGAAGTGGGGAGTTCTTTGGGTTTTCCCTCAGTCAACATGACTAAAAGAGCCTATCTGGTCATTATCTCATTGCTGCTGTGGGTCCTTGATGTATGTAAATTGGCTATTGCACTTCCAACATTACAACAGTGAAAAATACTCAACTAGATGGAAAGCACTTTGGGATATTTTGAGGTTATGAAAGGTGTGAAATACTAGAAAATGGTAGGACAATGGTTGTATGACTGTAGTCGCTAATAATCCAGAGACATAAGTTCCAATCCCACCATGGCAGCTGAGGAGTTTAAATTCAGTTAATTTAAATTCAGACAACAGTACTTCACATCAGTTGCACAAAAATAGATGCACACATTTTCCTTTCAGTTGCACCAATCACTTTGATCCCTCATCCAAGAGCCTGTTCAGCCCTTTAACTGCACACAGCTCTTGAAATATGGAAGTTCGACCACCTACTTTGTGAGCTTTCTGGCCCCTGGCGGGACTTCCACCCTTGTCCTGCAAGCATTATTTAAATTAGTTGAACCTGATATGTGATGGGATCAGTCTTCTCCAATGTTGGTGACTATAGGTCCTTCCCTGCTCCATTTGTGTCACTACTTCAGCGACTCAAGAATTTCCAGCCAATGTGCATGTGGACATGGGTTAAATAAAATTTGAGTTCAGTTGTCATGGCCTTACAGTCAAATATAGTAGTTTATTTTTGGGGGGAGACAGTGGTGTACAGATAATGTCACTGGACTAGTAATGCAGAGCCCAGACTAATGCTCTGGGGACATGAGTTCAAATCCCACTTTGGCAGCTAGTGAAATTGAAATTTAATTAACAAATCTGGAATATAGAGCTAGTCTCAGTAATGGTGACCATGAAACTATCATTGATTGCTGTAAAAACACACCTGGTTCACTAATGTCCTTTAGGGAAGGAAATCTGCCATCCATGTCTGCCCTACATGTGACTCCAGACCAAAAACAGTGTGGTCGAATCTTAACTGCCCTCTGAAATGGCCCAGCAAGCCATTGAGTTCAAGGGCAATTAGGGATGGGTGACAAATGCTGGCCTTGTCAGCGACATCCACATCCTATGAAATAATAAAAATAACCTGCTAGCACTCCAACACTCACTACCAAAGTTTATATATGAAGTATGGTCACTTGGGTAGGATATAGTCAAGAGCTACCAGGAGAATGACAGGAAAGACAAGATCCCAAGTGAACCTCCCTCTGCACTGGTCCATCAAGTACTCCCAGAGTAAGTACAGCATGGATGAGATGCTGTGAAGATATCTTGAACAACTTACCATCTCCTGCTTTTTGGTTAGTTGTAACCAGCTTATCCCCAACAGCAGGCTGAAGCTGTTGGAGATTGGCCACTTAAGACCAAGAAATGCTTATAGCGTTGACAACTCTACCTCCATTGGCTTATTCTTCTCGGCTATTAAGTCAACCAGGATTCCTGTTATTGATCTCCTTCCATTGATCAGTGCTGGAAAATACAAATGCGTGACTGATGAGCTGCTATTACCCGTGGAACATAGCCTAGCAGTATTCCCTTCAGGAGAAGAGAGAAAATCGAAACTTAGACAGGGAAAGAAAAACCTCTTTTTAAGTTTGGCTGGGTCTGGGTGCAGCTTACTAGATTTGATCTATATCCTTTTGTTGGAGAAATGCAAAGCTCCTTTCATGCCAAGCAGGGGATTAACGAGTTTTGTTTTACTTCAAGTATTTCCCCATTCCTACATGCATTTTATTTTGGCATTTCATAAACCTGACCACACCTATGCCAGGTCTTATTTAGCAACAAGTTAAAAAGATGCAACACCTTTGTATCAAAGAGCTGCAACCGACACTGAAATGGAGACATGGGGGTCTCCTGAAGAACACAATATCTTCCCTCCCGGGGTCAGTAAACTCCAGCACAACCTATCTTTTTTCTTTTTTTTTAACACTATTGTTTCACTGGCGCTGTTTTTTTTTCTCATTCCTTCCTCCTAGACTTTAAATGCACCTTCTTACGTACTCTCCTTTCTCCCTACAATCTCACTATGTTGAAGCAAAGACTTATGTCATCGTTTACTCTGACTTATTCTTTTCCAGCCTAACGCCTCTGTGTTGCCTTTGTCAAAAAAATGTACAGACTTTTGAAAGTTAAGCTTCACAACATCAAGTTACTATTTCCAATATACTTCCTTCCCTTTCCTACTCATTTCAGCTTTAGTATCCAGCATTATTGGTCCTTCACCTAGCAAGGCTCAAATGGAGGGAAAAGAAACAAATAGGATTTTGTGTGGGATAACAGATCCACTGGGAATAGAATCCTCAAAGGACATAAGAAACATCGAAGGAAGATTTGTGGCTCCCTCTGTGTGAGATTTTTGACTTCATACTGGGTGAAAGAACTTCATTGCACCTTGGCTTTATTCAGAAGGGTAGCTGTGGCACAGTGCTCTGTGAGGTGTAAGAGTGTAGGAGAATTGAATAGAATCATAAAATAGTTACAGTGCAGAAGAAGGCGATTTGACCAGTCGTGTCTGTGCTGACTCTTTGCAAGAGCGATTCAGCTGGTGCCACTCCTCTGCCTTTACCCTGTAGCTCTGCAAATTTTCCCTTTTCAGATAATGATCCAATTCTCTGACAAGTTTATCATAAGTTCTTTGTTTTTATACCCTATGCCCATTCTTATAAAGCCTAGAATCCCATATACTTTATTAACTGCTTTCTCAAACTGTCCTGCAACCTTTAGTGATTTGTGTACCATATATCCCGAGGTCCCTCTACTTCTGCACTCCCTTTACAATTGTACCCTTTCCTTTATATTGCTTCTTCCCATTCTTCCTGCCAAAATGAATCACTTAACACTTCTCTGCATTAAGTTTTATTTGCCTCTTGTCCATATATTCCACCAACCTGTCTATGTCATTTTGAAGTTTAACACCATCCTTCTAACAGTTCACGTCCAAGTTCTGTGTCATGCACAATATTTGGAATTGTGTCCTGTACACCAAAGTCTAGGTTATTAATATATATCAAGAAGAACAGGAATCCTAACAATGACCCTTACCTCACTATAAACCTTCCCCTAGTCTGAAAAACAACTGTTCATCAGCATTCCCTGTCAACCAATTTTATATCATATTGCTACTGTCCCTTTTATTCCATGAGCTGTAATTTTGCTCATAAGCCTGTTGTGTGGCACTGTATCAAATGCCTTTTGAAAGCCCATGTACAACACATCAGTCACATTGCTTTCATCAACACCCTGTTACTTCATCAAAGAGCTCAAGCAAATTATTTGAACACAGTTTGTCCTTAACAAATTTGTGCTGACTCTCCTTAATTAACATGCATTTGTCCAAGTGAATGAAGCCCTTAAATGCTCAAAACAACCTATATAAATGGAGCTGGGGCAGTACCAGACCAGTTGGTGACTAAATCAGATATGCTTTGGTACCACAGTGCAAACGCATGTATATTGTACCAAACACCTGTGAAGTGTGAATGTTATACAGTCAGTAGCTATTCACCTGAATTTATGGTTAAATTAAGTGACATTCCAGTTCTGCCACTCCCAGATCTGACTATATTGTTCTGAGAAATGGCATTCTACACAATTTGAATGGAATTCTTGTGATATTTTTGATAGATCTGGATTTCATAGCCACAATCTGGGGTTCTGCCCTCTGGAGCAGCAACAGAATTGGGTGGGAGCTGCCAGAAACGAGAGAAAAACCTGCCATTATAAACTGGGAATGAACAGGAGGAAGAGTGACAGCATAGGCCATGTTATAGGGGAAGAGAGTCTGGTATGAACTGAGCTGGGGGAAAGGTAGATAAGTGCTAGAGGGGTTGAGGAAGAACCAGGTGTGCCATATTGAACTGAAGAGAGAGAGGTGGAGTGGCAATGTGAGTGCTTTTGTATACCTGTGATCTTAAAACAATTTAGCAATGGAGCCCGCCATTATGGTTGACAGTGTTAGTCTTCATCTCCCCTAACTGTAGTGCAGTTCTAAGGGCATCTGCAATCCTCTGGTATCTTGAACAAGTGCAATCCTCTATGTGTGAGCCCAGGTTGATCCTCTGTGGAGAAGATCATCATTGAGCTCAAACCTGGCCCACCCAACATCTGGGATGGAATTTTATAAGCCCGCTGTGGCAGGGGCTGGGCTGTAAAATATGGTGAGCCATTCAAAAGCCCATTGACTTTGGCAGGGCCGTAAAATTCCACCGGCATTAAATTCCACCCCTGAGAAGATGTATTTTACAGCAGGAATTACTGGGAAGTGATCTCTTTCTACTTGCCCAAAGCACAGCTAAAATCAGTTATTTCAGAGACTGAGAACTAAACCTGGGGATATTACAAGATATCACACAATGTGTATTCACCCACAAAGTCTCCAGCACTTTGGGATATCCTGAGATCATGAAAGATGTTATATAAACAAGCCAGAATTTTCCCGTCGGTGATTTGGGGGTGGAGCCCGCTCACCGATGGGAAAATGACGCGGAATAACGTCGGGAGGAACCCCCAACGTCATCCCAGTCCCTTTAAATTTTTAGGAAGGCAGGCGGACAGCGAAATCAGCTGTCCGCCCACCGACCTGTCAATGGCCAATTAAGGCTATTGACAGGCTAATTAAGATCATTAAAGACCTGCCCGTCCAACCTTATGGCTGGCGGGCAGGCCAGGAGCCCCAGCGGGCTTCTGATAATACGTGAAACCTCATCCACTGGCGGGATGAGGTTTCATGTCCATTTTTTAAAAGTTTAATAAAGTTTATGTCATTTTTATTAACATGTACCATCTCGTGTGACATTGTCACATGAGGGGGACTTGTTAATAATATTTTTATTTTTCTATTTTTTAACTTTTGTGCACTGTCAATGATCTCCCTGAGACAGCACTTAGTCTCAGGGAGCAGTGTGCTCTCTCGCGAAAGAGCGCACTTTGACAGCTGGGGATTCTCTCCCTCCCCCCTCACAGGAAGCGCATAGTGCTTTCTGTCGGGAAGGCCGCTGGGCGGGCCTTAATTGGCCCACCCACTCAAAATGGCGGCAGTCCCCGTTTCAGCGGTGGGGGTCGGCTGTCAGCCCGTTGCTGAACCGTTGGGGCCCGCACGCCCACCAAGGGCAAAATTCTGCCCAAAGTCTTTTTTTTACCATTCCTTAATGTGCCTATTCTAAAGTACACTGGCCCCACCGCCATAGTTCAGGTATGCAGCTCCTCTCCATCCACTCTATCTTGAGCAGGCTGCTGTGCGGCCTTTTGCTACTCATTGATAGCCATGAGAAGATTAACCACATTACCACGTTTGCCCTCGGCTTGGGTTATGTGCCAGTGCTCAGTATGATCATGACCACCCTGCACAAATTTTCCTCTTCTACCATCCCCGCCCCCTCCTGCCAATTGAGATTCGCTGATTTATCAGAGCTCAATTCAATTATTTTTTCAATATTTTGTTCACATCAGTAAAGTAGTAATTCTCTGCTCTGCCTGGGGCAGGATTTTGAGTTTGGCATGCGGGCGTGGTTGGTGGGCCAGGGAGCAGCCAGGAAATGGGCCACCATCCGCGATTGGCCCCCGACCGGGATTTCACACTGGCTAGCCAATTAATGGCCAGCCAGCATGAAAGGCGCGCTGAAAGGTTCAGCGCTGCTGGGCTGGGAGTGGTAGGAGGGTGAGCGCTGAAGTCAGCGTGGGCGCAGGGGGAGCGCTCATAGAAAACTCCCTGAAGGCAGAGAGCTGTCTCAGAACGCTGAAGAGTTTAAATGCCAGAAATAACGATTTTAAAAACCAGCAAAAAATGCCTATGCATCAATCAGGCACCAGAACATATACCAGATGCAAATTCTGACCATACATTTTTTATTTAATTAATATTGGAAACCTCATCCCGTCCTTAGATGACGCTTTCTCAAAAAGGCAAAGGCCGCCTGGCCGATTCGCCCGCTCGCCAACCATAACGTTGGACGGGCAACAGAAAATCACCGTTAACTGTGTTCCTCTCCGCTGAGTTTTTCCAGGTATTTTTATTTTTATTTTTGTTTTGAATTTCCAGCATCCGTAGTTTTTTGCTTTTATTATAGAAAATCACTGTTGATTACTAAGTTAATGGCCTTAATAGGCCTCTTAATTGTTGGCGGGCGCATTGCTGACTCTCGTGCTCTCCCATCGACCGAAATATTATGCAAGTGCGCGATGATGTCAGGACGCTTGCCCGATGTCATCACAAGCAGTGTCACGCCCGAGTGGGTCAGGTGCGCACCCACATGCCAAGTGAAAAACTCTGCCCCTGGTGTTGTAACCCTTCTTTCCTTTGTTAAAATTAGCCTTGTCATTTGGTAATTTTTCAAACTGGAGTAAAGTTTGGTTTCATTTGCCAGCAAATATATAGTTATGATGGATCACCGCAAGTGATCACTGTAGGAGTACTGCTTGGCAAGGTTATATAAGCAGCTCTAATGATATAAAACTCCCCTCTTTGTCTTTTTTGCCTGGCTTCCTCAGTCTTTTGTTCTATTAATACTATTCATGCTTTTTTGCCTTGAGTGTTTGATGTTTTCTGATCAAAGACCATTTGGAAAGGCTGTATCCTGCTTGGTTTAACATAATTACTTTCTGCAGTAGACTTAATATGAATGTAATGCAGAAAAAAAATTAAACAATTTAAATGGAAAAAGAAGCTCTTGGCAATGGTTAATCATATCAGGACTGAGCTTTTGAAAAAAACCAGGCGTTTAGCTAAATTTACTGTACCCAGAATAATTATTGAAACAAAACAATGTACATACATGTCCTCTTCATATGTTCTCTCACTCTGTATCTATCATGAGTTCGCTCTCTGCCTCTTAATGTCAGTTGTCTCAGTTAGTGTCACTCTTGCTTCTTGGGTCAAAAGGCTATGAGTTCAAGTCCAGTCAAGGCTGACACTGCAGTGCAGTGCTGAGAGGGCAGTACAGGCCCTCAGTTTTAGCTATACTGCACAGGCGGCACAGGCCGTCTTTCGAATGAGATGTTCAACAAGATGAAATGTCTTGCCTCTCTGGTGAATATAAAGGACCCCGTTCCACAATTTTGAAGAAGAGCAGGAGAGTTATCTTAGTGCCCTAGACAATGTTTACCCCCAAAGCAGCGTTGCAAAAACAGATTATCTGGTTATTATCACATTTGTGGGAGTTTGCTGTACATAAAATTGGTTGCTGCAATTCCTACATTACAACAGTGACTACACTTCAAGAAGTACTTCATTACCTGTAGACACTTTAGGACAGCTGTGGTCATGAAAGGCATTAGATGAATGCAAGTCTGTGTTTTATTTTGCACTCTCTGCCTGATTAACTATTAATAGGATTTATTTTGCTGAGTTGAGTTGGGATTGGGAGGCCCCTGTTTACACACTAATTTATTTTTGATGGCCTTATATTGAAATTTCCTCTTTGAGCTGCTTCTGCATAAATTGGGGATCCATGGACAGTTAGTACAATGAGTTTTCCTGAAGAATACAGAAGTCAATACATATATATTCTCTCAATTATAAAGCAGCTTCTCATTTTAAAATCCTTGCTTTTGTTTTATGGTCAGGCTGGTGCAGAACGGGTAATAGTGAATGTATGGATCATTGTGTATGAGCTGAGTCAGTTCCTGTGTTCGTGTCACTTGGTGAGATGTTCCTCAATACCAGTCATTGTCATGATGTGTGAGATATCTTAAATTCAAATTATGAAAAAAAAGTTATTACATCAGGATGGTTAATCATTGTCTCTTTATATATTGTACTTTTTTAAAAAAAACTCTCCCAGATTTACCAGACTTCTTTATGAAGTTATAATCCTCCATCCTCTGTCTCATCATCATAGTGTTCCACATGTACGGACTATAGATTTCATGTTCTATAGATTTCATAGTGGACTTTAATTAAATCTGTGATTACTCAGACAGCCCCCATCTTCGAAGTTTTCTCATTCTCTCAAGGGAAAGAAAGATGTTGCTTGCATTTATAAAGCACCTTTCGCAACTTTAGGATGTCCCAAAGCCTCCCACAATCAATCAAATGCATTGATTTTCTAATTTACTGTGAAAGGTGCTGTGATATATTTTATCCCCTCCTGAGGGGACTGTTAATGTCTCTATCAAAAGTTGGGGCCTCCAACAAGGCAATATTCCCTCCGTATTGTATTTAAATATCAGTCTGGATTTTGCACTTATGTCTGTAGCAGGGCTTGCAGAGGCAAGAATAGTACCACTGAGCCAAGGCCGACACCTTGCAATTGTTGTATGTTCAGTAGAGGTTCATGAAGAGGTTCTGAGTCTTCGATGGTTGAACATTAACTGTTTTTTGATAACACATAACTATGTACACATATGCAGAGGATGGCCCAAGCTATGAGCAACTCCATGCTTGCCTCTAGACAGGGCTGTATCCACTCCACAATCTCGGGTCATGTGTCTCTTTACAATCACGCTGTGGGTGGTACTGTTTCCCAGTCCCACATTAACCTGATGTATGCCAGATACCCTTATACTACAGAATGACATAAGTTCAAGGTGAGGGGCAGGAGGTTTAGGGGGGATGTGAGGAAAAACATTTTTTACCCAGAGGGTGGTGACGGTCTGGAATGCGCTGCCTGGGAGGGTGGTGGAGGCAAGTTGCCTCACATCCTTTAAAAAGTACCTGGATGATCACTTGGCACATCATAACATTCAAGGATATGGGCCAAGTGCTGGGATTAGGTAAGTAGGTCAGGTGTTTCTCACATGTCGGTGCAGACTCGATGAGCTGAAGGACCTCTTCTGCACTGTGTGATTCTGTGACTTGAACCTGGAACTCAGTCAGGTGGTCTGTGAGAAAATGGAGAGAGAAGGAAAATAAAAGTAAGCAGGGAGTACAATACATTAATCAACATGTATTCTTGCCTATACAGGGGAAAGCCAAATACAGCTAGGGTGAATCCTCGCCCAGTAACTGCAAGGATAATCATAATCACCCTGAGGTGACTTCACCACCCATTTTTATTTTGGCTCAATACAAACTTCAGCAGTATCTCTCCCTCCTTTTGAGCACTCTATAGCCATCTAGTATGAATTTTGACATTAATTGCTGTTGTTCTTTACATTTATGCTTTATCAGTTTAGAGCTATTTTTATTCACCTATCTTTCCAATCTATTTTGACAGTCTGCTTGTGATGTGCTTTGATCAGCAGTTTTCAGTTTAAAAAAACTTCAACTAAAGCTGTGAACCTCATGAACAGTTCCTCTTTTAAATGGAGCATTTGGCATATTTGTCCAGTGACCTTTTAGTTCTGTTCTCCACTTCTGTTTTATTTGCCCCTACTGTAAAGGGACTTGCATGTCTTCATTTGCCAGGGATTGGACCTGAAATGTTACTGTATCCTTTCTTTTTTAAATACTGGAAGACTTGATTTAAAAGCCAGCACTTTGTTTTATTTCAGATTTCCAGTATTTGCAATTTCTTCTTTATGTAAATAGAAGGACTGCTAAATGGCATTAGTCGATCTCATGACAAAGACAACTTTTTTTTAAACACTCTTCATCTCTGGTTTCAAAATGAAATTGGATGCACACTTGAGGGAAATAAATTTGCAGGGCTATGGGGATAGAACATGGGACTTAATGGATTGTTCTGCAGAGATAGAATGGGGAGGGAGGGATGCGAAATGGGACTGCCAAGATTTCTCAACCAGAAATGGGCATGGACTCAATAGGCTGAATGGCCTCCTTCTGTGCCATAATGATATTGATTCTTCCACCATCCCACTCCACCATCTCCTCCCACCCCCTCCACCCCACCCCAAAGATCTGTCTGTCTGCCCCTCTCTTTCTCTGTGTTTTTGTGTTGTAGTGTATATCTCTATGTCTGTTGCTTTATCTTTGTCTGTTCAAACACTTTCTATACTGCTACCTATTTCTTTCCTTTTTTCCTCTTGGCATTGTTTTTCTTTCTCATTTTCCTTTACTCCTCTGCTGTAACTGCTGACTCATGCTGAAGAGTGGATCTGCTGCCCAGCTGCCTTTCAGTAGCTTGCTTAAGTCACCTTTCTTACTGTGGGATCCTAGACAATTAACGTGGCTAGAAATTGCAAGAGAAGGGAAATTCATATCTCCAACTACCTAAAGTTTTGTCCCCACTGTTTTTGCGTCAATGCCCTTAGAAATCTTGCAATATTAAAAAAATCATGTGGAATTTCCCTATGAAGTGCTGTTTACATAAAGTCTAAAGACCAAAAATGATGACTGCTGCATATGAAATATGGCCATTTTTTAAATTTCAGCTAATGTATTCCAGTGTCTGTTCGCATCATCTGAATATAACAGTTATTTTAAGGTGTCTAATGCAAAATCTTGTGAAGCTGCTGATCGTCTAATTGCTACATAATGGAAACATTCAACTGGAGCAGTTCCCAACTGGAGTCAAGGGGGAAGGAAAGTTGTCCCGTGTTTTTGTGGCAAGCATTTACCACTTGCATGAAAATAAAAATGCTTTAGGTTATTGATTCACAGAGGCCACTGGAAACATTGGTTAATCATTTGATCATTGGTATGACAAAGGTAGTGTTAATCTCTTGGTAGAGACCAATTGGTGTGATCCGTGTAGAGGTCAGTAACTTATATTAAAAAAAACCCAGAAATCTGAAATCCCTCGTATTTATTGAAAGAATGAAACCACAAGATTCTACGGTGTGATATAAATGAATTTTACCACACAAGCGTTAAGTAAAGCAAACATCGCTAAATAATTATTAAATAGGTAATTACTTGTACTTTGCATTGGAAAACACAATAAAACACAACCATATTCCATTCAATTTCACTTTACTACCCATACAGAAATTTGTTTTGCATTTATTTCTTGTTCATTTAAAAAATTACATATAAATGAGCAATAACAATAAGAGAGGGGAAATTAACCTATCAGAGAGGTCTAATTTTAATTAAATATGTATGTAAAAATTCCAATGCATTAAAATAATCAGTCAGTGAGTTCCACCCTGAGACAATTCATACATCACATATACTTTATGCCCAACTCCATCTTGCACCCATCAGCACCACACACCCCCACCCCACCCCCAACCTCCCAGGAGCAAACATCGCATCATTCGGGCACAGTTTTTGAGGTGGTTGCGTTGTGCTGGGAGTTTTTCAGACTTGAGTTCCCTACCTCAGGAGCAAAAATGCAGCTTACTGTCTGAAGAGTGGGACATCCTCCCTCATGGTGGTGGAAGCCATGACCTGAAGTAGCTAATTGCCTGAGCCACGCAAGATAGCATCATAGCTTCCAAGGCTAGCGAAGCCAGGCTCACCTCTGACTTTCCATTGCAGTGGACGGGCCACCACCTTGACATTAAAATGTGGCCATCAAGTCCAAGGGCAGTTTATCTAACAAGTTTCACTTCCCACTGGAGGTGGGAGGTGAGAGTGGAAATTTGGGGCACTGGTGATAATCTTCCAGTCTTCCTTAGACATAGAGGTGGTGCCAGGGGACTGAAGAATTGCGAATGTTACACCCTTGTTCAAAAAGGAATGCAAGGATAATGCCGGCAACTACAGGCCAGTCAGTTTGACTTCAGCGGTAGGGAAACACCTGGAAACTATAGTTTGGGGCAAAATCAGGAGTCACTTAGACAGGTGCAGGATAATTTAGGAAAGCCAGCATGGATTCATTAAGGGAAAATCATGTTTAACTAACTTGCTGGAGTTTTTTGAGGAGGTAACAGAAAAGGTTGATAAGGGCAATGCGGTTGATGTGATGTATTTGGATTTTCAAGAGGCATTTGATACAGTGTCACACAGTAGACTTGTGAGCAAAATTCTAGCTCATGGAATAAAAGGAAAAGTAGGCACTTGGATAAGAAATTGGCTGAGTGACAGGAAACAGAGAGTAGTGATAAATGGCTGTTTTTCAGATTGGAGGAAGGTCTGTAGTGGAGTTCCCCAGGGACCCTTGCTCTATATATTAGTGACTTGGACAGTGGTGTGTAGGGCATGATTTCAAAATTTGCGGATGATATGAAGATTAGAAACATTGTCAACTGTGAGGAAGATTGTCTTGAACTTCAAAAGGGCGTAGACATATTGGTGGATTGGGCAGACAAATGGCAGATGAAGTTCAATGCAGAGAAGTGTGAGTGATTCATTTTAGCAGGAAGAATATGAAACAAAGGGAGAGCCTCTAAAGGAGATGCAGGAACAAAGGGATTTCGGTGTATGTCTACATAAGAAGTCATTGAAGGTGGCAGGACATGTTGAGAGAGCAGTTAATAAAGCATATGGAATCCCAGGTTTAATTAATAGGGGTATTGAGTACAAGAGTAAGGAGGTCATGTTGAACTTGTATAAGGTACTAGTTAGGCCTCATTTGGAGTACTGCATCCAGTTCTGGGCACCATACTTGAGGAAGGATATGAAGGCATTGGAGAGAGTACAGAGGAGAGTACAGAAGCATAGAGAGGATCAAGAATGATTCCAGGGATAAACAACTGTAGCGATGAGGATAGATTGGAGAGATTGGGACTCATTTCCTTGGAGAAAAGAAGGCTTGAGGAGACTTGATAGAGGTATTCAAGACCCTGAGCGGTATGGACAGGGTAAATAGTGAAAAACTGTTCCCACTCAAGAGTACATCAAGAACTAGATAGCACAGATTCAAAATAATGGGCAAAAGGAGTAGAAATAATAAAAGCAAAAATTTTTCACCCAAAGGGTGGTTGGAGTCTGGAACAACTTCCTGAAAGGGTGGCAGAGGCAGGTCCGATCGAGGTATTCAAAAGGGAATTGAATTGCTATCTGAAAAGAGAGAATGTGCAAGGCTGTGGGGATAAGGCAATGGAGTGGGATTAGGTAGAATGATCTTTCAGCGAGTCAGTGTAGACTCGATGGGCTGAATGGCCTCCTTCTGCACTGTAAACATTGTGATTCTGTGAACACTGGCTGTAAAATACAAATTGAGTCTCAGCCTCCCATCCTCCAGCAAATGCCATCACTACTTAGTAAGCTAGAGTGAGACAAAGCCAACAAAATGGAGGCAACAGTAAGGGAATCATAATGAAGGTGCTTGTGCTATCTGATAACTCAGTGGTTGAAGACATTATCCTGTGTGATCCTCAGCCATAAGGACCAGGAAGGTCCCAGATCCCATTCATGACTTGGTGTTTACTTAGCTGATGTCTGTTACAACAGCAGTAAAGGTAGTAGAATTAGTATCAGCAGCCAAGGTTAATGAGGGGAAATGAAACTGGTGAGGGTTTATGCTCCTAATTGCTATCTAGTGACTCTGGCTGGAAAGTGTGCTTGTGTAATCATCCAGTGAGAACAGAATATTTGTCAACTCCAATATTCAGTTTAGGTTCACAATAAAAATGACCATTTGGACAAAGGACCAAGGGACTGGCTAAACTGTACTCCAGCAAAAGATGGGGTCTTCAACAGAGGTGGGAGAAATTCAAAGTCATCTAACAATTTTTTTTCTCTTTTTCGTCATAGGGCATCATCACTGATGAATGTAAGTATCCTTTTTAATTCTATAAATAATCATATTTGTTGATTTATTGAATCTGGTACATACATGTTAATGTTTTCTTTCAAAAAAGCTCTCAAAAGCTGACAAACAGCCCAAAAAGTTGATTATTCAAATACAATCAAGAATTGAAAAGAACTCCACATAAAGGCCTATGACCAGGGCCACGTCTTTATGGTGACAGAAGTAGTTCAATTATCATTTATAGGTCTTTCACAATAGAACAAGATGAGACCATTCAGCCCCTTGAGGATTCTCCACCATCGCATTAAATCACTACTGATCCCTATTTCAACACTATTTACCTGAATTTGTTACATATGCCTTTATGGCCTTATCTAACAAAAATCTATCAATCTCATTTTAAAAATCGTCATAAGTAAATGAGCAATAGGAGCAGGAGTAGGCCATTCAACCTCGGGAACCTGCTCTGCCAGTCATTAAAGATCATGGTCGATCTACTGTGGCCTTAACATCTTTCCTGCCTGTCTTCTGTAACCTTTGACTCTCTTGTCAATCAAACATCTGTCTAATGAGCCTTGAATATATTCAATGACCCAGCCTCCACTGCTCCCTGGGGGAGAGAATTCCAAACACTGATGACCCCCTGAGAGAAGAAATTCCTCCTCATTTCCATCTTAAAAGGAGACTCCTTATTTTGAAACTGTTCCCGCTAGTTTTAGGTTCCACCTTGAGGAGAAACATCCTCTCAACATCTATCCTCTCAAGCCCCCTCAGAATCTTATGCTTCAATAGGATCATCTCTCATTCTTCAATAAACTTCAATGAGTATAGGCCCAACCTGTTCCACCTTTCCTCATAAGACAGCTCCTTCATCCCAGGAATCAGCCTAGTGAACCTTCTCTGAACTGCCTCCAACGCAAGGCCAACATTCCATTTGCCTTCTTAATTTCTTGTCGTACCTGCGTGCTGACTTTTTGTATTTCATGTAAGAGGACATCTAGGTTCCTCTGTACCTCAACATTCTGCAGTTTCTTTCCATTTAAATAATCTTCCTGCCAAAGTGGACAACCTCACGTTTCCCACATTATGCTCCATTTGCCATATTTTTTCCCACTCATTGACCTATTGACACCCCTTTGCAGACATATTGTATCCCCTTCACAACTTGTTTTCCTACCTATCTTCAGCAAACTTGGCTACGGTACAGTCAGTCTCTGCATCCAAATCATTGCTATAGATCATAAATAGTTGAGGCCCCAGTATTGATCCCTGTGGCACTCCACTAGTTAACAGTTTGCCAACTTGAAAAAGACCCCACGTATCCCAACTTTCTATTTCCTCTTCGTTAGCCAGTCCTCTATTCATGCTAATACATCACCCCCAAACCATATCTTGTTACCTTTTATGTGGCACCTTATCGAATGCCTTTTGAAAATCTAAATACACTACAGCTATTGGTTCCCTCTATCCACCCCATTTGTTACATCCTCAAAAAACCTCTAATAAATTTGTCAAGCCTGATTTCCCTTTCACAAAACCATGTTGACTCTGCCTGATGGTATTATGATTTTTTAAATGTCCTGCAACAACCTCTTTAATAATGGATCTTAGCATTTTCCCAATGTCAAATGTTCAGCTAACTAGCCTATAGTTTCCTGCTTTCTGTCTCTTCCAGTCCACTGGGAGCTTTCCAGAAGGTAGAGAATTTTGGAAGGTTACAACAAATATATCCACTATGTCTGCAGCCACTTTTAAGACCCGAGGATGCAGGCTATCAGAGGACTTGTCAGCCTTAAGTTCCATTAGTATTCCCATTACTTTTTTTCTAGTGATAGTAATTGTTCTAAATTCCTTCCTCCCTTTGTCTCTTGATTTTCAACTATTTTTGGGATGCGTTTCATCTTTCTACTGTGAAGATGAATGCAAAATAACATGTTCAAAGCCTCTGCCATTTGCTCTTTTCCCAATATTAATTCCCCATTTTAATTCACTCTCTTAGGGACCTATGCTTACTTTAGCTACTCTTTTCCTTTTTATAATCTTGGTGAAGCTTTTAATGTCTGGTTTTGTATTTCTTGCCAGTTTTCTCTCGTGCTCCAATTTCTCCCTCATTTTTTGGTCATCCTTCATTGGTTTCTAAAACTTTCCTCCCTACCACTAATCTTCACAGCATTGTATGGCTTTGCTTTCAATTTGATACTATCCTTAGCTTCCTTACTTAGCCACGGATGGTGCATCCTTCTGGTAGAGTATTTTTTCCTTAATGGAATATATCTTTGTTGGGAGTATGAAATATCTTCTTAAACGTATGCCTCTGCATACCTACCAACTTACCTTTTAACCTATTTTCCTAGTCCACTTAGCCAACTCTGTCTTCAAACCCTTGTAATTGCTATCATTTAAGTTTTTCAATTTACCTAGCCTCAGCAGTAAATTTGGTCGCAAGCAGAGGAGTGAAACAGTCCAAGAATTTGAGGGAGGAGTGTAAATTGATCCAGTAGTTTCCATAGGGTTCAGAGTGATCCAAAAGCGGTAAAAGGGTGAAAATAATTGACCCACGAATCAGTGAAGTTGATTCCAGAGGATGACAAGTAATTAGAGATTGATCAAAGGAAGGAAATGGGCAGGGTAGGGGGAAATGAAAAATAGAATGTAAATCTGGAGAATTCAGGGTTCTTGAAAGATTTGGGTGTTTGAATTCTGGTTCTTTGTTCTGTTCAATTTGTTCATGACTTTCAATTTAAATATTTCACTATGCACTAAGCTTCAAAACATTCAAAATCTAAATATGTTATGATGAATGAAGCTATGTTTAGCATACTTTGAAATTCTGCTGTGAAACACTGAGGCCTGCAAGAGCTATTAGTGCCACCTTGAGACATAAGTACCCTGGTACCTGCAAAGGATTTACTGACACCTGCTGGATCTACAACAGCTTATATTTGTGAAATAGCTTTGCATCGTTACCCTTGTTCACCACAAGCTAATTGGGTTTGGTGCAATTGTTGGAAGTGGAACAATTGTGAAGAATGTCAATCTCAAAATTTTCACTCTTCCTACTGAAGGTTTAGTTAACACATTAGTTCACCATTCAATCCAGTGTTACCCATAAAGCTTTGTAAATCCTCCAAACAGCTTCTACATTGACAAGAGAAAGGAAGTTTCAAATGGCTCTAATTGAGTGCAGTGGGAAGAAGCAGGAGTGCACAGACAACCTAAGCATTCCCAATCAGCTGTCCTTTCAACCGTCCCCTCACGGCCAGAGACGGCTTACTATCTATTCTATACAGGGCTTCTGTACTGACTGTCAATCAAATCGAAGGCAGAAAACCAGGAAAATGTATGGCAAGACTGAGCCCTATGATGGTTGGCACATTCCACTCTGTACGGAAAGGAAGGAAAATTGGGCCAATCCAATGTTCTCCTGGCTAGCCTCCCATTTTGCACCCTTGATAAAGTTGAGCACACAAAAGACTCTGCCTGGATGCTAACTTGCAGAAATCCCCATCTCCCCTGTACTTGTTGCCTATATTGGCTTCTGTATTAAAGTTCAATAAATGTGCTTGGAGTTCAGTGACTTAATTATACAGCTGTAAAATCTCATCCTCGGCTACATCTCTGACAGAAAGCTGTCCAAAAGAAAAGTAGATAGAATAGAGAGGGAAGACTAGGTCACAATTGTGTCTGACTAATCTCATTATTCTTCAAATGCACATGGTTCCTTTCAAAATTCTGTCATGTACAAAGACCTCAATTTATGTAGCAGCTTTAACATAGAAAAAATTCAATTGTACTTCATCGGAAAAGGAAGGCACAGATTAGAGATGGAAGTTAGGAAGCATTACCAAAAACACACAAAAAAAAGACTTTAAATTGTTTTTAATGAGTGGAGGTAATGATAGTAAAGTAGTGAGCTTTTATCAAGGCATATCGGAGCATAGTAAAGTGAAGTGGGAATGCATAGAAGGTCAAAACTGGTGGATGAAAGGAGCATAATGGAAGAGGTTCCATGTGTAGAATTACATGAAGTCATTGATGGATTTGTAAATGACAATGAAGATTTGATTTGAATTCAGTGGCTTGATGGACAGAGACTGAATGATGATAAGGTGAGTGGAACCCAGTGGACAACAGATGTGGATCATAGTTTTGAATCAGTTGCAATTTGTATAGGGTGGAAATTAGAAGGCTAGCAAGAGGGGAATGGAATGCTATGGGTTTATTGATTTGTATAACATTCTAAATTTTGTTTTGAACAGCTCTTGCCAAGCCTGGAGATATCATGGTGACGAACATTACCAATTCATCCATCTCTCTGAGCTGGGACAGACCTGCAGACATGAATGGCACCCAGTATAACTTCAGCATTACGTATCATTCTTCTACTCAAAATAATTCCAAATTAGAAGTGGTAAACTTCACCACAATAATTGGCTTACTTTCTGGAACCAATTACACTATCACTGTAACGACTGTTATTGATAATGAGACAAAGAGTGAGCCTGTGGTTACAACTGTATTTACAAGTAAGTAAAACAGTGGCCTTGAGTTTCCATTGGGAATAATTTTCCTACTATGCTTCTAACATTGCACTAGTTTGTCTTGGTGAAACTATAACCAATTTTTCATGCAAATTCATGAGCATAAGCCTGAATGTAAAATATTCCATATATTAGTGTAATCAAATGTAATGAGTTTGTGACTAGATTAAGTCATTGGCCCTCAAAGTGCCTGGGTGGGGCATATACAAAATAAGGGGAAAAAATTATTTCCAAATGAGACCGGAAACTACAACTTAAATTGCACTTTTAAGTTTATTTAAACTAATTGACTTTTGCAGCAGTGGACTTCTGTTGACTGCTGTTCAGATGATTAATGCTGGATTCATTTGACCACGGGTTTGTGTGCGCCTGTAATGTGACGAGCACCACCTCCCACCAACCCCGTCAGTGAAAACTCATCTCTGTGACCCGTGGGTGGGGACTATTTTTTATTTCATTTTACAGGATGTGGGCAGCATTTATTGCCCGTCCCTAATTGCGCTTGAGAAGGTGGCGGTGAGCCGACCTCTTGAACCGCTACAGTCAATGTGGTGTAGGTACACCCACAGTGCTGTTAGGGAGTTCCAGGATTTTGACCCAGCGACAGTGAAGGAACAGCGATATATTTCCAAGTCAGGGTGGTGAGTGACTTGGAGGGGAACTTCCAGCTGGTACTGTTCCCATTCATCTGCTGCCCTTGTCCTCCTAGATGGTAGTGGTTGTGGGTTTGGAAGGTGCTGCCTAAGGAGCCTTGGTGAGTTTCAGCAGTGCATCTTGTGGATGGTGCACACTGATGCCACTGTTCGTCAGTGGTGGAGGGAGTGAATGTTTGTGGAAGGGGTGCCAGTCAAACGGGCTGCTTTGCCCTGGATAGTATCCAACTTCTTGAATGTTTCTGGAGCTACAATCATCCAGCCAAGCGGAGAGTATTTCATCAGACTCCTGACTTGTGACTAGTAGATGGTGGACAGGCTTTGGGGAGTCAGGAGGTGAGTTACACGCCACATGATTCCTAGCCCCTGACCTACCCTTGTAGCCACAGTATTTATATGGCTAGACCAATTCAGGTTCTGGTTGATAGTGGGGAATTCAGCAATGGTAATGCCATTGAATGCCGAGGGGCGACAGTTAGATTCTCTTTTGTTGGAGATGGTCATTGCCTGGCACTTGTGTGGCGCGAATGTTACTTGCCACTTGTCAGCCCAAGCCTAGATATTGTCCAGGTCTTGCTGCATTTGAACATGGACTGTTTCAGTATCTGAGGAGTCTCAAATGGTGCTGAACATTTTGAATTCATCAGTGAACATCCACACTTCTGACCTTGTGATTGAAGGAAAGTCATTGATGAAGCAGCTGAAGCTGGTTGAACCTAGGACACCACCGTGAGGAACTCCTGCAGTGATGCCCTGGAACTGAGATGACTGACCTCCAACAACCACAACTATCTTCTTTTGTGCTAGGTATGACTCCAACCAGAGGAGAGTTTTCCCCCTGATTCCCATTGACTCCAGTTTTGCTCGGGCTGCTTGATGCCACACTCAGTCAAATGTTGCTTTGATGTCAAAAGCAGTCAATCTCACCTCACCTTTGGAGTTCAGCTCTTTGGCCCACGTTTGAACCAAGGGTGTAATGAGGTCAGGAGCTGAGTGACCCTGGTGGAACCCAAACTGAGTGTGAGTGAGCAGGTTATTGCTGAGCAAGTGCCGCTTGATAGCAGTGTTGATGGCCCCTTCTGACGCATTACTGATGATCGAGGGTAGACTGATGGGACGATAATTGGCTGGGTTGGATTTGTCCTGCTTTTTGTGTACAGGACATACCTGGACAATTTTCCTCATTGCCGGGTAGACGCCAGTGTTGTAGCTGTGCTGGAACAGCTTGGTTAGGGGCGTGGCAAGTTCTGGAGTAAAAGTCTTCAGCACTATTGCCAGAATATTGTCAAGGCCCATAGTCTTTGCAGCATCCAGTGCCTTTAGCCATTTCTTGATATCATGTGGAGTGAATTGAACTGGCTGAAGACTGGCATCTGTGATATTGGGGACATCTGGAGGAGGCCGATGGATCATCCACTCGGCATTTCTGGCTGAAGATTGTTGCGAATGCTTCAGCCTTATCTTTTGCACTGATGTGTTGGGCTCCTCCATCATTGAGGATGGAGATATTTGTGGAGCCGCCTCCTCCAGGGAGTTGTTTAATTGTCCACCACCATTCATGGTGGGATGTGGCAGGACTGCAGAGCTTAGATCTGACCAGTTGGTTGTGGAATCACTTAGCTCTGCCTATCACTTGCTGCTTATGCTTTATGGTAGGCAAGTAATCCTGTGTTGCAGCTTCACCAGGTTGATACCTCATATTTAGGTATGTCTGGTGCTGCTCCTGACATGCCCTCCTGCAGTCTTTATTGATGCAGAGTTGACCCCCGGTTGGTTGTAATGGCAGGATGAGGGATATGCCGGGCTATGAGGTTAAAGATGGTGGTTGCATACAATTCTGCTACTGCTGATGGCCCAAAGCGCCTCATGGTTGCCCAGTCTTGAATTGCTAGATCTGTTCGAAACCTATCCCACTTAGCACGGCAGTAGTGCCACATAACACGATGGAGGGTACCCTCGATGTGAAGACGGGACTTTGTCTCCAAAAGGATTGTGCCGTGGTTACTCCTACCGATACTGTCATGGACAGATGCATCTGCGGCAGGATGAGGTCAAGTATGTTTTTTCTTCTTGTTAGTTCCCTCACCACCTGCTGCAGATCCAGTCCAGCAGCTATGCCCTTTAGGACTCTGCCAGCTTGGTCTGTGGTGGTGCAATCGAGCCACTCTTGATGATGGACAGTGAAGTCCCCCACCCGGATTACACTCTGTGCCTTTGCCAACCTCAGTGCATCTTCCAAGTGGTGTTCAACATGGAGGAGTACTGATTCATCAGCTGAGGGAGGGCGGTGCGTGGCAATCAGCCTCTGTTTGACCTGATGCCAAGGGACTTTCTGGGGGCCGGAGTCAATGTTGAGGACTCCCTTCCGCCTGTATACCACTATGCCGCCACCTCTGCTGGGCCTGTCCTGCCGATGGGGGGATAGGGCATACCCAGGATGGTGATGGTGATGTCTGGGACATTATCTGTAAGGTATGATTCTGTGAGTATGACTATGTCAGGCTGTTGCTTGACTAGTCTGTGAGACAGCTCTCCCAATTTTAGCACAAGCCCCAGATGTTAGTAAGGAGGACTTTGCAGGGTTGACAGGGCTGGGTTTGTTGTTGTCGTTTCCTGTTCCTAGGTCGATGCTGTGTGGTCTGTCAGGTTTCATTTTTTTTATTGAATTTGTAGTAGTTTGATACACAAGTGGCTTGCTAGGCCATTTCAGAGGGCATTTAAGAGTCAACGACATTATTTTGGATCTGGAGTCACATGTAGGCCAGACCAGGTGAGGACGGCAGATTTCCTTCCCTAAAGGACATTAGTGAACTCGATGGGTTTTTACTACAATTGACAATAGTTTCATGGTCATCATCAGACTTTTAATTCCAGATTTTTATTTTTATTCAAATTCCACCATCTGCCAGAGTAGTGTATTGTCTCTGGCTTACCAGTCCAGTGACAATACCACTACACCACCACCTCCCCCAAAGGCTGAACTAGCATAAAAGAAAGTTGAAAATAAGGTAGTATCAATGCAACTCACTGACACTTAATATTCCACATTATTTTGCTCGATTTGATTCTGCCCTGATTAGGTTGTTTTGTATGTGCAAATCATGTGCCAACTCCAAATGAAACCTTGTTGAGTTCAATCCATATTCACTTGGTATGAAATTTTCAGCTTATGGAATGACTTTCCTGTTTTATTATTGGATATTTTGCAAACTGTATATTAGTTTGGTTCAGAGTTACTCTGCACTCCCACAGTGTGCTGCACCACCCTTCCAATCTACCAATCACTTTCTGTTATTATCCACCTAATGTTAAAACCAAAATATTAAGGCTCAAAATATTATGGCCCTTGTGACTCCGCTGTTTCACCACTTGATGTCCTTGACTGCAGAGGTAGGGGAAAGAACCTTGTTATGCTGTGACTCACTTTTAAAGTTCAGACGACTCTGCTTGCAATTTTGCCAAGATATAGAAGGAACATTTTGAATCTATTGGTATTAATTGCTTATGGGTGCTGGTTCAGCGACGTAATTCAGTAATATAAGCTGCTAACCAAACAGGTACCATATAGAGCTGAAGGGCTCTTGTAATTGAATGGAATAGTTTGATCCTCCAAACACTTTTATCAACATGTGATTGCAGGAATTGGCACTTGGCCAGACAGCAGTTGGGGATACTACTGGACAAAATAATGTAGATTTCAACTTGCAAGTCACATGACAGAGTTCAGTGCAGCCACCTATTCCTGAAATGGCCTGTTTTTCATTTTCATAAATACCAAAATCCTCATTCAGATTGCCTTATGACCTTGGTGCTCCTGAGCTGTGTAACCTTTTCCAGTCAATATTCCCTCCCTCACTTTCAACTCTTCAATCTCTAACCTGTATAATTGCAAGTGTAATACTAAAACTGTACATTTAATATTAGTGTAATACTAAAAAATTATGTTCTAAATAAGAGCATTCTTAAGAAATAGAGCAGAGTTATCTCGGCCTTACATCTACTGTACTGGAATGTCAGAATCCCAGTGACCCTGTCAAATTATGTTTTCATGTTACATGAGCATGTTCCATTGATCGCCCCTGTACAGATGTTCGAAAAGCTTCAACATTGGTTATTAAGTTCTAGGGTTAAGCACGATGGCCCATTTTCCAAACTGAGTTGTTGTTTACATTTAATTCAAGTCTTGAGAAACCATCCCATCTCATTCCACACTGAATTTTGTTCATGCTCATTGTGTGGAAGAACTGGATTGAACAAGCTAATTGTAAAATATGAGTGTTTGTAATCGAAGCAATTGAATGCAAAATGGACCGAGCCCTTATTTTTCGAGAGCATCTGTTGGGTATATTTCCAAGATAGGTGGAAGTAGCCTGATGCCCACTATTTCTTTTTCATCGTTCTTAATGGAGGGCAAAATTATTGCAATCAGTAACTGCCACACTCATTTCATAGGGCACCAAGGCAACTCACAGTTGGAATGTACAGCATCTTTTTCCTCAACGTGCACTAGGTGCACCAAAGTTCAACAAAAGACCCTTAGGATCTTCTTTGGCATTATTGTTCAGGATCTGTCACTTCATGAAGAGGAGAGCCAGTCTGTTTCTCATTTTTGATTTAACTGTGGAAGTTACCGAATTTGCCATTTATTAATGCAATGAAGAAATTGAAACACAGTGACATGACTGTTATCAAAGGGAGCAATGTTATTTCTAGGAGGAAATATGGATTGGCTAACACTGTAGTAAAAGTCATGTAGTAATACTGATGCAGGATTAATGTAATGCGCAACACCTCTAAATGTATTTGTGAAACACAGAACTACATCAGTAACTAAAATGGGACAGCACACCTCATGAAGAGTCCAAGTACAGTAAGGGTGGTAACAGTAGAAATTCCTTCTTTCAGTACAGACTCTGAAGTTCACTAATGTACGTCACGCTCATGTGACTTGTGCATGAGTGATAAATCTCTAATATCATTGGCCAACCAAACATGTACTGAACTGTTTAAAAAAGACTTTATAAAAACACAAAAAGACATTGGCTAAAGGTGGCTACTACAAGTCACCTGACGTCTAGTATTCACAGTTGACCAACTCTGGAAAGTTCTGATGTGGAATTACAATTCAAACTTTGCAATTTGAACTGAGACAGAGCCAAACTACTTAAAAATGCAAGGCCACATTCCAAGGTGAACCCTTTGGGGGAGGGAGGATGGTAGGGGAGGAGTGTGAAGATAGAGACAATTCCTATTATCTAGCCACGCATCAAAACTTGGAACTGTCTAAGGAAGAGGCATTAAAATGTAAAGTGCTGGATGTTGAAACAATGGCTGCCACAGACAGACCCACCCAAAGTCCCTTGGAAATACACAATGGGTGAAGTATTTCAAGGCCAAGGTGCAGCCACTGCAGAGAGATTGCAAGAAAGTTTTCTGAAGAGGAAACAGGCTGAAAGCTGGACTCTCTCCCCTTTGGAATAAGTGTGTGTCACCCAGTTCAAGAAGCTAACTACCAGAAACCTGCCAGAGAACTGAGATCTCATAATAATTGCAACATCTTCTACATCTGACCACATCCAAAAAAACCAGCTAACCTAAATCGGCTGCAATGTTAAAAGTCTACGCTTCAAGGACAATCAAAGGACACTTAGCTGTGTCTGCTTTTATCTTTTTTTTATTCGACTCTAAGTCCCTTTATTTGTGTTTGTGTGTGTGTGGGCCCGAATTGCTGCATAAGGGGCGAATGCTTGCTGGCACGTTTTGATTTTTTTTCTCGGGTTTCGTGGTGAATAAATTTGCTCTTCATTGAACTTAAGGAAATCTTGTTTGGTTGGCTCCTTATTGCTCACTGCTTATATAGATAAATACATTCTGATTTGAAAAGACATACCCTTATGAAAAAGAAATTTAAACCTTTGTTATGACCAAATGAGGAGGTTGAATAGAGGGGAGCCACTTCATCCCTTCTCACCTAGTCGTAACATGAAGAAGAAATGTAAAACTAGATGGATGCTCAATATGTTGCACTGGAAACAGAGAACATATAAACTGTTCGTGAGATCTTTTCCAACAATTTGGAAACGGTGGCACATCTGGCTGCAAGCTTGATGTGAGTGCTTCAATTGCCTTGCTGGATAGCTAAAAGGAAGGAAGCCTCCATTCATTAATTGGTGCTTAAGAATGTATCAAACAGAATTTGAAACCTGTAACTACGCATTCCAGATTAAGCTTTCCCAGTGCAAGGGCTCAGTTCAAAGGGAACAGTGTTGTTCAGGGAGATGTCCACTGGCAATGAGGAATCAAAAATATGAGAAGGAATCTGTGTTGGATTGATTACCTGTTGGTTTATTGGAATGATGCACTGATGTTCAACCGGGAAAACTTAATTTTACTGCTACTACTTCATTGCTTTCAATGATGTTCTTCTGGGTTGAGAGCGTCCTGCCCTGAACAGTCCGACGTTTACATTGCACAGCAAGTATTGGAAATCTATAGACAATTGCAGATCTAATGAAGTCTTAGTAGTTCAAGTGAGACCTGATCTTTGAGTTTCTGGAGAAGACTGAGTCAATATTCAAGGGAACAATTGGCCAAGCACATGCTAGATTCACTTATTTTTGTCTAAGAGAGTACAGTTGAAGTCTAGGATTGATTAGTACATGGGTAAGAATGCACAAGGGAAATTGATCAGATGGTTCAAAAATCAAAATGTTTGCATCATTTGAACTGATTTTGATTAAACATTATATATCCATCGCTAAGTCACTGCTCTAATGGCTGTAATAGCCAGTTCAAGATTGTGGAAGGAATTGGGATGACATGAATAGACCCTGAACAGGTTATCATGGATCATCGACATAAGTGGAGAAGGAGGCAATGTGAGGTTGATGCTATTCTAAACGCCTAATTAATATTTGCAGAACCAAATCCTGTGACCAGCGTAATCCTAGTGAATCGCAATGAATTCACCAATATGCCACCATCACTTCATTTGTTGCGGGATTGGAAGGTGTGCTGTAAACACAATTAGTAGCTCCATAATTGTGACAAATACATGATACTATGGTAACTAAAAGGTGGTGAAGAGGTTGGTTGATTTCTCGCCAATTGGCAATTCGACCCATTAGCATGTTGATTCCTTTTTGCATGGAAGACAGAGCACGTAATTTTGCCATGATGTCAGCAGTCAAACAAAAATTACAGGAGGTGTAAATTGGATGTGATCAGTATACTTTTGCCTGGAACCAACATTGTTGGCATCTTCAGTGATTGAGTTATTTAGCAACTGAGAGAGGAGCATATCCAAGTTGTCGAGATGAGATACAAGATCTGAGTTGGACGAGAATTAACCAAGCTGTCAACTTGTTCACTGTTTTTGGCTTGTGGAGTACCATGGAGGTTTGTGATTAATTAGTACTGAGGGAAGTGTGCACAGGGAATTTGACGATGGTTCAGCGTGTTTGCATCATTTTAAAGAGTCTTCTCAAGGAAGATTAGGTGGTTGTGATTGCCAGTTCAGCATAGTGAACAGGAATTGGAATGATATGGATTCATTGTACTTACCGTCGACTGGAGCGGAGCAGGAGGCAGTGTGAGGTTGGTGCTATTCTCAACATTTCATTACTATTTTCAGAACCAAATGCTGTGACTAACTTAACCCTTGTGAATCGCAACACCACTTCAGTTACCCTGAGTTGGGTCCTTCCATCAGACCATAAGCCTGAGTACAGATACAGAGTGGAGACGACTGGAGCTCCATCTTCAAATATCACTGTCGCTGATGAGCCTATAACAGTGGCACAACTGAACCGTAGCACCTATGTTAAACCAAGAAACATCAGGTCTTGGCATTAAACCAGGCGCAGAACATTTTGCAAGAATTTTCAAAGCTATTGATGATTGATAGATACAGTCAAAAGAATAAAAGCTTGAGTATTTTCTTACATTAAATTTTAATTCCCTACTCCCATGGTCACTTCTATCTCCAGTGTGTGCACATTGCTTTTTCATCTTTTTGTCCATTGGGAATGATTGTTCATTGGGCCATGATCCACAGTTCGCGTGGTTTTGAGATGATCAGCTCGGTATCATGTTTTTCTGTTTGAAACTTTCGTGTCTCGGTTCCTTCCAAGGCTGGAGTTGTTATGAGCGTTACTAACGGTTCAATCTCTCTGAGCTTCAGGAAACCTACAGGCATGAATGACACTCGATACAGCTTCAGCATTATGTCGAGTTCTTCTAATGGGAATGGCTCTTTTATTGAAGGGTAAATTCCAGCCCAATAACTAACCTAGAACCAGGGACCAAGTGCACCATGTCCGTAACTACCATTGCCCCTGGCGACGTGAAGATTAAAGCTGTAGTTAAAAGCCAATTCACAAGTAAATGAGACACACAGTCACTGCTGCGGAACTTTACCTCAATGGACTGTGTGCGTGGATGGATACAAGCAACAAATAGTCTGCTCTAAAGGAACTGAGAACCCTCAGTGGCTAGAATGTTTCTAGAGGTTTCCATAGAAGGTTATTAGCAGATGCAAGATTGGTATTGCTGGTAACTTTGCTGATTGCTGTAGCTGGTTTAATGGAATTTGTTGCGAGATTAGAAGGTGTACTGTGAGAGGTAATTAGCGGTTCCGTATTTGCGAAAACGAGATCATATTTTGGTGTCTAACAAGCTGGTGGGTGAAATGGTTGGTTGATTTCTCAGCAGTGTACCATTTGATTCATTGGCACACTGAATATGTTTGGCACGTAATTTTGCCATGATGTCAGCAGTCGAACACAAAACTGAGATGGCACAGATGGGATGTGATAAATGTGCTCTTGTGTGGAAACTGTTGTGTGTTGGCACCTTCAGTGATTGAGATATTGGGCAACTGAGAGAGTAGCATATCCAAGTTGTCGAGATGAGATACAAGATCTGAGTTGGACAAGAATTAACCAAGCTGCCAACTTGTTGACCATTTTTGGCTTGTAGAGTACCATGGAGGGTTATGATTAATTAGTACTGAGGGAAGTGTGCACAGGGAATTTGACGATGGTTCAGCGTGTTTGCATCATTTTAAAGAGTCTTCTCAAGGAAGATTAGGTGGTTGTGATTGCCAATTCAGCATAGTGGACAGGAATTGGAATGATATGGATTCATTGTACTTACCGTCGACTGGAGCGGAGCAGGAGGCAGTGTGAGGTTGGTGCTATTCTCAACATTTCATTACTATTTTCAGAACCAAATGCTGTGACTAACTTAACCCTTGTGAGTCGCAACACCACTTCAGTTACCCTGAGTTGGGTCCTTCCATCAGACCATAAGCCTGAGTACAGATACAGAGTGGAGACGACTGGAGCTCCATCTTCAAATATCACTGTCGCTGATGAGCCTATAACAGTGGCACAACTGAACCCTGGGACCAATTACACGTTCAGAGTGTTCACACTGGCAGCTGATGAGACATCAGCAGATCCGGCCACAGTCTCTTTAACAACAGGTAAGGAAGCGGCTCAAAATGGACTCTGGTTTAATAAGAGTTTTCCTTGATCATGATGGATGGGTAATACTGGAGAGGGTCTCTTCTTCCTCAGTCCTACAAAACAACAACCATGAACGGAACGAAAACATCAATTGGAAAATTTGTGCTCACCGATGTTATTCGACTCTCAATTTTCTAGAATGGAGATTGAGATTGCACTAGTTACAATCTGTGTTAGTTGCTGGAAAGGGTTTCAAGTTATATTTGTCCCGTTCTTGTCAGCTCCCTCAGCATAGTGGTGGAGGAATTGTTATGTACTGGAGTGAAATAAGGAATCTACAAAATTGTGGAAAAAGAAGGCTGTGGTGCATTAGTCGGCATATTTGCTGATTGAGATGTGTTTTTCTTTGAAACATTCACTCGTGGGAAGTGAGCATGGGTAGCGAGCATCACTGGCAAGGCCAGCATTTGCTGCCCACCCCCGAATGCCCTTGAGAAGATTGCTGGTGAGCTGCCTTCTTTAACCGCTGTGGTTCATCTGGTGGGACTTTTCCTTGTAATTTTTTTTTTTTTTTTTTTGTAAAAATATACTTTATTCATAAAAATCTTCAATCACATTCAAAACCATTTCAAAAACAACATTACAAGGGTACAATCCAGGTTAAACTTTTACAAAATGTATCACCAGGTGCATCAGTACAAACAATATTACAGTCATTTACAGCCTTTCATTTTGATCTGTACAGCCCGAGGGGCTCTAAACAGTTCCCAGTCTCTCGGTGCGCTGTGGTAGAAAGGTCTTAGACAGCGACCCTTCCCCATTGCGCCTTTGCGGCAGCTGCCCCAAGCTTTAGTGCGTCCCTCAGCACGTAGTCCTGGACTTTGGATTGTGCCAGTCCGCAACAATCGGTCGGGGACAACTCTTTGTGCTGGAAGACCAACAAGTTTCGGGCAGACCAAAGCGCCTCTTTCACCGAGTTGATGATCCTCCAGCTGCAGTTGATGTTTGTCTCGGTGTGTGTCCCTGGGAACAGCCCGTAGAGCACAGAGTCCTGTGTCACAGAACTGCTCGGGATGAACCTCGACAGCAACCACTGCATCTCTCTCCAGACTTTCTTTGCAAAGGCACAATCCACAAGGAGGTGAACAACGGTCTCTTCCCCACCACAGCCACCTCGAGGGCATCGTGCAGAGGGGGTGAGACTCCTGGCGTGTAGGAAGGATCTGACGGGGAGGGCCTTTCTCACCACCAGCCAAGCTACGTCTTGGTGCTTGTTGGAAAGTTCTGGCGATGAGGCATTCTGCCAAATGACTTTGACAGTCTGCTCGGGGAACCATCCCACAGGGTCCACCCTCTCCTTATCCCTCAGGGCCTCTAGGACGTTACGTGCTGACCACTGCCTGATGGACTTGTGGTCAAAGGTGTTTTTCTGCATAAATTTTTCCACCAGGGACAGGTGGTACGGCACGGTCCAACTACTTGGAGCGTTCCGCGGCAGCGTGGCCAGACCCATCCTTCGCAACACCGGGGACAGGTAGAACCTCAGCACGTAGTGACACTTGGTGTTTGCGTACTGAGGGTCTACGCACCGCTTGATGCAGCCACACACAAAGGTGGCCATCAGTATGAGGGCGATGTTGGGCACGTTTTTTCCCCCTTTATCTAGAGGCTTGTACATCGCGTCCCTGCAGACACGATCCATTTTCGACCTCCAGATAAAGCGGAAGATGGCTCGAGTGATCGCCATCGCGCAGGAGTGTGGAATGGGCCAGACCTGCGCCACGTACAGCAACAGCGAGAGTACCTCACACCTGATGACCAGGTTCTTACCCGCAATGGAGAGGGAGCGTCGCTCCCACATGCCCAGTTTCCTTTTCACCATAGCCACTCGCTCCTTCCAGTTTCTAACGCATGCCCCGGTCCCTCCGAACCATATCCCCAGCACCTTCAGGCCGTCAGCCCTGACAGTGAAGGGGACAAAGGATCGGTCAGCCCAGTTCCCAAAGAACATGGCCTCGCTCTTCCCACGATTTACCTTGGCTCCCGAGGCCAGTTCGAACTGGTCGCAGACGTGCATCAGTCTGCGCACCGACAGCGGATCCGAGCAGAAGACGGCGACGTCGTCCATGTACAGGGAGGCTTTTACCTGAGTGCCTCCACTGCCTGGGATCGTCACTCCTCTTATGCCCGGATCCTTCCTGATGGACTCGGCAAAGGGTTCTATGCAGCACACAAAAAGGACAGGCGAGAGAGGGCAGCCCTGCCTGACTCCAGATTTAATCGGAAAGCTATCTGTTTCCCACCCATTGATTGAGACTGCGCTACTGATGTTAGTGTAGAGCAGTTGGATCCAATTTCGAATTCCCTCCCCAAAGCCCATTTTGGAGAGCACATCCCCCATGTAGGTGTGCGATATTCTGTCAAAGGCCTTCTCCTGATCCAAGCTGATGAGGCAGGTATCCACACCCCTGTCCTGTACGTAGGCAATCGTATCCCTGAGCAGCGCCAGGCTGTCAGAGATCTTCCTGCCTGGCACAGAGCAGGTCTGGTCAGGGTGAATCACCAATTCCAGAGCGGATTTGACCCGGTTGGCGATGACCTTGGACAGAATCTTATAGTCCATATTCAACAGTGAAATGGGTCGCCAATTTCTAATTTCCTCCCTTTCCCCCTTGTGCTTGTAGATGAGGGTGATGATGCCTTTCCTCATGGATTCTGACATGCTGCCGGCCAGGAGCATACTCTCGTACACTTCTAGCAGGTCTGGGCCGATCAAGTCCCACAGAGCCGAATACAACTCCGCCGGCAGGCCGTCGCTTCCGGGGGTTTTACTCTTCTCGAAGGACTCGAGGGCCTTAGTCAGTTCGTCAGGAGTTAGCGGTTTGTCTAGGCTCTCCCGCGTACTGTGGTCTAGGACCTCCGTGATAGAGGACAGGAAGGACTGGGAGGCCGTGCTGTCCGTGGGCTTCACGTCATACAGTCCGGCATAAAAGGATTTGCTGATCCTCAGAATGTCGGACCGTGATGACTTTACTGAGCCGTCTTCTTCCTTCAGGCTGCTGATCACAGAGCGCTCTCTGTGTACCTTTTGGAAGAAGAAACGTGAGCACGTCTCATCCTGCTCCACGGAGCGGACTCTGGAACGGAAGATGATCTTGGAGGCCTCCGAGGCAAAGTGCGAGGCTTGCTGGCCCTTCACCTCTTGGAGCTCCTCCTTGACATCGACCCCCATCGACTGCAGCCGGAGCAGATTCTGCATCTTTTCCTGGAGTCGGGACATTTCCCTCTGTTCCTTTCTAGCTTTCTGGGTGCCTTTGAGGATGAAAAACCTCTTGATGCTTCCCTTGATCACTTCCCACCAGTGTGTCAGGGACTCAAAGAGGGGTTTCACGGTTCTCCAACCTTTGTAATCCCTCTTGAGCTCCTCAATGTTCTCTGGGGTCAGCAGTTGCACATTTAGCTTCCATGCCCCCCTGCCCACCCTCAGGTCTTCCTCCAAGTGGCAGTCCGCCAGTAGGAGGCAGTGGTCAGAGAAGAACACCGGCTTGACGTCGGTGGATCTGACTGTGAATGCACGGGACACAAACAGGAAGTCTATCCTGGAACGAATGGACCCGTCTGGCCGCGACCAGGTGTATCTACGCTGCGCTCCGTCTGCAGGGTTGCTGAAGACGTCGTGCAGCTTGGCATCCTTAACTGTTTCCATCAGGGATCTGGACGTAGCGTCCAATCTGCTTCCGGCCCTGCCGGATCGTCCAGCCGCATCGATGATGCAGTTGAAGTCCCCGCCCAGAATGACCGGCCTGGAGGTCGCCAGCAGCAGTGGGAGCTGCTGAAAAACCTCCAGCCGCTCAGCCCCTTGTGCCGGGCCGTACACGTTAATTAACCGGAGTGGAGCGTTCTTGTACATTACGTCTGCTACCAGGAGTCGCCCGCCCACCACCTCCTTGACCTCGGAGACGGTGAAGTTGCCTCCCCGCAGCAGAATACCCAGGCCGGAGGAACGAGAGTCGTTTCCGCCCGACCAGATCGATGGCCCGTGGGACCACCATCGTGACCATTGCCTGTAGGAGCTGAGGTGCGGTATCGCACACTCCTGCAGAAACAACAGGTCAGCTTTGACCTTGGCTAGGTAGTCCAAGGTCGCAACACATCGCGTAGTAGATTTAATGCTACGCACATTTATGGATACAATCTTTAAACCCATTTTAAAGCATTTATTCTCCTACCAAACCCACTGTCTCTGAGAGTCCCAGACCTTTAGTCTGCTCCTTCATACCCGTAGTGAGCTCAAATTCCTTCACTTTGGATGGGCTGAGGTAGATCTCCTTGGCCGTGTTCTGCTCCAGTGGCATCTGGAGGTTCACGTAGTGAGCGGATTTTGAGATGACCTTTGCTGGAGAAGCTTCTCCAAAACTCACCCCCTCTGGGGGGTTGCTGTTCCCGGCTTCCTGGAGCTGGGGTGCAATGATTGCCTCACTGCTCCCAGATTCCAGGGGCTGTGGTGCACTGGCCTCCTCAGGTTGCAGGCAAAGTTGGGAAAGTTGGGGTGCGCTGGTCTCCTTGTTGTCTCCAATTTTCTGGAGCACGGGTGTCTCGTCCTCCAACGCCCTGGAGCTTTGCCGCCTCTTCTGTCGGTGCCGCTCTGGCACTTCCTCATCCTTGTAATGGTTAGAACAACTGATTGTCCTGCTAGGCCATTTCAGAGGGCAGTCGAGAGTGAACCAGATTGCTGTGGGCCTGGAGTCACATGTAGGTCAGGGTAAGGACAGCAGATTTCCCTCCCTGAAGGTCATTAGTAAACCAGATGTTTATTTTACAACAATTTACGATAGCTTCATGGTCACCGTTACTGAGAGTAGCTTTTAATTCCAGATTTTGAAAATTAAATGTAAATTCCACCAGCTGCCGTGGTGGGACTTGAACCCTTGTTCCCACGTTTTAGCCCTGGGCCGCTGGTTTACTAGTACAGCGACTTTACCACTCTGCTTCCACATCCCTATTTGTTGAGGGTTGGAAGGTTTACTGGGAGACCGAATTAGTGGCTCCATAAGTGCGATAATTGAATCACATTGTGATAACTAGTAAGTCGGTGGTGAAAGAATTGGTTGATTTCCCGTCTGTGTACCATTCAATCCATTGGCACATTGATTACTTTTGGCACGGAAGACACTGCACGTAATTTTGCCATCATATCAGCAGTCAAACACCAAACTAGGATGGTAAAGATGGGAAGTGATGAATCAACTTGTGCGTGGAACCAAAATGTTGGCACCTTGAGTTATTGGACGACAGAGAGAGTAGCTATCAAAGGCGTCAAAATGAGAGACAAGACTGGAGTTGGACATGAATTCACCAAGCTGACAACTTGTTCACTTTTTTGGTTTGTGGAATAGTGTTGACGATTATGATTAATTAGCACTGAGGCAAGAGTGCACAGGGGAACTTGTCAGGACGGCTCAGCATGTTTGCGCCATTTTAAAGGATCTTCTGAAGGAAGTTAGATCATTGATGAGATGGTTGGGATTGCCAGTCCAGGATAGTGGAAAGGAACTGGTGTGATACGGATTGGTTCTGCTGAAGATATCATGGATCATCAGCAGGAGCGGAGCAGGGGGCAGTGTGAGGTCGATGTTGTTCAGCAGGAGCGGAGCAGGGGGCAGTGTGAGGTCGATGTTGTTCAGCAGGAGCGGAGCAGGGGGGAGTGTGAGGTCGATGTTGTTCTCAATATCTCATTACTATTTTCAGAACCAAATGCTGTGACTAACTTAACCCTTGTGAATCGCAACACCACTTCAGTTACTCTGAGTTGGGTCCTTCCATCAGACCATAAGCCTGAGTACAGATACAGAGTGGAGACGACTGGAGCTCCATCTTCAAATATCACTGTTGCTGATGAGCCTATAACAGTGGCACAACTGAACCCTGGGACCAATTACACGTTCAGAGTGTTCACACTGGCAGCTGATGAGACATCAGCAGATCCGGCCACAGTCTCTTTAACAACAGGTGAGGAAACAACTCAATGTGGACTTTGGTTTAATAAGAGTTTATCCTTGATCATGATGGATGGGTAATACTGAAGGGGGTCTCTTCTTCCTCAGTCCTACAAAACAATAACCATGAATGGAATGACAACATGTTGAAAATTTGTGCTCACCGATGTAATTTGACTGTCAATTTCCTAGACGTTGCACTAGATACAACCTGTGTTAGTAGCTGGAAAGGGTTTAAAGTTATTTGTTCCATTTTTGTCAGCTCTCTCAGCAGAATTGATACGTACTAAGAGTAAAACTGGAAAGAGTACGTTAGTGCATTAGTTGGCACATGTACTGATGGAGATGTGTTTTTCTTTTAAATCTTCATTCATGGAATGTGAGCATGGGAAGCCAGCATCATTGGCAAGGCCAGCATTTGTTGCGCATCCCTAATTGCCCTTGAGGAGATTGCTGGCGAGCTGCCTGCTTTAACCGCTGCGGTTCCTCTGGTGGGACATTTTCCTGTAGTGGTTAGAGCAACTGAGTGTCTCGACAGGCCACTTCAGAGGGCAGTCAAACGTGACCCTCATTGCTATGAGTCTGGAGGCACATGTAGGCCAGACCAGGTAAGGACAACAGATTTCCTTCCCTAAAGGTCTTCGTGAAGCAGATGTTTATTGTATGACAATGGACAATTGCTTCATGGTCGTCGTTACTGGGGCTAGCTTTTAATTCCGTATTTTTAAATCAAATTTAAATCCCGTCAGCTGCTATGTTGGGATTTGATCCCATGTCCCCAGAGCACTAGGCCAGTGATGACATTGCCATGCCATGCCATGCCCTAACTTGGCATTGGCTTGGTAGCCCATCACAGGAACTTCGAATGTTGCCAATGTCCACCTTCATATGTTTTTCTTAGAGTGACCAACTTTTGCTGAGCAGTGTTGTATCTGTGTTTTTTCAGGATGTTGAATGTCCTCTCCTTTGTCCCCACCTATTGCTGGCCTTCTATCCAGCTTCACCCGCTCCGCCCCCACTTCTCTTCAGCTCTGAAGAAGGGGCATACAGACTTGAAATGTTAACTCTGCTTCTCTCTCCAAAGATGCTGCTAGACCTGCTGAGTTTTTCCAGCATTTTCTGCTTTTGTTTCCAGCTTGCCAGTTTTTGCTGTGAAGAAACGTAATGGAGATAGGCCCAATAACTGGCAGGTGACGGGGGGGAGAAAAAAACTGTCACAAATGTGTGTAGGATTGGTTTGTTGATGAAGATAGCGTGTATGCTCCGAAGCCGTAGCACCTATGTTAAACCAAGAAACATCAGGTCTTGGCATTAAACCAGGCGCAGAGCATTTTGCAAGAATTTTCAAAGCTATTGATGATTGATAGATACAGTCAAAAGAATAAAAGCTTGAGTATTTTCTTACATTAAATTTTAATTCCCTACTCCCATGGTCACTTCTATCTCCAGTGTGTGCACATTGCTTTTTCATCTTTTTGTCCATTGGGAATGATTGTTCATTGGGCCATGATCCACAGTTCGCGTGGTTTTGAGATGATCAGCTCGGTATCATGTTTTTCTGTTTGAAACTTTCGTGTCTCGGTTCCTTCCAAGGCTGGAGTTGTTATGAGCGTTACTAACGGTTCAATCTCTCTGAGCTTCAGGAAACCTACAGGCATGAATGACACTCGATACAGCTTCAGCATTATGTCGAGTTCTTCTAATGGGAATGGCTCTTTTATTGAAGGGTAAATTCCAGCCCAATAACTAACCTAGAACCAGGGACCAAGTGCACCATGTCCGTAACTACCATTGCCCCTGGCGACGTGAAGATTAAAGCTGTAGTTAAAAGCCAATTCACAAGTAAATGAGACACACAGTCACTGCTGCGGAACTTTACCTCAATGGACTGTGTGCGTGGATGGATACAAGCAACAAATGGTCTGCTCTAAAGGAACTGAGAACCCTCAGTGGCTAGAATGTTTCTAGAGGTTTCCATAGAAGGTTATTAGCAGATGCAAGATTGGTATTGCTGGTAACTTTGCTGATTGCTGTAGCTGGTTTAATGGAATTTGTTGCGAGATTAGAAGGTGTACTGTGAGAGGTAATTAGCGGTTCCGTATTTGCGAAAACGAGATCATATTTTGGTGTCTAACAAGCTGGTGGGTGAAATGGTTGGTTGATTTCTCAGCAGTGTACCATTTGATTCATTGGCACACTGAATATGTTTGGCACGTAATTTTGCCATGATGTCAGCAGTCGAACACAAAACTGAGATGGCACAGATGGGATGTGATAAATGTGCTCTTGTGTGGAAACTGTTGTGTGTTGGCACCTTCAGTGATTGAGATATTGGGCAACTGAGAGAGTAGCATATCCAAGTTGTCGAGATGAGATACAAGATCTGAGTTGGACAAGAATTAACCAAGCTGCCAACTTGTTGACCATTTTTGGCTTGTAGAGTACCATGGAGGGTTATGATTAATTAGTACTGAGGGAAGTGTGCACAGGGAATTTGACGATGGTTCAGCGTGTTTGCATCATTTTAAAGAGTCTTCTCAAGGAAGATTAGGTGGTTGTGATTGCCAATTCAGCATAGTGGACAGGAATTGGAATGATATGAATTCATTGTACTTACCGTCGACTGGAGCGGAGCAGGAGGCAGTGTGAGGTTGGTGCTATTCTCAACATTTCATTACTATTTTCAGAACCAAATGCTGTGACTAACTTAACCCTTGTGAGTCGCAACACCACTTCAGTTACCCTGAGTTGGGTCCTTCCATCAGACCATAAGCCTGAGTACAGATACAGAGTGGAGACGACTGGAGCTCCATCTTCAAATATCACTGTCGCTGATGAGCCTATAACAGTGGCACAACTGAACCCTGGGACCAATTACACGTTCAGAGTGTTCACACTGGCAGCTGATGAGACATCAGCAGATCCGGCCACAGTCTCTTTAACAACAGGTAAGGAAGCGGCTCAAAATGGACTCTGGTTTAATAAGAGTTTTCCTTGATCATGATGGATGGGTAATACTGGAGAGGGTCTCTTCTTCCTCAGTCCTACAAAACAACAACCATGAACGGAACGAAAACATCAATTGGAAAATTTGTGCTCACCGATGTTATTCGACTCTCAATTTTCTAGAATGGAGATTGAGATTGCACTAGTTACAATCTGTGTTAGTTGCTGGAAAGGGTTTCAAGTTATATTTGTCCCGTTCTTGTCAGCTCCCTCAGCATAGTGGTGGAGGAATTGTTATGTACTGGAGTGAAATAAGGAATCTACAAAATTGTGGAAAAAGAAGGCTGTGGTGCATTAGTCGGCATATTTGCTGATTGAGATGTGTTTTTCTTTGAAACATTCACTCGTGGGAAGTGAGCATGGGTAGCGAGCATCACTGGCAAGGCCAGCATTTGCTGCCCACCCCCGAATGCCCTTGAGAAGATTGCTGGTGAGCTGCCTTCTTTAACCGCTGTGGTTCATCTGGTGGGACTTTTCCTTGTAATGGTTAGAACAACTGATTGTCCTGCTAGGCCATTTCAGAGGGCAGTCGAGAGTGAACCAGATTGCTGTGGGCCTGGAGTCACATGTAGGTCAGGGTAAGGACAGCAGATTTCCCTCCCTGAAGGTCATTAGTAAACCAGATGTTTATTTTACAACAATTTACGATAGCTTCATGGTCACCGTTACTGAGAGTAGCTTTTAATTCCAGATTTTGAAAATTAAATGTAAATTCCACCAGCTGCCGTGGTGGGACTTGAACCCTTGTTCCCACGTTTTAGCCCTGGGCCGCTGGTTTACTAGTACAGCGACTTTACCACTCTGCTTCCACATCCCTATTTGCTGAGGGTTGGAAGGTTTACTGGGAGACCGAATTAGTGGCTCCATAAGTGCGATAATTGAATCACATTGTGATAACTAGTAAGTCGGTGGTGAAAGAATTGGTTGATTTCCCGTCTGTGTACCATTCAATCCATTGGCACATTGATTACTTTTGGCACGGAAGACACTGCACGTAATTTTGCCATCATATCAGCAGTCAAACACCAAACTAGGATGGTAAAGATGGGAAGTGATGAATCAACTTGTGCGTGGAACCAAAATGTTGGCACCTTGAGTTATTGGACGACAGAGAGAGTAGCTATCAAAGGCGTCAAAATGAGAGACAAGACTGGAGTTGGACATGAATTCACCAAGCTGACAACTTGTTCACTTTTTTGGTTTGTGGAATAGTGTTGACGATTATGATTAATTAGCACTGAGGCAAGAGTGCACAGGGGAACTTGTCAGGACGGCTCAGCATGTTTGCGCCATTTTAAAGGATCTTCTGAAGGAAGTTAGATCATTGATGAGATGGTTGGGATTGCCAGTCCAGGATAGTGGAAAGGAACTGGTGTGATACGGATTGGTTCTGCTGAAGATATCATGGATCATCAGCAGGAGCGGAGCAGGGGGCAGTGTGAGGTCGATGTTGTTCAGCAGGAGCGGAGCAGGGGGGAGTGTGAGGTCGATGTTGTTCTCAATATCTCATTACTATTTTCAGAACCAAATGCTGTGACTAACTTAACCCTTGTGAATCGCAACACCACTTCAGTTACTCTGAGTTGGGTCCTTCCATCAGACCATAAGCCTGAGTACAGATACAGAGTGGAGACGACTGGAGCTCCATCTTCAAATATCACTGTTGCTGATGAGCCTATAACAGTGGCACAACTGAACCCTGGGACCAATTACACGTTCAGAGTGTTCACACTGGCAGCTGATGAGACATCAGCAGATCCGGCCACAGTCTCTTTAACAACAGGTGAGGAAACAACTCAATGTGGACTTTGGTTTAATAAGAGTTTATCCTTGATCATGATGGATGGGTAATACTGAAGGGGGTCTCTTCTTCCTCAGTCCTACAAAACAATAACCATGAATGGAATGACAACATGTTGAAAATTTGTGCTCACCGATGTAATTTGACTGTCAATTTCCTAGACGTTGCACTAGATACAATCTGTGTTATTGGCTGGAAAGGGTTTAAAGTTATTTGTTCCATTTTTGTCAGCTCTCTCAGCAGAATTGATACGTACTAAGAGTAAAACTGGAAAGAGTGCGTTAGTGCATTAGTTGGCACATGTACTGATGGAGATGTGTTTTTCTTTTAAATCTTCATTCATGGAATGTGAGCATGGGAAGCCAGCATCATTGGCAAGGTCAGCATTTGTTGCGCATCCCTAATTGCCCTTGAGGAGATTGCTGGCGAGCTGCCTGCTTTAACCGCTGCGGTTCCTCTGGTGGGACATTTTCCTGTAGTGGTTAGAACAACTGAGTGTCTTGACAGGCCACTTCAGAGGGCAGTCAAACGTGACCCTCATTGCTATGAGTCTGGAGTCACATGTAGGCCAGACCAGGTAAGGACAACAGATTTCCTTCCCTAAAGGTCATTCGTGAAGCAGATGTTTATTGTATGACAATGGACAATTGCTTCATGGTCGTCGTTACTGGGGCTAGCTTTTAATTCCGTATTTTTAAATCAAATTTAAATCCCGTCAGCTGCTATGTTGGGATTTGATCCCATGTCCCCAGAGCACTAGGCCAGTGATGACATTGCCATGCCATGCCATGCCTTAACTTGGCATTGGCTTGGTAGCCCATCACAGGAACTCCGAATGTTGCCAATGTCCACCTTCATATGTTTTTCTTAGAGTGACCAACTTTTGCTGAGCAGTGTTGTATCTGTGTTTTTTCAGGATGTTGAATGTCCTCTCCTTTGTCCCCACCTATTGCTGGCCTTCTATCCAGCTTCACCCGCTCCGCCCCCATGAACAGTATAAATTTCATCACATTTCCACTTCTCTTCAGCTCTGAAGAAGGGGCATACAGACTTGAAATGTTAACTCTGCTTCTCTCTCCAAAGATGCTGCTAGACCTGCTGAGTTTTTCCAGCATTTTCTGCTTTTGTTTCCAGCTTGCCAGTTTTTGCTGTGAAGAAACGTAATGGAGATAGGCCCAATAACTGGCAGGTGACGGGGGGGAGAAAAAAACTGTCACAAATGTGTGTAGGATTGGTTTGTTGATGAAGATAGCGTGTATGCTCCGAAGCCTTAGCACCTATGTTAAACCAAGAAACATCAGGTCTTGGCATTAAACCAGGCGCAGAGCATTTTGCAAGAATTTTCAAAGCTATTGATGATTGATAGATACAGTCAAAAGAATAAAAGCTTGAGTATTTTCTTACATTAAATTTTAATTCCCTACTCCCATGGTCACTTCTATCTCCAGTGTGTGCACATTGCTTTTTCATCTTTTTGTCCATTGGGAATGATTGTTCATTGGGCCATGATCCACAGTTCGCGTGGTTTTGAGATGATCAGCTCGGTATCATGTTTTTCTGTTTGAAACTTTCGTGTCTCGGTTCCTTCCAAGGCTGGAGTTGTTATGAGCGTTACTAACGGTTCAATCTCTCTGAGCTTCAGGAAACCTACAGGCCTGAATGACACTCGATACAGCTTCAGCATTATGTCGAGTTCTTCTAATGGGAATGGCTCTTTTATTGAAGGGTAAATTCCAGCCCAATAACTAACCTAGAACCAGGGACCAAGTGCACCATGTCCGTAACTACCATTGCCCCTGGCGACGTGAAGATTAAAGCTGTAGTTAAAAGCCAATTCACAAGTAAATGAGACACACAGTCACTGCTGCGGAACTTTACCTCAATGGACTGTGTGCGTGGATGGATACAAGCAACAAATGGTCTGCTCTAAAGGAACTGAGAACCCTCAGTGGCTAGAATGTTTCTAGAGGTTTCCATAGAAGGTTATTAGCAGATGCAAGATTGGTATTGCTGGTAACTTTGCTGATTGCTGTAGCTGGTTTAATGGAATTTGTTGCGAGATTAGAAGGTGTACTGTGAGAGGTAATTAGCGGTTCCGTATTTGCGAAAACGAGATCATATTTTGGTGTCTAACAAGCTGGTGGGTGAAATGGTTGGTTGATTTCTCAGCAGTGTACCATTTGATTCATTGGCACACTGAATATGTTTGGCACGTAATTTTGCCATGATGTCAGCAGTCGAACACAAAACTGAGATGGCACAGATGGGATGTGATAAATGTGCTCTTGTGTGGAAACTGTTGTGTGTTGGCACCTTCAGTGATTGAGATATTGGGCAACTGAGAGAGTAGCATATCCAAGTTGTCGAGATGAGATACAAGATCTGAGTTGGACAAGAATTAACCAAGCTGCCAACTTGTTGACCATTTTTGGCTTGTAGAGTACCATGGAGGGTTATGATTAATTAGTACTGAGGGAAGTGTGCACAGGGAATTTGACGATGGTTCAGCGTGTTTGCATCATTTTAAAGAGTCTTCTCAAGGAAGATTAGGTGGTTGTGATTGCCAATTCAGCATAGTGGACAGGAATTGGAATGATATGGATTCATTGTACTTACCGTCGACTGGAGCGGAGCAGGAGGCAGTGTGAGGTTGGTGCTATTCTCAACATTTCATTACTATTTTCAGAACCAAATGCTGTGACTAACTTAACCCTTGTGAGTCGCAACACCACTTCAGTTACCCTGAGTTGGGTCCTTCCATCAGACCATAAGCCTGAGTACAGATACAGAGTGGAGACGACTGGAGCTCCATCTTCAAATATCACTGTCGCTGATGAGCCTATAACAGTGGCACAACTGAACCCTGGGACCAATTACACGTTCAGAGTGTTCACACTGGCAGCTGATGAGACATCAGCAGATCCGGCCACAGTCTCTTTAACAACAGGTAAGGAAGCGGCTCAAAATGGACTCTGGTTTAATAAGAGTTTTCCTTGATCATGATGGATGGGTAATACTGGAGAGGGTCTCTTCTTCCTCAGTCCTACAAAACAACAACCATGAACGGAACGAAAACATCAATTGGAAAATTTGTGCTCACCGATGTTATTCGACTCTCAATTTTCTAGAATGGAGATTGAGATTGCACTAGTTACAATCTGTGTTAGTTGCTGGAAAGGGTTTCAAGTTATATTTGTCCCGTTCTTGTCAGCTCCCTCAGCATAGTGGTGGAGGAATTGTTATGTACTGGAGTGAAATAAGGAATCTACAAAATTGTGGAAAAAGAAGGCTGTGGTGCATTAGTCGGCATATTTGCTGATTGAGATGTGTTTTTCTTTGAAACATTCACTCGTGGGAAGTGAGCATGGGTAGCGAGCATCACTGGCAAGGCCAGCATTTGCTGCCCACCCCCGAATGCCCTTGAGAAGATTGCTGGTGAGCTGCCTTCTTTAACCGCTGTGGTTCATCTGGTGGGACTTTTCCTTGTAATGGTTAGAACAACTGATTGTCCTGCTAGGCCATTTCAGAGGGCAGTCGAGAGTGAACCAGATTGCTGTGGGCCTGGAGTCACATGTAGGTCAGGGTAAGGACAGCAGATTTCCCTCCCTGAAGGTCATTAGTAAACCAGATGTTTATTTTACAACAATTTACGATAGCTTCATGGTCACCGTTACTGAGAGTAGCTTTTAATTCCAGATTTTGAAAATTAAATGTAAATTCCACCAGCTGCCGTGGTGGGACTTGAACCCTTGTTCCCACGTTTTAGCCCTGGGCCGCTAGTTTACTAGTACAGCGACTTTACCACTCTGCTTCCACATCCCTATTTGTTGAGGGTTGGAAGGTTTACTGGGAGACCGAATTAGTGGCTCCATAAGTGCGATAATTGAATCACATTGTGATAACTAGTAAGTCGGTGGTGAAAGAATTGGTTGATTTCCCGTCTGTGTACCATTCAATCCATTGGCACATTGATTACTTTTGGCACGGAAGACACTGCACGTAATTTTGCCATCATATCAGCAGTCAAACACCAAACTAGGATGGTAAAGATGGGAAGTGATGAATCAACTTGTGCGTGGAACCAAAATGTTGGCACCTTGAGTTATTGGACGACAGAGAGAGTAGCTATCAAAGGCGTCAAAATGAGAGACAAGACTGGAGTTGGACATGAATTCACCAAGCTGACAACTTGTTCACTTTTTTGGTTTGTGGAATAGTGTTGACGATTATGATTAATTAGCACTGAGGCAAGAGTGCACAGGGGAACTTGTCAGGACGGCTCAGCATGTTTGCGCCATTTTAAAGGATCTTCTGAAGGAAGTTAGATCATTGATGAGATGGTTGGGATTGCCAGTCCAGGATAGTGGAAAGGAACTGGTGTGATACGGATTGGTTCTGCTGAAGATATCATGGATCATCAGCAGGAGCGGAGCAGGGGGCAGTGTGAGGTCGATGTTGTTCAGCAGGAGCGGAGCAGGGGGCAGTGTGAGGTCGATGTTGTTCAGCAGGAGCGGAGCAGGGGGGAGTGTGAGGTCGATGTTGTTCTCAATATCTCATTACTATTTTCAGAACCAAATGCTGTGACTAACTTAACCCTTGTGAATCGCAACACCACTTCAGTTACTCTGAGTTGGGTCCTTCCATCAGACCATAAGCCTGAGTACAGATACAGAGTGGAGACGACTGGAGCTCCATCTTCAAATATCACTGTTGCTGATGAGCCTATAACAGTGGCACAACTGAACCCTGGGACCAATTACACGTTCAGAGTGTTCACACTGGCAGCTGATGAGACATCAGCAGATCCGGCCACAGTCTCTTTAACAACAGGTGAGGAAACAACTCAATGTGGACTTTGGTTTAATAAGAGTTTATCCTTGATCATGATGGATGGGTAATACTGAAGGGGGTCTCTTCTTCCTCAGTCCTACAAAACAATAACCATGAATGGAATGACAACATGTTGAAAATTTGTGCTCACCGATGTAATTTGACTGTCAATTTCCTAGACGTTGCACTAGATACAACCTGTGTTAGTAGCTGGAAAGGGTTTAAAGTTATTTGTTCCATTTTTGTCAGCTCTCTCAGCAGAATTGATACGTACTAAGAGTAAAACTGGAAAGAGTACGTTAGTGCATTAGTTGGCACATGTACTGATGGAGATGTGTTTTTCTTTTAAATCTTCATTCATGGAATGTGAGCATGGGAAGCCAGCATCATTGGCAAGGCCAGCATTTGTTGCGCATCCCTAATTGCCCTTGAGGAGATTGCTGGCGAGCTGCCTGCTTTAACCGCTGCGGTTCCTCTGGTGGGACATTTTCCTGTAGTGGTTAGAGCAACTGAGTGTCTCGACAGGCCACTTCAGAGGGCAGTCAAACGTGACCCTCATTGCTATGAGTCTGGAGGCACATGTAGGCCAGACCAGGTAAGGACAACAGATTTCCTTCCCTAAAGGTCTTCGTGAAGCAGATGTTTATTGTATGACAATGGACAATTGCTTCATGGTCATCGTTACTGGGGCTAGCTTTTAATTCCGTATTTTTAAATCAAATTTAAATCCCGTCAGCTGCTATGTTGGGATTTGATCCCATGTCCCCAGAGCACTAGGCCAGTGATGACATTGCCATGCCATGCCATGCCCTAACTTGGCATTGGCTTGGTAGCCCATCACAGGAACTTCGAATGTTGCCAATGTCCACCTTCATATGTTTTTCTTAGAGTGACCAACTTTTGCTGAGCAGTGTTGTATCTGTGTTTTTTCAGGATGTTGAATGTCCTCTCCTTTGTCCCCACCTATTGCTGGCCTTCTATCCAGCTTCACCCGCTCCGCCCCCACTTCTCTTCAGCTCTGAAGAAGGGGCATACAGACTTGAAATGTTAACTCTGCTTCTCTCTCCAAAGATGCTGCTAGACCTGCTGAGTTTTTCCAGCATTTTCTGCTTTTGTTTCCAGCTTGCCAGTTTTTGCTGTGAAGAAACATAATGGAGATAGGCCCAATAACTGGCAGGTGATGGGGGGGAGAAAAAAACTGTCACAAATGCGTGTAGGATTGGTTTGTTGATGAAGATAGCGTGTATGCTCCGAAGCCTTAGCACCTATGTTAAACCAAGAAACATCAGGTCTTGGCATTAAACCAGGCGCAGAGCATTTTGCAAGAATTTTCAAAGCTATTGATGATTGATAGATACAGTCAAAAGAATAAAAGCTTGAGTATTTTCTTACATTAAATTTTAATTCCCTACTCCCATGGTCACTTCTATCTCCAGTGTGTGCACATTGCTTTTTCATCTTTTTGTCCATTGGGAATGATTGTTCATTGGGCCATGATCCACAGTTCGCGTGGTTTTGAGATGATCAGCTCGGTATCATGTTTTTCTGTTTGAAACTTTCGTGTCTCGGTTCCTTCCAAGGCTGGAGTTGTTATGAGCGTTACTAACGGTTCAATCTCTCTGAGCTTCAGGAAACCTACAGGCATGAATGACACTCGATACAGCTTCAGCATTATGTCGAGTTCTTCTAATGGGAATGGCTCTTTTATTGAAGGGTAAATTCCAGCCCAATAACTAACCTAGAACCAGGGACCAAGTGCACCATGTCCGTAACTACCATTGCCCCTGGCGACGTGAAGATTAAAGCTGTAGTTAAAAGCCAATTCACAAGTAAATGAGACACACAGTCACTGCTGCGGAACTTTACCTCAATGGACTGTGTGCGTGGATGGATACAAGCAACAAATGGTCTGCTCTAAAGGAACTGAGAACCCTCAGTGGCTAGAATGTTTCTAGAGGTTTCCATAGAAGGTTATTAGCAGATGCAAGATTGGTATTGCTGGTAACTTTGCTGATTGCTGTAGCTGGTTTAATGGAATTTGTTGCGAGATTAGAAGGTGTACTGTGAGAGGTAATTAGCGGTTCCGTATTTGCGAAAACGAGATCATATTTTGGTGTCTAACAAGCTGGTGGGTGAAATGGTTGGTTGATTTCTCAGCAGTGTACCATTTGATTCATTGGCACACTGAATATGTTTGGCACGTAATTTTGCCATGATGTCAGCAGTCGAACACAAAACTGAGATGGCACAGATGGGATGTGATAAATGTGCTCTTGTGTGGAAACTGTTGTGTGTTGGCACCTTCAGTGATTGAGATATTGGGCAACTGAGAGAGTAGCATATCCAAGTTGTCGAGATGAGATACAAGATCTGAGTTGGACAAGAATTAACCAAGCTGCCAACTTGTTGACCATTTTTGGCTTGTAGAGTACCATGGAGGGTTATGATTAATTAGTACTGAGGGAAGTGTGCACAGGGAATTTGACGATGGTTCAGCGTGTTTGCATCATTTTAAAGAGTCTTCTCAAGGAAGATTAGGTGGTTGTGATTGCCAATTCAGCATAGTGGACAGGAATTGGAATGATATGGATTCATTGTACTTACCGTCGACTGGAGCGGAGCAGGAGGCATTGTGAGGTTGGTGCTATTCTCAACATTTCATTACTATTTTCAGAACCAAATGCTGTGACTAACTTAACCCTTGTGAGTCGCAACACCACTTCAGTTACCCTGAGTTGGGTCCTTCCATCAGACCATAAGCCTGAGTACAGATACAGAGTGGAGACGACTGGAGCTCCATCTTCAAATATCACTGTCGCTGATGAGCCTATAACAGTGGCACAACTGAACCCTGGGACCAATTACACGTTCAGAGTGTTCACACTGGCAGCTGATGAGACATCAGCAGATCCGGCCACAGTCTCTTTAACAACAGGTAAGGAAGCGGCTCAAAATGGACTCTGGTTTAATAAGAGTTTTCCTTGATCATGATGGATGGGTAATACTGGAGAGGGTCTCTTCTTCCTCAGTCCTACAAAACAACAACCATGAACGGAACGAAAACATCAATTGGAAAATTTGTGCTCACCGATGTTATTCGACTCTCAATTTTCTAGAATGGAGATTGAGATTGCACTAGTTACAATCTGTGTTAGTTGCTGGAAAGGGTTTCAAGTTATATTTGTCCCGTTCTTGTCAGCTCCCTCAGCATAGTGGTGGAGGAATTGTTATGTACTGGAGTGAAATAAGGAATCTACAAAATTGTGGAAAAAGAAGGCTGTGGTGCATTAGTCGGCATATTTGCTGATTGAGATGTGTTTTTCTTTGAAACATTCACTCGTGGGAAGTGAGCATGGGTAGCGAGCATCACTGGCAAGGCCAGCATTTGCTGCCCACCCCCGAATGCCCTTGAGAAGATTGCTGGTGAGCTGCCTTCTTTAACCGCTGTGGTTCATCTGGTGGGACTTTTCCTTGTAATGGTTAGAACAACTGATTGTCCTGCTAGGCCATTTCAGAGGGCAGTCGAGAGTGAACCAGATTGCTGTGGGCCTGGAGTCACATGTAGGTCAGGGTAAGGACAGCAGATTTCCCTCCCTGAAGGTCATTAGTAAACCAGATGTTTATTTTACAACAATTTACGATAGCTTCATGGTCACCGTTACTGAGAGTAGCTTTTAATTCCAGATTTTGAAAATTAAATGTAAATTCCACCAGCTGCCGTGGTGGGACTTGAACCCTTGTTCCCACGTTTTAGCCCTGGGCCGCTGGTTTACTAGTACAGCGACTTTACCACTCTGCTTCCACATCCCTATTTGTTGAGGGTTGGAAGGTTTACTGGGAGACCGAATTAGTGGCTCCATAAGTGCGATAATTGAATCACATTGTGATAACTAGTAAGTCGGTGGTGAAAGAATTGGTTGATTTCCCGTCTGTGTACCATTCAATCCATTGGCACATTGATTACTTTTGGCACGGAAGACACTGCACGTAATTTTGCCATCATATCAGCAGTCAAACACCAAACTAGGATGGTAAAGATGGGAAGTGATGAATCAACTTGTGCGTGGAACCAAAATGTTGGCACCTTGAGTTATTGGACGACAGAGAGAGTAGCTATCAAAGGCGTCAAAATGAGAGACAAGACTGGAGTTGGACATGAATTCACCAAGCTGACAACTTGTTCACTTTTTTGGTTTGTGGAATAGTGTTGACGATTATGATTAATTAGCACTGAGGCAAGAGTGCACAGGGGAACTTGTCAGGACGGCTCAGCATGTTTGCGCCATTTTAAAGGATCTTCTGAAGGAAGTTAGATCATTGATGAGATGGTTGGGATTGCCAGTCCAGGATAGTGGAAAGGAACTGGTGTGATACGGATTGGTTCTGCTGAAGATATCATGGATCATCAGCAGGAGCGGAGCAGGGGGCAGTGTGAGGTCGATGTTGTTCAGCAGGAGCGGAGCAGGGGGCAGTGTGAGGTCGATGTTGTTCAGCAGGAGCGGAGCAGGGGGGAGTGTGAGGTCGATGTTGTTCTCAATATCTCATTACTATTTTCAGAACCAAATGCTGTGACTAACTTAACCCTTGTGAATCGCAACACCACTTCAGTTACTCTGAGTTGGGTCCTTCCATCAGACCATAAGCCTGAGTACAGATACAGAGTGGAGACGACTGGAGCTCCATCTTCAAATATCACTGTTGCTGATGAGCCTATAACAGTGGCACAACTGAACCCTGGGACCAATTACACGTTCAGAGTGTTCACACTGGCAGCTGATGAGACATCAGCAGATCCGGCCACAGTCTCTTTAACAACAGGTGAGGAAACAACTCAAAATGGACTTTGGTTTAATAAGAGTTTATCCTTGATCATGATGGATGGGTAATACTGGAGGGGGTCACTTCTTCCTCAGCCCTACAAAACAATAACCTTGATCGGAATGAAAACATGCTGAAAATTTGTGCTCACCGATATAATTTGACTGTCAATTTTTCTAGAGATTGCACTAGATACAATCTGTGTTAGTCGCTAGAAAGGGTTTAAAGTTATTTGTTCCATTTTTGTCAGCTCTCTCAGCATAATTGTTACGTACTAGAGTAAAACTGGAAAGAGTGCGTTAGTGCATTAGTTGGCATATGTACTGATGGAGATGTGTTTTTCTTTTAAATCTTCATTCATGGAATGTGAGCATGGGAAGCCAGCATCATTGGCAAGGCCAGCATTTGTTGCGCATCCCTAATTGCCCTTGAGGAGATTGCTGGCGAGCTGCCTGCTTTAACCGCTGCGGTTCCCCTGGTGGGACATTTTCCTGTAGTGGTTAGAACAACTGAGTGTCTTGCCAGGCCATTTCAGAGGGCAGTCAAATGTGACCCTCCTTGCTATGAGTCTGGAGTCAATGTAGGCCAGACCAGGTCAATCAGCAGATTTCCCTCCCTGCTGGTCATTAGTGAACCAGATGTTTATTTTATAACAATTGACAATAGCCTCATAGTCACAGTTACTGAGAGTAGCTTTTAATTCCAGATTTTTAAAATTAAATGTACATTCCAGCTGCCGTGGTGGGACTTGAAGCTTCTACCCACGCTTTAGCCTCGGCAGCTGGTTTACTAGTATAGCGACTTTTCCTCTTTTCCTCCGCCTATCCATTTGTTGGGGGTTGGATGGTTTACTGGGAGATTCAATTCGTGGCCACGTAAGTGTGATAATTACATCACATTGTGATAACTAGTAAGTCGGTAGTGAAACAGTTGGTTGATTTCTCGCCAGTGCACTACACAATCCATTGGCATATTGATTACTCTTGTTACCCAAGGCACTGCACATAATATAAAATTGAAATTGAGGCAATTTTGAGGGCATGAACGCAGAGCTAGCACTGCACATATTATAACATTTTATTACGTGCAATTTTGAGGGCATGAATGCAGAGCTAGCTGGAGTGATCTGGAAAATGAGTCTAAGGGATCTGTTAATCGAACTTCAGCGGCAGACTTTTAAAAGGATATTTCAGAATACAAAGAATACAAACACTCCAATGAGAAAGATAATTTCCAAGGAGAGGGCCCACCATCCATGCTTAACTAAATAAGTTAAAGTAAGTATCAGTCTTAAAGAAAAAGCATGTAATTATGCAAAGACGTGTGGCAGGTTAGAAGATTGGAAAGAATATCAACAACAGCAAAGAATAACAAAAAGATTAATGACGAGGGAAATATTTGAGTATGAGAGAAAGTTAGCTAGTAATGTAAAGATGGATATTAAGAGTTTCTATAAATATTTAAATAAGATACGAGCTAACAAAGTGAGCATTGGTCCTATCAGGAGTGCATCTGGGGAATTGATAATGGAAAGCCGGGAGATGGCGGACGAATTAAACAGGTATTTTGCTTCCGTCTTCTCTATAGAGGACACAAGGAACATCCCGGAAATAGCTGTTAATCCCGAAATGTAAGGGAGAGAGGAACTCGGGAAAATTACAATCACAAATTGTAAAATAGTGGTATTGAGCAAATTGAGGCTGCGGGCTGACAAACCCCCAGGTCCGGTTGGACATCACCTTTAAGGTCTTGAAAGAAATGGCTTCTGAGATAGTTAATGCATTGGTTTTAATTTTCCAAAATTCCCTAGATTCGGGTAAGGTTCCAGTAGATTGGAAAATAGCAAATGTAACTCCTTTATTCAAAAAGGGAAGGAGAGCAGGAAACTCTCGGCCAATTAGCTTAACATCGGTCATAGGGAAAATGTTTGAAGCTGTTATTAAAGATGTTATAACAGGGCACTTAGAAAAATTCAAGGCAACGAGGCAGAGTCAACCTTGTTTTGTAAAAGGGAAATCACGTTTAACCAATTTATTGGAGTTCTTTGAAGGAGTCATAGGTGCTGTCGTTAAAGGGGAACCGGTGGATGTACTGTACTTAGATTTCCAGAAGGCATTTGATAAAGTGCCACCTCAAAGATTATTGCAGAAAATAGAAGCTTGTGGTGTAGGGGGTAACATATTGGCATGGATAGAAGATTTGGCTAGCTAATAGGAAGCTGAGAGTTGGCATAAATGGGTCTTTTTCTGGTTGGCAGGATGTGACGAGTGGTGTGCCATTCTTTAAAAGATTCCCCAACACTGAAGTTAAACTGACTGGCCTGTAGTTGCTGGGCTTATCTTTACACTTTTTTTTGAACATGGGTGTCACATTTGCAATTGTCCAGTCCTCTGGCACCACACCTGAGTCTAAGGCAGATTGGAAAATTGTGGCCAGTGCATCTGCAATTTCCACTCTCACTTCCTTCAGCATCGTTGGATACGTCATCTGGTTCGGGTACCTTATTCACTTTTAAGTACAGACAGTCTATCCAATAACTTTTCTTTACCAGTTTTAATCTCTTTGGGTGTCTGAACTTCCTCTCCTTTCATGAGACATGGGTAGTGCCTTCCTTGGTAAAGATAGATACAAGGTATTCATTTAATACCTCAACCATGCCTCTGCCTCTATACATAAATTTCTTTTTGGTCCCTACTCAGCCCCACTCCTCCCTTAACTACCATTTTACTGTTTATGTGCCCTATAGAAGACTTTTAGATTCCTTTTTATGTTAACTGTCAATTCCTTCTCAAACTCTTTCTTTGCTTTGCTTATTTGCTTTTTCAATTCCCCCCCTGAACCTTTTATATTCAGCCTGGCTCTGAATTCTATTGTCCACCTGACATCTGTCATAATCATACCTTTATCTGCTTCATCTTCATCGCTATCTCTTTTGTCACCCAGGGAGCTCTGAATTTATTTGCCCTACCTTTCCCCTTCATGGGAATATACCTTGACTGTGCTTGATTGATCTCTTCTTTAAAGGCAGTCCACTATTAAGTTTTGCCTACCAATCTTTGGCTCCAATTTTTCTGAGCCAGGTCCATTCATAGACCATTGAAGTTGGCTTCCTCCAGATAATTATTCTTACTCTAGATTGTTCCTTGTCCTTTTCCGTAATCAACATAAACCTTATGATATATTGATCACTGTCCCCTCAATGTTCCCCTACTGGCATTTGATCTACTTGGCCCACTTCATTCCCAGGAACCAGGTCCAAAAGTGCTTCCTTTCTCAATGGACTGGGCACATACTGCTATAGATAATTCTGCTGAACACACTGTAGGAACTCTTGTCCCTCTCTGCCCTTTACACCACTACTATTCCCTCTTATTTACTCTATGATCAGTGGATGTTATGTGAAACTACTGGGCTCTACTAGCCGTTTGGGGTAAAGTTCCCTGGACGTGAAGACCCTTAAAGCCTCAGGGTTGACTTCTGGTTGTTGTGCAACAGTACCTTTGCCCCAAGGCTTCTGAAGGCATGGAAGGAGACAACGGGGAATGTGCTGGAAGGATTGAGATTTAGTGTAGAGAGCAAAGTGCAAAATAAAGCATAGGTTGATATCACAGGATTGAAGGATGCATGCAGGGATTACAGTGCTGTGAAATTTATCCACACTACAATAAGGATTTTTTGATTCTTTCAGGAGATGTGGGCGTTCCTGGCTGGGTCAGCATTTTTATTGTCCATCCCTAAATTGCCCTTGAGAAGGCGATGGTGAGCCACCTTCTCGAAATGCTGTAATCTATGTGGTGTAGGTACACCCACAGTGCTATTAGGAAGGGAGTTCCAGGATTTTGACCCAGCGACTTGAAAGAACAGCGATATAATTCCAAGTCAGATGGTGTATGGCTTGGAGGACAACTTGTAGGTGGTGGTGTTCATGTATCTGCTGCCCTTGTCCTTCTAGGCGGTAGAGGTTGCGGGTTTGGAAGGTGCTGTTTGAAGGAGCCTTTAGCTGCTGCAGTGTGTCGTCTAGAATAGATGGTACACACTGCTGCCATTGTGCATCAGTGGTGGAAGGAGTGGATTATGAAGATGGTGGATGGGATGCCAATTATATGGGCTGCTTTGTCCTGGATGGTATTCAGCCTCTTGAGTATTGTTGGAGCTGCACTTATCCAGGCAAGTGTGGGGTATTGCATCACACTCCTGATTTGTTCCTTGTAGGGTGGTAGACAGGCTTTGCAGAGTCAGGAGATGAGTTGCTCTCCACAGAATTCCCAGCCTCTGACCTGCCCTTGTAGGTAATGGGAGAAGTTGAAAATGAGGTCTCAAATTTTAGCCAACTGAAATAAATGGTTTATTATAGAATAGAATTAAAGTTGTCATGAGCTATTGTTCATTATTCAGTGCTTTGCACTGTCTCCTCTACTTTCTTAGCACCTGTTTCTTTGCACCAAGAACCTGCCCTCATTTCTTTCTGTCTCAGCAACAGTGACCTCCTCTGCTGGCTGCTTCACTCTGTGCTGCAAAAAATGAGGAATATACTTCTTTCACTTTCACAAAGATCTCCACAAAATTGATCTTCCCGCATTTGAGAGAAAGTTTAATGGTTTTCTACCTATTAAATCTTGGCTGCGTGATGCATCCCTATTTCTTTCACTGCTGCTCATCCAAATTACTTCCCAATAATTAATCCTTAGATTTTCTTTCCAATGCTCAGCTTATTTTAACAAAAAAACACTTGGTATTCACTAAAACTCAGCTCATATGCTATCTAGTGTCAATTGAAATCGAAGTGACTGTGCTATGATTAGTACTTGTAATATTTTTCCCATCATCTGCAAGAATCTGTACCCAATTCCATTCCCCTTCCCTCCAGCTACCTATCAGTGACCCCCCCTCTGCTGCCTCCTTACTTCTTTGTCTTTGTTTTTTTCCTACAATCTGCAGTTCTTGTGCAGAAAAAAAGCTGCTCAGGATTATCGAATTTCACTTTATTACCCTTTCTATGCTTTTGAACCTTGGATGTGTGGTGGGTTATGCTTTCATGGCCCTTCACCGCGTTTCCCTGATTTAAATAAATTCCTGAGTGCCATTTCTCGTATGCTGCGATAAGCAACTGTTTATTTTTTTTTTAAGTGAGCTAACTGTTTCCAACAGAGCCTAATGAAGTGCCGAATTTGATGGTTGTGGATGTCGGCACCAACTTTGTAACCCTGAATTGGACGAGACCACCAGATTATAAAGATGGGTATCAGTACTTGGTACTGACCAAGAGAAACACAACCCCTACTGGTGATTACAGGAATATAACTGTAAGAAGTGAGAATGCTACCATAAAGGAACTGAAGTCCGGAACCAAGTACAGTTTTACCATTACTACACTGACAGCAGATGGCACTCGAGGAGGTCCAGTGATAGAATTTAGCTACACAAGTAAGTGTTATTCTTGGGCAGATCAAATGAGATCTGCTGAATAAAAATCTCACCTTAATCTTTACTGATTCTACGATCACTAATGTCCAGTTTACATGAAAATGTTATCAAGCCTGCTTTCTGTATTAGTTGTTACCTATAATGCTTTTATTCACAGGAGATGTGAACTCTAAGTTAAGTCTTAAGTGCCAATGTTTCACTGATGTAATCATTTTATGCTTCATATATAGCTAACTTTACACTTTCCCATTCTGGTTGATGTTGCAGCAAGGTGCCTCAGCCAGAATATGCTTTAAGCAAAAACAATAGCCTCCCATGGATGCAGTGCGTTTACGTGTTTAAAGTCTATTGCTAAATGCGATGGTTAAGTTATCCAAAAGAGTATCAGCTTGACTTACTTGATAGCACTCTTGCTTTTGTTCTGAATGTTCATTGTACTGTTTGAGTACATAATTTAATCTGGCTTCAGTTCAATACTGAGTCATTGTTGGAGCTGCTATCTGTCTGTTCAGGTGGACTTAAATGATGCCTCAGTACTTTTCTGGAAAACAGCAGGGAGTTATTCCAGTGCCTTGGCCAAATTAGCTTGCCATTTTCTTTTTTGGGATTTTGCTTTGTGCAAAATTGACTGCTATGTTTCCCAAAATATTGATTGCACTTCAAAAAAACACTAGTTGACTATGAAGCACCCTGGAACATTGAGGAATTGATATATAAATGAGTAATAAAAACAAAGTGCTAAGAATATGTGACAGGTTGGACAGCATCTGTGATGAGAGAAAGAGTTATCGCTTTAGGTCAATGACTTTTCAGCAGAACTGGAAAATGTTCGAGATGTATCATGTTTTAAGCAATTGCAGAGGTAGGAAGGGTGATTAGAGGAAGAGGTAAAGAACCAAAGCGAAGGCCTGTGATGGGATGGAAGACGGGACTACTTACAGGACAAAAGGGATATGGTGCAATGTAAAAGGGGATGGTAATGGGACAAGTAAAGAAAAAAAATAAGTAAATAGCCACAGCATCTGCTGCCCATAAATGGAGTGATGATTGAGATCTCAAATTGTTGAACTCATTGGGTTCATAAAACTTTCCAGACTCAAACAAAAAATTCCTCAAGCTTCCATTAAATTTTATGACTACAGTCTAAGAGGGTGAGGACAGAAAGCGCATAGTAGAAATGGGATGGAGAATTAAAATGGCTAGCAACCAAAAGCCCAGGGTGATCCTTGCAGACTGATTGGAGATATTCAGCAAAGCAATTCATCATTTGGCATTTTGTCTCTCCAAGGTAGAGGAAACCAGATTGTGAGTAGTGAATACAATATGCTAAATTGACAGGAGAGCAAGTAAATTACCGTTTCATCAGGAAGGAGTGTTTTGGGTCCTTGATGGTGGGAAGGGAGAAAGTAAAGGTCAGGTGTTGCATCTCTTCCATTTGCATGGGAAGATGCTGTGAGAAGCAGAGCCAACATTGGGGATGATTGAAAAGTGGGCCAGGGCATCTCGGGGGGAGTGGTTCCTTCAGAAGAGGAGGGGAAGATGTGTTTGACGTGACATTGTGCTGGAGGTGATGGAGACTGCCCCTTTGAATGTGATAGCTGATTGGATGGAAGGCAAGGACAAGGGGAACTGTATCATCATGCTGGAAAGGAGGACAAGAAAACAGAAGTATAGAAAATGAGACAAGCATGATCAAGGGCCCTGTCAACCTCAGTGGAGGGGAATCCTCAGTTGAGGGAAAAGGGAGATAGGTTGGAAACACTGGTATGGCAGATGGCATCATTAAAATAGGTACAACAGAGACAGAGAAACTGGGAGAAAGGGATTGTTTTCTTACAGTAACCTTGGTGGGGCTGGGGAAGTGTACTCAAGGTAGATCTGGAAATCAGTGGCCTTTTAGTTGATATTGGCTGGCAGCTGCTTCCCAGAAATAGAGATAGAGAATTTGAGAAAGGAAAGAGTCAGAGGTGAACTGTGTGAAGACAAGGGAGGGATGGAAATTGAGAGTAAAGTTTCAGCTTGAGGCGAGAACATTCAGTGGCACTGATGGAGTCAACAGTGTGTCAAATAAAGAATGAGGTGGAGACCTGTGTAGGATTGGAATGAATATTCCACATATCCCACAAAAAGGCAGCCTAGCCAGGAATCATACAGATTTCCACAGCAACACATTCTAGTTGGAGGAAGTGTAGAAAGTCAAAGGAGAAAATGATCCAAATAAGAACATGTTCAGCCATATGGCGAAGAATGGTCGTGGATGGGACTGGTTGTGCCTTTTTCGAGAAGCAGCAGAGCACCTGGTGGGAAATGGAGGTACAGAGGGATTGGACATCCATGGTGCAAAGAAGATGGGTTAGGGCCAGGAAAATGGAAACTGTTGAAGTGGCAAAGGAAGAATCATGGATGCAAGTGAGAATAGATGGGAGAAAGGAGAAAAAATAGAGTCGAAGTGGAACAAATAAATTCTGTGGGACAAGAACAGGTTAAAAGGATGGGTCTACCAGGGTAGTCCTGTTTGTGGATTTTGGGAAGGAGATGGAAAGGTTAGGGTTAGGGGAATCGCAGTAATTGTTCAGGAAGTCATGTTTTGATTTTTGGTGTTGCGATCATGAGGTAAGGTGATGGTGTTGGAGAGTTGGCATCAGCCTCTGCAAGGTGGTGGTCTGATCATCAAGCAACAGAAGAATATGCTGTGGGGTGATGGGTAATATGGAGGATGATATTGCAACTGTAAGGAAGAACAGTGGTGTCTAGCAGCATTTGGGAAATTTGAAAATTATAATTTTTCAAGATTTTTGACTCTTTGGCCTAAGAAACGTTTCAGGTTAATTCATATAAAGATGGTGCTATTATGTCAAATTCAAAACTGGTTAAATCCACACAACTTTCAACTCATGGAAATTTGCATTAATTCCACTCGCCCAAAGGGGCGCTTTTTACATGGGTCGGTTTCAGACATTGGGGCTTAAGTTTAATGATATTCATATCTTTATATAATAGAATAGTTTCATTTATCGGAGCCCAGCCAAGGTAGTGGGTGTGTTTAACTGCCAGGAGCCTACAACTTTTGATTTCAACTCAATTTGTCAAACTCTAGAGGCAGAGCTGGTAAAAGAGCAGAGGTCAAATCTTTGAATTCACGTCTATCTGGGGCTCAATCCCAATCTAAAAGCTTTGGTATAGAGGTTGTCAGTGAGGCAGAGAACTTTCTTGCTAAGTATAAGCTGGCCACTCACCAAATGCTAACTTGTATAAGTGAAACATGGCCTTCATCAGGGGTTACGTTGGCAAAATGTGCTGTTTTTCATGTTATGAACTTCAATAGGGATTAAGTTAAAATAAATGTATAATTTTCAATTTGTACCTTTTTAGAGCAATAATATCCTTTTTATTAATGGATCTCGAGTTATGGACAATATTCTAGTTGAAATTTGGCAAAATCTTATAAAGCAATAATACAACCACTTTTCATTCACACTCTATCCCTCTGCTACTTCAGCACAGTACCTTATTTCCATTTCTGCTGCAGCAAAACACTGTGTTGGTGATTCTTATAAGGTTGTTCATAATCTTCCATCAGAGAAAGTCCAGCTAATGCAGGCAATGTATTTTTTGTGACCAGTTTTCAGGTTTCTGTGTAATTGGATATATACTCAAAACTGAGTTTCTTTTGCTTTGTGTCAACCAAAATGGTTTTCTGACGAGCGCAGGTAAAAATTACAGTATTCTTCTAGATTGTCTACAAGTACTTAAAAGCCTGCAGCAGCTCACACCCTACTGCTCAAGGATTCAAAACTTACTTCTTTCAACCCCACAGAACCTGTACAGATACCACCAGAGAACATCACAGTGAATAATAATTCGACAACAGACAAGTTGATTGTCTCCTGGGCTCTTCCTCCTGGCAACGTGGAGACATTCTTTGTCATTGTTCAAGGTGTAGAAGGTTTTAAAAATCAAACCAGCACAAATTCCACATTGTCCGTAACATTCACTAATCTTCGACCTGGGCGGGAGTACAACATCAGCGTGATCACAAACAGTGGACCTTTCAATGTAACCTCTGCCAGCGTGCCTGGTATAACAGGTAGGTGGAATGCAAGAAAATCAGTTCAGATTAAATCCATATAACTGTAATATGGCAAGGGTTCAACTTCTCAGAAATTGTAAAATTAACAAGTACTTAACAAGTACCCTCTGCCAAGAGCTTTGGAATGTTTAAGTTTTCCCTATTATGGGAAGCTACACATATTTCCTTTTTGGTGGAACAAAATTACTGGAGTGGCATCTTTGCTTGCGTGAGGATTTTATAACAACAAAAAATTAATAATTTGAACATGCAAAGTCTGCTACTTCATTTTATCACATGTCAAAATACTCACTGTTGGTAAATTTCTTCACAAATGTTTATAGCTTCAGGACCATAATCCCCCAGAATCTGTGGATTTAGTCTAGTAACACAGCAGTACCGCTAATTCGGTACGAACATATTTCACATAATTTTAGCTATTGATTTTCACCGAAGGGTTGCAAACCAACTCTCATGAAACTATATGTAAATGTTAAAGTATGACAGCCACATCTCCTAAATAGGCAGCACATGAAACTTAGCAATGTATACCTGCAACTGCCTGCTAAGATGGGTGTCCAAAATATTTTGTTTACTCCTACTTTTAATTGCAGTTTTATCAAAAGTAAAGGAGAAAAAAATTCATATCATTCCTCTATCCTCCTACCATTCTCAACCATGCAGTGGAACCTCTAATCCAGCTCTAAAACACATGAGCCAAATATTGTGATTTGGTTTTTCTGCAAACCACTGAGTAATGGGAAGGAGTGCAAAAATCCTCCAATATATTTCCTCCTCCATGCCACAGCTAAGATTCAACTTTTTGGAGCTTGTGCACTGAATTTTACTTGTAATTTATTTCAGATTAGACCTGTTGTTGGAGCTCTTGTAGCGCAGTGGGTAGGATCCCTGAGCCATATGTTCTGGGTTCAAGTCCTACTCCAGGACTTGTTGGCCAAGGAAGGCGCTTTTATAAAGTAATCAAACAGGTTGAGCATCAACCTGTAAGTCCTTCCAACATACACCAATGGGACGTAGTAAGAGCGGGAGAGATTCCTGGTCAGCAATATGATAGAAAGAAGATTGGAGCCTCTAACCATCACTATACATAGCTCTGGACTACAACATACATTCAAAAGTGCATGTTGCCATAGCAATTTGGACTCCTTGGACAGTTGGTGTGGATCAGGTTATTGCCAACAGCATGGGACTCAATCCCTGTTCCAGCTGTGTGGGTTAAGAACCTGCCTCCTTGCCCTACCTGTGATGGAGGTCACGATGCTGTGTCAGACCCACCTTTGGGCAGAGAACTGAAGAAGGTGATCTATAATTAAGCGAACCCTGGTTTATCAGAATTCTTCTGGGCATAAGAAGAATTTAAAACTTTTATAATTTTTCAACTCCAATGTATTACAGCCAATTTGTTAAATCCAACTGTGAATGTTAGATAAAGGCAAAATACTGCGGATGCTGGAAATCTGAAACAAAAAGAAAAAATGCCTGAAAAACTCAGCAGCTCTGACAGCATCTGTGGAGAGAAAGACAGAGTTAACGTTTCGAGTCATACAGAGCTCTGAAGAAGACTCATACGGACTTGAAACGTTAACTCCGTCTTCCTCTCCACAGATGCTGTCAGACCTCCTGAGCTTTTCCAGCATTGTGTGTTAGATGTTGCAGTTTTTCTCTCTGTTGTGGGAAAACTTTTATGATTTGCCCTATTGCATGACCAACATCCAGTACTAGATGAGTGGATTGGGACACTAGTGGGATTGTCTTTAGTCCCCATCCAAAAATCCATCTAGCCATCTCTCCCTGAAACTGAACCTGACCTTTTATGACTTTGATATCCTGTTTGGCCCTGAGATGAGCTTCCAGCCCCATATACACTCAATCAACAAGACACTTCCAACCCCGGTAACATCGCCAGTTTCCACACCTGCCTCATCTCAGCTGCTGCTGAAATCCTCATCCGTGCCTTTGATACCTCTAGACTTTATTATTCCTCATTTGCCCCCATCAATGCCCCTATTTTCCATCCTGTATGAGCTTGAACTCATCCAAAGCTTTGCTGCCCGTTTACTAACTGGCATCATCCCACTCATTCACAAACCTTTTGCTCGCCGACCTACGTCAATTCCTAGTCTGGCAGCTAGGGCCTTGATTGTAAAATGCTCTTTCTTAATTTCAAATCCGTGACCTCACTCTGTCTATCTTTGTAACCTGTCCAGCTCTAAAACTTGCCAAGATCCCTGCAGTATTCCAATTCTGATCTCATGGGCATCACTGATTTTAATTATTCCACCATTGTGTGCTGTAACAATATTCATAACAAGACTGATCAATTAATGACACAAATGGAGATAAATGGGTTGATCTAGTCACCAATGCTGAGATGTGGTCACAAGGTGACTCAAGTTGGGAACTAAATATTCCAAGGTTCTTGATGCTTAGAAAAGATAGGAAAAATGAAAAGGAGCTGTGGTAGCCCTGGTAATAAAGAAAGAGGTAAAAACAGTAGAGAGAAAGAATCTTAGCCCAAAATATCAGGATATAGAATCAGTATGGGTAGAGCTAAGAAATCATCATCGTCGGCTGTCCTTTGATTCGAGGATGGCATCTACTCCGGGTCATGAATTTCTGCCATGTGTCATTGTCTTACTGAATAGGAAGATTCTCGACCCACAGATCTTTGGGCACATGGGACAGGACATCCCATGATGTAGTGGGATCCGGAGTACAAGATTCGCTTCCTTTAATTTCCTTCTCTGCCAGCACTCTTTTTCATTGTTCAGGGGTTTGGACTCAAAGCATGATGCAGCTGAACGAGTTGTTGGCATTTTGAACAATTGGTAGAAAACGTCTCCTAGCCATTAATGTCAAATCTGCTGCACCTCAAGGAGTGCATCAGAGTGTTTTTGTAGAGTTTCCTTTGTCCTTCACTGGAACACTGGCCATTTGAGAGTTGTGAAAACAGCACCTAGTGGCAGAGATGCTTTTCAACCATCCATACATTGTCCAGTGCATCATAGTTGCTTTTGCAGGAGTTTTGCCTGAATACTTGTGGAGTTAGCTTCATTAAGGACACTAGCATTTGTTTGACAATCCTCCAATTAAATCTGGAGGATCTGACGGAGGCACAGGAATTTCTCTAGTGCTCATATGTGTCACTAGTACATAGTTCAGGTTTCACTGCAGTACAGGAGGGCGGTGATGACAACTGCTCTGTACACTAGGAAAGGAGCTCCCGATGGCAATGTTCAAGGGATCATTGGAGCACACAAGCCTCTGCACCACATCAAGGTGGTGATCCACGGAGGGAGCTTAGAAATAACAAAGTGCAGACAACATCAGTGGGAGTATTTATAGATTCCTTGACTGTAATAACAGAGTGTATGTCAGGGTATAAATCAGGAAATTAGAAGAGCATATAACAAAAGTAATGCAATTATCATGGGGGACTTCTATCTTCTTATAAACTGAGCAAATCAAATTGACAAAGTAGCTTGGAGGAAGAATTCATAGAATGTATTCAAGCCAGTTTTCTAGAACAATATGTCAAGGAATCAATCAGGCAACAGATTATTTTAGGTCTAGCCTTGCGCAATGAGTCTGGGTTAAACAGTATTCTTACAATAAAGATCCTCCAGAGAGGAGTGATCATAATATGTTAGAATTTTGTACTAATTTTGAAAGTGCTGTAGCTAATTCTGATGTCCACGAAATTGATAAAGAGGAAGAAAATCAAATAAGAGAGTATAATACCAAGATATGTAAAAGCAAGTTGTAAGAGCTTTTCTAAGTACGTAAAAATGAAGAGATTAGCAAAAGTATATGCAGGTCTTTTAGAAGCAGAGACAGAAAATATAATAATGGAATAAGAAAATGGCAGAGATGTTAAACAAATATTTTCTGTCTGTTTCACAGTAGAAATCACAAAGAACACACCAGAAATTTTGGGACACCTAGGGTCTAATAAGAGTGAGGAACTTTAAGTATTTAACATTAAACTATTGTAGAAGTGAATGGGGCTAAAAGATAACTAATTCCCTAGACTTGATGACTTACCTCTTAGGGCTTTAAGAAATGACTACAGAGATATTGGGTGCACAGTTTTGTTCTTCCAAAATTTCTTAGATTCTGGAAAGTTTTCCATGGGTTGGAAGGAGGCAAATGTACCTTTATTATTCAGGACAGAATGGAGAAAGGAAACAAGAAGCAATAGGCTAGTTAACCTGACATCAGTAGTAAGGAAAATGCTAGATTCTATTGACAAGAGCGTGGTTAGTAGGGCACTCGGAAAATCACAATATGATTAGGCATAGCCAGCAGGGTTTTATGAAAGGGAAATTGTGTTTGATATGGCTATTAGTTTTTTGAGGGTGTAACTTTCAGGTTGGATAACAGGGAAACAGTGGATTTAGACTTTCAGAAGGCATTTGATAAGATGCTGCAAAGAAGGTTGTTGCATAAGATTTCGGGCTCGTGGGGCAGTAGGCATTTTCTGAGTGGCAGAGTGTGGAGTGCTGCAAGGATCAGTGCCTTGGGCCTCAAGTATTTAGAATTCATATAATTGACTTTTATGAGGATACCGAGTGTAATATATCCAAGTTTGCTGACAAATCAATGCTAGGTGAAAAAATACACTTAGAAGGAAATAGAGGTTGCAAAGGGATTATTGCCTACTTAAGTGATTGGGAAAGAAGGTGGCAGATGGAGTATCATGTGCAGAAGTTTGAAATTATCCACTTTGGTAGGAAGGATAGAAAACCAGGATTTTTTAACAAGGTGAGAGACCAGGAATTGCCACGATTCAAAGGGATTTGGGTGCGCTTGAAGACAAATCACAGAAAGTTAATAAGCAGTTATAGCAAGCAATCAAAAGACAAACCATAGTTATTGTAAAGGGAAAAATAAAAATACCTGGAAAAACTCAGCAGGTCTGGCAGCATCTGCGGAGTGGAACACAGTTAACGTTTCGAGTCCGTATGACTCTTCAACAGAATTAAGTAAAAATAGAAAAGAGGTGAAATATAAGCTGGTTTAAGGGGTGGGGGGGGTCAGGTAGAGCTGGATAGAAGGCCAGTGATAGATGGAGATAGCCAAAAGATGTCATAGACAAAAGGACAAAGAGGTGTTGAAGGTGGTGATATTATCTAAGGAATGTGCTAATTAAAGGTAGAAAGCTGGACAAGCAAGGTACAGATAGCCCTAGTGGGGGTGGGGTGGGGTGAAGGGAAGGGATCAAAATAGACTAAAAGGTAGAGATAAAACAATGGATGGAAATACATTTAAAAATAATGGAAATAGGTGGGAAAAGAAAAATCTATATAAATTATTGGAAAAAAAAGGGGGATCGGAAAGGGGATGGAGATGGAGGAGAGAGTTCATGATGTAAAATTGTTGAACGCAATATTCAGTCCGGAAGGCTGTAAAGTGCCTAGTCGGAAGATGAGGTGCTGTTCCTCCAGTTTGCGTTGTTTTATCTCTACCTTTTAGCCTATTTCGATCCCTTCCCTCCACCCCACCCCACCCCCACTAGGGCTATCTGTACCTTGCTTGTCCTGCTTTCTACCTTTAATTAGCACATTCCTTAGATAATATCACCGCCTTCAACACCTCTTTGTCCTTTTGTCTGTGACATCTTTTGGCTATCTCCACCTATCACTGGCCCTCTATCCAGCTCTACCTGTCCCACCCCCCCTTAAACCAGCTTATATTTCACCTCTTTTCTATTTTTACTTAATTCTGTTGAAGAGTCATACGGACTCGAAACGTTAACTGTGTTCCACTCTGCAGATACTGTCAGACCTGCTGAGTTTTTCCAGGTATTTTTATTTTTGTTTTGGATTTCCAGCATCCGCAGTTTTTTGCTTTTATTTTATTGTCAAGGGGTTGCCATGTAAGAGTAAGGATGTCTTGCTTCAGTGATATAAAGCTTTGGTGAGCTGCAGTACAGTGTACAGTTTTGGTTTCCTTACCTAAGAAAGGATATAGTTAGCTTGCAGATGGAGGTTCACTAGATTGATTTCTCGGACAGGTTAGCCCTCTCAATGCCAATAGGAGAAATTGAGCAGAATGTGCCCATGGTCACCTGTCCTAACATCTCTGTGACGAGATGTCAAATTTTGTTTAATAACCCCCTTGTTAAGTGCCTTGGTACATTTTACATTTTAACATTTACCATGGGCAGAATTTTGCTTCAGCGGGAATTTACTTTCCCACTGTCGTCAATGGGATTTATAACGGCCCCATCCCCACCGAAACGGGGCCATAAAATTCTGCCCCACGTTAAAGGCTGTATATAAATACAAATTCTTATTGTTGTTTTTGTGTCCCTTTTGCCATCCATTTGTAGATTTTATTGACCAGTTTAGGGAAAAGAATATAATCAGCCAAAAGGTGTTTCTTCCATGAAGGTGCCATCCTGTGTTTAGTAAATATTAAAGTTCATGAAGTCTGATGATCAAACCAGAGAATTCCCTGCAACTGAAATTCTAGATAGATCAATGTGAGCAAAAGAAACATATTCCAGTTATCCATTCCTCTGTGTCCACCTGCCTTCTTCATAATCATTAACTGCTTGCTGTCCTCTTTTCATTGTCTTCCACCAGTTTCTATTCTATGTCTCCTATTTTCTTTTCCTCCCATTTCACTACATGCCCCCTAAAATTAGCGAATGAAAGGCCATGTTGACTGCAAAGAGGAAACTGATCTTTTGTGCATGAAGTACTGATAGAAGATCTGTTCTCAGGAAGTTCTTTGCCAAAAGCAATACATTGTGCACTTTACCTCAAAAGCCTTTGTTTTAAAATAGCATCTCAAATTGGTGGTACAAGGAACTTTGGGTCATAAAGTTTTAATTTTATATTGTGTAAATATCAGCATGCAAACTCTTTAAAAGGATGATATGAAATCCTTTTGTTCAATATTTAAAATTTTGTTTCAAAATTGTAGAGAAAGAAATTTTAAAAGATTACATAGGGCATTTGTTTTCTGATATTTTCACATATTCATTCCAATGCCAAATTGATAAAATGTATGCGCAGCATCACACCAGTTTTAGAGACACAGTGCAGATCTCTTGATAATTCAGATGCCAGTGCTGGATTGTGAAGCTCCAAACGGTATTGCGGGATGGGAGAGACATTACAAAAATCCCTAAAAATGCAATGTCGGGGGTCATTTTAATCCCCAAGGATGTGTGAGTTGTGTACAGCTGTGAAGTAAAATGGTTACAAAATCTCAAATGTGTGTAGTGGGGTGTGGGCAACAAGATCGTTATTAGGAGGTGGTTCAGTCAGTTAAAGCTTTAAAGGAGCTTGTGTACCTCCATTTTCACAAATTTTTAATTTTAACCCAGGGAGGCCTGATTTCCCAGGACTCTGGGATCACAGCAGATAAGAGACTGGAAGGGCCAGATCCATGAGGTAAAATCATTTAATAACACTCCTTGTGAGCCAGGAGGAGTAGGAGTGTTCCTCACAGATCCCAAGGAAATCCTGCTCTTATCACCCCCACCCTGACCCCCCACTCCCACTTCTCCCCCCACCCCTCCCCCTCCTCCCCACCCCCCCACCATAACCTCAAGCTGTCTCCATGGCTCCAAGTAAATATCAGAAATCTCTTGGCTTTTCTTTTTTAAATGCTGCACACATTCCACACTTCTTTCAAGCCAAAAACAGCTTGCATTTATATAGCATCTTTAACATAGAAGTGTTTCAGAGGCATAATAAAATAATCAGGAACCTGTATACACTGGTACAGGTGAGAGTAACTTATTTGTATCTTTTCCCCCACTCAGTTCCCAGCACTCCTGGAAGTATCAGTGTGACCAACTTCAGCACCAATTCCATCTCATTGAACTGGGGAGCACCTACAGACATGGATGATGGACACTATGCTTTCAATGTTACCTACCACGATGGTTCTACTACTGAATATATGACGGAAAATACAACTGCCACCACAATTTCAAATCTTACTTCCGGAACTGATTATACCATTTCTGTGGCCACCATTGGACCTGGTAATTTGCAGAGTGCCTTTGTGTCAACAACTCACTTCACCAGTAAGTGTAATTTCCAAAAGGAGTTTAAAATGGATAACTAACTTTCTTCCTTTCACCTTTCTTATGTGCATCCACACCAGCCTCAGCATGAAATCAGATAACCACCTCCTCTCACTGCATATATTGTTGTAAAGCTGACTTCTGAGAGCTGGCTCCAAATTCCAGAACTGACTTTCTCTGCAAAGTGCCCAGGATTCTCTCATCACTTACTCTCATGGCTAAAATCAGTCATTTAACAAATAAGCAATGCCAAATGAACCCAGCACTACCACTCACTGACAATGCTTTGGTACACTGGACTGTTTTCGTGATTATAATTTTTCACTTTTGTCAAAGCATTGTAGCTCTAATGTTTTCATATTGTTTGGTTCTTAATATGATTATAAATTGGGAGTTCCTTTGTTTCTCTGCATCCATCCTGGGAAAGTCAGTGCAGGTGTAAGGTGTTAAAAGCTAAAAACTGCAGGTGCTGGAAATCCAAAACAAAAAGGTGTAAGATGTTGCTTGTCTCTGGCAAAACAAGTCAGTGCTTTGCAGTTTTTTTATCACCTAGATGTCACACATATGAAAAGTTACTGCATCAACGGTTAAGTGAGTGCAAGCGTTGAGTTTTGTTCCGCCAAACAAAACTTCCAACTTGGTCTGGTGTTTGCTCTGTTGTCTGCTTACTTAGTCACTTATTGTCAAGCACATCTCTACTGCATATTAATACTTCCTACTGAGTTGTGAAACCTTGTTCTGTTCAAGACCTCTAACTAGGTTTCTATCATGCCCATAGCATGTCACCATGAAGGCCACTGATCACTGTCCCAGATCACTGACCCTCCTCATTTGACCATCTGGTAACCATTCCATCAATTGTCTCTCTTCTAAATCGCCCATCACCTACAGCTGTCTCATGATTTCATTTTTGTCTTTCAATAAAAAAACCTTAAATAACTTCTATAATAACTCCACCTGTCACCCCTGAGATACCCCACAGGTCCAATTCTGCTTCCATCTCTCTCCATTTAAATGCTACAAGGCTATTGCTATGTCTGCAGCTGCCTGTCCAACACTAAAGTCTGGATCTATAAGAGAGTTAGTGTGTCTGTCTCTGGCAAAACTTGTTTTCACCTGCAAATCATTGTTCATTTCCGTTCCATTTCTTCCCTCCAGTTTCAAAACAACAATGTTGATTCATCCAACGTTGTCCTTGCTGCCATCCCTGCTTCCACCCTCCACAAACTATTATTTATCTAGTATAGCACAGACCAGTTTTTCACCCACACAAAGGCCACAATCCCCTCAACCCTCATTTTCGTCTGTCCCACTAGTTTCCGATACACCTGTAAATTGATTATAAAATCTTCGCATTTAAATTGCTTCATGGATTTGCCCAAGCCCTACAAAAGGGAACTTTAGGTGCATGTCCTCGCATGCACTTTCCACGCCTCCAGCACTAACTTCCTCTTTGTTCTCTGCTCCAACATTGATAGCTGCTTCAACAACTATACTCCATCCTTCAACCCCTCCATTTTGCAACCTCTCTGCCTGCCTTCAAAATGCCTTTCTCTGACTTCTTTCTCCCCCTCCTAACCTCTCTCTTTCTTTTCTCTTTCTTGTGCACAACCCACTCTTGTTGTTCTTCTTTTTGTAAAGTATTCAGAGTTGTCTCTGTAAATGGGGAAAGATTTAAAGTTGAACCAAATTTCCCTTTTGTTGGAGAAAAGGTCCATGTGAAATTGGTAGGAATTCATCTTAAGTTTATAAACACTTCCTTGAAAGATCTTACCCAGAATGACACAATTCATTCCTTGGACCTGTGTAACTGTCTGCCTCTGATTTCAGAGGTGTTATCCAGTTCTCTAACTCACTTTTACTACATTCACGTGTTAGAAATTTCCAATGAACTAGTTTTGCAATATGAGAAAGTGACCAAACCCTAGGGAGAGGTCCAAATATCTGACACCTCTGGTGAGTTGATTTATGAAAAAGAGACAGGCCTCTTCAGAGAAGATTACTAAAGGTAAAACTCCACAGCTTGTGGGGAAAGCCAGACTTATGGGTTTCTTGCTTGCTACTGAACTCCCATGCTCCCACCATGTCTGCAAGGAAAAACATCTCTTCTGCTTGTCTCGGTAAGGATTCTTCAATCTAATTGGTTAAGGAAATATACAGTTGCTGGCTGTTTCCACAGATCCCCAGTAGAGGGTCCAATGCTACTTTGAATTTCTGATTACTGCAACTTTCAAAGGGCAAAGGGCAAAATTTAATGGGCCTCCCAGGAGCAGATTGGGTGGCAGTGGTGAGAAGAGCTATGAGCGAAGCTAGGGGTGGTGTGCTCTTCACCTTCCCTGTCAGCAGGAGGAAAGGGAGAGGGTGCCTTCCTGCCCAAAAGCCAATTGAGGCCCTTAAGTGGTCAATTAATTGGGGTGTGCACCATCCTGATTGGACAGACTGTGGCCTAATGAGGGCCCCACACCCAGCAGCAAGGTCCACCCTTCCAGAAACACTCTTCTCCCCTGTCCTCACCAAGCACTCTCCCTCCTTCCTGACCAGGGCCTGCCTGACAAGCCCTGGTGACCCAACTCCATATATTTAAGAACGAGGGCAATGTCCTTGCTGTTTGTCTGAGCCAGGTGCAGCCCCAGCAGTGGCCACCGGTATCAGTGTCGATGCCAGATCTAAAGTACTGCCAGCACTCCAATTGGCAGTGTCCCTTTGAGGGATGGGAGCCCCTGCGCCAGGCAACTAATTTCCAGATTGTCTCAGAATCTGGCTGTACCTCACAGAAACAGCCAAGGTGGGGTAGCTCCTGGATTTCTGGCCTGCCTTTGGACCACCGCTGTCCTGACAAAATACAGCCAGATGTTTGTGGGTAAATTACATTTGTAATCCTGAGATCCTGAGCTGGCTGCAGCCTTTTTAATACCCTCAACATATCTGTTTAATTGTTTTCCTCAACAGAGCCAAACCCTATTAGGAACCTACAAGTAGTACAGATTGACACAACCAGCATAACCCTGAGTTGGATAAGACCAGACCAGTATAAAGTTGAGTATCAGTATAGGGTGCTGACAGACGGAAGCCCAGCACCCATAGGTAGTAGTGGAAATCAAACCGTAAGAAATGAAAATGTTTCCGTGACGGAACTGACACCTGGAACCAACTACACATTTTCTATTATCACTCTGGCAGAGGATGGCACTGAAGCAGATCCAGTTGTTGTAGCCAATTATACAGGTAACCCACTATTGGACATGAGAATTAAATTATCTGCATGAAATTGTTAATTTATTTTGTGAAATAGGTTTTCATACTCATCCCCAGGTCACATTATAATACAGATGGTGCTGCTGTTAAGCCACACACTATCAGGATCCCAGGTTCAATCCCTGGCGTGTGATAAGTTAGTTGATTTCATCCAAAACAGTGTATGGAAGTGTTAACACTTCACCTTGGTGTTTTTGCAGGAGAAAGGAGAAACCAGAAGAAATTTCTGCTTTTGACTGCTCTCCAGTGACCTCTGCTGTAGATTTTGTGTAGACAGCTGATGAGGGTAGTCAGGTTTGCCTACAGTCAAACTGTGAATGTTCACATAATGGGAAGGTTAATGATGAACGGACAATGGAGTAATTGAGAGCTTCTGCTATCTTTAGAACCATATCCCAAAATGAATTATTGGCATCAAAACGGGGTTTAGGGAAATCCATACTAGTGACTTTGAAAGAGGCTATGATTTTGCCCCCACAACTGCCCAACGACTTTCTTTCCTCGTATGAGGCACTTCATAAAGATTTAATGCAAGGAGAGAAATACAAATGCAGAAATGATGGAGAGTTTGATCAATGGCCCAGGTATAATACAGATCACATCATTGACAAAGGCTTAGAACTAGGTCACTGTAACTTTCAACAATCAGTGCCTAACTTTTAAAAAAAACTTTTGGGATCAGAATGGGGTGAAGTACATGGAAGGTCCCAGAATGTTGAGAGGTTAATCTCAGTTAGGCACTTGTGGAAATGCTTGGTGATTGTCAGTCACGTTAGCAAGTGTCCAAAAGCGAAGAAGGGAAAATGGTAGAGACAGTCGCACATACCACTGTTGTGTACCCCAAGCATCAACCAGGACTTGTAATCTGGAAGCAGGACACATGTGGTCACCTGGGGAGGCCTGAAATGGGGAGAGAAAACAACTCTAAATTGCATCCAGTCATGGAGGTCACCATTTAGAGGTGAACTTTGTTTGTTAAATATGAATGCATATAATTGGAATTCCTTCCCTTACAATTGTGGAAAAAAATACCATTTTGAAGAGGCTGATAGGATTGGAGGATTGGTACTGTGCACTAGACCCTACCTCATGTGTTCCATGTATCCTGAAGGTCAACAGCAGCAAAATCTACATAAAGCTCAAAATCTCTTTATTTAGCTGCACTATAGCTCCTGTCGTGCCTTCGACCACCACACACAACTGACCTTAAATGGCTTCAACTGTCTCTAATTTGCAATCTCACTGAGTCATGAGAAGACTGGAAGGGAAATGGGGATATTGGTGCATTGGAGGGCATACTTGTGATTAGGCTGGTCAAATTGTTGGGATGGATAAGAGGGCCATTTACTCTGCATTTAACCCATGCTATCTTTGTCTTGAGAATGGAGCAGTGAAGATGGGAGCTCTGTTTAGCAGTTAGTGTCTCCGTTCTGGTACAGTATAATTTAAGCGTAGACACTTGGTAACTGAAATAGGAAAGATCCCATTCCCCAGTGTTAATTTTTTATTGTATAATTTAAGGATAAATGTCTACAGGTAGGGGGAGCTCATTAGAATGATGAAAGAAAAACTTGAAAGATAAATATTTCTCCAAGCATCCCTCGTGCATGTTGAAATGCACGTTGTGAAGTTCCACTTCGTTGGCTCCTAAAATAGTTGGGTAGGAAAATCACAGGCTCAGGATGTGCCATTTTCTGATATATATCATGAGTATCAAAGTTGAAAATCCCCAAATGTTCTCTTTCTGTTATCCTGGCATGTTATTGGGAGATTGCTTAGATCTCAAAAATTTGAACAGTTGGGATTTTCTCATGCAAAATAACCTATAGGTTAGTGGGTAGTGGGCAGATTTGAGCTTACATGATAAGAGGAGATGAACAAACAAGAGCAAAACAGCTCTTTCTCATTTCTATACCCAGAACCTAATGATATTGTCATTGGTGAGATGGAACCAGAATACCCATCATCATGTCATCATCATGCCATGTCCCATGGTCATGCGCTAATGTTATTTTATTTCTAAATAGAACCTGTGAAAATACCAAACGAAAACATCTTTCTGAGCAATGAGAACACAACTGATTCACTGACCGTTTCCTGGATCCGTCCACCAGGAGGTGTTGAGAGCTTCACCATTGACATTGAAGATTTTCAAAATCCAACAGCGTTCACGAACAGCACCACTGTATCATCATCAACAAATACAGTACGGTTCAGCAGCCTGCGCCCTGGAAGATTGTATCGTGTAAAGGTGACAACAATAAGTGGGCCCCAATCCATAACTTCAGATCCTGTGACACAGGCCACAAGTAAGTACAGAGCATATTATAATTGTTATATATTAGTATCAACATTTTCTTTCCAAATTTATGAGGAATCAAACTGCAACTGACCTAATTCCTCAGAACTTAACTATATTCTTTCTCACCTAATCCAGTCTTTACCCACCTAGATTCACAATTTTTCTGATTCCCTCTGCCACTTTGACAAAATTTCATTCTCCTCCCCCAAAAGTCACCTCTTGGACGTTGACCAGAAATTCTGCTTTCTTAAACTGTGACCTAACTGCTGCCCTCCAATTGGCTGAACGTTTGTTCATCCTGAACTACTTCTCTTCTAACTATACTTCCTTCATTCAGATAAAAGGTGGTACTATGGGAGCATGAATGTGCCTCAGATTTGTTTTTTTATAGGATATGTGGGACAATTCTTCTAATTCGATGAATGCTCCGTCCTGGATTTCAGCCTCTGTAGTGGTGTTAATTGTGCTGTGTTGTTTCCTCCAACTGTTCTATCCTTGGTTCTTTATTGTGCAACTGGAGCAGATGCAACATCTGCCCATTCACTTTTATTACTCTATTATCCAAGCTCCTAAATAGTATAAAAGCAAAAAACTGCGGATGCTGGAAATCCAAAACAAAAAGAAAAATACCTGGAAAAACTCAGCAGGTCTGGCAGCATCTGTGGAGAGGAACACAGTTAACGTTTCGAGTCCAAATGACCCTTCAACAGAACTGTCAACCATTATTGTAAGACTTCTCTGTCACTTTATTGACAAATTTGGTGCTGGCCTCATATTCTAATACCAGTCCTAAGTCTTGGCCAGCTCAAGTAATGCTTCAAATAAGCATTTCCAAGTCAAAGAACATCAAGTTGAGAAATATCTGAAAAACCTTTAGAAAACTGTATGCATTGGTACAGGTGGAATAATATTTTTGTATCTTTTTCCCCATTCAGTTCCCAGCATTCCTGGAAGAATAAATGTGACCGCCTTCAGCACCAATTCTATCTCATTAAACTGGGGACCACCTGCAGACATGGATTTTGGAAACTATACCTTCAATGTTACCTACAATGATGGTTCTGTTACTGAGTCTATGACGGCAAATATAAACTCCACCACAATTTCAAATCTTACTTCTGGAACTAATTATACCATTTCTGTGGCCACCGTTGGACTTGGACAATTGCAGAGTGCCTTTGTGTCGAAATTTCAGTTCACCAGTAAGTGTAACGAGGAGTGTGATAATTGGTATTGACAAATAGGGCTGGGTTTTCAGTTGTCTGTAGAGGCAGGATCCGTATGAGTGTGCTTTGAAAGTAGCGTTTCCTGATGCCATGTCAGTCTATGGACCCCTCAGAAACGTGCTGGAATTTTCAAAGTGAAGGAAGAGTGGGCGGAGTTGCCAACCTACACGCCTCCAATTATCTCCCTGTTAAGCTCCTGGAAGAGCTTGTTTATGGGCTGGACAGGGCTCGGAAAAGGTTTTCAAAGCTGAGAAGAAGAGCGAACAGGCTAGGACCTGGTCATGCAGAGCCATATGTATTGTTGCTTCTGTTTTTAAAGTTTTAAAAAGAAAGGGAAGTTCCCACTGAGGTGCTCAATCAATCACATAAATTTGCCATCACTTGAGCAGAGCAGATCAAGAATATGATTGACCATTTGGACACTTGTATGCACCATGAAGCTGCTGGCCCTCTGCTTTCCTCCCGCTCCATTCTGCAAGGCAACAGTAAGGCCAGTCATGCTGCCACTGCCTTTCAGATTTGCCCTCCAGAGCCAGTTTCTAACTCCAGGCAGTGCCCGGCACCACTGATTAGGTGGTGAGCTTGCCTCTGACCCTGTTAGCACCTTTGTATATAAAAGATAGTCAGCGGCACAGGTGTGGGATCATGACCCAGAGGTGATCCAACCCGAATTGAAAATCAAGCGCAGAGAGTCTTAAAAAGCAGGAGCACTTTGCCATGTAATATAATTGCCTTTGTAAGAAAACAGGGAGGAATTTTCTCAATGGAAAGCTTTTGAGTATTCAAGTAAATGTGTTTCGAAGTTGGAGAAAAATCATAACTCTCTTCTTCGTTTTATGGGCCTTGACTTCCAAGCTCCCCAGTTTCAGACTGGGGGGTTGGGGAGCACTCAAAAGATGTGCCGGGGAATCCACATCAAAGGTTCCCAGATTTACACTGCAATTGCCGAGAAGTGCAAACTTCCCCTGGGCAATTGCCCTGCACTGGGAACCATCCAAAAATGCATTTAAATCACAAACTTAGGATGATTCTGACAGCGTTACCGCTTCTAACTCCTGGGTAACTATTGCACAAACCCAGACCGACCCCCAAGAGACACCCCTGTCCCCTGACCTCCCCCATCCCCACACCTCAGCAGGCCCAACACCCTGCCCTCGCAGGCCTGACCTGACCCGAGGCACAACATCTCCCTCCCCAACCCACCAAGCCTCTCCCCCCAACAGCCTCCCTGAGATCCGACACCTCCCATCCCCTGAAGGCCCGAGACAACACCCTCCCCCCTCTTCCTCCACCACAGCGGCCCTGACACCCTCTCTCCGAAGCCCGACCCGACACCCCCTCCGTCCCACCCTGACCTCTGACACACCCACCCACCAAACCCTATGCACTTATCTTAGACACTTACCCTCTCCCTGGCCTGTCAAGGACCTTTAAATTTCAATGGACCTTTAAACTTACCTGGTTTACGGTAAAAAAAGGGGATGTGGCCACCTTCCTTTCAACTCTCCTGAAGTTCGACGCTGGGCCTCGAGGAAGCACTGCACTGCCTGGCTTTTGCCGGGTCTGATTCGGAAGGTCGAGGGAGATAGGATTGAAAAAAATTTGACATAAGTAATTGGGCATGGAGTGGCAATCCGACGCTGAATGCCACTCCGAGGAAGTTCAGGCCCAATAACTTGTTAAACCAAAAGTGGGTGCTGTGACCAATTTGAGAATGCCCTTGTAAGTTGTGCCATTTTTGATCAATGTTCAGATGACTATCTTGTAACATTGCTCCTATTTAGGCCTACCTTATGAGTAATTGAATTTAATTTTTATGAAATTAATTATTTTACGGTGTCTCTTTTGTTTGAGTCAGAATAAACATATGAATAAAGCAGTATTAAGAGCACCACTTAGAGCGGAACACAAGAAAAGGGACCACATGGCCCATCCAGCCTGCTTTGCCATTCAATACAATGATGGCTGATCATGGGTTACAACTCCACTTTCCTGTCCACTCCCCATATCCTTTGATTGCTGGAGAGACCAAAACGTTTATCTATCCAAGCTTTAAATGTATTCAATGATGGAGCATCCACAACCCTCTGGAGTAGAGAATTCCAAAGGTTCGCAACCCTTTCAATGAAGTAATTTCTCTTCCTCACAGTCCGAAATGATTGGCCCTTTATCCTGAGACTGTGCCCCTGTGTTTTACGTTCTCTGACTAGAGGAAACAGTCTCTTGGTGGCCACTGTATCAAGCCCCTTCGAAATCTTTTATGTTTCAATGAGATTGCTTCTCATTTTTTCAAGTTCCAGAGAATATAGGCCCAGTTTACCAAGCCTCTCATCATAGGCCAACCCCTCATCCCAGGGACCAACCTTTGCTGTGCCGCCTCCATTGCAAGTATATCCTTTCTTAAATGTGGAGAACAAAACTGCACACAGTACTCCACAAGTGCTCTCATCAATTGTAGCAGGATTTCTTTATTCCTGTACTCCAATCCCCTTGCATTATAAAAACAAAAAGCTACTGCGGATGCTGGAAATCCAAAACAAAAACAGAATTACCTGGAAAAACTCAGCAGGTCTGGCAGCATCGGTGGAGAAGAAAAGAGTTGAAGGGTCATGTTGGACTCGAAATGTCAACTCTTATCTTCTCCACTGATGCTGCCAGACCTGCTGAGTTTTTCCAGGTAATTCTGTTTTTGTTCTTCCCTTGCATTATAGTTCATCATGCCATTTTCCTTCCTAATTGCTTGCTGTACTTGCATGTTAATAATCTGCGTTCTTTATACGAGCACACCCAACATCAACATTTATAATTTCTCACCTTAATTATTTCTATTTCTATCCTTATCACCAAAGGGAATAACATCACACTTCCTAACGTTATTCTCAATCTGCCATCTTGTTGCCCACTCACTTAACCTGTCTATATCTCTTTGCAGCCTTTCCGTGTCCTTCCCACATCTTACCTTTCCAACTTCATCAGCAAACTCAGATGGATTACTCTCTGTCTCTTCATCTAAGTCATTAACATAGATGTTAAATAACTGAGGTCCCAGCAATGATCCTTATGGCACTACTCCATTCCCTCCCTGGCAACTTGAAAATGCTTCGTTTATGCCCACTCTGCTTCCTGTCCCTTAATGTGTGACACCTTGTCAAATGCCTTTTGGAAATCCAGGTACATCTACTAGTTCCCCTTTACTTCCCCTACTGGTTACATCCTCAAAAACTCTGAATACATTTGTCACACAGGATATCCCTTTAGTAAAACCACGTTGACTTGTTCAAATCATATAAAGCGTTTCCAAGTGCATTGTTAAGGCTTCCATAATAATAGGTTCCAGAATTTTCCTAATGACCAATGCTAGGCCAACTAACCTTGTAGTTCACTGTTTTCTCTCTCCCTCCTTTCTTGAAGAATGGTGTAACAATGGTCAACTTCCAATCTAATGGGACTGTTCCTGAATCTAAGGAACTTTGGAAAATCATAGCTAGTCCATGTTGTAGCCAGATTTGCAGCTTTCCTGGAACAGCCTAGCTAGGGGCACAGCTAGTTCTGGAGCACAAGTCTTCAGTATTATTGACGGAATATTGTCAGGGACCATAGACTTTGCATTATCCAGTGCTTTCGGCTGTTTCTTCATGTCACATGGAATGTTTTGAATTGGCTGTAGATTCACATCTGTGATTCTGGGCACCTCAGGAGTGGGCTAAGATGGATCACTCACTTGTTACTTCTGGCTGAAGATGTCTTTTGCACTGATGTACTGGGCTTCCCCACTGCCATCATTGAGGAAGGGGGTAGTGTGGAGCCTCCTCCTCCAGTTAGTTGCTTATGCTGCTTACGCTGTTTGGCATGCATGTAGTCCTGTGTTTTAGCTTCACCAGGTTGACCTCTCATTTTTGGGTATGCCTGGTGCTGCTCTTGGCATGCCTTCCTGCACTCTCCAATGAACCAGGTTTGATCCCCTGGTTTGATGGTAATGATACGGTGGGAGATATACTGGGCCATGAGGTTACAAATTGTGGTTGAGTACAATTCTGCTGCTGCTGATGGTCCACAGCGCCTCATGGATGCCTAGTTTGAGTTGCTAAATCTGTTTGAATCTATCCCATTTAGCACAGTGGTAGTGCCACACAACATGATGGAGAGTATCCTCAATGTGAAGATTGATTTGATCAGAATGTTGAAAGATCATTCAGTGGTCCTGAACTGGCTGCAGCCTTTTTAATACCCACAACATATCTGTTTAATTGTTTTCCTCAACAGAGCCAAACCCTATTACGAACCTACAAGTAGTACAGATTGACACAACCAGCATAACCCTGAGTTGGACAAGACCAGACCAGTATAAAGTTGAATATCAGTATAGGGTGCTGACAGACGGAAGCCCAGCACCCATAGGTAGTAGTGGAAATCAAACCGTAAGAAATGAAAATGTTTCCGTGACGGAACTGACACCTGGAACCAACTACACATTTTCTATTATCACTCTGGCAGAGGATGGCACTGAAGCAGATCCAGTTGTTGTAGCCAATTATACAGGTAACCCACTATTGGACATGAGAATTAAATTATCTGCATGAAATTGTTAATTTATTTTGTGAAATAGGTTTTCATACTCATCCCCAGGTCACATTATAATACAGATGGTGCTGCTGTTAAGCCACACACTATCAGGATCCCAGGTTCAATCCCTGGCGTGTGATAAGTTAGTTGATTTCATCCAAAACAGTGTATGGAAGTGTTAACACTTCACCTTGGTGTTTTTGCAGGAGAAAGGAGAAACCAGAAGAAATTTCTGCTTTTGACTGCTCTCCAGTGACCTCTGCTGTAGATTTTGTGTAGACAGCTGATGAGGGTAGTCAGGTTTGCCTACAGTCAAACTGTGAATGTTCACATAATGGGAAGGTTAATGATGAACGGACAATGGAGTAATTGAGAGCTTCTGCTATCTTTAGAACCATATCCCAAAATGAATTATTGGCATCAAAACGGGGTTTAGGGAAATCCATACTAGTGACTTTGAAAGAGGCTATGATTTTGCCCCCACAACTGCCCAACGACTTTCTTTCCTCGTATGAGGCACTTCATAAAGATTTAATGCAAGGAGAGAAATACAAATGCAGAAATGATGGAGAGTTTGATCAATGGCCCAGGTATAATACAGATCACATCATTGACAAAGGCTTAGAACTAGGTCACTGTAACTTTCAACAATCAGTGCCTAACTTTTAAAAAAAACTTTTGGGATCAGAATGGGGTGAAGTACATGGAAGGTCCCAGAATGTTGAGAGGTTAATCTCAGTTAGGCACTTGTGGAAATGCTTGGTGATTGTCAGTCACGTTAGCAAGTGTCCAAAAGCGAAGAAGGGAAAATGGTAGAGACAGTCGCACATACCACTGTTGTGTACCCCAAGCATCAACCAGGACTTGTAATCTGGAAGCAGGACACATGTGGTCACCTGGGGAGGCCTGAAATGGGGAGAGAAAATAACTCTAAATTGCATCCAGTCATGGAGGTCACCATTTAGAGGTGAACTTTGTTTGTTAAATATGAATGCATATAATTGGAATTCCTTCCCTTACAATTGTGGAAAAAAATACCATTTTGAAGAGACTGATAGGATTGGTACTGTGCACTAGACCCTACCTCATGTGTTCCATGTATCCTGAAGGTCAACAGCAGCAAAATCTACATAAAGCTCAAAATCTCTTTATTTAGCTGCACTATAGCTCCTGTTGTGCCTTCGACCACCACACACAACTGACCCTAAATGGCTTCAATTGTCTCTAATTTACAATCTCACTGAGTCATGAGAAGACTGGAAGGGAAATGGGGATATTGGTGCATTGGAGGGCATACTTGTGATTAGGCTGGTCAAATTGTTGGGATGGATAAGAGGGCCATTTACTCTGCATTTAACCCATGCTATCTTTGTCTTGGGAATGGAGCAGTGAAGATGGGAGCTCTGTTTAGCAGTTAGTGTCTCCGTTCTGGTACAGTATAATTTAAGCGTAGACACTTGGTAACTGAAATAGGAAAGATCCCATTCCCCAGTGTTAATTTTTTATTGTATAATTTAAGGATAAATGTCTACAGGTAGGGGGAGCTCATTAGAATAATGAAAGAAAAACTTGAAAGATAAATATTTTTCCAAGCATCCCTCGTGCATGTTGAAATGCACGTTGTGAAGTTCCACTTCGTTGGCTCCTAAAATAGTTGGGTAGGAAAATCACAGGCTCAGGATGTGCCATTTTCTGATATATATCATGAGTATCAAAGTTGAAAATCCCCAAATGTTTTCTTTCTGTTATCCTGGCAAGTTATTGGGAGCTTGCTTAGATCTCAAAAATTTGAACAGTTGGGATTTTCTCATGCAAAATAACCTATAGGTTAGTGGGTAGTGGGCAGATTTGAGCTTACATGATAAGAGGAGATGAACAAACAAGAGCAAAACAGCTCTTTCTCATTTCTATACCCAGAACCTAATGATATTGTCATTGGTGAGATGGAACCAGAATACCCATCATCATGTCATCATCATGCCATGTCCCATGGTCATGCGCTAATATTATTTTATTTCTAAATAGAACCTGTGAAAATACCAAGCGAAAACATCTCTCTGAGCAATGAGAACACAACTGATTCACTGACCGTTTCCTGGATCCATCCACCAGGAGGTGTTGAGAGCTTCACCATTGACATTGAAGATTTTCAAAATCCAACAGCGTTCACGAACAGCACCACTGTATCATCATCAACAAATACAGTACGGTTCAGCAGCCTGCGCCCTGGAAGATTGTATCGCGTAAAGGTGACAACAATAAGTGGGCCCCATCACATAACTTCAGATCCTGTGACACAGGCCACAAGTAAGTACAGAGCATATTATAATTGTTATATATTAGTATCAACATTTTTTTTCCAAATTTATGAGGAATCAAACTGCAACTGACCTAGTTTCCTCAGAATTTAACTATATTCTTTCACATCTAATCCAGTCTTTACCCACCTAGATTCACAATTTTTCTGATTCCCTCTGCCACTTTGACAAAATTTCATTCTCCTCCCCCAAAAGTCACCTCTTGGACGTTGACCAGAAATTCTGCTTTCTTAAACTGTGACCTAACTGCTGCCCTCCAATTGGCTGAACATTTGTTCATCCTGAACTACTTCTCTTCTAACTATACTTCCTTCATTCAGATGAAAGATGGTACTATGGGAGCATGAATGTGCCTCAGATTTGCTTTTTTATAGGATATGTGGGACAATTCTTCTAATTCGATAAATGCTCCGTCCTGGATTTCAGCCTCTGTAGTGGTGTTAATTGTGCTGTGTTGTTTCCTCCAACTGTTCTATCCTTGGTTCTTTATTGTGCAACTGGAGCAGATGCATCATCTGCCCATTCACTTTTATTACTCTATTATCCAAGCTCCTAAATAGTATAAAAGCAAAAAACTGCGGATGCTGGAAATCCAAAACAAAAAGAAAAATACCTGGAAAAACTCAGCAGGTCTGGCAGCATCTGTGGAGAGGAGCACAGTTAACGTTTCGAGTCCGAATGACCCTTCAACAGAACTGTCAACCATTATTGTAAGACTTCTCTGTCACTTTATTGACAAATTTGGTGCTGGTCTCATATTCTAATACCAGTCCTAAGTCTTGGCCAGCTCAAGTAATGCTTCAAATAAGCATTTCCAAGTCAAAGAACATCAAGTTGAGAAATATCTGAAAACCTTTTAGAAACCTGTATGCATTGGTACAGGTGGAATAATATTTTTGTATCTTTTTCCCCATTCAGTTCCCAGCATTCCTGGAAGAATAAATGTGACCGCCTTCAGCACCAATTCTATCTCATTAAACTGGGGACCACCTGCAGACATGGATTTTGGAAACTATACCTTCAATGTTACCTACAATGATGGTTCTGTTACTGAGTCTATGACGGCAAATATAAACTCCACCACAATTTCAAATCTTACTTCTGGAACTAATTATACCATTTCTGTGGCCACCGTTGGACTTGGACAATTGCAGAGTGCCTTTGTGTCGAAATTTCAGTTCACCAGTAAGTGTAACGAGGAGTGTGATAATTGGTATTGACAAATAGGGCTGGGTTTTCAGTTGTCTGTAGAGGCAGGATCCGTATGAGTGTGCTTTGAAAGTAGCGTTTCCTGATGCCATGTCAGTCTATGGACCCCTCAGAAACGTGCTGGAATTTTCAAAGTGAAGGAAGAGTCGGGGGAGTTGCCAACCTACATGCCTCCAATTATCTCCCTGTTAAGCTCCTGGAAGAGCTTGTTTATGGGCTGGACAGGGCTCGGAAAAGGTTTTCAAAGCTGAGAAGAGGAATAGCGAACAGGCTAGGACCTGGTCATGCAGAGCCATATGTATTGTTGCTTCTGTTTTTAAAGTTTTAAAAAGAAAGGGAAGTTCCCACTGGGGTGCTCAATCACTCACCCAAATTTGCCATCACTTGAGCAGAGCAGTTCAAGAATATGATTGACCATTTGGACACTTGTATGCACTATGAGGTTGCTGGCCCTCTGCTTTCCTCCCGCTCCACTGTGCAAAGCAACAGTAAGGCCAGTCTTGCTGCCACTGCCTTTCAGATTTGCCCTCCAGAGCCAGTTTCTAACTCCAGGCAGTGCCCGGCACCACTGATGAGGCGGCGAACTTGCCTCTGGCCCTGTTAGCACCTTTGTATGTAAAAGATAGTGTTGAGTCAGCGGCACAGGCTTAGGGTCATGACCCAGAGGTGATCGTGGTGTTCGGTTCCCAACCCGAATTGAAAATCAAGCGCAGAGAGACGTAAAAAGCAGGAGCACTTTGCCATGTATATAATCGCCTTTGTAAGAAAACAGGGAGGAATTTTCTCAATGGGAAAGCTTTTGAGCATTCAAGTAAATGTGTTTCGAAGCTGGTGAAAAATCAAAACTCTCCTCTTCATTTTATGGGCCTTGACTTCCGAGCTCCCCAGTTTCAGCCTTTGGGGAACACCCCAAAGATGTGCCGGGGAGTCCACATCAGATGTTCCCACTTAAGATTTAAGTGGCAATTGCCTAGAAGTGCAAACTTCCCCTGGGCAATTGCCCTGCACTGGAAACCATCCGAAAATGAAGTTTAAATCTCAAACTTGAGATGGTTCTAACAGGGTTACACCAATAGTTACTGCTTCTAACTTCTGAGTAACTATTGTACAAACCCAGACCGACCCCCATGGGACTCCCCTACACCAACAACCCCCGCCACCCCCATCCTTTGGCAGGCCCAACACCCTTCCCCCACCAGCCTGACCTGGCCCGCACTGCCCCCCCAATCCCTCCACCGCCCCGACAACCTTACCCGAGATCCGACACCACCCCCCCCCACCCCGAGCCCCCCACCCCTTGCAAGCCTGACCCTTCCCTCTCGTCCTCCACAACTGCAGCCCTGACGCACTCCCCCTGAGGCCAGGTCCAACCCCCCCGTCCCACCCTGATCTCTTACACACCCACCCACCAAATCCTTTGTACTTAACTAGACACTTACCCTCTCCCTGGCCTGTCAAGGACACTTAAATTTCAATGGACTTTTAAACTTATCTGGTTTATGGTAAAAAAATGGATGTGGTCTTCGTTTTGACTCTCCTGGAGTTCGACGCTGGGCCTTGAGGACATGCTGCATTGCTTGGATCTTGCCCAGCCTAAGTCTGAATGTCGAGGGAGATAAGAATGAAAAATTTGACATAAGTAATTGGGCATAGAGGGGCAATCCGACGCTGAATGCCATTCCGAGGAAGTTCAGGCCCAATAACTTGTTAAACCAAAAGTGGGTGCTGTGACCAATTTGAGAATGCCCTTGTAAATCATTCCATTTTTGATCAATGTTCAGATCACTGTCTTGTAACAATGCTCCTACATGGGCTTGGCTAATGAGCAATTGGGTTTAATTTTTATGAAATTAATTATTTGATTATGTCTCTTTCCGTTGAGTCAGAATAAACGTGATGACAGCAGTATTAAGAGCACCACCTGAGAGAGGAACACAAGACACAAGAAAAGGGAGCAGCAGTGGACCACATGGCCCATCCAGCCTGTTTTGCCATTCAATACAATGAGAGCTGATAATGGGTTTCAACTCCACTGTCCTGTCCACTCATATCCCTTGATTCCTGGAGAGACCAAAAATCTGTCAATCCCAGTCTTAAATGTGTTCAGTGATGGAGCATCCACAACAGTCTCTCAGCATCCATCCTATCAAGCCCCTTCGGAATTTTTTATGTTTCAATGAGATTGCTTCTCATTCTTTCAAATTCCAGAGAATATAGACCCTATTTACTAAGCCTCTCATCATAGGCCAACACCTCATCCTAGGGACCAACCATTGCTGTACCGCCTCCACTGCAAGTATATCCTTTCTTAAATGTGGAGAACAAAACTGCACACAGTACTCCAAATGTGGTTTCATCAATTGTAGCAGGACTTCTTTATTCCTGTACTCCAAACCCCTTGCAATAAAGATCATCATACCATTTGCCTTCCTAATTGCTTGCTGTACTTGCATGCTAATTTTCTGCGTTCCTTGTACAAGCACACCCAAGTGCCTTTTAACATCAACACTTATAATTGCTCACTTTAAATATTCTGCTTCTCTATTCTTATCACCAAAGGAAATAACTTCACACTCCCCAACGTTATGCTCCACGACCATCTTGTTGCCCACTCACTTAACCTGTCTACATCTTTTTGCAGCCTTTCTGTGCCCTTCGAAAAGCTTACCTTTCCACCTTCATCAGCAAACTCAGATGGATTACACTCTGTCTCTTCATCTGAGTCATTAATATAGATGTTAAACAGCAATGATCCTTATGGCACTATCCCATTCACCACCTGGCAACTTGAAAATGCTTCATTTATGCCACTCAGCTTCCTGTCCATTAACCAACCCTTTATCCATGCTAATATATTACCCCCAACTCCATGAGCCCTTAACTTGCCTATTAACCTTTCATGTGGCACCTTGTCAAATGCCTTTTGGAAATCCAGACACATCTACTGGCTTCCCTTTATCTCCCCTACTGTTTATATCCTCAAAAAACTCTTAATAAATTTGTCAAACAGGATGTCCCTTTAGTAAAACCACATTGACTTTGTTCAAATCATACAAAGCATTTCCAAGTGCATTGTTCCATAATAATAGATTCCGGCATTTTCCCAATGACCGATGCTAGACTAACCAAGATAAAAGCAAAATACTCCGGATGCTGGAAATCTGAAACAAAAACAAAAATTGCTGGAAAAGTTCAGCAGGTCTGACAACATCGGTGGAGAGAAAGACAGAGTTAACATTTTGCGTCCATATGACTCTTCTTCAGAACTAAAGAGAAGTAAAAATGTGGTGAAATATATACTGTTTAAGGGGGTTGGGACAGGTGAAGCTGGATAGAAGGCCAGTGATAGGTGGAGGCAAAGGAGAGACTGCAAAAGATGTCATAAGCAGAAAGTCGAAGAGGCGTTGATGGTGGTGATACTGGCTAAAGGAGGTGCTAATGGTGACATTAAGAGTAGAAAGCAGGATGAGCAAGTGGCAGATGGCCCTGGTTGGGGGAGGGGATGGTGTGGGAAAAACAATTGAAATAGGCTAAAAGGTGAGGATAAAACAATGAATGGGAATATATTTTTTAAATAATAATAAAAATAGGTGGGAAAAAATATATATATATAAAAATAAAAAATAAATATTTGAAAAAGGGGATCAAAAAGGGGTGAGGATGGAGGAGAGAGTTCATGATCTGAAGTTATTGAACTCAATGTTGAGTCCAGAAAGCTGGAAAGTGCCTAGTCGGAAGATGAGGTGCTGTTCCTCCAGTTTGCGTTGAGCTTCACTGGGACATTGCAGCAAGCCAAGGACGGACATGTGGGCATGAGAGCAGGGTGGTGTGTTGAAATGGCAAGCGACAGGAAGGTCTGGGTCATGCTTGCGGACAGACTGAAGGCGTTCCGCAAAGCGGTCACCCAGTCTGCGTTTGGCCTGTCCAATGTAGAGGAGACCACATTGGGAGCAGCGAATGCAGTAGCCCAAATTGAGGGAAGTGCAAGTGAAATGCTGCTTCACTTGAAAGGAGTGTTTGGGGACTTGGATGGTGAGGAGGGGGGAAGTAAAGGAGCAGGTGTTGCACCTTCTGCGATTGCATGGGAAGGTGCCGTGGGCGGAGGTTAAGGCGTTGGGGGTGATGGAGGAGTGGGCCAGGGCGTCCCTGAGGGAACAGTCTCTATGGAATGCCAACAAGGGGGGGCGAAGGCAAGATGTGTCTGGTGGTGACATCATGCTGGAGCTGGCGGAGGATGATCCTTTGAATGTGGAGGCCAGTGGGGAGAAAAGTAAGGACAAGGGAAAGACCCTAACTTGGTTCTGGGAGGGAGAGGAAGGTGTGAGGGCAGAGGTGCCTCCGTCGCATTTGTTCCGACGATGCTTCTTTCCAAAACAATGCTTCTGACATGTCTTCCTTCTTCCTTAATCGAGGTTTCCCACCCACAGTGATTGACAGGGCTCTCAACTGTATCAGACCCATTTCCCGTGCCTCTACTTTACCTCCACCTATCACTGGCCTTCTATCCAGCTTCAGTGTCCCACCCCCCATTCCCCCCCACTTAAACAATATATATTTCACCAAATTTTTATATCTCTTTAGTTCTGAAATGGAACACTGACTCAAAACGTTAACTCTGTCTTTCTTTCCACAGGTGCTGTCAGACCTGCTAAGTTTTTCCAGCAAATTTTGTTTTTGTTGCTAGACTAAGTAACCATGTAGTTCACTGTTTTCTCTCTCCCTCCTTTCTTGAAAAATGGTGTAACATATGCCAACTTCCAATCTGATGGGACTGTTCCTGAACTAAGGAATTTTGGAAAGTCATAGCTATTACATATTGTAGGCAGAATTGCAGCTTTCCTGGAACAGCCTAGCTAGGGGCACAGCTAGTTCTGGAGCACAAGTCTTCAGTATTATTGACGGAATATTGTCAGGGACCATAGACTTTGCATTATCCAGTGCTTTCGGCTGCTTCTTCATGCCACATGGAATGTTTTGAATTGGCTGTAGATTCACATCTGTGATTCTGGACACCTCAGGAGTGGGCTAAGATGGATCACTCACTTGTTACTTCTGGCTGAAGATGTCTTTTGCACTGATGTACTGGGCTTCCCCACTGCCATCATTGAGGAAGGGGGTAGTGTAGAGCCTCCTCCTCCAGTTAGTTGCTTATGCTGCTTACGCTGTTTGGCATGCATGTAGTCCTGTGTTTTAGCTTCACCAGGTTGACCTCTCATTTTTGGGTATGCCTGGTGCTGCTCTTGGCATGCCTTCCTGCACTCTCCAATGAACCAGGTTTGATCTCCTGGTTTGATGGCAATGATACGGTGGGAGATATACTGGGCCATGAGGTTACAAATTGTGGTTGAGTACAATTCTGCTGCTGCTGATGGTCCACAGCGCCTCATGGATGCCTAGTTTGAGTTGCTAAATCTGTTTGAATCTATCCCATTTAGCACAGTGGTAGTGCCACACAACATGATGGAGAGTATCCTCAATGTGAAGATTGATTTGATCAGAATGTTGAAAGATCATTCAGTGGTCCTGAACTGGCTGCAGCCTTTTTAATACCCACAACATATCTGTTTAATTGTTTTCCTCAACAGAGCCAAACCCTATTACGAACCTACAAGTAGTACAGATTGACACAACCAGCATAACCCTGAGTTGGACAAGACCAGACCAGTATAAAGTTGAATATCAGTATAGGGTGCTGACAGATGGAAGCCCAGCACCCATAGGTAGTAGTGGAAATCAAACCGTAAGAAATGAAAATGTTTCCGTGACGGAACTGACACCTGGAACCAACTACGCATTTTCGATTATCACTCTGGCAGAGGATGGCACTGAAGCAGATCCAGTTGCTGTAGCCAATTATACAGGTAACCCACTATTGGGCATGAGAATTAAATTATCTGCATGAAATTGTTAATTTATTTTGTGAAATAGGTTTTCATACTCATCCCCAGGTCATATTATAATACAGATGGTGCTGCTATTAAGCCACACACTATCAGGATCCCAGGTTCAATCCCTGGCGTGTGATAAGTTAGTTGATTTCATCCAGAACAGTGTATGGAAGTGTTAACACTTCACCTTGGTGTTTTTGCAGGAGAAAGGAGAAACCAGAAGAAATTTCTGCTTTTGACTGCTCTCCAGTGACCTCTGCTGTAGATTTTGTGTAGACAGCTGATGAGGGTAGTCAGGTTTGCCTACAGTCAAACTGTGAATGTTCACATAATGGGAAGGTTAATGATGAACGGACAATGGAGTAATTGAGAGCTTCTGCTATCTTTAGAACCATATCCCAAAATGAATTATTGGCATCAAAACGGGGTTTAGGGAAATCCATACTAGTGACTTTGAAAGAGGCTATGATTTTGCCCCCACAACTGCCCAACGACTTTCTTTCCTCGTATGAGGCACTTCATAAAGATTTAATGCAAGGAGAGAAATACAAATGCAGAAATGATGGAGAGTTTGATCAATGGCCCAGGTATAATACAGATCACATCATTGACAAAGGCTTAGAACTAGGTCACTGTAACTTTCAACAATGAGTGCCTAACTTTAAAAAAAACTTTTGGGATCAGAATGGGGTGAAGTACATGGAAGGTCCCAAAATGTTGAGAGGTTAATCTCAGTTAGGCATTTGTGGAAATGCTTGGTGATTGTCAGTCAAGTTAGCAAGTGTCCAAAAGCGAAGAAGGGAAAATGGTAGAGACAGTCGCACATACCACTGTTGTGTACCCCAAGCATCAATCAGGACTTGTAATCTGGAAGCAGGACACATGTGGTCACCGGGGGAGGCCTGAAATGCGGAGAGAAAACAACTCTAAATTGCATCCAGTCATGGAGGTCACCATTTAGAGGTGAACTTTGTTTGTTAAATATGAATGCATATAATTGGAATTCCTTCCCTTACAATTGTGGAAAAAAATACCATTTTGAAGAGACTGATAGGATTGGTACTGTACACTAGACCCTACCTCATGTGTTCCATGTATCCTGAAGGTCAACAGCAGCAAAATCTACATAAAGCTCAAAATCTCTTTATTTAGCTGCACTATAGCTCCTGTTGTGCCTTCGACCACCACACACAACTGACCCTAAATGGCTTCAATTGTCTCTAATTTACAATCTCACTGAGTCATGAGAAGACTGGAAGGGAAATGGGGATATTGGTGCATTGGAGGGCATACTTGTGATTAGGCTGGTCAAATTGTTGGGATGGATAAGAGGGCCATTTACTCTGCATTTAGCCCATGTTATCTTTGTCTTGGGAATGGAGCAGTGAAGATGGGAGCTCTGTTTAGCAGTTAGTGTCTCCGTTCTGGTACAGTATAATTTAAGCGTAGACACTTGGTAACTGAAATAGGAAAGATCCCATTCCCCAGTGTTAATTTTTTATTGTATAATTTAAGGATAAATGTCTACAGGTAGGGGGAGCTTATTAGAATAATGAAAGAAAAACTTGAAAGATAAATATTTCTCCAAGCATCTCTTGTGCATGTTGAAATGCACGTTGTGAAGTTCCACTTCGTTGGCTCCTAAAATAGTTGGGTAGGAAAATCACAGGCTCAGGATGTGCCATTTTCTGATATATATCATGAGTATCAAAGTTGAAAATCCCCAAATGTTTTCTTTCTGGCATGTTATTGGGAGATTGCTTAGATCTCAAAAATTTGAACAGTTGGGATTTTCTCATGCAAAATAACCTATAGGTTAGTGGGTAGTGGGCAGATTTGAGCTTACATGATAAGAGGAGATGAACAAACAAGAGCAAAACAGCTCTTTCTCATTTCTATACCCAGAACCTAATGATATTGTCATTGATGAGATGGAACCAGAATACCCATCATCATGTCATCATCATGCCATGTCCCATGGTCATGCGCTAATATTATTTTATTTCTAAATAGAACCTGTGAAAATACCAAACGAAAACATCTCTCTGAGCAATGAGAACACAACTGATTCACTGACCGTTTCCTGGATCCATCCACCAGGAGGTGTTGAGAGCTTCACCATTGACATTGAAGATTTTCAAAATCCAACAGCGTTCACGAACAGCACCACTGTATCATCATCAACAAATACAGTACAGTTCAGCAGCCTGCGCCCTGGAAGATTGTATCGCGTAAAGGTGACAACAATAAGTGGGCCCCATCACATAACTTCAGATCCTGTGACACAGGCCACAAGTAAGTACAGAGCATATTATAATTGTTGTATATTAGTATCAAAATTTTCTTTCCAAATTTATGAGGAATCAAACTGCAACTGACCTAGTTTCCTCAGGACTTAACTATATTCTTTCTCACCTAATCCAGTCTTTACCCACCTAGATTCACAATTTTTCTGATTCCCTCTGCCACTTTGACAAAATTTCATTCTCCTCCCCCAAAAGTCACCTCTTGGACGTTGACCAGAAATTCTGCTTTCTTAAACTGTGACCTAACTGCTGCCCTCCAATTGGCTGAACATTTGTTCATCCTGAACTACTTCTCTTCTAACTATACTTCCTTCATTCAGATAAAAGGTGGTACTATGGGAGCATGAATGTGCCTCAGATTTGCTTTTTTATAGGATATGTGGGACAATTCTTCTAATTCGATGAATGCTCCGTGCTGGATTTCAGCCTCTGTAGTGGTGTTAATTGTGCTGTGTTGTTTCCTCCAACTGTTCTATCCTTGGTTCTTTATTGTGCAACTGGAGCAGATACGACATCTGCCCATTCACTTTTATTACTCTATTATCCAAGCTCCTAAATAATATAAAAGCAAAAAAACTGCGGATGCTGGAAATCCAAAACAAAAAGAAAAATACCTGGAAAAACTCAGCAGGTCTGGCAGCATCTGTGGAGAGGAACACAGTTAACGTTTCGAGTCCGAATGACCCTTCAACAGAACAGTGTTTCCTATGTATGATGCATCCTCCTTTCACACTTGGGAGATCAGATGCAGTTTAGGAGACTGCTTAGGCAAACAAGATTCATGAGTATGACCCTGGCCTCCCTGTATTTCGCCATATTAACTCTTCCTTTCTCACTGTGATCTTTCCATTTTTTGACCCCCTTAAGCTGTTTCAGTGTGGCTCAATGCAAGATATAGGATTAGTATCTTGCCCTGGTCTCAGTGATATGAAAAATAACTTCAGCAACTTCAAATTTTAGTTATGTTCCTTTTTTTTGAGCTGACATTACACAGTGGGAGCACAAATTTCACCCCAATAGTGCCATCTTTAGCTGAATTACTGAAGCCTAGCATCCTTCTGCTGGGCACACTGCACCACCAGCCTCTTCCACTGTGCTCCATAAGGACCCCCCATGTGGGCATCCCAGTCATGTACTGGGAGCCTGAGAAAGATCACTACCTCAGCCCTACCAGCTGCTGTGACACCAGAATACTTAATTTGGGCCAGGCAGGTCCAGACAACATATTTGTGCGTCAGTCTACAAAGAACAAGCACTGCGCTGCAAGATGGGCCCTGCCATAGTGTTTTTTAAAGGGCCAGGCAGGTCAACTCGACCAGCAAGTCAGGTTTTTTAGAATAGTTTATGCTTAGGCTGAGTTTGTGGAAACACAATGGAGTGTTTTTGAAGTTGGGTTTTGAGAGCTGGTGTTTAACAGTCAGTGAGGACGGAGGAATTCCTGCCCGAGGTATGACAGTTGTGGTTGCAGTACAGCTTGGTCTCAACATGACCAATAAATGGATCAAAGGATGCAGAAATGGGAAACTCTGCATAGAGGAAGGAGGAAGAGGGACAGCTAGAGGTTGAGGAGGAACAGCTGGAGGAGGAGGCATTCTAAACTTCTTTTAACAAGATGGGCTGTGAAAGAGCAGAATATTAAACCCTGATTTGATTTTTGCTTCTAGACCAACATAAACCCACCATTCCCTACTGGTACATCCATCTGAAATACTCATTACAGTGTTCCCTTGGCCATCATCCAACAATAAAAGCCAGCAATAAAAGCCTTCACCTTTCGTATAACACTTTTATCCAACAGCATATTCAACTATATAAGCAAAAGTGAGCTATTCACCCTTGTCCAATCCCTCAGTGTCTTTCATGCACAAAATAAACTTCGCACAAAGTATTTAAGGTATGCACAATGCCATTGTCTAAGATGGAAGCTGGGATTATGAGATTGAGTAACGGTGCTTCCTCATCACTGATGTGGGGCTACCCTTATTATTTTTCCTGGCTGTGTTGAAGCTGCCTAAGTGGCAGTTTCAGGGTATTGAAAGCATAAAAATAGAACGGGAGGGTAAGGAAGGAACATAGGGATGAAAGCAGGTGGTCCATGTTCACACCAATAGCAATTGGGTGAGGATGAGGAGGGAGTTGAGAGGGGGCATGAGGCAGCAAATTACTGTCATCCTGGATGGCCTCAGCAGTGCAAGCTACCATGGGCTCTGTTGTTGCTGGATTCATGATTCTAAGTATCATCTCCTCAAGGAGTCTCAGGATGGAGTCGTGCCAGCCCCCGAGCACTGCTGACCACTTCTTTCAGTCTTCCTTCTGTTATGTGCAACCTTATCCTGCAAAAAAGAGGGCAGGATGTCAGTGCTTATGTTGCACTCTTGTCTGCTTTGAATAACTGGAGGTATGTGGAGGTAGTGAGAGTTAAGGGTGAGGCTGGAATCTTTGGAAGATGTGTTGCGTTGAAATGGAGTATGTGAATGTTAGATGCGAGTCCTGAGTACTGGTAAGTGCTAATAAGTGAATGATGAGGCTATGGTGCACTGAGCAGTGAGAGAGGTTGGTGGTGTAGTGAGTAGGAGATATCATTTGAGAATGCATTTACTGACCTTGACCACATGTGTGAGGTCATTAAACTTCTTGCAACACTGCTACCAGGCCCCTGGGACTACACTACTGGCATTCATCTCCCTTGCCACATGCTCCCATTCACGTTGGAGGCTCCCCCAGGCCCCCTGCAAAACATGGGGCGGAATCATCCCAGATTTGCACTAAGTGAGGTAGCGGGTAGGTAAAACAATGTTCTGGCAGCAATAGTGGGTTTTCATGCCATATCATCCCAAATCCGCCGCATTAGTTATGCGTTCCTGGGAAACATGCCGTTTCAATGGCGGGCAGCCTTTTATTTGCCTGCCACACCATCACCTCGCTGCTTCATCGTACAGGTGCCATATTTAAAGTCCAGCCACGTGCACACATTTCAGTGCTTCCAGGCCATGACTACTATGGGGAAGATGTCCACGAAAGGCAAAAAGACTGCAGACCCCAGGTTTAGTGACGTGTCGCTGGAACGCCTTTTGGACACTGTGGAGGCTTGCCGCAATGTCCTCTATCCCACTCTGGCCACAGGATGGGCAGCGGTGTAATCAACCAGGCTTAGGAGGCAGTGGCATGGCACTGTTGATCAACGCCAATGCTGCACAGAAGAGGTTGGCCATCCAAAGCAGATAGAGGATGAATGATCTCATCAGTGCAGCCAGGGCATGGCAACCATCTCATCACTCTAAACTCACACACACAAGCCCATCACACATTCACTGTCATCTCACTCACTGACAGCTCAAGGGACATCACCACCCATTCTCTCACACATACCCTCACATGTCCATCTGGCCTCATCTCCACTGGAAACTGCCTCCTGTTCCCTCACCATCTTGAGGCACCTTGCTTAGATCAATATGTGCCCCCACACACCTTGGGATACTCTCCTTCCCCAGTACAGCTCTCGTCCTGCAGTCTCTTTCTTTGCCTGAGGCCACTTCTCCCCCTTCCCCAAGCAAGCCCTAGCCCTGCAGCCATTGAAAAGCCTCCCACACACAACTGATCTAGTAGGTAGAGACCTGCCCGTGAGCCCCCCCTAAAAGTGATGTGGTGCTGTCTGTGAAGTCTGGCGTTGATGACTGTGAATGCTGACTGAAGCAAGGTAGGCAAACAAACCTTGAAGTCCTGAGCAAAGTGCAGCGCACCAGTTTCACGTCGTTTATGTGCTGTTATGAAACACATCAGCGTGTTTTCCCGCCCACACGGGCGGATGATCCGGAGGAAGAGGGACGATTCTGGCGGGCACGCCTAAAAATGAAATTCCAATGTATTATAATGACGTTCCCAACAACCGCTGGCAGAGAACGCGGCCTGCCATCAGCGGGCTGAGCGGACAATCGCGAACTGGTTTCATGCTGTTGTGAAACCTATCGTGCCATATTGTCTGCTCACGCCACCGAACAAGCCCGATGCTGGCGAGCATGGAAAATACCAGCCATGGCCTCACTTCCAGTCTCCGCTTAGGTCACTACTACCTTCATCATGGCATCACTGAGACTTGGAGCCCTCTCACTTGAGTGGTGTGCCATTTTTCTGACCTTTAATGTTTCTGATCTTCAGTGTTCCAAGATCACTTGCTGTCAGCCTTCAGTTCAGTCGCACGCCTTCCCTTTGAGAAGCAGTCTGCCTTTAAGAGCTGGAAGCTTGCAGGAACACATGCTAACCTTACACTCTGTTAGCCCCCACCATCATTTTGCCATCAGCCAGCCAGCAATATGGGAGATACACTGGCTTACAGTACAATTATGGTAATGAGGTGCCAACGTGCAATTTACATACTGGGCTTCTTCAGCACAGCCAGCACAGGCAGATCACAACTCTCCATCCTTGCACCTAAATGAAAACCAGTGTAAGCCAAGTTTGGAATCTCTAGTCATTTGGAGGTTCAGGGACCAGGTTAATGGCTACAGCTGTAGACATTTTCGTCTACCAGTAATTTTGTTGGTCTTTTGCTGGGGTGTTGACTTTATTTTCTCTCTTCAGGACAGGTCGACCTCAATGTTTGTCCAGCATTTTCTATTTTCCTTCCAGGCCCCTTGTCTTCCCATACTTTCAATATTTATAGTTATTGCACATTCTTCTAGTATCTTTTCATTGACCTTTTATGAAAAGTAACAGGTTCTTGATTTTCAGTTAAGCAATTTTAGGCCATTTAGTACATGAACTTTCTCTTGATGTTTGGAGTGTTTATTCTGTCTTATCCTCTCATCTCCATTATGCAAGGCAGTTCCTTTATCTCTTGATTTTAAGTTGCATCCAAAATGTTAACTTTTCTGTTTACAAATGCTTACTGACCTACTCTATAGTTTGGATTTTCATCAATGAAATGGGTATCAGGAGTCGGGAAATTTTCCCAACCCCACAATCCCATTTCTGTCTGGAGGAGCCCGCCCAAGATATTCTCATATCAGGGAGGTGGGCATGGGCTGGAGATGGGCCAGCTGTGTCCAAAGGCAGTCCTCAGGATAGAATAGAGGTGGGTGATGGCGAGGCTGGCAGGTTAGAAGGCAATCCTCCCTGTGGGACACTGGCCCACTTGCATTCATAGCTGTTAGGCCATTTAGCCTTCACCCCTAACCCTCCACTCACTACCATGTCTCCTTATACTTCCCATGTCCCTGCCATGTCCACTCACCCAGAATGCAATAGGTCCACAACCAATAAGCCATATAATAACATTAGCAAGTTTTTGCAATGTTCATGAAATAAAAAAAGCCATTCAAAAATCCTTTTGAAAAAAATTGCCCCTCTTACCGTCTCATGAAACTGCCAATAAAACACTCAGTGAGAGCCCATTGAAGAAACCTTCAATGCATTTCGCAAGTCTTAATCTTGTCCAAATAAACACACAGATATTGAAAACCAATTTAAAAGAAAGAAGAAAGATTAAGTTCTGACAATGAAAAAAAAACTGTCAATAAAACAAAGCTTTACAACCATGTAAACAAACTCCTGCCAGGCGGAACCCATTAGTCATTCTTGTAGCTCAGCGAAGCATTCATAATGAAGCCATCTGGTAAGCAAACCAACAGAAGCATGCTGAACAGATGGCCAGGCATCTGTTTTGCCACATGGCCTCATTATGAATGCTTAGCTAAGCTCCGAGTACAGCTAATGGACTCAGCCCGACAAGCATTTGTTTATACAGTCAGTTAGAAGCGGACTGCTAGCTTTTTTTGATTGACAGCTTTATTACCTTGCAATAATTTGACCTTTCTTTAAAGTTGGTTTTCAATGCCTATTTGTTTATTTGGACAAGATTAAGAGCTGTGAAATAGATGAAAGGTTTCTTCATAGTGTGTGTGTTTGATTGGCAGTTTTATGGGTAAGTAAGAAGGAAAATTTTTTCGAAAGGAAAAGATGAATGCCTGATGGATTTTTTCGGGGGTTTCCAATGCCAGACTAGTATTCCCTTCATAGTTCACAACACCTCTGAGAAGACGTGAACTGCATCTCCTGCAAAAGCCAGCCCAACTCCATCAAAATTGTGGGAGGTCTGAAATGTCCATTGCTGCAATGACGTAGGCAAGGATGTGAGTGCTGTGTCTGGGTTTGCTACACGCACCTACATGCAAAAATGACCAGAGATGGTGATGGGGATGGGAATCAGGCCCCAGCCCCCAGCCCCTCCCCCCCCCACCCAAAAAAACTCTGTCACTTTTAAAGCCCTTCATCTCCATGTTGACACAAATGGAGGCATGAAAGTCCTTTTTATGTCCAACAACCTCTGTTTTTATTTTAATATCCCAGTTCTAGTATTCATTTTTGCCATTTTGGGATGTGTAGGGGGTCAAATATTGCCCTTACACTTCTGAACCTAATGCACAATGATGGACTGAACATCACCTCCACTGGCATTAGAAGTCCTTTCTAAAATGAGTTTGACAGATGCAATCCAGTTACTCAGCAATTAGTTAATGTGATGGATCATAGGTAACAGAACTTAGGAACTTGACAATCAAGATGTCAATTTAAAAATAATGCTTTCAAAACCTTTTACTGGCTCAGGACACATTCCAGCAGGATCCACTCCTAGAGCAGCTTCCTCTGACAGATGAGTCCTAGACCACCAAGTTGGTCACTATGATAGGTTTCCATTGTGATTGTTGATGAGTATCTGCAGTGTAAAATGTAGACTTGTATTATTTTTTAAATGCTAAAACGGAAGTTTCTTTGGGGATTATGACCACAGATGTGGCTATGTTTTTGCATCTTGGGACATATGGCAACCAATACTGCCCATTTGATAAGCATATTTAGGGTGCTGTAAGACCAAGACTGAGTCATTGCAGTTTCTAAAATGTGTGAATTCTATGTTTTTGTCATGCAAAAATGTTCCAGGATAAAAAAAATTATTTCTTCCACAGTTCCCTCACCACCTGGAGCCATATTGGTGACTAGCTTCACTAATTCCACCATTGAGTTTGGCTGGCCAAGGCCTGAAAATATGGATATTGGAACATACAACTTTACTGTTGCCTACAAGGTGGCAAAAAAAGCAAATGAAATAGTTCATTCTGTAGAAGATAACAAATCTATTATATTTGACCTTGACTCTGGAACCGAGTACATCATAACTGTTTTTACCACTATCCCTGAGAATTTGATCAGCAGTGTTGTGACAATATCTCTCTACACACGTAAGTGCCCTGTGCTGTTTTTCCTTCATAGAAGACTGGAATTTATGTTTGGCTATTTATCTAAATGAAAAATGTTCTCTTATGTTTGCCCTCCAACCTTCAGTAGAGTTCATCAGCTGAATTTAGTAGATCATTGAAATAGTGTGGCCTTATTGGGTGGAGGTAGATGAAAAAGTTAATTCCATCTACAATTACATCAATGTCAATTTCTTGTAATGAGCATAAACAGGTTCAATTCATGTTCCCTAGTCCTTGTCTCTGGATCGGTGGAGCTTTCCATAATTAGTAACTGGTAGTTCAACTTGAGTCTCCAATTATTGATGTTATTTCCTTCCAGAATTTCTCCCTAGGGAAGGAATGCAGTTGGGACCTTTTTTGATATCTGTCATGAATAATTGAGTTGAGTTGTGCCATGAATCTTCTTGACACGCTGAACATTAACTAATACAGTGCACATTGATGCTCCAGCAGACAGTGCCAGGTTGTAGCTTCATACCCAAAATGCCCCAGCATAAGGTGTTTCTGACTCTTCTGATGAAGAGTTACTCATTTTGGGAATGCTGTCATGGAAGAAACTAGCAAGCAAGACATCAAAGATAGCAATCTCCACTTCAGTTTTGTCACATGCGCTCTGAGTATAGAAATTGGAGGATGGAGAAGTTGAATGCATGACTAGAGAGATGGTGCAGGAGCGAGGGCTTTTAGATTCCTGATACATTGGAACCAGTCCGAGAGGAGATGGAATCTGTACGGCCAGACGAGCTGTGACTAATCAGAGCTGGGACCAATGTCCAGTGCTATTGGGGAAGGTTCAATTTGGCAGGAGAAACCAGGATGTAACATTAGAGAGGAAAAACAAGCTGCATAAGGAATTGGGAGAGACAGATAGCACTAGTGTAAAAAAAAATAGTAAGGTCACTTCATAGCACAGAATTTGAAAACTGCTGAAAAGAGAGAGCTGTTGCTTAAGCTTTTGTCTTGCACTCATCACGACAAACACGAGAAAGCCTAATTTCAAAGGATCGCAACAATTTATACTTTAGGAGAAAAGCGTGTTGATTGGTTGGCAAGTCAACTCTGGATGAGGCATTATTTTGGAAAAATGAATGGGAAACTATAGGCTCCCCAAGCTCCTGAGTAATTCAAAACATGTGCAAGGCTTGAACATATTCCTTTTGTTTGAAGAGAACAGGTCTCTGTGTAACTCTTTCGAGTTATCAACAGTCACAGATTGCAACTCTTTCAAGTACAATCACAGTAGTGCATGTTGCTTCTAGCAAGGTAAATGAGCCATGTTACGAGCTTAACTGATTATCTTAAATTGATGGTTAGTGTAGCTCTTAGTGTACTCAGGATTGTTCAATCACAGAATCACACCCAACAATAGATGTTTTCTTTAGGGTTTTGCAAGCTCAGGCTGGTTGAGTACGCTCTGTACTCTGCATATTACGAACAACCAAAGGAACATATGAGATAAAAGCAAAAAACTGTGGATGCTGGAAATCCAAAACAAAAATAAAAATAAAAATACCTGGAAAAACAGCAGGTCTGGCAGCATCTGCGGAGAGGAACACACATGATGCCACCACCAAACACATCTTCTCTTCACCCCCTCGGCGGCATTTCGCAGGGATCGTTCCCTCCGGTACACCCTGGTCCACTCCTCCATCACCCCCTACACCTCAACACCCTCCCACAGCACCTTCCCATGCAACCGCAGAAGGTGCAACACCTGCCCCCTTACTTCCCCTCTCCTCACCGTCCAACTGCCCAAACACTCCTTTCAAGTGAAGCAGCATTTCACTTGCACTTCCCTCAATTTAGTCTACTGCATTCACTGCTCCCAATGCGGTTTCCTCCGAGACCAAACGCAGACTGGGTGACCGCTTTGCAGAACACCTTCGGTCTGTCCGCAAACATGACCCAGACCTCCCTGTCGCTTGCCATTTCAACACTCCACCCTGCTCTCATGCCCACATGTCTGTCCTTGGCCTGCTGCATTGTTCCAGTGAAGCTCAACGCAAACTGGAGGAACAGCACCTCATCTTCCGACTAGGCACTTTATAGCCTCCCGGACTGAATATTGAGTTCAACAATTTTAGATCATGAACTCTCTCCTCCATCCCCACCCCCTTTCCGATCCCCCCCTCCTTTTTTTCCCAATAATTTATATAGATTTTTCTTTTCCCACCTATTTCCATTATTTTTAAATGTATTTCCATCCATTGTTTTATCTCCACCTTTTAGCCTATTTCGATTCCTTCACCCCACCCCCACTAGGGCTATCTGTACCTTGCTCATCCTGCTTTCTACCCTTAATTAGCACATTCCTTAGATAATATCACCACCTTCAACACCTCTTTGTCCTTTTGTCTATGACATCTTTTGGCTATCTCCACCTATCACTGGCCCTCTATCCAGCTCTACTTGTCCCACCCCCCCTGAAACCAGCTAATATTTCACCTCTCTTCTATTATTTCTTTGTTCTATTGAAGAGTCATACGGACTCGAAATGTTAACTGTGTTCCTCTCCGTAGATGCTGCCAGATCTTCTGAGTTTTTCCAGGTATTTTTATGTTTATTTTTGCAAAGGAACATGTGCTTTGATTCATTCAGCCAATTTTTGGGACGTACTGCCTTCGTAATTGGCATCACACTGCTACTGAAAGGCTTCAGCAACATGTCTCTCTTTTCAGCAATATTCAAATGTAAGGTATTAGGTTGGGTCAGAGGAAGAGGAAATGCAATAAGGTCTAAATTGGGTTTATTGTGCATGTTTGTGAACAGAGTGCGATAAATATGGGATGGGAGCTGCAGGCGCTGATAGCCACATTGAGGATATGATGTCATGTTGCGATGGAGACCTGGCTCAAAAAGGAGCAGGACTGAGTACTAAATATTAATGGAAATAAGGTGTCCTGGAAAGATCGATAAAGGAAGAGGCTGACAGTATTGATTAAGAAGAATTATAAAGTGCTACAGAGAGGGAATGTCCTAGAAGATCAAGGACAGGATCTATTTGGGTAGCGCTAAGAAACCATAGAGGTACCATTACACGACTGGATGTATTTTATAGGCCACCAACTGGCAGGAAAGAATTAGAGGAACAAATTTACAAGGAAATTACAGAGAGGTATAAAAACTATAAAGTAGTTATAATAGCAGACCTTAATTATCCTGACATAGACTGGAATAATATTAGCGTAAAGGGCAGAGAGGGGGAGGAGTTTCTAGAGCGTGTTCAGGAGAATTTTCTACAGCAGTATGTTTCCAGTCCAATGAGAAAGGAGGCTTTGCATCTGGTTCTGTGGTGAGACAAGCAGAGAGGTGTCAGTAGGGGAAAATTTAGGGGACATTGATCATTGCAACATAAGGTTTAGATCAGCTATAGAAAAGAATAAAAAGCAATCCACGGTAAAAATTAATTAGGAGAGGACCAATTGCAATGAACTGATTTGGACCAGACAAATAGGAATCAAAGATTGGCAGGCAAACTGTAATTGAGCACTTTGGAGATAATTTGGGTGCAGTCGAGGTGCATTCCCACAAGGGGGAAAGGTAAAGCAATTAATGTCAGCTCCCTGGATGACAAAACAGAGGGTAAGATAAGCAGAAAAGGATACATATAACAGATGTGATTTTGATAATACATGCAAAAACCAGGCTGGATACAGAAAATTCAAAGGGGAAACGGTAAAGGAAATAGGAGCAACAGAGAGAGAATGAGAAGAGACTGGCAGCCAACATAAAAGGGAATCCAGAAATCTTCCACAGACATATAAATATTAAGAGTGGGAAAAGGAGGAGTAGGGCTGATAAGGGTCCAAAAAGGGATCCATGCAGGGGCAGAGGGCATGCCTGAGGTACTAAATGAGTACTCTGCATCTGTCTTTACCGAGGATGAAGATGCTGCCAAGGTCATAGTGAAAGAGGAGGTAGTTGAGATACTGGGTACTTAAAATTGATGAAGAGGTGGTATTAGAAAGGCTGGCAGTACTTACAGTTGATAAGTCACCAGGATTGGATCAGATACATCCGAGGACACTGAAGGGAGTAAGCCCAATCAATAGTAGCATTGGCAGTGTCTAATAACAGTAGATTTCTTTCCATCAAGGAGTTGGTATTAAGTGGGGGAGGAAAATTAAGAAAGGGAGCAAAAAACACCAGATAACCTCTAACTTGCATTTTTGCCTCCAGGACCAAACCCCATCAGAAATCCCATTGTTGTAAGTAGCAACACGACCTCTATAAATCTGACATGGGACAAGCCGCTTGGGCACAAGGATGAGTACAAATACAGAGTGCAAACAGATGGGAATCCACCTTTCAATAACACAGTCAACACCGATTCTATTATTGTCAGTGGCTTGATGTCAGGAGTTAATTTCATATTCACTGTTATCACACTGGCAGCAAATGATGCTGAAGGAAGCCCTGTCAGCTTGAAACATTGCACTGGTAAGTGCTGAAGCTCCCAGTTACTTGTCAATATGTCTGTCCTAACTTTTGTATCATCAGCAGTCAAAGACAAGTAATTCTTCCAATTCTGCATAACTATTTACACATGTAACCACAGCATGCATTCACCCAAAAAATGTTCATTTATAGGGACATGAAACATGTAAGCAGATGGTAGCTCCATTGCATGAAAACAAGAGCAGGGAGGATCCAAGTTCATATCAATCACATGACTCACGTGAATTAAAATTACGTTGGTGCGCTGAAAGGAGAGTGACAGCAACACCTGTTTTAAAAGGAGGAAGTAGCTTGGATTCTTTTCTGTTTGTCAGCTGTTAGACCACCTTTGCACTAGACCCAAGAGACTGCCCCAGGTGCACTAATACTGGTTCAAGCACCTGAATACGGTATACTAATTAGAATCATAAAATGGTTACAGCACAGACGGAGGCCATTCAGTCCATCATGTCTATGCCCTGTAGGAGCAATTCACTAGTGCCACTCCCTCCCACTTGTTCACTGTTGCCCAGCACATTTTTCTTTTTCAGATAATGATCCAATTCATCTTTGAATGCTATGATTGAACCTGCCTCTATCACACTCTCAGGCAGGACATTCCAGATCCTAACCACTCACTGCATAAAAAAGTATTTCCTCATGTTGCAATTGCTTCTTTTGCCAATGAGCTGTGTTCCCTAGTTCTCAAGCCTTCCACCAATGGGAACAGTCTCTTCCTCTCGCGCTTTGTGCTAGCTGAGATCCAAACTGGGGCTCCAGTTCGAGAGGATAAGCAAAATTCATTTTAGCGTCAATGATATTTAAAAATAATTTTCTTTTGTAACATATATTTGAAGTTTACTGGAGTAACTTCTAATGTTATTACTTTACTTTGCTTTCTAACATGCAGCCCTCCATTAAATTAGGACCCATTGCTCATAGAAGTTGACCAGAGGCCATTCAGCCCAGCATTGTGGGTCACTCCTTCCCTAAAGAAATCAAAAATTAATCTCACTGTTGTTTTTCTTCTCATGATCTTTCTCCTTACAAACTCACCTCGCCATTTTCTCTGCCCTCACTTCATATCACCTGTGCTCTTTTGACCCACATCATTATAGAGTGACCTATCTCAGCCATTTCAAAGTCATAAGATTGCGATGTTTGTGTTAGAAATGTTGCAGCAGCACCTACGTCCTGTCAATTCCTCCGATTATAAGTTACTATATTCACATGTGGAAATTGGCACACTGAACTTTCATCCTCCCCAGTGGGTGTGTTGACGTGCAATAAGTTTATATAGGCAGTGTCCATTATAAATGTGGATCTAGGAATTTATAATGGAAGATATAGAAATAAGGATGGAATGTAGGACTTTAAAATAGAGGCTCCATTACTTTATTCTCTCTCTTTGTTTTTCTCTAAGTTGTTATAACCAATAGTACTTTGCCTGACTTCTCCAAAGTTAAGCTGTTATGTGCATTCCATTGTTATTAATGCTTCTGATACCCCAATTTTGTTACAAAGCTTTCTGCATTCAAATTTCTGTGACTTAATCATCTTTTTCTCTACTCTGTGCCATATCAGTTTAAGCCCACCTAAGCACTGAAGATATTTCCTGTAGTCCTTTTCAGATGAAATCCTTCACCCATGTCGTTGGTTTAATCCCTACGTCCTAAATATCTCAACCTTGCTGCACTATTTCTCCATCAGTGTATTTACCACCCTCACCTTTCTGTTCCTATACTGAATGAGGACCTTCTCTTTAATTTATATTCCAATTTCTGATCCTTCCTCTTAAGCACCTCAGTTTTTCTTCCTGTTATTGATTCCAATACAAACCATGACTTGTGTCTGTTCCTCTCAAAAGTATTTTGTACCTTCTCCCTGATACCCCCAAACCTGATCCTTGTGAAGCAACAAACCTTTTGGGACTCTTGAGTGCAGCTACAGAACAAATGTCTATTCCCCTTACCATGAAATCCCTGTAGTGTGTGTTTGTATATTTAACTTTTCCTTTTTGGCAATCACTGGATCCTCAGTGCTGTGGCTTTGCTTGTTATTAGCCACCCCCAAATTGCTGTATTCAGCACTGAATGTCTGTTTGTAAATTCAACACATCTGGAAGATCCTTGCACTATCTCTTCTTCCTACCTCCGTGGATGGTCTCACATTTCTCTTCTTCATTTCCTCATTCTGCCTGTGGTCTGACCACCTCTTGTAATATGCATTCCAAGAACACTTCAGCCTCTCATACTGGTTTAGTAAGCTGAGCTGCTCCCCAGGCTTAGAAACTGGCAGTCAGAGACTCTTCCCACAATGTGCGTGCACAAAACATGTATTGCATATTTTCAATTTCTTCTTTCCTCCCTCCCATCCCAATCCATATTAAACTAGAGATAAAAACAAAAAGCTAAAAGCTACTGTGGATGCTGGAAATCCAAAACAAAAACAGAATTACCTGGAAAAACTCAGCAGGTCTGGCAGCATCGGTGGAGAAGAAATCAGTTAACGTTTCGAGTCTTCATGACCCTTCGGCAGAACTGAGTATAGTTAGGAGAAAGGTGAAATATAAGCTGGTCTAAGGTGGGGGGGCGGGGGGGAGAGAGAAGTTGAGGGTGGGATGATTGTGGAGATAAGCAAGCAGTGATAGGAGCAGATAATCAAAAGATGTCACAGACAAAAGGATCAAAGAGGTGTTGAAGGTGGTGATATTATCTAAGATAAGTGCTAATTAAGAATGGAAGGCAGGATACTCAAGGTACAGCTCTAGTGGGGGTGGGGTGGAAAGACTAACAAAGTTTTAGTTTTAGATTTAAAAATAATGGAAATAGGTGGGAAAAGAAGAATCTATATAAATTATTGAAAAAAAAGGGAGGGGGGAGAAACGGGGTGGGATGGGGGGAGGGGGAGTTTAAGATCTAAAGTTGTTGAATTCAATATTCAGCCCGGAAGGCTGTAAAGTGCCTAGTCGGAAGATGAGGTGCTGTTCCTCCAGTTTGCGTTGGGCTTCACTGGAACAATGCAGCAAGCCAAGGACAGACATGTGGGCAAGAGAACAGGGTGGAGTGTTAAAATGGCAAGCGACAGGGAGGTTTGGGTCTTTCTTGCGGACAGACCGCAGGTGTTCTGCAAAGCGGTCGCCCAGTTTGCGTTTGGTCTCTCCAATGTAGAGGAGACCGCATTGGGAGCAACGAATGCAGTAGACTAAGTTAGGGGAAATGCAAGTGAAATGTTGCTTCACTTGAAAGGAGTGTTTGGGCCCTTGGACGGTGAGGAGAGAGGAAGTGAAGGGGCAGGTGTTGCATCTTCTGCGTGGGCATGGGGAGGTGCCATAGGTGGGGGTTGAGGAGTAGGGGGTGATGGAGGAGTGGACCAGGGTGTCCCGGAGGGAACGATCCCTATGGAATGCCGCCAGGGGGGGTGAAGGGAAGATGTGTTTGGTGGTGGCATCATGCTGGAGTTGGCGGAAATGGTGGAGGATGATCCTTTGAATGCGGAGGCTGGTGGGGTGATAAGTGAGGACAAGGGGGACCCTATCATGTTTCTGGGAAGGAGGAGAAGGCGTGAGGGCGGATGCGCGGGATATGGGCCGGACACGGTTGAGGGCCCTGTCAACGACCATGGGTGGAAAACCTCGGTTAAGGAAGAAGGAGAACATGTCAGAGGAACTGTTTTTGAAGGTAGCGTCATCAGAACAGATGCGACGGAGGCGAAGGAACTGAGAGAATGGGATGGATCCATGCAACACCTGCCCCTTCACTTCCTCTCTCCTCACCGTCCAAGGGCCTAAACACTCCTTTCAAGTGAAGCAGCATTTCACTTGCATTTCCCCTAACTTAGTCTACTGCATTCATTGCTCCCAATGCGGTCTCCTCTACATTGGAGAGACCAAACGCAAACTGGGCGACCGCTTTGCAGAACACCTGCGGTCTGTCCGCAAGAAAGACCCAAACCTCCCTGTCGCTTGCCACTTTAACACTCCACCCTGTTCTCTTGCCCACATGTCTGTCCTTGGCTTGCTGCATTGTTCCAGTGAAGCCCAACGCAAACTGGAGGAACAGCACCTCATCTTCCGACTAGGCACTTTACAGCCTTCCGGGCTGAATATTGAATTCAACAACTTTAGATCTTAAACTCCCCCTCCCCCCATCCCCACCCCGTTTCTCCCCCCTCCCTTTTTTTTCAATAAGTTATATAGATTCTTCTTTTCCCACCTATTTCCATTATTTTTAAATCTAAAACTAAAACTTTGTTAGTCTTTCCACCCCACCCCCACTAGAGCTGTACCTTGAGTATCCTGCCTTCCATTCTTAATTAGCACTTTTCTTAGATAATATCACCACCTTCAACACCTCTTTGATCCTTTTGTCTGTGACATCTTTTGATTATCTGCTCCTATCACTGCTTGCTTATCTCCACAATCATCCCACCCTCAACTTCTCTCTCCCCCCCGCCCCCCCACCTTAGACCAGCTTATATTTCACCTTTCTCCTAACTATACTCAGTTCTGCCGAAGGGTCATGAAGACTCGAAACGTTAACTGATTTCTTCTCCACCGATGCTGCCAGACCTGCTGAGTTTTTCCAGGTAATTCTGTTTTTGTTTTCCATATTAAACTAGATCTGTTTTGTAAATGAAATGGAATATAAGTGGAATGAAATCAAATGTAACTTAGCAATGTAACCCCTGTATATATAATTTTACACTGTGTATGTCAAAACTGAGCTACTTTGCACTCCACTGGTGCCTCATTGCTCAAGACTAATAACATATTAAATTTCTGCTGTCTTATTGCATAGCTCAACTGCCAATGAAAAAAAAAATCAGGGAACAGATTATCTTGTTATTTATGTAACAGGAACATAGGAATTTCTATATGAAAAAAGACCTAGCTGCTTCAAGTTCACCTGCAACCACTCTGGCAGTTACCTGATATAAAGGAGTTGTTAACTAGTCGCACAATCAATCTCTATCAGTTAGTCTACAACAGGCATAGACATGAGGCAAGAAAAATCTCTGTCATGGAAAGCTTTTTGAACCATAGGTCCAAAGTCACCAGTTCGCCCTAAGCGTTGCTACAATTACCATATGTCATGACTCAAATTGCTCGTACACTGTATCTCAAAATATTCTCTGACAGAAACCTATCTAATTTGTATTTGAATTAATCAATACTATCTGCTGAAAGTGGTCTGTTCCATAGTAGCAGCGTGAATCCATGAACTTCACCTGCATTCAAATTTTTGAGATTTTGCCCTTCCAGGGTATCTCAAAAAAAGGTATCTCAAAAATGTGAGCAACAGGTGAAGCTAGCTGTTTCACGCTGCTACTATGCAGTAGCAGCACAAGTGGTATTTGCTGTCAAGCCAAAAAGACGTTCTGCCTATCACACAAATGATTAATGTGGTGTATGAATTTCTGTCCCAGTGTGATGCTAGGTATGTAGGCCGTATGTCCCAAATCGGGGGATCCTATCAAACAGCAGGTTCCAGCCACTGTTCGCAGCGGGCAGGGTACAGAACATACCCAACCAGCCCATGCTTGCAAAACTCAAAACACAGTGTCTAACACTAGATGTGATTCCGCGATTGGACAAAATTTACTAAATAATCCTCAGTGTGCTAAGAATTACGCTGACAACCAATTTAAGATCGTCAGTCAGGTTCAAAATGTGGCACATTTGCTGTACTGGAAGCTGCATATATTAATACACAGGGCGCTGTTCTTTGCAGACGATGCCTATTTCAGCTAAACAAAATGAGTGACAGCCATTCACTGACTTATTCCTCAGGACAATGCTTTGACCAATAGGGTCAAGCTGCCTGGTTTAAATTTCAAACAATGCTTAGCAATTAACTGTCACTCACCATCAGTGGTGTGTTCTCCATGGCAACGTCACTTGCCAACCAATCAGTACTCTCTTCATATACATATAAATTGTTGTTTTTCCCCTTTATATTGGTATTCTTGCAAGTGTCCTGATGAGCGCAAGACAAAAAGCTTAGACATGCCTCTTTTTTTCACCAATACTCAAGCTCTGTACTATCAAACAATTCTTCATGAGTTTTGTGTTTTCTGCCAATTTTGTCATTTTGCTTAAGTCTGAGGCCTAGATGATGTGTAAAGATGTCGCAAAACAGACACCTTTGGGACCCCACTGATAACATGCTGCCAGGCTGAGAACTATCCTTGTACTGCTATCAGTCACCCAATTGCACATCCATTGATAAATATTTTCACTGATTTCCACTTCCTTTATTTTAAGCAATCAACTAATTAACCTAATTCCATGCTAAACCAGTTCACAGGTAAGACACAAAATAAATAGAAATAAATAAAGTCAAAATACAAAAATATAAAAGTCTATTTTTTCCATATTCACACACACCACTGAATCTAAGCTCCATGCTCACCTAGACTTTTACATTACATCACTGCCCAGTGCTGATCATTGATTAGCAGCACAGATGTGCCTTTCCTAATGGTTTAATGGGTATATGCACTATGAATTATGATGCTTAACTTCACAGATAGGAAGCATCCAGGTTTGAACCATGGCCATGAACGACTGAGTAAAATAATCTCAGGTCAGCCAAAAGATGCTGAAGTTAATCTTGGAGCACCTAGGCTAGAGAATAGAAAAATCAGTCAAACTCCCTCGTCCTGATTATCCAGTGAAAATCAGATTAGGGTCGTACCCTGTGGTCAAACATCTTATAGTGACACATTGACCAGGCTCACACAAGATGAGCTACTTGGGCAAGGGACTAGAGAGATAATTATCTTGAGATAACACCGAAGCAAGTCCCTGGGAGGAATTTTACAGCCCCTCCCACCAGCAGGAATTTCCAATCCCGCCAAAGTTGATGGACTTTTGAAAGGTTGCCGCATTTTCCAGCCCCACCCACAGCACTTCGGGGCCATAAAATTCCTCCCACTGTCTTCGGGAGAGAAGGTGAGCAAAAGCTGGTGAGGGGAAAGTCATAACCCAAGTAAGGGAAAGAATTGGAACGATATTTTAGAGCAGAATTTTATTTCCCTAACTGTTGACTTGAATTGTTACATAATATGAGTTTTGGTTCCCTGCAGATGCAGCCGCAGTTTCTTCCCTGACGTGTGACGGACTGGAACTCCACACTATCCTCCAGTTGGCGTGGACATGTCCGAGCGGAACGTACACAGGCTTTCATATTAGTGCAACAGATTCCACCACTGTCATAACTAACAACATTTCGTCATGTCCCTCAAAAGAGAAACCATTCAATCTGAAAATTGTTGCATTCTTCACAAATTATTCTGTGAACATCACTACCTTGTCATGTGGTCGGCCAAGTACACCGACCAGTGTAGACTGTCGTTCTGACATTGCTCGTAAGTACAAACTCGGCACACTGTCTTCACAGTGAATAAATAGATGTGACACTGGAGAGCTGGCATCAAAAGAGACTTCTCAGGCACACCTTTCTGCTAAAGATATATTTTTTTAAACCAGCATCTACCAACTTTATTTTTATCCTAGGGGTTCTGATCAGGAGTCCTCAGATACTGAAGCAGTCCTTGTTCAAATACAGCAAGACCTGGACAACATCCAGGCTTGGGCTGACAAGTAACATTCGCACCAGGCAATAACCGTCTCCGACAAGAGAGAATCTAACCATCACCCCTTGACATTCAGTGGTACTACCACCGCTGAATGGCCCACTATCAACAACCTGAGGGTTACCATTGATCAAAAACTGAACTGGACTAGCCATATAAATACTGTGGCTACAAGGCCATGTCAGAGGCTAGGAATCCTGCAATGAGTAATTCACCACCTGACTCCCCAAAGCCTGTCCACCATCTACAAGGTACAGGTCAGGAGTGTGATTGAATACTCTCCACTTGCCTGGATGAGTGCAGCTTCAACAACACTCAAGAGGCTTGACACCATCTAGGACAAAGCAGCCGCTTGATTGGCACCACATCCACAAACATTCACTCCCTCCACCACCGACAAACAGTGGCAGCAGTGTGTACCATCTACAAGATGCACTGCAGGAACTCACCAAGGCTCCTTAGGCAGCACCTTCCAAACCCACGACCACTACCATCTAGAAGGACAAAGACAGCAGATAATGGGAACGCCATCACCTGGAAGTTCTCCTCCAAGCCACTAACCATCCTGACTTGGAAATATATCACCGTTCCTTCCACTGTCACTGGGTCAAAATCCTGGAACTCCACCCCCCCCTCCCACAACAGCACTGTGGGTGTACCTACACCACATGGACTGCAACAGTTCAAGGAGGCAGCTCACCACCACCTTCTCGAGGCCAATTAGGGAGGAGCAATAAATGCTGGCCTAGCCAGTGACGCCTACATCCCCTAAATGAATTAAAAAAACAAAGCAAAGTTATGATGCTATGTAGAGTCATAAAATCTTACTGTAGAAAAGGAGGGCCTTCAGCCTATTGTGCCTGTGCCAACTGTGGATGAGTTAACCAATTAGTCACTCTTTCACCATCGCAATTTTTTTCTTTTCAAGTATACATTCAATTTTTTTTTGAAAGATGCTATTAAATGCGGTTCCACCACACTTTGAGGCAGTGCTTTCCAAATCATCATAACTTGCTGTGTAAAAACAGAAATCCCTTCTTATACTTTTGCCAATTATTTTGCGTCCTCTGGATACCAACCCACACACCAGAGAAAGCAGTTTCTCCTTATTTACTTTAACAAAACCCTTCATAATTTGGAACATCCTGCCCACCAGCCCCCACCCCCTGCATCCAGCAGCTAAAAAGTCAGCAGGGAGTCCACCCAAAACCCCAACAGCTGCCCAGCAACAATTTAACACTGGGATCAGTGTTTAATTGCTTTAAGGTGAGATTTACGCCCCTTCCTCGGAACACCGGCAGCTCTGTGATTCCCAGCAGTGCCATTCAGGAGCAATGGCCACTGCTGATACTACAGGCAGGGTCACCACACTGAGGAGCCCAGCTAAGCCCGGGTCTGGGGTGTCAGTGAGGAAATGTAGGGGGCCGAGTTCCAGGCCAGTGGGTAGGCTTGCCTCAAACACGGCCCGGGGGAGGGTTAACCCTCAGGAGTGCGAGGGGGTGAGATGATCTGGGGGTGGAGGTGCCTCCGATGGATCCAGGAGGCCCACGAAGGAGAAGTTCCCCTCCCCCTTTGCTCGATCCCAGCCAGCGTAAACTACTGGGTTTCCCGCATAGCATGGGACTCCCCCATTGCGGGTAAAATTAATACACCGGTGGTGGCCATCTCCCCCAGCCCCAAAAATTTTCAGACAGGTTGGGACTGGCGAGTAGGCAGAGGGACAGCCACGAGCTGGATTTTACCTACCCCCCAACCCACCTCCTCTGGCCTTCAAAGCTGGCGATGGAACATAAAATCCAGTCTCTTGTGTCTAAATAGCATATAGTGTTTCAAAGCACTTCACATAATGAAATACAGCAATGATTGTTAAGTACACAAGTGTGACAGCAAGTTTTTACAGTGTTGAGATGATTGACCAATTAATGTGTCTTTGGTGTTAATTAAAGGATAGATGTTGGCCAGAGCACCAGGAGAATTCCCTGTCCCTCTTCAAATGCTGACATAAGATTTTTAGCATCTACTTGAACTAATGCGAACTGCAGACGGGACTTCATTTTAGTGTATTTTTCAAAGGCCACGAATGTCCATTGAGGCAACGCACACTAGACTTTCAGACCAAGTAGTACTAGCTCGTGGTCTGAAAGTCTAGAGTGGGGACTGGAACTCTCAACCTTCTCACAATAGGGAGGTGGCTGGAATTGTTTCCACCAGTCAGCCTCCTGGTAGCTTGATTTTGTTTTCCCACTTTTACCTCTGACGCCACACTTTCGTATTTTGGTACTCTTGGTGCTTGCTGGGAGTACATATCAGGAAATTTGGCAATCCACCCATTTTCTGACTTACTTTATTCTTAGTTTAATGGTCAGGAAATCACAGACTGGGAGAAGTAGGATGGGATGAATGCAAGTTCCCAATATGCGTTTCTTGCATGTGCAAGGACTGTTGAAACAAGTCCTGAGATAAGTCTTGAGATAACTCACTGCTGCAGTTGATAATTGAAGAAAACTAAATATCGGCATAAAAGCAAAATACTGCAGATGCTGAAAATCTGAAACAAATTTTGGAACATTATTGAACGAAATATAAGCCTTTCCATATGTAACCCAGACACAGTGGATGAAAGTCTGCCCTGTTTACAAGCTAAAAAAATTCCAAGCGAAATGTCTTTGGCAGTCTTTATCCAGTTCCTAATGACCCTATGCACACGTACTTCAGCTAGATGTTGAGGCACTAATGGATATATTTTCCACTTGCAAGTTCTAGATGCAAGGCAGCATCTGCCAGGAGTGCGTATTGGGAAATCCCATGATTTCTGTCCATGAATTATCCAATCAGAATTGTTACTTGTGTAACAATTCCAGTTGTGCTGTTTTAAAGTTCAGGCTGAAGTATTTATTGTGAAGGAGCAGCATGAAAGGATTTTATTCCACATCTAACCCTGCTATAGGTAAGGTGAGGATGCTTGAAACAGAATCTAAATACCTGAAATGCAAAGAATCCCATTCTCCTAATATAGGAGTGAGAAAGGAAATCCAGCAAAACATTTCCACCCATTCTGTAATAAGCTTTGAAATAAGTCATTCGGTAAGTTAATTGAAATGTAAATTAATTCAAGATATTTCCTTGAAAAGGAGTGGAGAAAAAAGAATGATGGCTGTTAGTGAGAAAAGTGCAGTTTGGGTTGGTCAATGAATAGGGGACAGTTGCATTGTCTTTTGAATTGCTAAAAGTTCTTGTATTCTAACATCCCTTTCCTTGTTGATCAAAAATGTATATATCCAAGCACACAAGTCATTGAAAAGGTGTATTGTGCTATTTCATACTTTCATCTTGTTTATTTGCAGGACCTCCCCAGCCTTCTGGTAACTTAGAATTACCAGATATTATAATTACCCACAAAACAATGAAGTTCACCATCCAAGAAGGTGCATTTAATTCCAGCAGTGGTCCGCTTGTGGCAATTGCTGTGATTGTTACAAAAGAACAACGCAGTAAGTATTTCCTTTCTTTAATTGAATTACAATCATCCTTCCCCTATGAGGAGTTGGACTCATCTAATGATCCTGACCCTGGCTGATTTACATCTCATATTATACCAGAGGTGCAAATATCCTTGCCCTGAACTTTTTTAAAGCTTTGTTTGTTGTGGAAGTGCAATAGATTAGGATTTCTGGCCAACAATCCTTAACTGCTCGGAATGAGTTCATCTATAGAGTGTCATTTACAGAATTATCTGGATGCTTGAAGCATGCAGGAATCAGGAAAATTGGAGAAATATCTTGGCAAACTTTTGGCAGGTAATGGTGGTCGTTCTAGTTGAAGGTAGATTTTTTTTTTAGTGGCAACAATTTCTCTGTTCTTGATCAGTGATCTGAAGAAAGGCATTGAGGAAACTGTCTGCAGGCTCATAGTACGCAGATTTTATGTGAACCTAACTAAGTGTGGCTGAAGTCGCATTCACTTATGAAAGACAGGTGAAATATTTGGGAATATCTCCCCTGACACAGTGATTGGCTGGAACTTGTTTGACCAACATTTGAGGTTAGAGAAGAATTTCCCAGAATTTTCTTTCATCCCGCCCCCTCCAAAATTGGCTTTATTTTTTCCTCATAGGGCATTGTGTGGCTGGTTGTTGGGAAGATGTGACAGGATGAGGTTTATGAGTGAAGAAGTTAAAGCATGACAGTATTGGACAGGTGTGACAAACCATCTGGTCTTTTTCTGACCACCCTCTTTATATTTTTGCAAACATAACAGCATGGTTGAATAACAGCTTTTAAAATGATACGTATGCAATAGGAATGGCCTCGGTAATTCCTTGTCATCCAATCAATAGTATTCAAGGTCAAGCTAAGAGCTGGAGCTTTCTCAACCTACTGCTGAAATACAGAGATGGCAAGAGTTCTGCACAACCTTCTCATATAACACTTTCACCTTTTACAATTGTGTATTAATGCATAAGATTTGGTATGTCAGTGTTGCTGTGAACAACCTTCCAATTGGGTATATAAAAGTTGATTTTATGAGATTCCATTGGTGGTGAGGAGCTTTGCTGACCAGGAAAACAAATCTGGAATCAGGTGCTCAGGCCATCTTCCCTAACCCACATTTTGAATGTGACGGAAAAAGCCAGCATTTATTGTCCATCCCTAATTGCACTTGAGAAAATGGTGAGACACCTTCTTGACCTGCTGCCATGTGTGTGGCATAGGTACATCCACAGTCTGGTTACCCTTAAGACTTCATTAAGATACAGATTTGAATAGGACCTTTGATGAGCAGGATGGAACTTACTTTGGGTGAAGTTGAAGGGAAAAAGCAATTCCTTGAGGATATAAGAAAGAGCAAGGCCCAATATGTTCACTACTTTCCTGTGGAAAACAGGCTTAACTGGGCACAGAACTGCTAAGGTTCTTAAGAGAACAGAGCATAATAGAAAATAGAATCATAGAATGGTTACAGCACGGAAGTAGGATATTCAGCCCATCATTTTTGTGCTGGCTCTCTGAAGGAGCAATTCACATAGTGCTACTCCGCCACCTTCTCACCATAGCCCTGTATTTTTTTTTCTTTTCAGATAGTGACCCAATTCCCTCTTCAATGTCTCAATTGAACCTGCCTACACAAAACTCTCGAGCAGTGCATTCCAGATCTAACCACTCACTGTGTGAAAAGTTATTCCCCATGTCATCATTGCTTCCTTTGCCAATTACCTTAAATTCCTGGTTCTCGATCCTTCCACCAATGGGAATAGTTTCTCTCTCTTTAGCCTGTCCAGACCCCTCATGATTTTGAATGCCTCCATCATATCACTTCTTAACCTTCTCTTCTGCAAGGAGAACAGTCCCAACTTCTCTAATGTCAGTATGCAACTGAAGTTCCTCATCCTTAGAACCATGCTTTTCTACACTCTCTCTGATGCCTTCACACCCTACCCAAAGTCTGGTGCCCAGAACTGGATGCAATACTCCTTTTGCGGCCGAACCAGTGTTTTATACAGGTTTAACATAATTTCCTTGCTTTTATACTCTATACCCCTATTTATAAAGCCCAGGAAGTTGTGTGCTTTATTAACCATGCCTTCAACCTGTCCTGCCACCTTCAATGGCCTATGCACAAATACACCCAGGTCCCTCTGCTCCTACATTCCCTTTAGAATTGTAATCTTTATTTTATATTGTCTCTCTGCAATCTGCCTATCAAAATTAATCACTTCACACTTCTCTGCATTAAATTTCATATGCCAAATGCCCACCTATTCCACCAACACGTCTATGTCCTTTTGAAGTTCTAAATTATCCTCCTCATAGTTCACAATACTTCCAAGCTTCATGTCGTCCAAAAATTTTGAAGTTGTGCCCTGTACTCCATTGTCAAGGTCATTCATATAACAAAGACCAGGAGTACTAACACTGATCCATGGGGAACTCCACTATAAACCTTCCTTCACTCCGAAAAACAACTGTTCACCATTACTCTTTGTTTCCTATTGCTCAGCCAATTTGCTATCCATGTTGCTATATTTCGACTGTATGCAAACTATCTCTTCTTCAAAAGTACAATTATAGTTACAGTTTTGTTTGCTAATCTTTGCTTCCAATTTATCTGAGCCAGATCCATTCTTAGCCCATGGAATTTGGCTTTCCCCCAGCTAATTATTCTTACCCTAGATTGCTCTTTGTCCTTTTCCATAGCCAACCTAAACCTTATAATACAACGATCACCATCCCCTAGATGGTCCCTTACTGAGACTTGATCCACTTGGCCCACATCATTCCCAAGAACCAGATCCAGAAATGTCTCCTTTTTTTGTTGGACTAGAAACATAGTGCTATAGAAAATTCTCCTGAGCACACTCTAGGAACTCATGCCCTTCTCTGCTTCTTACACTACCACTACTATCAAAGTCTATATTCAGATACTGACCTCATCTCGTCTGGAGATCTTCCTTCCACAGCTTCCAACCTCGTAGTCTCCCAACCTCGGACGGCACGCTCCTACCCAAAATCCACAAACAGGACTGTCCCGGCAGACTGATCATGTCAGCCAGTTCCTGCACCATGGAACTAATTTCTTGCTATCTTGACTCCATTCATTCTCCCCTTATCCAGTCCCATCCCACCTACATCGATGATTCCTCTGACACCCTACATCATATCAACAATTTCCAGTTCCCTGGCCCCAACTACCTCCTCTTCACCATGGACGTCCAATCCCTCTACACCTCCATCCCCCACCAGGATGGTCTGAGGGCCCTTAGCTTCTTCCTCGAACAGAGGCCCGAACAATCCCCATCCACCACTACTCTCCTCCATCTGGCTGAACTTGTTCTCTCACTGAACAATTTCTCATTAAACTCCTCTCACTTCCTCCAAATAAAAGGTGTGGCTATGGGTACCCGCATGGGCCCCAGTTATGCCTGTCTCTTTATGTGGAACATTTCTTGTTCTAGTCCTACTGCGGCCCCCTCCCACAACTCTTTCTCCGATACACCAATGACTGCTTTGGTGCTGCTTCATGCTCTCTTCTGGACCTGGAAAAATTTATTAATTTTACTTCCAATTTCCACCCCTCCATCATTTTCACATGGTCCATCTCTGACATTTCCCTTTCCTTCCTTGATCTCTCTGTCTCAATTTCTGGTGATAGACTGTCCACCAATATTCATTACAAGCCTACAGACTCTTACAGCTACCTTGACTACAGCTCCTCACACTCCGCTTCCTGTAAGGACACCATCCCATTCTCTCAGGTCCTTCGCATCTGTTC